>NC_051183.1:167640520-168328020 GCF_013339695.2 Rhipicephalus sanguineus
GAAAATGTCGAAGAGCTCGTTGTGTGTCTGCTGATAAGCAGACTGCAACGAGAAGAACGGCATAGAGTTCCGCTGTATGTTAAGAACGTCGAGCCCCGTGTTATATAAGGCGTCCCGACTATAGTCACCCCGACTGTCTAGAATTACTTGCGCAGCCCTGGTTGAGGAGCTTGAAGCTTCGGCATTTTATCCTCAAGGCCTCCGAGAACGACCGAAGATTTCGGCCGAAAAGACGCTTATTTCTTGTCGCACTGGCCGAGAGCGGCCGAGGGTTCCGAGGCCTTTGCATTACGCGGAGTCCACGCAAAGATGGTCGCGAGCGCTCATCGTCCCTTTTGGCGTCTGCTAGCCAGAAAACGGCCAGAGAGCCGCCAGACCAAAATCGTCCTGGCGAGTTCTGGCGACCCGCGGGTCGCCAGATGCAGCCAGAGAGCGAAAAACGAATGCCCACCGGAAGTGCGCGCGCGGTGGGCGGAGCAACCAGAGCAAAAACGAATGCGTTCTGGCTGTCTCTGGCAGCCCGCGGGTAGCCAGATGTAGCCAGAAGTGGTAAATCGAATAGGCCCAGTGTGGTGGCGCCAGTGCGGGCGCAAGGAGAACTAGGCCCCGGACGCCGTTTCGGCGCCACGCAGCAGGCCGCACCTGTTTTTTTATGTAGCGGCCGTGACACTACTAACACGTTATGCGATTTTCTTCGGCGACAACGCGTACTACAATAAGAACAACTCACAATGTACGAAACGTAACGTTCACTTACCTCTGGCAATAAAAAATACGCTGGCAGCGTACACTGCTGGATGACCGCCGGTTTTCAATGGTGCGCCAAGCGAGGAATCGCCGAGCTACCGGCCGTCCCCGAGCGTCAAGGCATTTTCCAAGGCCACAGAACGCGTCGTCGAGAAAGGATTGCAGCGCTGCTACTCACTGCCGTGTACTGTGCCTCGATGTGAGCGGACAAAACGCGCATCAAGGCACCCTACTGACGTGCGGAAACATTTGAAGAACGTGTTTTTCAAAACCATGAATCGCCTCCGTCGGTCACACTGAACAAAGCAGTCGCAGACTGGAGTCGCACGGCCGGCATCTGGTGACTATTTACCAGCTACCGCGTATAACACTGCGTGACGAACTTGCGCTTAACGTCAGTAACCACAACTATCTTTCTAGAACACTTTACCACAACATACAACACACAATGCGAGGCAGCGCGGTAAAAGTCGACCGTATGAACAAAACTCGGCACGACGACACACACACGAACGCAGAACTATCGTGGCTAGAAAGGTTTGCCTAGTGTCGTGAGCGAGGCAGCGAGCCTGCCAGGCGGGAATAGCTTACGATGAAGCGTGCAGAGGGCGCGGCGCTCGCTGGCGCGCCCAGCACTGGTGCGCCCTGAGGAGTTTCTCGTTTAAAGCTTTGTAGTTGCGGTAAAAGCTCGTTGTGTAGGCCACACATGGCGCTGATAAATTGTAAAACGAAGAAAAGAAAACTCTGGAGACCATGCGGGCCGGTTAGCTTCTTCTGAACGGCACATGCTGGCGTAGAGAACAAACATGTAGGAGATTCGGGGTTTCCGTTCTAGTTTATTAACATTATTTTTCACGCAGTTATGTTTGAGTACAATGATTGAAATATTCATTGACAATTATAGCGGTTACTTCAAGAACAAAAATACAATGAACGGTGAATGAGACGCAAAGACAGATATTTTCGCGCAGAATGTGAGTAAACAGTGAAAGGAAAAGATAGGTGCATATAAAAAAGAAAAATAATTAATTAAAAGTAAGAATCAGCGAACAGTCAAATGAAATTTATGTACACATGAGGGACCTCCCTTGATGTTTCACGCCCACTCTTGCAGGCATACTGGATCCGTAGAAGCTCTGAATGAGAATCGATGCCTTTTCATTGCACGAGTTCTTTTGCATAACGTCATGGAACAGGTTGTCTTTTTCTTTTTAGGCATGTTGCGTTGGAGAGGCTAGAAAGATTTGCAGTCGCACGCGAGCATGCACGAACCTCTCAAGACGCAGCTCGGAATGAAATTGCAACAACCACGAAAATTCCAGGGTCGGATCTAAGAGGAACAGGGTACCGGTGCCCTTACCCCCTCCCCCCTTTAATTTTCGACGACCGTAGAGGCGGCCGCTACGGGTCGCTGCGAGCGCCTGCACCCCTTAGGGTTATAAAGGTAGCGACAACTACACGCGCGCCCTCTCGAGGGGTCCAAGGAGCAGCGATAGCAGACGACGCGCCGCTCGCTCCCGTGCATATTGCTGGCGCCTGAAACCGAACTCGGTGCTCGCTTGAACCGCTAAATTATTAATATTTGTGGCTGAAGATATTCAGCAGTTATCAAACTACAGGGAAAATAACGTTAACGAGCACGGAGCACGTTAAATATTGAAATAAAACGCGTGCGTTTCCGAAGCAGGTTCCAAGCGGGTTCGCCACAGCAGCAGTCATGCAGGGCATTTTTTGTTTCTTTGCATATTTTGACATTCAGCGTAACTTGAAGAACAGGTGGTGTTTGGGTGAGTTAAAAGAGCTTGTTTTCTAGCTCGAATAAAATAGGCAGGTAGTCAGCGTACTTGTACTTTCGGAAACTTCATCGAGCACCTAGCGCTCTTGTATTGCGTAGCGCAAAGTACGCGCTATTATTGGTTTGACTGTGTTTGTCAGTGTTCGGAAGTCTTCCCACGGTTACACGGTATTTTTAACTAAGCTTATTTTCTTTATACTCTAAGAGGTTTCTGCAGAAAGGGTGTTCCAATTGCCTACTGGGAGGTGACAAGGGGTGACAGAAAGCCTTTCACTTTTCTTTCCGCATTCCGAATCAGGGGTGACTCGTGGTCTGTAGAATTTCTGCAGATTGGCTGTAAGTTTTTTTGTAAGGGTCCCCATTGACTACTGCGCACAAATCTACTGCATAAAGAATGCCGAAGAAATAATAGCGTTGCTGAGATAATGCTCATGCATATGCACGAACAAAAGCACGCCGGCCAGGCGAAAGGCTGCTTGAAGTTATAACCATTACAAAATCACTTACTTCGCATATCCGGGTATTTTCTGTGGGCACAAATTTCTTGCGACTGATTTTGTTGGGCCTTCCTTCAGCATATATTTTTGTCACCGCGAGGAACGAAAAAAAAAAAGCTTTTTTCTCTCCTCCGCGCGGGGAGGCAACCGAAGGCATAGAGACCCGACATACTAGCACGTCACGCTCCAAACATTAAATTCAAACGCGGAATTCCTGCGTCCACTCAACTCAGGTACATAAACGCTTCTAGTTTGCAACAACAGTGCGACAGAGGCGCGTGAAGTACTCTCTACGTGCTAAAATCGCCCCACTCCGCGCTTGAAAACACAGTGATCCGTACCTATCGCCGGCACAGCGCTGCCGCCGCTGGACCCTTTGGGCGGGGCGCGAAGGCGAAAAGGTCACGTGTCGCCAACCGACCTATCGCAGGGCGCGGCGGCTGGATCAAGACCTTTCGCTACTTTTGAAAAATAGAGGGACTTTACTGCACCCTAAAGTGCACCCTAAAGCTTTACTGCACCCTAGAGTTACTGTAAATGTTACTTTTATGTGGCGGAGTTGCTCATCTGTTTTCGAAACGCCGCTAGCAATCGTGCACTGCAGAGAAGCTGATGCGCAGGCCACCGCCGCTGCAGCGAACCGGTTTGTACTCCCGTGCCACAGTCCCGAAAGGAGGCTTTCATAAAGGGACGCTTTTCACCAATACGTAGCAGCGCCGCATGTTCCTTGTGTCCTTGTCTATTAGGCACCGTGGAACGCCGCACAGAAGCCTTCGCGGTAGGGATGTCCGAAAAGCAAATTTTAGGTTCGAAGCGAACAGGGATTACGTCGAATAATTTTGAATCGAATAGTTCGAATAGTATGTATCACACATTATATATATATAAAAAAATTAGCATAGATATTGTCGAGGCCCAACTAACCTGCACAGCGTTTTTTTTGTTTTTAATTGGAACGAGGCATGTGCGACTGTCATTCATTTTGCTGCAAGTAAACGCTACTAAACTAAGCGCTACGCAACTAAACGCTACGTTTAGTAGCGTTTAGTAGCATCAAATAGCAGCAGAATTTCAATTTCAGTAAGATGCAAGTTATAACCGATAAAATACGTCACACTTTAAAAATTACTATACATATAACATATTATAACATATAAGCCCGTATAACAAGCTTTTAAACTTAAAAAATGATCAGGGGCGTAGCCAAGAGGAGGGTTGGGGGTTTCAACCCCCCCCCCTCGAAATTTTTCAATTTTGCTTGCGGATATATTCACGCACACATACAAACACACGCACGAACATACATAAAGTATGGTTGAACCCCCCCCGAAAAAGATTTCTGGTTACGCCCCTGAAAATGATTAATCTATGTCGGAGTAATACGTTAATTTAACCTTGAAGTGGGGCTTCGCGGCATTGCGCAATTTTGTTGGTTAGGTGCTTTCACGGCATTGCACTTTTAGGCTGCAGTGAAATCACCTTCACAGGTGGGTTACATGCCGTCCAATATACGCCTATTCGTTCATTATGAATACTTTGAAATTTCGGAACCTTAAATTCGTGTCGAAGCGAATTCGAATACTATAATATTCCTTCGAACATTCCTAGTGCTCGAATATTCGCACATGCCTACTTCGCGGCAAACAGACGCAGACAGTCTGCCAGTATGTCAGGACGGCAGCAAAATATTGTCTACCCTCGTTGCTCGCGAGGGTAACATGCACAAAACAACAAATTTAACCACTCTCGGTTGACCTGAAAAAAAGGTTAAAGATTTAAACCGCTCACATAGAGAACAGTGGTAGTTGCACGCTCCCCAGGCCTTCTGTAAACGCATCGTGTCTGAAGAAAAAAAGATCACAGTTTCACCGCGAGCGCGAAGCAATGAATGCGAAGGCAACAAATTGTAATGTTATACGAAGGAAGGCTGGCAGCTAACTCTTTTGGATCCGATCTCGCGTAACTATACAAAACGTTGGTGTAAGAGAATACGGCCGCTCCAGGGAGAGGTGCGCTTTTCGCAGTCTCTTCGCGTTGAGAGCGCGCGTAAAAGAGTATACGAGCCGTTTGCTGATGCCTGCGAGATAGCGAGCGCGCAAGCGATCGTGAACGCGCTTTTAGAATCAAAGTTCGCAGTTGCTGCTCAAGCACCCCCCCCCCTCGCATCCCTCCATGCTCATTCAAGGCGGGCGGGGCGTTTCGTTTCTGCTTGAGCAGCACCGACGGCAGGTCTAACACGCGGGGGGATGTTATCGCATGCGCCCTCCGAGTGACGCAGATAGGCCAGCTCGTTTGATCTCTGCATCAGCCGCTATCGTCGCCGCTGCTCGCGAGCTTGTACTCACGGGTAGAACCTACGATGCGCGGTGGGATGTTATCAATTTGGACTTTATACTGAACATGACGGCGACGACAAAAACCCGTCGAGAGTGCCGATATAATTGCTATCGCAAGAAAAGTAGCCACGTGACGGTCTTTGGTTGGAAAATAACTTAACAGCGCAGTCAACTTTAAGACTTTTCGACTTTAGGACTTTTAGGACTTTCTTTTTCTTTAGGACTCTAGAACACTCTCTCCCTAAATAAAAATAAAGCAATATGTCCGTTGGCACTTACGAATATGTACTCCCTATTTCCATATAATGAGAGCCATCTGTAAGTTCTACGTAGATCTTGTTCGTGGATCTGAAGGAATCTGAAGGACAGTTTTTGCAGTGTGGTAGTCTCACTATTGAAATTTATTGCCCCACAGATCTCCTTGCCCAAGTTTTTCCTTTTTTTCGAAATCAAGTATAAGCGGAAATACAGGTTGTTTTCACAGGCACCGGCCGCTTTTTGTTTTGTTCTTTCGTTTCGAGGAGCGCACTAGAAGCTACAGAGGAGACGTATGACAAAATAGTGACAATTAGGCTACTGCAGCGCGCGTCACAGCCTTGAGTATTTTCTTTTTTTTTATTGAACTTGTTGGTCATCACTAACGGTACAAACGCCTACTCAGCGTACCACATCGTGGTGGCCGCGATGCCTGCACTAGACAATGACGAATCAGAAGAAACAATGCTCTACTGCGTGCTAAAGTATTGCCGAGGTACGTGAATAGCTGGTGCGCGCAGGCTTTGTCCTGAGCTACCTTGACCAACGGATATTAGCAGCAGGCAGATCAAGGCGGTGCCCTTCGAAGTGGTTTAAATCTGGTAAACTCCAGGCGATGTCTGTGATGTCGTGAGGCTTTGTGGGTTAAGCTGTATTTTTCGCAAGATAGCACAGAATGCTCCGGTGCATTATTGAAATAACGTACCCATAAACAGCATGAAACCATTTCGCCCAAATTAAAGCTATGAGTTTACGAAAAAAAGTGGGAAGTGCATGTCCCATTGGCCCACGACGTGTTTGTGAAAAGGTTGGGACGTCACTGTCCCGTTATGAGGGAACCAACTTGTAATCCCTTCGCCGAGTTTGTCGCACGAAAAGGCCCACTTTTGTGCGACATGTGCATCGGTAGGAAGTGGCATAGCGGCCTCAGTCGAGGCAGTTGGTTACCGACTCAGGCACGTAGTGGTTGAAAGAGCACACGGGCATTGCCTCGCATGAGGAAACGAAACATTTTCCACTGTCGATCGAGATTGAAAGTACTAATTGATGAGTTGCTCTTTCGGTGTTTCTGAAGATATGCATATAATTTATTGAACTAGAAAGAAAACAATAGCAGCATAAGTTCAAGCGTTATTTACATGATCATGTTCATGTTTTCCCAAAGAGTACGTAGGCGAAACACGACAGCCTGTTGATGTTAGATTAAACGGGCATCGCGCGGGCACGACGAAGATATTACGAAAGACTCTGGCACATCACGTTAATGTGGCAGGTCACAAGTTCGATGATATGAAACCTTACATACTTCGAACTTCAGATCCCCGATAGACTGACAGTGTAGAGAGGCATACCTAATTAACGAGTTTAATGCACTCCAGCAAACAAAGGGAGCTCTTGAATCCACCTGATATGATAGATGCACAAAAGAACCCGTGAGCATTATTCCTTTCTTCTAAGAATTTCTAACAGTTCTGATAACCTTGAGATTATCATTGTCAGGCGGTGCTTACTTTGGACAACCACAATTCAGCGAAGCGCCTACCTCTATGCTTTGGACGCGAATCCCCCACCACCACCCCGCGCTTGCCTTATATTTTCTTTCTTGTTTATTTTATTCGTATTTTATTGCTGGTTTTTCTTTCCTCGTGACTCACCCAATTAAGCATACCGACCCCTCCGACCCCGTTTTCTCACTAGCTGTTTCCTGCTTTTTTGTTTGGGTTGGAGGAGAGGGTATACACACATGCACGTGCTAAGGTAGGTAGTTGCAGCCTTGAAGAAGGCGCTCGTCAAAACGTATGCGCTCCACCGACACCCCGTGTTCATAAAAACCCACCAAGTAATGGCCCACTCGCAGGGAAAAAAGAAGTCATCACGAGTGGGCTG
This sequence comes from Rhipicephalus sanguineus, assembly GCF_013339695.2. Classification (NCBI taxonomy): domain Eukaryota; kingdom Metazoa; phylum Arthropoda; class Arachnida; order Ixodida; family Ixodidae; genus Rhipicephalus; species Rhipicephalus sanguineus. Next base: position 167,648,038 of record NC_051183.1, read on the forward strand.
TTTCAGACAAATCAGCATAACTTCATTCTCTTTTGTCCCTATGAGCAAGCTTCCAAAACACGTCGCTCTCCGTTGAGCGTCTTCTGCTTCTTTCGGGAAATGATGAAAATATGCGCTGCTGACTTTCCACAGCGACGGCACTCAATTTGGCGCACAACAAAAGTATTCGGACATCTTTTCTTGTTCGGGCTTGTGCGCGGCGGTAAGACAGCAATTTCCGAGCAGCTCCTCAGCGCGCCGTAAGGCAACGCTTCGAGGTTGACACTGGATCTGCTGCTTCCATGCGCGCCCGCTGGGGGGCGAGCGTTCAGCTGGAATCGCGTATATATTGCAGATGAATTGAAGTAAGATGTCATCAGCTAGCGTCGCGCCTTTACTTCCTCCAGTACGTAGCGCTGATCTATGCCGTTCCCATAATGAGCATATTCCAGTCCAGCCCATTTATGTGTCTTATCAACCTGCGCAGGCCAGCCTGTTCCCGCCACCGCCGTCACATTCTCCGGTTATCCTGGCAGCGTGTCCTCTGGCGACGATTTCTTTCTCACCAGCACCAACCTGGTGAGCGGCTTAATATATATAGACGTACTAAAACGCTCGCACCTGCATTTGCCCATGTCGACCCTGCTGAAAATCATAATCGTTTGTGGAGACGCATACGTGCATGCATACGCTTGCTGGTTCAATGCGAGATCAAGAGGAAACACAGAAGCCCACACACACGTATCAATGAGTTGCGACGCTTTGAGTTCCAGTCAGTGCTATGGCTTTCCTTTAGAAATGTTATTATTAAAAACATAGGCGGGCGCACGGGTCGCCACCGGGGGGAGGGGGGTGGTCAGGTTTCACCGCAGTGCCCCCCCCCCTCCCCACACTCATTGCTGCAGCCCGAACAAAAAAGCTTCGCATTGGTTCCAAAAACATGGTTGATCCCTTCGTCATAGAAATCGTCACAACACGAAACTGAATCGTGTCTTCACAGGAGTACAGTTGATTGTTTATTGCACATTGTATGACAGCTTTGGTGTACAACCGTACGCCAAAGGAACGCATGATCGGCAGAGGTTATCGCCGCGGTCTGTGAAAGTGTGCAGGAGTATCCGGGGCATTCAATACCTCGCCGTACACAAAAACTCGGCCTTTCGGAGACTTCCACTTTGCGAATTTTGCGTCGGGGCTTGGGCCCACAGCCGTACAAAAGCCAACTGACCCAGGCTCTAACTTAATGACCCTACGTAGACAACGCCGTTTATTCGCTGACTGGACTTCAGAATGTTTGTAAGATGACTCCAATTTTGGCCGAAAAATCATCTTTAGCGACGAGGCGAATTTTAAATGAATGGCTATGGTAAAGACATAGGCGTGCGCACATGGGGGGCAGGGGGGGGGCGGCCGCCCCCCCTAATCACCTAAGAGGGGGGGGGCCGCAAAATCTGCCCCGTACATTGACCCTTCTTGTCACATAAGAGGGGGGAGGGTGCAAAATCTGCCTGGTACATTGACTTAATAGGAGGGGGGGGGGCGCTGCGATGAACCTTCGCCCCCTCCCCCCCCTGATGGGGAACCCTGCGCACGCCCATGGGTAAAGAGACACTAAAGTGAAACAATAAATTAGTTTCAACTGATGATTCATACTTTCAAAACATTAGTGTCGTCAATTTCACCACCATATGTTTGTAACAGAAGAGAAAATCAGTGGCAAAAGTCGAACTTTTAAATTTCCCGCCGAAATCTCAGCTGGCGAAGTCACGCATTTCGAAGTGATTTTTCGTATTTGGGCCGCACTGGCTTAACGACGTTCCGCAAGATTTGGTATGGTAAGTCTCTGGCTCGCTCAGAAGACAATGTAGAACATTTCTACTGATTAGGAACTACGTAGACCCTAGTAGACGCAATCAAAATTTATGACGTCATGACGGCTGATGTGAGACTTCACCCACGTTTTCTTTTTGTGTGTTTTCGCTCTTACGAAGCGCCTTCTCGCAGCAAGCGGAGTCTATTTGGTATTATAGAAGAGTAATTTACTGATACGAGAAAAATCGTTTTAGGGAAGAAGTACCCAAGGGTCTCGGCGTGTCGATGTGTCATGTCGTCGTCACGTCAGCGTGTCATGTCGTAGTCATGGTCCATCATAAATGGGTACGCGCCACAAAAATTGCATAAATCCCACTACTCGCCACCGGACCACACTATAGATATTATGAGTTAAAGGTTCGTCGTTACCGCATAAAACATTGCGTTTAGCTTAGCAGCGATTCAGAATCCCCGACGAAATTTACCAAGGCGAAGTTTCTCATCTAAAGCCAGAGACACAAATGTGGATCTCTACGGTAAGGTCATCTATTTGAAACACCACTTCTTGAAGCATATCTGCAAAGCAATGGTGTTTTACTCGCCACCGGTCCAATAAAAATGAAGAAGGCAAAAGTTAGCCCAACAAATAGCCGAGGACGTTAGTGGAGATGAAACACCCTTCCCTACATGCCGTAGGGAACTGAAACTGGGCATGTAGGGAACAAGAAGCACGTTAGGATAAGCTGCGTTCCGACGCAGTTTTCCCACGACCTTAGTGGAGCTGAAGCACCCTTCCCCATGAAGCCCGGTTTCAGGCTTGACACCACTAGAGCCTCATCAGTGGAGTCACTATCAAAACAATATGGTGAATTACCTCGGTCAGGTCTTTCTTCTTCTTCTTCTTCTTCTTCTGTCTCTCATTGCCCTTTAGCAGCGAATTTTTGCTGTGGGAAACACCGGCGCGCACTGCATGCTTCGCCCCTCCCCAAATTTCACGTTAGTGGAGCTGAAATACGCTTCCCTACATGCTTCGCCCCTCCCCAGTTTTTTAAACACGAAAGTGTTTTATGCCTGGGTCCACCAAGACTTTTATGACGTAGTTCTGTCACGGAAATACGTCAGCAAAATGAACGCCATCAAATGGCAAAGAAAAAAAACTATAAGAAAAAAAAACCACGCCATATCCACGAAGTGAATGATTGAGGAGGTGGCTCGGAGATAATCGGGTAAACCGTGAATGCTCCGTACAATTCCTCTACTGTTATATAAAGATGCCACACGTTGTTATAGTAGCGATTGTGGTGAGGTCGTTGAACCGCAAGCCGCATGCTACAGTTGGCTATGCTCTATGTGGTTTTGTCTGCGTTAATATAACCAAGGCGCTCGAAGTACAAGAGGAAGAAGACTTCTCTTTCGCGCGAGCTGCGCCTGTAGTGGTCACCTCTGGAACTAAGGTTACGCGTACGGCGCGGGGCTTTGCCCCAGCTTAAGAACCTGGCGAGCCAGCTCCTAAAATTTCGGTTGACATAAGTCGAACCCATTACCTCTCGGTCTGCGACGATGGTTGGCGGGCGTTTAGCTCACTGAGCTACCGCCAAACACATAACGGAGGCTACATGAACGCGCTTTCTATCTTTCACACTTTCCTCTCACAGTGCTCTGGATGGATGGATGCTATGAGCGTGCTCTTTTTAACGGGGCGGTGGCATGTGTGCTACCAGGCTCAAAAAAAAAAAGACAAACGAGCCGTTGCTACGACCGTCCCATTCGGGGCGTGTCCGATAGAAGTGTAATTTCCTCAACGCTTTAACACACCGCGAGGTGGTGGCTTTAGCCCAAGCCTCGCTCATAGCATCCGTCCATATCGAAAAATAGCTCTCCGACACTCGCCTGGCTGTCGCACCGCGTTCCTCGCTCGCACTTTGAGAATTAACGGCTGGGTTAGAGGGAAGATACGACACTCGTCGCGTTTCTCTTCGCGTTTCACGCCGCTTTGAAGGAGTGCATATCGATTGTTCACTTATGTGCTTGTTGATGCCATATTTGCGCGGGATTCACCATATGCGGTGTCCAGGTATATCTTCACAACTTCAGTACCGCAAGGGTTAAATCATGATCATGGTCTTTAGTCATCGGTACGGAGATGTGCCACTAGGCGTCAACGTGGGTTCGTCCACATCAAGCGGTGCTATATCTACCAAACAGTAGACATTGTGCAAGCTCTCCATATATCAATGCACTATAAACAATCAATTACTTCTGTGACGACAAGTTTCACTTTCATGTTATACCGATTCCTATGACAGAGGGATCAGCCATTTTTTTCTCTTTAGTGTCCCTTAAAGGAGCACATTTGCAGTATATGGGACGACGTCCACTCACACGATGTTCACTAGGCGGCAAGGCACCCTCATAAAGTTACTGTTTGGTGTAGATTTTGGGCAGGCGGCGTCATTGGTCGGTAATTTTTAGGATCTGGCTCGCCAGGTTCTTAAGCTGGGCGAAGTCCCGCGCCGTAACCTGCATCCATCTATCCAAAGCGTCGTGGACCGCGAAGAGGAACTAGGGTAACTGTTTGCTCTTGTTGGTTGGTTGGTTGATCCTAGAGGAATGGCAGAACCCACCACGGGGGATCGGCCACGAATCGTGCGGCAGTAGGATCTGTGAGTGAAAAAAAAAGGGGGGGGGGAAGATAATTCTAAAGAGATAATTTTAGGTAAGCGAAAATGTTATTTGTGTTCGCGGATTCCCATTTGAATGCTAAAGAGATAGAAAAAAAAGGAAGAGAAAGAGTTAGTTAAATAAAAGCATTAAATAAATAATGAACAATAAATGAAATAAATAAAATAAGTATGTACTAGAAATATTAGCATGGCAGTCTTTTTGATTCATTTATATAGTTAATTAGTGCCTCACATATGTCCCTGTTGCAGTGACCCAGTGCCGACGGCCCCTTTGGCATGACACAGGTTGAAAGCGCAAAAGACGACAATAGAGAAGAGACGTGTGTGTAAAGCCTCTTCTCTGTCTTCGTCTTTTGCGCTTTCAACTTGTGTCATGCGAAGAGGAACGCTACGTGCGTCGTGTCTTCCCTCTAGCCTGGCCGTGAATTCTCACGGGGCGAGCGGGGAACGCGGTCGACAGCCAGGCGAGCTTCAGACAGCTATTTTAGGGGCGAAGCTCCTTAAGGCGGCACCCGTTCGTCCCTCGTAGTAGTGCGTAACCAGTCGTAACGCTAGTACCAGATCTTGACCTCCAAGGTGGTGCCGGTGGGAGATATTTTCTGTGCGTTGTTGAACAATAAAAAATTCGCAGCGTGCGCGTTAACTAAAAGCCGAATTCTTCTGTCTCTCATTCGCCATTAGCAGCCATTGGCATGTTCCAGTAGGAAACGTTAGTAGAAGTAGAAGTGTAAGTGTTAGCTAAAAGCCGACTTCTTCTGTGTCTCATTCCCATTAGCAGCCATTGTTTACCTCCAAGGTAGTGCCTGGTGAGATTTCTCCTGTGCGTGATTAAACAATAAAAATTTTGTTCAAAACGCCGTTGATCGATGAAATAAACCAACGAAAGACGCCAGATGTTTTTAAAAGCAAAACGAAAGAACGCCAGATGTTTCTAAAGCAAAACGAAAAGACGCCAGCTGCTTAACGAAAGACGCCAGATGTTTTCTAAAGCAATGGTTTTCTAAACAATGAAAATTCACAACGTACATGTAAAATTAAAGTGAGCTGCAAGTGGTCATAACTCATCGAACCTTTAGTATAAACGCCCCCGATCTCACGTCGATGATGATGTACTGGGCAGAATTCACGGAAGATTCACGGTTTACCGATGAACCTCCGCAGCTTCGCCCACTCATCATCATTCACTCCGTGGATATGCTGTGATTTTTTTTATGGCCACTTTGTCGTGCGCGTCTCGAGGGCAGTTTTCAAATTGAAAGAACATTAGGAGCGTTGCGTCTGCAATTCTAGACAATGGAGAATCAGACGCTCTTAGATATTTCCTGTATATATACTTCATCAATGTGTATGTAATTCTGAATTGTGTATATAGTTCATCAAAATTGTAAATTATTAAAACATTGTGTATGTATAACAACGCGTGTCACGTCTTCATATGATGGTAGAGGACTTGTACGGAATATTCACGGGTTTTCCCGATCTTCTCCGAGCCAGCTCCTCAATCATCATTCACTTCGTGGATATGGCGTGAATTTTTTTTTCGAAAATGATGTTGGGTGAAGTCAACACAGTCAACGCCGAGCGCTAGAGAGTGGTTATAGCCGATTTCTTGCGGCCGATATTGAACGATATGGTCGTAGATGACACGTCGTTTCATGATGGCGCTACATGCCACACATCATATAGTTTCCTAATTTCCATGCCACACATTGAACGCCACGATTCTGCATTCCGTATGAACGATTTGAGAGTATGGTTATCTCTCGCAGAGCTGACGTGAATTGGCCACCAAGATCGTACGATTTAGTCCCGCTCGGCTTTTTATTGCGAGTTTTCTGAAGTTGCAGTTATACACCAATGAGACTCAATGGACCTATGCTCTTAAAGTCAACGTAACCCAAGCCATTGCTCAAGTTCAGCCGGTTCTATGCGGCAAAGTCATTGCATATTGGACCACTCGAATCAGTGCCACCGTGAGTAGCCGCGACGGATATTCTAATGATGGTTTATTCGACACGCATACATGGGCCTCTCAAATAAAATATAATTGCGTTAATACCTCACACGCAGCTTGTTCTATTTCGTTTCAATATCGACTTACCGTTATTGAAAAACCCTTTATTTTCTCGTCTATCGCGTACGTAACACCGCATGCGTCGGAGATTAAGAGATATGGGGATTTTTTTCTTACACCATTAGCTTTTCCTAAATGCTCGCATAGAATACCTTCACTTTTTTATATTTGCGCTGGAGATAGCAAACGTCCGTTCACACGGCAAAACAAGGTGGCGAAACAAAAATCTTTTGAAACTACAAAGACAGGTAGACAAACAACTTCCTTTGAGCCCTGAGAAACTTCATTCTTTTAGAGCAACGCCGCGGGCCGATCCCACGTGGGACGGGGAGGCCTAGCCTCAACACCACATTATTCAACTATTTTAGCGCACTGTTATAAACAAGAGGACAGAAGAAAAACACGGACACAACACTACACTCTGGCCTCTGTCTTGTTTCACAGTGCGCTAAAATAGCAAAATGGGTTACCAACATGGCCAAGCCTACGCTCTCTCAGCGCTGCATTGTGGGATCTGTGGACAGCCCGTATAGAAACTCTGGACTTCGTACGGCAGAGTCCGAATCCTCTTCTGTGAGCCGACTAGGGCCCCGTAACACAAAGAGAAAGATTTTAATTGGGCACCCTTACATGCCGCTTTTCGTGCTCAATCTGGCACGCTGGATTGCACGCCACGTCAGTGCTCTCGAGAACTTGTTCACCTCGAGAATTTGCTCTGTTTTCTAGCGAACGTAACTATTTGTTCCAGGCGGTGCTAGGCACAGGCGTCCGTAACCAAAATAGCGACTTGTGGAGCCGGCTGACTTCCAACAACACCGTGCCGTCGGCATTCCGCAGTCTGGCGGCATCAAGACTGGCCAGGAGCGCCAAGGAGTGGATCCACACGTATTCTAGAGGCAGCGCAGGAACGTACGTCCAGTAGCACACGTTTTGGGTCTACTTGGTGCATTCTGTCGCAAAGGAAGGATTGCGCAAAAAACACAGCACACTATAGAGAGAGACGACGATACGTGCACCAACTTGCAGCTGTTTTATTCGCATCTTAGGCGAATGAATGTATAGGACGCTGAGAGGACACAAACCAGAAAGGAGGGACCTCCACATGCACAGAGCACACTGCAGACAGTAGATAGGCGATTAAAACCCGTGTTTTAGCACATTGCATGTAAAAACGCTCATTCAGTTTTATAAATAGCAACCGAGGTGGTGCCTATACATTCACTACCGCTTCTATCAATATGAAAAGCCTCAATCAGTTCACGGGCTGTCTTGTCTTTACTCCTGTTTAAGATCTTTCTTTCCTTCAGTTTCGCTTCGCATTTTTTTTTCTTTTCACTATCCCTGCAATCTTTGCAATGATGCGGTGTGAGAGTGCCCGTGCCATCTTGTAAAGCGCGTTTGTGGTCAGCAAGACGATCATTTATACCTAAGATGTGAATAAATCAGTTGCAAGCTTGCGAGGCTGTCGTCCTCTCTGTTAATGGTGTGCTGTTTTTTGCGCAATCCTTCCTTGCGGGACGTACGTTCCTTTCTGAACGCACGCCCCGCTTATGACATCACAATACAACACAAGACGCTAATAGCTACTCTCCCAGCGAGCTAAACTGAAAAACTGTTGAAGTAGACTTGATAGTACATACTGAAACTTGAAAACAGCGCTGGGACGGGACACAAAATAGAACAGACGAGACAGGGCGCCGACTAACAATGAACGAGTTTATTTCGCCGTAGCGCAATATATAACCTAGGAAAAATAAACAACAAAATCTAAATGTTGAAGACAGCATTCCATAATGCCATATGCGCAAAGATTACGCTGATCGAGATATTGATGCCGACGAATCTTGTTCGAAAAAGCACGCACAAAGCTTTCGTTGAATGTCAGTGAGGTAGTATATGATAATATATTTATATTGGGACACCTTATGCAAAACCTCCTTCACTGATGCCTTTGAGGTATCGTAAATAAATAAATAAATAAATAAATAAATAAATAAATAAATAAATAAATAAATAAATAAACAGATATCTCGTGGGAACAAGAAAGCGAAATTTTAGGGCTTTTTTTTGCTAGACACAACATTAATGAAAACCAAGACACAACGAAGGCAAGGAAAGTATAGGGGACATTATTTGTAGTAAGTATGATGTCAATGTGAAGAAAAAGCGGACGGAAAGACAATTTGCCGCCGGCAGGGCCGAACCTGCAACCTTCGGTTATAACGCATCCGATATAGTGGACGGGTGGACGACCGCCGCTGTAGCTCAATTGGAGCATCGGACGCGTTATCTGAAGGTTTCAGGTTTGGTCCCTGTCGGGGTCAAGTCGTCTTTTCGTCTGCATTATTCACATTTATGCCATATTACTGAAAATAACGTCCCCCATACTTTCCTTAGTTTCCATTAATGCTGTACCTTGTGGGAAATCATACACTGAGAAAACATGCCTAAAATTCCGACTACGAGAGCACACATGCGCAATGAAGAATGGAACAGGCTCTGCAGAATGGATCTTGCTCTGCATTACGATTGAACGCCGCACTTTGACGACTCAGTGGTTGTGAAAAGATACAAGGATCCATGCGCCAGAGAGATATACTTAGCCCGCGTAATTCACACGCGCAATGACTTATCCGTAAGTGTGAATTCCTTAGGTTTTCTGAATGAAGAGCATACATGTTGCCACGCCCACTTCTTCTTTAATTTTGATGTATTCGGGTTTGACCAGCAAGGACGGTTATCAACGCTCGATGCTGTCCGCGAAGCAGTGTTCGAGAAGCTTCGCGATTGTAGTAGATCGTTTTGTTAAGATTGTGCGCCGCACGCGAATGTTCCAGCTTTGTCGAGAGATAACGCCGCCACCAGCGATATCGCTGGGAAGTACGATAGCGCCTGTATAAAAGCCGACGCGCTTGACCGCTTGTCAGTTGATCGACGGTCGACGCTCTGTTCGGCGCTATCAGTGTATTGCTGTAGTTTGACTTTCAGTTTCCCGGCCAAAAGTTCGGCCAAATAAAGAGTTTCATCTTGACTACGCCAGCCGTTGTCTTCGTCGACGTCACGACCACGTGACAATATATTCACTACTGACTGCAATCTTCGTGCATGTGCCATTATAGAGCACTGTCCTCAATATTTATTTTTTGAGGGTATGTATTCTGTTAAGGCGAAATAAACTCTAAAAAGAAACAGGGCGTACAAACACGGACACAAGAAGAAGTCAGGACACCACAAACGCCGACTAACAACTGAAGAGACGCACAACGGCGGAAAAGAAAGAAGGCACGAAAAATTATCTGCGCATGCCCATGCTACAGGTGAACTTATCAATCCGGCACGCGTGGCGGTCTACGTGGAAGCTAATTGTTGAGGCATTTGATTTCATCTTTATGTAAGTTAATGGACGGTTGGCTCACGCATGCGCTACCCCTATTCTCGATATGCCATGCTTCAATCAGGCGCGTTTCTTCATTTTTATGCCGGTACAACACTGCGCATTCATCGACTTTTGGCGTGCACTTACAATCTCGACAATGTAACGATAGATTAGAAGGTGAACCTCCTGTTAGCGATCTCTTATGTTCCAACAATCTCTGGTTAATGCATCGGCCCGTCTGTCCTACGTAGAAGCGGCCGCAGCTGAAAGGCACCTTATACACCACACTCGTACGGCAATCAGTGAATTTGTTGGTGTGTTTTACGAAACAAATATTGGTCCGCTTCTTGTCTTTTACTCGCTCATTCTTCCTCTGCACAGCGCACAAATCTTACCTAGCTTATTGGCAGCCGTGAAAACAACACTAACGCCGTATCTATTTCCTACATTCTTTGGCCTGTGAGATACGCAATGAATGTACGGTGTACCTACGACACGTTTCTAAATAAACCCGTTAGTCAGCGTATCTTCACTCTGGTCCTGTGTCCCGTCGTAGCGCAGTCTTCACGTCTCCCACTGAGCGAAGAGGGACGCGAGGTACTCCTATTGAAGCAATGTTCCAGCCGTGATGTTCGATTGGAGTAACAGTGTTGCTCTAGCTTTCCGTACCCGGTTTGGTAGCCGGCACCACTGACTTATATTCAATGTAAAAGCGCCTGCGTACTTGCTGCTGTTTATTTCTTTGATATTGCATGACTGCGATTCAGAAAAGAAAAATTACTCTAACCTGATAATAAATGCCTAACTATGTCCCCTCATAAAGTCTGTATCGCAGACGTTCTGGCGGGAGAGTGGCTGAAGAAGGATTCTCATGAGCTTAAGTTTTAGTTGATGATAGTTAATTTATATTTTACTTCTTTTAGTGTCTCATAGCTTGATGAATGAATAGCATCAATAGCAGCATACCATGCTGCATGCACCTAACTCAAGTCTGTGCACCTCTTTTTTTACCTCTTTATTTCTTTTCAGGGGAAACAGTCAATGGACCGTAATTGACTACAACTTGTTCAAGCAAAGAATGAAGAAACTACCACAAGATTTTGTGTGGTATCACGAAGAGCTGCCGTGAGTGCACATAAAAAAGGGCTTTACCACGTTCTGTGATCTATGTGGCATATATAATGCCACTACTTACACAAAGGACGAGAATGGATTATCTAAATGCTCTGCAGTGCCCTTTTTTTTCTTGTCTGATCTTCGGTAATGATCTTCGTGACAGCATTCATACTATAATAAAAATAAAGCGCTTGAAGGGCAGGTACAGAGCAAGAACACAGCACGCACTTACATACGCGAGATTTTTGCTTTGTCAGAGCTTAGTGTAATATCCACTTCAAGTGGACTTTTAGGCATTGCTCTTCGTGAGGTGCGAGACCACTCCAAGCTCACTTATTAAGGCAAAGCCTTAGGTGCCTCATCAAACGCGAAAATTGACCGGCGTCCCGCGTCGGCGGCGTCAACACAAGTGATGCCAGAAATCATCACGTGGTGACGTCACAATATGACGTCGTCTGACGTCAAATATAGCCAAAATTTGTGACGTCAATACGACGTCACTGCAACGTCATAATGACGTCACAAGGGGACGTTATCACGTGACATCGTAGCTTGGACAACGGTGGGCCGATCATGGAGGCAGTGCAAAAGCGGGTGAGGTGACTGAGATCCTGGAGGCAGAAAGAGAAACACGTTCGGTGCAGAAAGCTTTCCGAGGGTGGCGGGGCAGGATCAATACATCGACTGAGAAAAAAACACGGTTCATACCTCCTTCATAGGAATCAGTATAGCATGAAAGTAAAAAAAGTCCATGCATATCGACGAAGTGAATGATTATGAGTGGGCGAAGCACAGGGGATCGTTCGGTAACCGTGAATCTCCCGTCTGTCGTTTTTGCCGTTTTACCGCCGCTATTCACGCCCTCGCCTCCGGAGTAGTAGCTTGTCGTCGGCGTTCCCGTTGAGCGGCCGCATGCGGCGCCTTACGTTCGTTTTCATCCATGGCAGAAAGAGATTGTGTGGTCTGGAACGCGCTTACATACGCATTTGCACCGCAGCGTCCTCTCGCGTATCTTCACTCCAGCGTGCATTGTGCTGTCGTATGCTTGATTCATGGGCACTTAATGTCCAAATTTTTATGGTGTTTTGACCTTTTTATTTTGTGGCAGAAAGATGTGTGGTATGGAACGCCCCTCCACGAAGTGAATGATGACGAGTGGGCGAAGCTAGCTCCTAAGGACCATTAGTCTATGTTGCAGTCGGAGACTACTATGAAGGGTTTGTTCTTGTAGGAGGTTTATATTGTTCTCTCCCAATTATGATCGATATTAGGGTACTAGCTGCTCAATCTTTTGTGTGTGTGTGTGTGTGTGTGTGTGTGTGTGTGTGTGTGTGTGTGTGTGTGTGTGTGTGTGTGTGTGTGTGTGTGTGTGTGTGTGTGTGTGTGTGTCACATATGTTATCTGAGCGTTGCCCGATATAATGTAAACTGCGTGACATAAAGCGACATAAAGAGTCGATGACAAAGCTCGGTTCTTAGGCCAATAATGTGTACGTTGAAGTCGCATACTAGTATAAAGTAGGGGTGTGCGAATATTCGAAAGTTTCGAATATTCGTCGAATATTACATTCGAAATATTCGTATTCGATTCGAAAATCGTGTATTCGAAAAGTTTCGAATATTCGATTACTTCGAATATTCCAAAAATTCGAATATGCGATTCGATTATCATGCAGAAGATAACTCGTCTTTCACACCTCTGCTGCGTTCGTATAGCTAAAAACGTTGCCGAGAGGAGCGATAAACATCGTAAGTACACGGAGGCACGATATCTGTCTACGACGAGCGCCCCAATACGTATGATTTATTGCTGGTGCATCTCCGACGTGCAGCGCTGTTGGCGATCATGTAACCGTACATTTTCAATATTATGCGGCCGTAACGTGCCACACTACCACTCGTTCACTATGCGGGACCACTTCTGAAGAAAGACAGTGACCCATGTGACTGGTGGCGGACTGTAGGCACCCTCAGATACCTCAGTCTGGCAAAGCTTTGCCCCATGTACCTCCCTATACCAGCCACTTCTGTTCCAAGCGAGCGTACCTTTTCAGTACCAGGGGGGGGGGTGTCTCTGTTAGAAGGGAGCGTCTGCTGCCTGATCATGTGGAGCAACTCATATTTCTTCATGATAACATCTAGTCATTACTTTCATTGTGCCGTGATATTTGCTTGCGTTGTGATGTGCATTGTGCTAGCCTGGACATTGTGTTCTCGAGATAGCAGTGTATGTTTTGTTGCCAGTCAGGCTGTTAAGTTTTTTTTTTCTCAAATAGCTACATGTTAAATAAAATATTGTTACTGTGGATGCATTTTTCCTTTGATATTCGATATTCGATTCGATATTCGAAGGTGGATATTCGTATTCGATTCGTATTCGAAAAATTTGATATTCGCACACCCCTAGTATAAAGGGTTTGTGCTTGTTGGGGTTTTATATTGTTCTGTCACAATTAGGATTGTTGTTCGTCTATTGTAAACCTTTTTTTTATTCAAATATACATGTATGTTTCCACTATAGCATGGGTTTTCTAGCCACCATGACAGCGGAAAGTGAGCTTCGACGACAAAGCTAGGCCCTAAGGTCCACAATATCTACGTTGAACTCGCCGATTAGTATAAAGGCTTCGTGCTTCTAGGTGTTTTATATTGTTCTGTCACAATTATTATTTATTTTAGTCTATTGTTAAATATTTTTTATTGGATTTTTCTCGTTGCTGTGCCGTGAGCACGGACAACACCACACACCGGACAAGCCTATACTCCATCTCACAAGCTGGTTGCAGCTCTACGAAGGCTAGGCCGATTTTAACCAATCAAGAAGGCGACTTCCTCCGAGTTGTATTAATCCGCGCACATTTTTACCTGTGGCCTAATCGCTTGAGTGCCCGCACCGCGAGATCGTTCACATCTCACTGGACCGAAGTTCGAATCCGGTGGGGTGAACAGAAAATTTTTAAGCTTTTTTTTTTGAACGTTAACCTTTTTTTGCTGCCTCATGCCAAACGCACCACACCGCAGTGTTCAAAAAGTGGGTTTGTTTGTTTGTGTACTTAGAAGGTGTCCGCTACTGCGACTGCTCCTCGCGAAATCCGATAAAAACATCTGAAGGTCGCCTGTTTCTACGGAGCATTTTGTCGTTTTAAAGCAATGCTGTTTATGGTTAACACCTCGGGATTTCTTCATCTTGACGTATGCCAAAATGCGCAATCCAAAAAAGCACGCGTGGTAACATAATTTCTGAATGCCTGTATCTACCAAGCGCCCTTGAAGCAGAGGTCTAAAGCTTTCACCTAACCCAAATTATGTGACGCTTGACTGCTCAGAAAACCAAACCACTGTGGGGATGTTTATCGCAAGCGTTATTGTGAATAATTATCATTTACATGTATACAAATAATGTGATGCCACCACTGATATTTTACACGATCTACACAAGGTATACATGAAACGGACAGAGCCAAATTGTCGGCATGCGTGTTTATTGTACCAGCAGGTTTGTTTTTCACGCATCGTCATGTCTCTACACAAACCAATAGAAAGAGACACAGGAGAATACGACAGTCTTCTAATATTCGCACAAACACGGCACATTTCATAGCACACGTTTGCATTTGTGCGCTTTGGAAAGAGACACATACATGTCACAGAATCCTTAGAAGAAGTTTCCACTGCAGATTAGCACTTCTTCGCTGCTTGTTATCTGGATCATATTAAAGTTATTTCACCATCACCATCATACATTTGCTGTTCTTTTCGAAACAAACATCAATGCCCTATGTACAGACACACCAAACACAAAGTACATGAGACAATGAAACTCTTCCCAAAAGTAGAAATGCAGGTGCAAGAAAATTTCACTACCTGGCCTCACGATTCGTAATATGAGCACAGCAAAATACTGCTACCTAACAACCACAATTAATAATAATAATAATAATAATAATAATAATAATAATAATAATAATAATAATAATAATAATAATAATAATAATAATAATAATAATAATAATAATAATAATAATAATCAATCAATCAATCAATCAATCAATCAATGATTTATTTAACGTGCCCAGGAACAACCGTAAGGTCTTTGTGCTGGCGCACGCAAAAAAAAACAATAAAAATAAACAATACAATACAGACAGTTTTCAGAAATAAAAAGAGCAAAAACACGTAGACAAAGACAAATGAACACAAAAGGGGAGGAGTAAAATAAGACAACACGAGAAATATTGACGGGGCATAAAAAATTAGATTGCATATATACAACTATGTGGAAAGATTGAGAAGGGAAGACTTTGTACATTGTGCCACACTATGTCAAAACAGTGCAAAGCTCGGATAAAAACAATGATTGTGGGCTATGAAAAACGTCAAGATCAAGAAAATTAACATTATAGAGACTTTGTATTCTGTGAACGGTAGAGTGTTTGAAGAAGCAGGCGGGTACATGAAACGGTCTGTTCTCTCTGGTTAACTTACGCGGAATTCGAAAATTTACACAATTGAGAAGTACAGGGCAGGATATGATACCGTGGACTAGCTTGTAAAGAAATAAGAGATCAGAGCGATTTCGTCGGCAGTGAAGTGATGGCAGTGATAATAATGCAGCAGTACTTGAACGAGATCCAGAGTCATTTTTAGCAAAGCGATGGTTATATATGCTGAGGAATTTTTTCTGGACTCGTTCAATGGTGTTACCGCTGGATTGAGCAATGCCATTCCATATCACGGACGCATACTCAAGTTGCGGAAGACATATTGCCGTGTACAATTTGTGTAGGGCCATGGGAGACCTGAATTCTCGAGATATTCTACATACACATCCGAGAGAACGAAGGCCCCGCATAGCAGCACGCTTAACGTGAGAAGAAAAGTTTAACGCGCTGTCAACAACAACACCAAGATCACTGATTTCATAAACCTTGCATAACGGCACAGAATTGACAGAGTATTGAAATGACACGCTAGATGTTTTGCGAGTGATAGACATGAATTTTGTCTTCGAGGTATTCAGAGAAAGGTTATTACCGTCGCACCATTCGGAAAAAGAGCGCAAGTCTGACTGCAGCAAGCGACAGTCGTTAACTGAATGAATTTCCTTAAAAATCTTGATGTCATCGGCATACAAGAGGAAAGAAGAATTACGAATGGCAAAAGAAACATCATTAACGTAAATTAAAAATAGGAGTGGGCCTAATACCGACCCTTGAGGGACCCCACTAGTCACTTTATACAAAGAAGACGTTTGGCCATTTACGGCAACATAACAATATCTATTGAGCAGATAGCTCTGCAGGAGATTCACAACTGACAAGTCAACATCAAAGTGCGCAAGTTTAACCATAATCAGCGTGTGGCTGACTACGTCAAAAGCCTTGCTCAGGTCACAGTAAATTACGTCAACCTGTCCTCTCTGAGAAATAGGTGTGGAGATCTGCGTCATGAAACTAGCAAGATTTGTGGTAGTTGAGCGGCCAGCGAGAAAACCATGTTGATTAGGAATCAATGAGTTTTTCACACTAAAAGACAATATGAAGTGAAGAGCCAGCTCGAAGATCTTTGATGTGGCACATAGTAGAGAAATCGGGCGATAATTAGAAGCATCTGTTTTAGAGCCCGACTTAAATACTGGAAAAACACGAGCAGTTTTCCACATGCTTGGAAATGTGGAAGTGTCCAGGAAGTTATTAAATATCGTAGTTAGTACTGGGACAAATATTCTACCATAAGCTTTTAGTATGGCGGAGGGGATGCCATCTGGCCCACATGATAAGGATGGTTTTAAGCGCTTAATGCATTCGCAGATAAGATTTTCATCCAGCGACAAAGCACTGGATGAGCTAACCGCCTTGGGCTGTTGTCTGATATCAGTGCTAGAGTCTGAGGCCTTATAAACGGATGAGAAATGCGTGGCAAAACAGTCAGCGACGGCATGCACTTCTACCCCATTTGAGTCCAGTAGTCTGAAGGACTCTCCGCTTTTGCTGGACCGTTTACGTACATACTTCCAAAACTCAGCCGGCCTGTCAGAGGCGCTTTTTTCTAAGAATTCAATATACGAACTATGATCCCGTTTATATAGGCGTTTAGAGAGAGTTCGAAGGAAGCTGAACTCTTCCTTCCACTCGCTGGATGGAGAACATTTAGATTTCCTGTGTGCGTGATCTTTATGCTTCAGTGCACTGATAAGTTCAGATGAGAACCAGTGGGGATATTTACGTTGTTTAGGTGTATATTGGGGAATAAAATTACGCATGCTGCTCAGTACAAGCTCCGTAAACCGATCAACCTGCTCATCAACATTTGGTTTGTCAGTAACCTGTGACCACTCAACGGTAGACAAGTGATGATAGAGGCCTGTGTAATCACCTCGCTTGAAGGCAAATCTCGGAGATTTGTTTACGTAACTGCTGAAGCTCGTTGTTTCGGCTGATGCGGATAATCTTACGTTAAGTGGTGGGTGGAAATTGTCCGGACGTACAAGAGAGATGTCGGAGCGGGAAACTTCAAGAGGTTGATCGTTTGACACACACAGGTCTAAGACGTTGCCACTGGAATTGACGACTGAGTTATGTTGCAGTAGGGAATTAAACGCCAGAAAGTCCAAGAGCAGGCTGCACTTTTTCTCTATGAAATGATTGTAATGAGAAAAAGTAAGCGTGTTCCAGTCAATTCCAGGTGCATTGAAATCCCCAAGAACAATAATTCTGTGCCCACTATGAGAAGATACCACAAGTTCAATGGAAGACATGACATCATGAAACGAGGCAGGGGACATGCTGGGCGGTAAATAGAAACATCCAATCAACAATTTTTCACTGCGCTCAAGGTTGGTTTCTAGCCAAATGGATTCTTCGATAGTTTCTAGGTCTTTCCGTCTAACGGATTTCAGTGAATTGTCAATGGCAATCAGCACGCCACAGCCTTTCTGCTTGGTTTCACTGAAATCTCGGTCACTGCGGAAGGTGGTGTAGGTCGGGGGAAAAAAGTCAGATGAGGGAATTTCAGCGCCTAGCCAGGTTTCAGAAATAGCAATAATAGGAAAAGAAGACGAAAGAACATTAGAGAAAAACTCTCGTGTCTTGGTACGTAGACCACGAGCATTTTGGTAGAATATGTCTACGTTACACGGCACTTTCGATTCCAGTCACTTGCTCAGAGGGATGAAGCATGTCATCGCGCAGCTCCCCACGAAATGGCTTGAAGAGGCATCCGAGGGGCCACATCGAAGGGTCATTCAGGCGTTGTAGTGTTTCCTTGTCGACTTCGATGTAGAACGAAGAATAGGACTGAAATTTGGTTTGAAGTCGCCGGCAGGAGATGGGAGACAGATCGAATGAAGCAATATGTTTTTTGATGTCAGCAACAGTGGTGTCCGGGCTCAGCTTCGTAACAAAAATGGCCTTTGGCCGTTGTGGCCGTTGTGGCCGTTGAGCTACAGATATATTCGATGTTGTCATAGCTCCAAAAGAGGCGGGTTTCTTCTTTCTTTCCCCCTCAGTCACCGCTGCATAAGAGGCTGTCGCAGGCATCACACTGCCACGCTCGGACGTGTCTACGTCAGCTGGCGGCGAATTCGAAGATGAAAGAGTTTTGGAGAGAGGTGGTTCAGAGCAGGCAGCTTGCTCGGAAGTCACTGATCGCTCAACGATCACATGCGCTGGGGGGATCACAGGTGCCTTCACTGCCACTCCGGCCGTGCGGCGCGTCAGCTCCTCACGCAGGAAGCGGACCTCTGCACGAAGGGAGGCGACCACGTGGGCTTGTTGTTCAACACCGCGGGAGTGATCCTTACGGAGGCGCTCGTTGTCTTCGCGTAGTTGGGATACCTCGTCGCTGAGGAACAAGATTCCCTCCAAAGCGTCGAGGAGAAGGCGGCGCAGCCCGGCGAGATCGCCATCCGGAGGGGTGCACGTGGAGAGGGAACCGGTTTGAGAGCTGCAATGCTCATCGATGCACGCCGCCGAGTTGTCTTCGCTAGGCTTACCAGCAGCACGGCTCAGATCACATAAATTGCAGCAAAACGAGCGCGATCCAGACTTCAGGAGTTGCAGCTCTTCATCAGGCCAGGTTACACACTTCGCATGAACACGTTTAGAGCAATTTTCACAGCGGAAAAACTGCTGCTTACCGAAAAACGGGCAGGAGCATAGCAAGCATGCGTCCCGACTGGGAACCATGGTGCGGGACTAATAATAATAATAATAATAATAATAATAATAATAATAATAATAATAATAATAATAATAATAATAATATTAATCAATCAATCATTTATTTAACGCGCCCAGGAACAACCGTAAGGTCTTTGTGCAGGCGCACGCAAAAAAACAATAAAAATAAACAATACAATGCAGACAGTTTTCAGAAATAAAAAGAGCAAAAACACGTAGACAAAGAGAAATGAACACGAAAGGGGAGGAGTAAAATAAGACAACACGAGAAATATTGACGGGGAGTAAAAAATTAGATTGCATATATACAACTATGCGGAAAGACTGAGAAGGGAAGACTTTGTACATTGTGCCACACTATGTCAAAACAGTGCAAAGTTCGGATAAAAACAATGATTGTGGAGTATAAAAAACGTCAAGATCAAGAAAATTAACATTATAGAGACTTTGTATTCTGTGAACGGTAGAGTGTGGGAAGAAGCAGGCGGGTACATGAAACCGTCTGTTCTCTCTGGTTAACTTACGCGGAATTCGAAAATTAACACAATTTAGAAGTACAGGGCAGGATATGGTTGTAAAGAAATAAGAGATCAGAACGATTTCATCGGCAGTGAAGTGATGGCAGTGATAATAACTCAGCAGTATTTGACCGAGATCGAGAGTCATTTTTATCAAAGCGATGGATATATATGCTGAGGAATTTTTGCTGGACTCGTTCAATGGTGTTACCGCTGGATTGAGCAATGCCATTCCATCTCTCGGACGCATACTCAAGTTGTGGAAGACATATTGCTGTGTATATTTGTGGAGGGCCATGGGAGACCTGAATTCCCGAGATATTCTACAAACACATCCGAGAGAACGAAGGCCCCGCATAGCAGCACGCTTAACGTGAGAAGAAAAGTTTAACGCGCTGTCAACAACAACACCAAGATCACTGATTTCATAAACCTTGCATAACGGCACAGAATTGACAGAGTATTGAAATGACACGCTAGATGTTTTGCGAGTGATAGACATGAATTTTGTCTTTGAGGCATTTAGAGAAAGGTTATTGCCGTTGCACCATTCAGAAAAAGAACAAAAATCTGACGGCAGCAAGCGACAGTCGTTAACTGAATGAATTTCCTTAAGTATCTTGATGTCATCGGCATACAAGAGGAAAGAAGAATTACGAATGGCAAAAGAAACATGATTAACGTAAATTAAAAGTAGGAGTGGGCCTAATACCGACCTTTGAGGGACCCCACTAGTCGCTTTATACAAAGAAGAGGTTTGGCCATTTACGGCAACATAACAAGACCTATTGAGCAGATAGCTGTGCAAGAGATTCACAATCTACAAGTCAACGTCAAAGTTCGCAAGTTTAACCATAATCAGTGTGTGGCTGACTACGTCAAAAGCCTTGCTCAGGTCACAGTAGATTACGTCAACCTGTCCTCTCTGAGAAGTAGGTGTGGAGATCTGCGTCATGAAACTAGCAAGATTTGTGGTAGTTGAGCGGCCAGCAAGAAAAGCATGTTGATTTGGAATCAATGAGTTTTTCACACTAAAAGACAATATTTTGTGAAGAGCCAGTTGAAGAACTTTGATGTGGCACATAGTAGAGAAATCGGGCGATAATTAGAAACATCTGTCTTAGAGCCCGACTTAAATACTGGGAAAACACGAGCAGTTTTCCACATGCTAGGAAATGTGGAAGTGTCCAGGCAGTTATTAAATAACGTAGTCAGTACTGGGACAAATATACTACCATAAGCTTTTAGTATGGCGGAGGGGATGCCATCTGGGCCACATGATAAGGATGGTTTTAAGCGCTTAATGCATTCTCCGATAAGATTTTCATCCAGCGACAAAGCACTGGATGAGATAACTGCCTTGGGCTGTTGTCTGATATCAGTGCTAGAGTCTGAGGCCTTATAAACGGATGAGAAATGTGTGGCAAAACAGTCAGCGACGGCATGCACTTCTACCCCATTTGAGTCTAGTAGTCTCAAGGATTCTCCGCTTTTGCTAGACCGTTTGCGTACATACTTCCAAAACTCAGCCGGCCTGTCAGAGGCGCTTCTTTCTAAGAATTAAATTTACGAACTATGATCCTGTTTATATAGGCGTTTAGAGAGAGTTCGAAAAAAGCTGAACTCTTACTTCCACTCGCTGGATGGAGAACATTTAGATTTCCTGTGTGCGTGATCTTCATGCTTCTGTGCACTGATAAGTTCAGATGAGAACCAGTGGGGATATTTACGTTGTTTAGGCGTATACTGGGGAATAAAATTAAGCATGCTGCTTAGTACAAGCTCCGTAAATCGATCAACCTGGTCATCAACATTAGGTTTGTCAGTAACCTGTGACCACTCAACGGTGGACAAGTGATGATAGAGGCCCGTGTAATCACCTCGCTTGAACGCAAATCTTGGAGATTTGTTTACGTAACTGCTGTGGCTCGTTGTTTCGGCTGATACAGATAATCTTACTAAGTGGTGGGTGGAATTTGTCCGGACGTACAAGAGAGATGTTGTAGCGGGAAGCTTCACGGGGTTGATCGTTTGACACACACAGGTCTAAGACGTTGCCACTGGAATTCACGACTGAATTATGTTGCAGTAGGGAATTAAACGCCAGAAAGTCCAAGAGCAGGCTGCACTTTTTCTCTGTGAAATTATTGTAATGAGAAAAGGTAAGCCTGCTCCAGTCAATTCCAGGTGCATTGAAATTCCCATGAACAATAATTCTGTGCCCACTATGAGAAGATATCACAAGTTCAATAGAAAACATGACATCGTGAAACGAGGCAGGGGAAATGCTGGGCGGTAAATAGAAGCATCCAATCAACAATTTTTCGCGGCGCTCAAGGTTGATTTCTAGCCAGATCGATTATTCGATAGTTTCTAGGTCTTTCCGTCTAACGGATTTCAGTGAATTGTCAATGGCAATCAGCACGCCACCGCCTTCCTGTTTGGTTTCACTGAAATCTCGGTCACGCGGAACGTGGTGTAGGTCGGGGGCGAAAAGTCCGATGAGGGAATTTCAGTGCCGATCCAGGTTTCAGAAATAGCAATAATAGGAAAAGAAGACGAAAGAACATAAGAGAAAAACTCGAGTGTCTTGGTACGCAGACCCCGAGCATTTTGGTAGAATATGTCTACGTTACACGGCAAGAGGCATCCGAGGGGCCACATCGAAGGGTCATTCAGGCGTTGTAGCGTTTCCTCGTCAACTTCGATGTAGAATGAAGAATATGACTGGAATCTTGTTTTGAAGTCGCCGGCAGGAAATGGGAGACATATCCAATGAAGCAATATGTTTTTTGAAGTCAGCAGCAGTGGTGTCCGGGCTCAGCTTCGTAACAAAAATGGCCTTTGGCCGTTGTGGCCGTTGTGGCCGCTGAGCTGCAGATATAGTGGATGTCTTCAATGCTCCAAACGAGGCGGGTTTCTTCTTTCTTACCCCCTCAGTTACCGCTGCAGAAGAGGCTGTCGCAGGCATCACACTGACACACCTGGCGGCGAATTCGAAGATGAAAGAATTTTGGACAGAGGTTGTTCACAGTACGCAGGTTGCTGGAGGTCACAGATCGGCCAATGGTCACCTGCTCTGGAGGGATCACAGGTGCCTTCACTGACACGGCGGCCGTGCGGCGCGTCAGCTCCTCCGCAGGCAGCGGACCTCTGCACGAAGGGAGGCGACCACACGGGCTTGTTGTTCAACACCGCGGGAATGATCCTTAGGGAGGCGCTCGTTTTCTTCGCGTAGTTGGGATATCTCGTCGCTGGGAACGAGATTCCCTCCAACGCGTCGAGGAGGAGGCGGCGCAGCCCGGCGAGATCACCACCCGGAGGGGCACACGTGGAGAGGGAACCGGTTTGAGAGCTGCAGTGCTCATCGCTGCACGCCGCCGAGTTGTCTTCGCTAGGCTTACCAGAAGAACTGCTCAGATCACATAAATTGCAGCAAAATGAGCGCGATCCAGACTTCAGAAGTTGCAGCTCTTCATTAGGCCAGGTTACACACTTCGCATGAACACGTTTAGAGCAACTTTCACAGCGGAAAAACTGCTGCTTACCGAAAAACGGGCAGGAGCATAGCAAGCATGGATCCCGACTGGGAGCCATGGTGCGGGACTAATAATAATAATAAAAATATATTATTATTATTATTATTGTTATTATTATTATTATTATTATTATTATTATTATTATTATTATTATTATTATTATTATTATTATTATTATTATTATACTACTATATTATTATTATTAATATACTCCTCGTTCTGCGTTGCAGTTGACGAAGATACATTGAAACGTCTGAATGATCCGTCAATGTGGCCGTGCGGTTGCATTTTGAAACCATTCCGTGGGGTCCTCCACGAAGACATGCTCGATCCCTCAGAGTGCGCACCCGAAGCAACAGTGCCGTGTAATTTGGATATATTTTATCAGAACGCTCGTGGTCTTCGCATTAAGACGCGCGAATCCTTTGCTAATGTTGTTTCGTCTTCTTTTGACCTTATTGCGATTTCTGAAACATGGCTGTGCAGTGAAATTCCTTCCTGTGACTATCTTCCGTCGAACTACACCACCTTCCGCAGTGATCGGGGCTCCTGTGCAACTAAACAAAAAGGTGGTGGTGTATTGATGGCTATAGACAGTTCTCTAAGATCTGGTGAACGCAAGGACATAGAAACAATTTCTGAATCAATTTGGGTCGAAATTAGTCTTGAGCACTGTGAAATATTCTTGATTAGATGTTTCTATGTATCGCCTAGCGTTTCACCAATATCTTTTAATCAGATCGTCTCTTCTAATGAAAATGTGGTAATTTCACATAAGAAGCACAAAATTCTTGTACTTGGCGACTTTAACACACCTGGAATTGACTGGACCACACTTAATTTTTCTCATTATCATCATTTCTTGAAGAACAAATGCAGCGTATTGTTAGACTTTCTCGCTTTTAATTCCCTACAGCAGCACAATAGTATTGCCAATTCCCGTGGTAACGTCTTAGATCTGTGTATTTCTAATAATCAACCTATCGAAGTATCACTGTCTCACATCTCTCTTGTTCGTCCTGATAAATTTCACCCACCACTCAAACTAACACTCTGTATTTCACCAGAAAAACCAAGCTTTCCCAGAAAAATCGACAAAACGCCCAGATTTGCCTTCAAGCGAGGTAACTACGTTGGCTTGTACCATGACTTGTCCACCACAGATTGGTCACTGGTAACTGACAAACCCTATGTTGATGATCAAGTCGATCAGTTTACGCAACTTATCTCGACCAGCATGCGCAAGTTCATTCCCCAGTATACACCTAATCATTGTAAATATCCCTCCTGATTCTCATCAGAACTTATAAGTGCACTGAAACATAAAGATCGTGCACACAGGAAGTTAAATGTTCTCCATCAACTCATTTGAAGGAAGAATTCTGTCGTTTTCGTACTCTTTGTAAACGCCTTAATAAACGGGATCACAGTCTATATATTTCATTTTTAGAAAAAAGCGCGTCTGATAGGCCGGCTGAGTTTTGGAAGTATGTGCGCAAACGGTCGAGCAAAAATGGCGAGTGCTTCAGGATACTGGACCCAAATGGAGTAGAAGTTAAAGCCGTTGCTGACTGTTTTGCCATGCATTTCTCATCTGTTTATAAGTCTCCAGTCTCTGTAGCTAGTAACGGTCGACAGGTTAAGGCAGTTAGCACAGCTGATGCTGTGTCGCTAGATGAAGATTCCATTTCAGAATGCATAAAGCGCCTGAAACCACCCTTTCCAGCTGGTCCAGACGGCATCTCCTCTGCTATACTAAAAGCCTATGGCAGTATACTTGTACCAGTATTGACTACCATATTTAATAAGTGTCTACATGCTTCAACTTTTCCTAGCATGTGGAAAACTGCTCGTGTTTTCCCAGTATTCAAGTCTGGCTGTAAAAGTGACGTCTCGAACTACCGCCCTATTTCCCTTCTTTGTGCCGCATCCAAAATCTTTGAGCTTGCTCTTTACAAAATATTGTCTTTTGATGTAAAAAATTCATTGATTGTAAATTAGCATGGATTTCTCGCTGGCCGCTCAACTGTCACTAATCTTGCCAGTTTCATGGTACAAGTCTCCACGCCTATTTCGCAGAGAGGACAGGTTGACGCTATGTACTGTGACCTCAGCAAAGCTTTTGACGTTGTCAGCCATTCGCTGCTTGTGGATAAATTTGCACACTTTCATGTTGATTCTTCAATTGTGAATCTCCTCCATAGTTACCTTTTTGATAGATCATGTTATGTTGCCGTTAATGGCCAAACGTCCTCTTTGTATAAAGCTACTAGTGGTGTTCCTCAAGGGTCGGTACTGGGCCCACCCCTCTTTTTAATTTATGTTAATGATGTTTCTTCTGTCATTCGGAATTCTTCTTTCCTTTTGTATGCCGATGACCTAAAGATATTTAACCCTTTTTTGCATGACAAAAATCTACGCATCAGGGGCGTAGCCAGAAATTATTTTCGGGGGGGGGGGGTTCAACCGTACTTTATGTAAGTTCGTGAGTGCGTTTGTATGTGCGCGGGTATATATACGCAAGCAAAAGCGAAAAATTTCGGGGGGGATTGAACCCCCCAACCCCCCCCCCCTGGCTACGCCCCTGCTACGCATGTAAACACCGCTTACTTTTAATTTTCTATCATAGTGCATTCAGAAAAAGCTGAGAAAAAAGTCTCGTTGAAGTCAAACGTTTATTTCATAAGATACAGAATGTCCACTACAGTGGACAACATGAACACCAGCTTCGACTAGTGAAAGTGGCGAGTCTTTTCAGCCAACGAGATTTCTTGCCCGAACAAATTTATGCATGAACACCAAACGTTGGATGCGGTACCATGAGAGTCGCCAGAAATGTACACATGACAAATTGAAAAAAAAATGCGAGAGGTTTGAACCCCACTCCTGGGCATCGCTGTCGGTGTCCACGGCATTATCGTCAGTGTCGCTGCTATGAACGATGTCACTCCATCTACCTACTTCTACTTCATCACTGCTGTCACCTTCACTTTCAAGGCGGTCGTCTTCACTGCCAGATGGCACGTCTTCGTCGAGCAGCGCGTTCACTTGATCCTCCGACAAAGGAAGGTCCAACAATTCCTCCATTTCAGAACCAGTCAATGGTTTCTTTCGAGTAGCTCGCTGCGCCGGCGCGTCCATGGCGTGTGGTTGAGTTGTCTAACGAAGCGCGCTGGGGAGCGAGGGGTTGCTGGTGCTGGTTCGAATGCGCGGTCAGGTACTTCAGATTCTATATATATATATATATATATATATATATATATATATATATATATATATATATATATATATATATATATATATACATAGCCGAGGCATGACGGCGAAGCAAAAATCAGCCGAGAATGTCCATATAATTGCTATCGCAATAATAGAAACATCAGCAACCTCAAATATGAAGCTACAAAAAGGAAGAGTCATGACTCTTTCGCTCTTGAAAACTATGATTCTTTTTATTTGCATCGCGTTGGTAAACGTGGTGGAGGTACATGTTTGCTGTTGCTAAAGCACATGTACTCGGATAGGATTGAACATTTATGCGCTGTTACACCTGATTATGAAGTTCTATCTGTGCTTTCTGGAAAACTACTTTTCGTTGTTGTCTATCGCCCCCCGTGTGGTCGCATTGAAGATTTCTTTGCTTACATTGAAAGTGTTTTTGAATTTGCGTGTCAGTGCCAATATACTATTTTCCTTGGTGGTGATCTGAATATTAATATTCTTGAGAATTCTCCAGGACGCACACAGTTGTTGCTTCTGATTGAGTCTTATCTTCTCCGAAATGTTATCACTGTACCAACCCGTGTTACCTCGTCGTCTGCAACTGCACTTGACTTGATAATCACTAATGAATCTACTGAATGTGTTTCTGCAGGGGTTATTAACAGAGCATTGAGTGATCACCTCCCCGTATTTCTGTTGAGCAACGTCTCATTGGTTTATAACAAAATTACTCACGACCCATTATTTCGGACACAAAATATTAACGCCAGCTCATTAGAAGAATTTCGTTGCATGATATTAAATTTTGATTGGACGCCACTGTACAGACACACGACTGCAGACGAGGCATTTAACTTTTTTTTAAAACACTTCACAATGTTTTACAGCAAGGCATTCCCATACAGGGTTGCGAAAAAACCGAAGAAGGCCCGTAAGCCTTGGATGACGTCTCGCATCCTTAAAATGATTTCCAAGAAAAACAACTTATATCAGAAGTTTTTACAGAGTCGCGAACACCCCGATCTCGTAGCTTTTAAAAAATTTCGCAATAATTTGAATGGCACAATAAGAAAATCTAAAAAAGAGTATCACATTCGCTTATTTTCAGGCATTAGTGATCAAAAGGTTCTCTGGAATAGATTAAACATGTTGCTAAAATCTGAACGAACGTGCTCACCTGCTTCTCTTACAATTGATGGTATCAACTATGTTGGGAAAGATTTAAGTGACAAGTTCAATGACTACTTTGCATCCCTTGTTCAAAGTGAGCATGACCCTAGCACTCTCGATTACGTGAGAAACCGAGCACAGGACACCATGGCACTTATCGAGTGTGATAGCGATGAAGTATTAGCCGCTTTCAGACGTATGAAAATCAGTAAATGCGCGGATGCTTTTGGTCTGACAATGAGACCCGTGCTACATGTACTTGATGTCATTTGCCCCTTCCTAACTCATATTTATAACTTGTCCCTCAGCACTGGTATATTTCCATCAGAAATGAAAAAGGCGAAAGTGATTATTCTCCATAAGGGAGGTGCTAAAGAAACCCTCGGTAATTATAGGCCCATATCCATTCTACCAATTTTTTCCAAGGGATTAGAGCGAGTTATTTATGTGCGTATTTCAAAATTTTTCGAAAAATACGGGCTGATAACCAATACACAGTTTGGTTTCAGGGAAAGATCATCTACGGAAGTTGCGTTGCTCACACAAAAAGAACTTATTCTTCATAATATAGAAATGAAACTATTGACTTTAGGAATATTTATAGATTTTTCAAAAGCGTTCGATAGAATTAATCATAAAACCCTTCTTTTAAAACTTCCAGCTTATGGTGTCAGAGGTATTTCTTTGGATTTAATATCGAGTTATTTGCGTAATCGTACTCAGTATGTGGCTATCGACAACCACGACTCGTCCTGTAATAAAGTAGAACATGGTGTTCCTCAGGGTAGCCTGCTTGGTCCTTTGCTGTTCATTATTTATATTAATGATTTGATAGAAATAGACACTAGTGTTCAATATATTATATACGCAGATGACACGAGCTTATTCTTATCGGGTTCAAATGCAGATGATTTAGTCAATCGGGCCAATATCGTCCTAAATAAGTTACATACTTGGTCTCTTAAAAATTCCCTTCTTATTAATTCCAATAAAACTAAAGCAACATTTTTCAGAGCAAAAAATCAAGTTATTTCTGTCAGAGCCACACTTACCTTAGGAGGAAATGCCATAGAAATTACTGACACAGTTAGAACGCTTGGAGTCTACTTTAATGAATTCATGCTCTGGGATAGTCACATAGAACATCTTCAAAGTAAGCTTGCACGTGTAGTTGGCGTTTTGAGAAAATTCCAGCATCTATTGCCAGAAAAGGCAAAGCTTACGTTGTACCACGCCCTGTTTGAATCACAGTTAAAATATTGCGTATTGGTATGGGGAAGTTCAACAAAAACAAATATTAGTAAACTAGTCTCTATGCAGAAAAATGCGCTTAGAGCGATTGCTGGCGTGCCTTACAGAACGCACTCTGAACCACTGTTTACCACCTACCATATCATGCACTTTACCAACATGTACCATCATCGTCTTTTACAGCTCTACAAATCACAGATTGAACGCGGCATATTGTTCTTATGTGAAGTCGCTAACCTCCACACCAACATTCTTTGCTACCTTACAAGACACCACGAGTACTGGTCTGTGCCTCACCCACGTACTAATTACGGCTTTCAAACCCTAAGCTATACATTACCTTCCTTGCTTAACAAGTTTGGCTTTACTCACACCTCGATACGCGAACTTTCCTTTAACTCTCTTCGAAACTTATTTCGTTAATGTGTACATTTTTGATGATGATTTGTGATTTTTGATTTTTAATGTGTGCACCTTAATTATATTTTGTGTACGCAACTTTATTTGAATATATCTGGAGATATAATGTGTTTGTAGTGTCACCCATTTTATTGTGCACCGTGTTCTTTTTTTCTGCTTTGGAGTTCTTGTTTGTTATGCTACAATGTTATCCTGTGCTATTTCTGTTTCGTGCATACCGCAGTGCCGATGTATACGGGGGGAAGGGAGCAATGTCAAGCCGCGACTGTGCGGCTTTTTTTCCCTCCTCCTCAGCCATGTATATATATATTTTTTTTGTATGCATGTCTGAAATAAAGACTCAGACTCAGACTCAGACTCAGACATACAAAACCCGCACGTGAGCGGGGATTGTTCCCACCATGCATGGTGTCCACTACAGTAGACATATTGCAAAATTTGTTCTGAAAAATTATATTCACTTCACTAAGCCACAATATTTATGGCTCGTGACTGCGAATGCTTCTTCTATGGCGTGCATACAATAACGCATACCAAATCGCTATTTCATCTCAGTTATAAGAAAAAAAAGTAAAGAAGAACGTGACTTACGCGCTGGAGCAGGAGGCTGCGATTTTGAGCAAGTGTGCAGAAAAACCCGCGGTATCCTGCCGCCATCTAGTGCGGCGAATGAAAACCCCTTTCATCCACTGTAGCTACCAATACGCAGCTGCACATCTCCGAGGCACCGCAGCTGCTTCAAAAATTCCAGAAATTTGTCCACTGTAGTGGACAGCATGCAACAAAGGGTTAAGGAAATTCATTCAGTTATCGATTGTCGCTTGCTGAAATCTGATTTGTGTACTTTTTCTGAATGGTGCAGGAGCAATAACCTCTCCCTAAATATTTCACAAACGAAGGTAATGAGTTTCATTCGAAAAACATCTAGTGTGGCATTTTTATATTCTGTCAATTCTGTGTCGTTGTGTAAGGTATGTGAGATCAATGATCTAGGTGTTCTTTTTGATAGCACCTTACACTTTTCTGCTCACGCTAAGCGTGTTGCTTTGAGGGGTGTTCGCACCCTAGGCTGTGTTTGCAGAATGTCTAGAGAATTCCGTTCTCCTATACCCTCCCGAAAATTGTACACCGCGCTATGTCTTCCTCAACTTGAGTATGCATCTGTGATCTGGAATGGCATTCCTAATTCCAGCAGCAACGCCATTGAGCGAGTCCAGAAAAAATTCCTAAACATTTACAACCATCGTTTCGCTAGAAATGACTCGGGATCTCGTTCTAACGCTGCTGGATTATTATCATTGCCATCACTTTGCTGCCGACGAAATCGCGCTGATCTGTTATTTCTTCACAAGTTGGTGCATGGTATCATATCTTGCCCTGTACTGCTCAACTGTCTTAATTTCCGAATTCCACGTAAGCTGACCAGAGAGAACAGACCTTTTCATGTAACCGCCTGCCTCTGTGAACATTCGACCATTGGCAGGGTACAACGTCTTTACAATGCTTACTTTTTGCAGCTCGATGTTTTTCACAGCTCCCAGTCGTTGTTCTGCTCCGAGCTTTGTACTGTACTTGCATAGCCTCGTACACTGTTGTTTTTTTTTTCCTGCGCATAGTTGTATATGTGCAATTTTATAACGTTTTTTATCCATGATATTTTGTTATGAATGGTGGCCTTTGTTTTTATTTTCTTTTTTGTTCTTTTTCGTGCGCCAGTACAAAGACCTTACGGTTGTTCCTGGGCACGTTAAATAAACGCTTGATTATTATAAACGTTTGATTGATTACCTTGTGCCATGTTCTGTTGCTCTTTTTTTTCTTTGTTAATGTTTTGTCTTTGCTATACTTGTACATATGCTTGCCTATGCCCATTGCAATAATAAGAGTGTATATAGCCTGTATTGCCTCCTTTTCAGATCACTCAAGTTTATGTATATCACTATATTTTGTATAACTAGGACCATTTATTGCTACATTCTATGTGTTCTGTCGCCACCACTACCCCTGCCTGATGTAACTGAGGGGTGGGAACTTGGTCAAGCGGCTAGTGGCTTTTTTAGATGCGAAGTATCTTAAGGCGGAGCTCAATCCGGTGGTGGTGTGCGGCGTGACCACCCTTACTGCGCATGCGCATACCCTCTCCACACACCTCCTCTCCACTCCCCCTCACCATTCCCCCTGTCCTCTACCCCTTTCCCCTCTCCACTCACCCTCTCACCTTCCCATCTCCATTCTCCCTCTCCACTTTCCCTCTCCCCTTCCCCTCTCCTCTTCCCCTCTCCCACACCCTCTCCACTTCCCCTCTCCCATACCCCTTTCCACTCTTCCTCTGAAACGCGGGCTAGACCAGCGCCTCCTCTATTTTTCTGTGCCTGGGCGAAGGAGCGGAGCGCAATGGGAACCGACCGTCGGCGTTAGTGCGGCTTTTAGCCGCAGGGCGCCGCCACCGTAGTAGACCCGCCGACGCGTCGTCGCTCGCGGAAACGAATGCCGCGGCTGCATTCGAAGCTGCTATATGGTTCAATTTTCGGCTGTATTCGCGTTGCTTAAAGGATAATTAAAATTTGGGGGACGCTTAAGCTTCTCCTTTAAGAGTTGAACGCGATAGCGATATCCTGCCCCTAGTGCGCACTTCGAACACTACGAGTGTTCAACAGAATGTGCGCAATAAGGTGTGTGCCTTATGTAATGGGTAGCATGCTTTAAACCAGGAGCAATTAGAAACTTTTTCGAAGTTGCGATGCACCCACTACGTGGTCTTAAGGGAATACGCGCAGTAATATGTGTGCCTTTTGTAATGGAGGGCTGTCTTTCAACCACCAAGTCGTTATGATATTGACGTGGTGTGACGCCCAATGGCAATGTACGCTTGCACCACGAAATATTACTGCGATATTACATCTCGTATTGTGACACCTGTATACAGGACGCGTATTTTTAGGAAGCATGAAAGTTACTTTCAATGCAGCTCCAAGCAGAGGCGTGGCTTTGGGGTAGAACACCTGCTTGCTACGCAGACGGCCTGCGTTCGATTCTCACTCGGACCCAACATTTTTATTGTTTATTTTATTTGCAGCTTTTTCGATTTTTCCGTCACGGAAAAGATGATGATTTTTCGCTCACAACCAACGGCGCCGACGCCGACGGCGGAATTTCTGCGATACGAGCTCTTTAACGCTATCGCGTTAAAACTTGTAAACTGGAATAATGAAGCACTTGTCGTTCTGGGCAACCAGCCCATTTCGAAGGCATGTGTCTATCGCGGCTATTTGATCGAGACGCTCGCGCGTCGTCTGCTAGCCCGATACCAAAGAGCGCATGCCAGTGATGCGCGGAAAATTGTTTTGTCACCGTTACGCTCGCTTGACTGAGAGTCGGTTTTTGACTGTCTGAAAGTCCATTTTCGAAAGCAGCATTTGCCAAGAGCTAATACTGAAAACTTGGGCGCTTAAAGTTCCCCGATGCGTGCTACCTTCTACTGGTGTAGCACACTATGCGCAAGCCTGGAGTTCATGCGCTAAATAGCATGAAATGTCACTAGACTGCTTCCAGGGATATATACCTGATCGCCTGTTCCCTTCGTAAAGCTTTTGAGAATTACACCTGTGGCCACCGGGAGAAAGCAACAGCTGGTGCCAGAAAAAGAGGAACTATGCCAAGTGATTCCACCATTTCGGAGCTTAAACCAATTAAATCGTGGTGGTACGAAAAACAAACAAAAACAGCTACATATGCCGCGCGCTTCCTGCAACGCTGACCGATGTGTGTGAACAGACGTTGTCGTTCAAGTATAAAATCGTAGTGCTGAATCTGAGCATGAGCCAACGTGAAAGGCGTGAAAAATGGCGCGGCCTGTTGTCAGTTGCTTGAGCTCGTCTTTGTATTTGTCGACGGATTGCCTCAGTATCTGTATTTGCCTCAGTGTCTGGCTCCTCAGGTATCTCGGAGGGAGGCAGGGAATGTTCAATACGTTGACTGAAAGAAAAAGATGACTTTCGCCTTTCAGTCGTCTTAGATGAATGCATAAGGGACCCTGTGAGATTTTTTTCTTTAACAATAAAGGGAAATGAAAAAAAGATAATCGTGATCTCTTTCAGTTCCATTTGCAGAGTGAAACAAAACAGTATGACATACCATGGCATTGGGGCGGTTGTAATAGCCTGAAATAGAAAATAAAACGCGAATACTATCAAACTCGAGTGCAAGTATCGAACCGGCAGCACGGACTGACAGACTGCCTGCAGAATACGTATACAGCGGGGATGCAAAGACACGCGAACATGCGGCATCTGCATTCTTTGTTGTTTCGCATTTACTTTCAAGTGGTTATAGCCTGGATGATTGATGAAAAGACGACGTCATCCATATGACGGAATGAAAGACCATATCTAGCATCTTTTTATTGCCGCGACGGTTAGAGCGTGATGAAAACAGCGCGCCGCTATGTTCCCGTTTATTTCCATCCCCCCTTGTACCTTTGAAAGCCTGCGAGAAGCACAAATGCAACTAAACTCGGATGCAAACACCAATTCGTGAGCTTCGTGATACGCGCGGCCGTTCAGCGCCAGCTTCCCGTAGTCTACTTGCACAGCGCCACCACGCGGCAGCGGCGAGCGGACGCGGAGCGCGCGCTCGACGGCCCGAGGAGAGCGTTCGCCCAGGCACTGAAAAATAGAGGAGGCGCTGGCTAGACATGCCGAAATCTTCTCCTGCGCAACGCCGCGATGAGCTCGAGCGCATGAGCGTCCCCTCCCCTTCTCTCTCCTCTCCTACGCTGCCCCCCTCTCGCCCGCCTGTCGACCGCGTTCCCCGCTCGCCCTGTGAGAATTAACGGCCAGGCTAGATGGAAGATAGACGCGCGTAGCGTCCCTCTTTGCGTTCCACGACGCGAGGTCGGTAGCATGCCCAACGAACGCCAACGGAACGCGATCGTGCAAGTGCTCCGGCTTCGCATCGCCTCATAGTCCCCTTTAGCGGGATATGGTGTAATTTTTCTCACCCCCTCCATCAACACTGTATTGGTGGGAATAAATTATTATTATTATTATTATTATTATTATTATTATTATTATTATTATTATTATTATTATTATTATTATTATTAGTCCCGCACCATGGCTCCCAGTCGGGATGCATGCTTGCTATGCTCCTGCCCGTTTTTCGGTAAGCAGCAGTTTTTCCGCTGTGAAAGTTGCTCTAAACGCGTTCATGCGAAATGTGTAACCTGGCCTGATGAAGAGCTGCAACTCCTGAAGTCTGGATCGCGCTCATTTTGCTGCAATTTATGTGATCTGAGCCGTGCTTCTGGTAAGCCTAGCGAAAGTAGCTCGTCGGGGTGCAGCGGTGAGCATTGCAGTTCTCAAACCGGTTCCCTCTCCACGTGTACCCCTCCGGGTGACGAACTCGCCGGGCTGCGCCGCCTCCTCCTCGACGCATTGGAGGGAATCTCGTTCCTCAGCGACGAGGTATCCCAACTACGCGAAGACAACGAGCGGCTCCGTAAGGATCATTCCCGCGGTGTTGAACAACAAGCTCGCGTGGTCGCCTCCCTTCGTGCCGAGGTCCGCTTCCTGCGTGAGGAGCTGACGCGCCGCACGGCCGCCGTGGCAGTGAAGGCACCTGTGAAACCCCCAGCGCATGTGACCGTTGACCCGTCTGTGACCTCCAAGCAACCTGCGTTCTCCGAACAACCCCTCTCCAAAATTCTTTCATCTTCGACTTCGCCGCCAGCTGACGTAGACACGTCGGAGCGTGTCAGTGTGATGCCTGTGACAGCCTCTTCTGCAGCGGTGACTGAGGGTGAAAGAAAGAAGAAACCCGCCTCGTTTGGAGTTATGAAAACATCCACTATATCTGTAGCTCAACGGCCACAAAGGCCACAATGGCCAAAGGCCATTTTTGTTACGAAGCTGAGCCCGGACACCACTACTGCTGACATTAAAAAACATATTGCTTCATTGGATCTGTCTCCCATCTCCTGCCGGCGACTTCAAACAAAGTTCCAGTCATATTCTTCATTCTATATTGAAGTTGACGAGGAAACACTACAACGCCTGAATGACCCTTCGATGTGGCCCCTCGGATGCCTCTTCAAGCCATTTCGTGGGGAGCTGCGCGATGACATGCTTCATCCCTCTGAGATAGTGACTGGAATCCAAAGTGCCGTGTGACGTAGACATATTCTACCAAAATGCTCGGGGTCTGCGTACCAAGACACTCGAGTTTTTCTCTAATGTTCTTTCGTCTGCTTTTCCTATTATTGCTATCTCTGAAACCTGGCTCGGCACTGAAATTCCCTCATCTGACTTTTTTCCCCCGACCTACACCACCTTCCGCAGTGACCGAGATTTCAGTGAAACCAAACAGAAAGGCGGTGGCGTGCTGATTGCCATTGACAATTCACTGAAATCCGTTAGACGGAAAGATCTAGAAACCATCGAAGAATCGATCTGGCTAGAAATCAACCTTGAGCGCCGTGAAAAATTGTTGATTGGATGTTTCTATTTACCACCCAGCATTTCCCCTGCCTCGTTTCATGATGTGATGTCTTCTATTGAACTTGTGATATCTTCTCATAGTGGACACAGAATTATTGTTCTTGGGGATTTCAATGTACCTGGAATTGACTGGAGTACGCTTACCTTTTCTCATTACAATCATTTCATAGAGAAAAAGTGCAGCCTGCTCTTGGACTTTCTGGCGTTTAATTCCCTACTGCAACATAACTCAGTCGTCAATTCCAGTGGCAACGTCTTAGACCTGTGTGTGTCAAACGATCAACCCCTTGAAGTTTCCCGCTCCAGCATCTCTCTTGTACGTCCTGACAAATTCCACCCACCACTTAACGTAAGATTATCCGCATCAGCCGAAACAACGAGCTACAGCAGTTATGTAAACAGATCTCCAAGATTTGCTTTCAAGCGAGGTGATTACACGGGCCTGTATCATTACTTGTCCACCGTTGACTGGTCACAGGTTACTGACAAACCAAATGTTGATGACCAGGTTGATCAGTTTGCGGAGCTTGTACTGAGCAGCATGCGTAATTTTATTCCCCAATACACACATAAACAACGTAAATATCCCCACTGGTTCTCATCTGAACTTATCAGTGCACTGAAGCATAAAGATCGCGCACACAGGAAATCTAAATGTTCTCCATCGAGCGAGTGGAAGGAAGAGTTCAGCTTTTTTCGAACTCTCGCTAAACGCCTATATAAACGGGATCATAGTTCGTATATTGAATTCTTAGAAAAAAGCGCTTCTGACAGGCCAGCTGAGTTCTGGAAGTATGTACGTAAACGGTCCAGCAAAAGCGGAGAGTCTTTCAGACTACTAGACTCAAATGGGGTAGAAGTGCATGCCGTCGCTGACTGTTTTGCCGCACATTTCTCATCCGTTTATAAGGCCTCAGACTCTAGCACTGATATCAGACCGCCTAAGGCAGTTCGCTCACCCAGTGCTTTGTCGCTGGATGAAAATCTTATCTGCGAATGCATTAAGTGCTTAAAACCATCCTTATCATGTGGCCCAGAT
Organism: Rhipicephalus sanguineus; assembly: GCF_013339695.2. Classification (NCBI taxonomy): domain Eukaryota; kingdom Metazoa; phylum Arthropoda; class Arachnida; order Ixodida; family Ixodidae; genus Rhipicephalus; species Rhipicephalus sanguineus. Next base: position 167,684,914 of record NC_051183.1, read on the forward strand.
GGCATCCCCTCCGCCATACTAAAAGCTTATAGTAGTATATTTGTCCCAGTACTGACTACGATATTTAATAACTGCCTGGACACTTCCACATTTCCTAGCATGTGGAAAACTGCTCGTGTTTTCCCAGTATTTAAGTCGGGCTCTAAAACAGATGTTTCTAATTATCGCCCGATTTCTCTACTATGTGCCACATCAAAGATCTTCGAGCTGGCTCTTCACAAGATATTGTCTTTTAGTGTTAAAAGCTCATTGATTCCTAATCAACATGGTTTTCTCGCTGGCCGCTCAACTACCACAAATCTTGCTAGTTTCATGACGCAGATCTCCACACCTATTTCTCAGAGAGGACAGGTTGACGTAATCTACTGTGACCTGAGCAAGGCTTTCGACGTAGTCAGCCACACACTGATTATGGATAAACTTGCGCAATTTGATGTTGACTTGTCGGTTGTGAATCTCCTGCAGAGCTATCTGCTCAATAGATATTGTTATGTAGCGGTAAATGGCCAATCATCTTCTTTGTATAAAGTGACTAGTGGGGTCCCTCAAGGGTCAGTATTAGGCCCACTCCTATTTTTAATTTACGTTAATGATGTTTCTTTTGCCATTCGTAATTCTTCTTTCCTCTTGTATGCCGATGACATCAAGATTTTTAAGGAAATTCATTCAGTTAACGACTGTCGCTTGCTGCAGTCAGATTTGCGCTCTTTTTCCGAATGGTGCAACGCTAATAACCTTTCTCTGAATGCCTCGAAGACAAAATTCATGTCTATGACTCGCAAAACATCTAGCGTGTCATTCCAATACTCTGTCAATTCTGTGTCCTTATGCAAGGTTTATGAGATCAGTGATCTTGGTGTTGTTGTTGATAGCACGTTAAACTTTTCTGCTCACGCTAAGCGTGTTGCTTTGCGGGGTCTTCGCACCCTAGGCTGTGTTTGCAGATTGTCTAGAGAATTCCGTTCTCCTATGCCCTTCCGAAAATTGTACACCGCGCTATGTCTTCCTCAACTGGAGTATGCGTCCGTGATATGGAATGGCATTGCTCAATCCAGCGGTAACACCATTGAACGAGTCCAGAAAAAATTCCTTAGCATATATAACCATCGCTTTGCTAAAAAATCTCGTTCAAATACTGCTGAATTATTATCATTGCCATCACTTCACTGCCGACGAAATCGTTCTGATCTCTTGTTTCTTTACAAGCTAGTCCACGGTACCATATCCTGCCCTGTACTTCTCAATTGTGTTAATTTTCGAATTCCGCGTAAGTTAACCAGAGAGAACAGACCGTTTCATGTACCCGCCTGCTTCTTCCAACACTCTACCGTTCACAGAATACAAAGTCTCTATAATGTTAATTTTCTTGATCTTGACATTTTTCATAGTCCACAATCATTGTTTTTATCCGAGCTTTGTACTGTTTTGACATAGTATGGCACAATGTACAAAGTCTTCCCTTCTCCGCCTTTCCGCATAGTTGTATATATGCAATCTAATTTTTCATTCCCCTTCAATATTTCTCGTGTTGTCTTATTTTACTCCTCCCCTTTTGTGTTCATTTCTCTTTGTCTACGTGTATTTGCTCTTTTTATTTGTGAAGACTGTCTGTATTGTATAGTTTATTTTTATTGTTTTTTTTTGCGTGCGCCTGCACAAAGACCTTACGGTTGTTCCTGGGCACGTTAAATAAATGATTGATTGATTGATTGATTGATTGATTATTATTATTATTATTATTATTATTATTATTATTATCATTATTATTAGTGAAAAACTCATTGATTCCTAATCAACATGGTTTTCTCGCTGGCTTCTCAACTACCACAAATCTTGCTAGTTTCATGACGCAGATCTCCACACCTATTTCTCAGAGAGGACAGGTTGACGTAATTTACTGTGACCTGAGCAAGGCTTTTGACGTAGTCAGCCACACACTGCTTATGGTTAAACTTGCGCACTTTGATGTTGACTTGTCAGTTGTGAATCTCCTGCAGAGCTATCTGCTCAATAGATATTGTTATGTAGCAGTAAATTGCCAAACCTCTTCTTTGTATAAAGTGACTAGTGGGGTCCCTCAAGGGTCGCTATTAGGCCCACTCCTATTTTTAATTTATGTTAATGATGTTTCTTTTGCCATTCGTAATTCTTCTTTCCTCTTGTATGCCGGTGACATCAAGATTTTTAAGGAAATTCATTCAGTTAACGACTGTCGCTTGCTGCAGTCAGACTTGCGCTCTTTTTCCGAATGGTGCAACGGTAATAACCTTTCTCTGAATACTTCGAAGACAAAATTCATGTCTATCACTAGCAAAACATCTAGCGTGTCATTTCAATACTCTGTCAATTCTGTGCCGTTATGCAAGGTTTATGAAATCAGTCATCTTGGTTTTGTTGTTGACAGCGCGTTAAACTTTTCTTCTCACGTTAAGCGTGCTGCTATGCGGGGCCTTCGTTCTCTCGGATGTGTTTGTAGAATATCTCGAGAATTCAGGTCTCCCATGGCCCTACACAAATTGTACACGGCAATATGTCTTCCGCAACTTGAGTATGCGTCCGTGATATGGAATGGCATTGCTCAATCGAGCGGTAACATTATTGAACGAGTCCAGAAGAAATTCCTCAGTATATATAACCATCGCTTTGCTGAAAATGACTCTGGATCTCGTTCAAATACTGCTGAATTATTATCACTGCCATCACTTCACTGCCGACGAAATCGCTCTGATCTCTTATTTCTTCACAAGCTAGTCCACGGTATCATATCCCGCCCTGTACTTCTCAATTGTGTTAATTTTCGAATTCCGCGTAAGTTAACCAGAGAGAACAGACCGTTTCATGTACCCGCCTGCTTCTTCCAACACTCTACCGTTCACAGAATACAGTCTCTATAATGTTAATTTTCTTGATCTTGACGTTTTTCATAGCCCACAATCATTGTTTTTATCCGAGCTTTGCACTGTTTTGACATAGTGTGGCACAATGTACAAAGTCTTCTCTTCTCAGTCTTTCCACAAAGTTGTATATATGCAATCTAATTTTTTATTCCCCGTCAATATTTCTCGTGTTGTCTCATTTTACTGCTCCCCTTTTGTGTTCATTTCTCTTTGTCTACGTGTTTTTGCTCTTTTTATTTCTAAAAACTGTCTGTATTGTATTGTTTATTTTTATTGTTTTTTTTTTGCGTGCGCCAGCACAATGACCTTACGGTTGTTCCTGGGCACGTTAAATAAATGATTGATTGATTGATTATTATTATTATTATTATTATTATTATTATCATTATTATTATTATTATTATTATTATTATTATTATTATTATTATTATTATTATTATTATTATTATTATTATTATTATACCTGCAGCTGTGGAATAAATATGCAGCGCTCTTCAGATTCGAACACCGCACAGGAGGCACACTTTTGAGCGGTATACACACTTCAAAATTACACGCATAAAAATGCCCCCATAACATCTATTGCATACCACTTGAGAGTCTAACGCCTGAGAAGACAGGTATGCTGTAGAAGGTTATGGCCGCTTGAGAACCACACGCGCAAAATGCACCAGTAAGGTCTATCACAGCTCGCACTCAAGGTCGCCTTCGTCAGCGAACATTGTGCAATCACTACTGGTTGTGTCATCTTCGAGGTTCACCACCACTGGCTGTAGACTGTCAACAACGTCATCAGTGACGTTATCGAATTCCTTCATGTAAATTTCTTCGTCGAGAACGTGCTGAACGTAGTTCTTCCATTTCTCAGCGCTGACTTGCTCCATCCCCTTCCATACCAACGACTCTAAATCTTGCATGCTGATTGTTTTGTTTTCCGTTGCGACAAAACCCTTCACGTCACTCCATGCAAGCTCTATCGGATTCAGTTGGCAATGGCAGGGAGGCAAGCGCACAACGCAGTGGCCCGATGCTGAAGCAATACAGTCCACTCGGTATCGGTCTCCACCAGTTTTAGTGTTGTCAATAAGCTTTGTGAGTTCAGCCTTTACCATGTCCTGACCATATGGCACTCCTTTTGAGGAAAGCCAGTCCTGCATTTCAGTTTTGAGCCTGCTCATTCGTGGCACCTTATCCTGCTTCAATGAGTGATAAGGTGCATTATCCATGACTATGACACTTCGAGGTGGCAGAAGTGGCAGCAATTTCTTAGTGAACCATTTTTTGTAGTGGTCACCGTTCATCTTACTGTGATAATCGCCTGTGCTTTTCTTTGCGCGATACACTTCACCTGCGCCTTCCACAAAGCCATTTTCGTTCCCGCAGTGAGTCACAATAAGCCAGCCGCCTTTTCCACTAGGGTCTTGAAGGCCTGTATACAGCCCGGATCGACGCGCTTTATGGATGGTATCTATGGTTTCATCAACCCACACTTGTCTACTCGTGTGGCCAGCGTTGACCCATGTTTGGTCGGTGTAAAAGATCGGCCTACCTTGGCGCGGCAACTCCGCAATCTGACGCAAGTAGCGGCGGCGAGACTACACAATGTGTGTCGCTTCTATGAGGAGTGCATTTTGATACCGCTTCTTATATCGAAAGCCAAGCTTCTTTAACATCCTGTGCATAGTTGCCGTCGACAGCTGGCTGTCCTCTTCGAGGTGGCGCGTAAGCTTGGTGACAGTGGGGATCTCGTTTCTGCGAAAGAAACTGTGCACAGTCCTTCGCAGCACTCCCAGGTCAAAGTTGTCCAGCTTCTTTTTGCGCTGGCGTCCTTTCCCACCACAACGCTTCTTCGGTGCCAACACTCTGCCCGCGTTTTCTTTCTCAAACGCCCACTCGTACAGCGTCCGCTCGCTCACCTTCTTTAGTTGTGCAGTCCTCTTAACGAGAAAATTCATGCTGGCTCGTTCTCCGCACTCATTCCGAAGCGTTTCTAGGACGCTTAACGCCAGCGTCATCGCCTCTTTCGGATAAAGTTGAACTTTCGAAGAACGGCAAGAACTAGACGCTACTACACTGGAGGTAGCCATGTTTGCCACGGACGGCGCAGTACTTTTAGGGGCGTAGCTCCTCTTAGTCTAACCTTGTCCCATTTCAGGCGTAACCGCGGCAGTATCTCCCGAACAGTATAATAGATGGCGCTGTCCCATAGAGATGCATGCAAATTGCAGTTGGCTGACGATATACTAGATGGCGCTGTCCCATAGAGATAGAAAATAAAAATAAAAAATGCAAATAAAAAAATAAAAAAGGAAAAATAAAAAATAAGAATAAATAAATCATTTAAAAATTAGCAACGTTGCTATGACTGATTTAAAAATTAAACAAAAATAGAAAAATAAAAAAGGAAAAACGGAAAAAGAAAAAATAATCAAAGCGGCATATCGCCTTGATTACTGCTGGGCGAAACCACTGAACATTTCACGTTGTACACATGATTGCTTCAGAGCTTCGCCCAAGCTTTTCATCATTCACCCGTGGATATGCTATAGTAACAACTTGATGTGGGCTAGTTGGTTCATAATGAGAACAAATAAAGTAACAGCGCGAATGAAACAAGGACGACAAAGGAACGAAGACCACGGGACAAGCGCTTGTCCCGTGGTCTTCGTTCCTTTGTCGTCCTTGTTTCATTCGCGCTGTTACTTTATTTGTTCTAGTGGATATGCTGTAATTTTTTAGAGCCTCCGCATCGCGTTTTTGACGTGCGTTTGTTTGCCCGCATGCAATAAAGGTCTCACTGATTTTTCAAGAGTGCTAATAAATCAGTGCTCAATCAGTGAATAGATTTCTGGCATACTTTCAACATAATCTGTGAATGTGCAAGGAACTATTTAACCCTTTCAGCCCTGGCGTCCTCAATTGAGGACACCACACAATATTTCGCCTACCACCTCGGAAACGAAACCAAAACTGCTAAATCTTGGGGAAGTATTTCTTCAATGATCCCCACTGCGATTAACATCATCATTGTGGTATTTTTGCGGAGTTCGGAGCCACAAAGAAGAAGAAGCTTGACCGAAGTCATGGGTGACGTCGAGGCGTGAAAGCTGAGGCGGGTAAACGCCATTTTCGGGACGTCGTACAAAATCTGTTCCAAGGAGTATCACACTGAGAAATAGGACGTTGGTTCACATGTTGTGTACTGTAGTGAGTGGCAGGAAAAAAGAAGCCATTTTTCTAATTTCAAGGCTGCTGAGCCCTGATGACCTAATTTTACGTCATGCCTGCAAATCCATAAATATTTATACCACAGGCTCAATTTTTCGTTTTTGGTCTTCTGAGGTCATAACTATTAGGAAAACACGCACAAAAAAATTCCCCGACCAAAATAAAATGAGGACTTCTAGTTGGTTTCAAATTATAGAAGCACGTACAAAAGCACTTATTGTAGTTATTAGACCAACAAAAATACACGCCCAATGAGCGTACTATATTGCAGTGCGCCGGGATACCGCCGCCGTGCACCCCGTAGCTTCCACAGTGCTGCAACCAGCTTGTGAGATGGAGTATAGACTCTAAGGTGCTTCGCCCCTAAAACGTGTCTTTACATAAGTAGTTGAACGTTTACTGTACATTGACATAGAGAGCTTGGACAAGCTTACATATTGCTAGCGAACACGCGCAAAGGACGATATAGAAAGAGACAGGACAACCGCTAGACTTGAACTGATTTTTAATCGACATAAAGGCTACAATATATTTCTTTGCGCACACGCAGGTGCTACGTCACAAAGTTTTTTCTCCCAAAAGAAAAACGAAAAAAACAAGAAAAAAACAAGAAAAAAGATATATTCTCCGCCGCCTATCGGTACCGCCAGTTCGCACGTGGTTTCTTTTTACAGAGATAGTCAATTCTTTTTTCGACAACGCGATGGACGGAGTGCTGACATACGCGTCACCCGCCCTGTGAATTTCGACAGCCTCTACTGTTTCCCTCTTTCTCTGTTCCCCGCCAGCGTACATCACAGAAGCGGCGTCATATGCTGGGGCACAACCGTCGCATTTCTTGCAGTGCATCGCCAATAAACCACTCCCTGCAAGCGATCGAACAGCCGTGCGATGCTCCATGAGCCTTTCATTGACGCGTGTGTCAACGGATGGAGTGTGCCATCACTCCGTCCGTCGCGTTGTCGAAAAAAGAATTGGACTATCTGTGTAAGAAGAAACCACGTGTGAACTGGCGGTACTGATAGGCGGCGGAAAATTATCTCTTTTCTACTTTTTTTTTCTTTTTTTTTTCTTTTGGGAGAAAAACTTCGTGTGTGACGTAGCACCTGCAGGGGCGCGAAGAAATATATTGTACCCTTGATGTCAATCAAAAATCAGTTGAAGTCTAGCGGTTGTCCTGTCTCTTTCTATGTCGGCCATTGTGCGTGTTCGCTAGCAATATGGAAGCTTACAATCAATACCAACTAGCCCAGCTTAATGCATTAACGAGCTTGGACAATATCTGTTGGTGTCTGCCAGCTATAGTACCGCTTAACGTGGATGCACCCACGTTGACGCTTGGTTGCACATCTCCATCCCGACGACTAACGTCCATGATCAATGATTAAACAAACCTCTGCGGTAGCTGTAGTAGTTAACGGTAAGAGCATAATCAGAGAAAGCGGTGTGACGGCCAGAAGAGCGTCGTTAACTGGATGCAGAACATGGGTTAAGGTCACTATCCCGCGCCATGTTGAACAGTTATTGAACACCACGGCCAGACTAGAGGGAAACGCAACGCGAGTCGTGTCTACCCCCTAGCCAAGCCGCGATTTTTCTCGAGGCGAGCGTAAGCGGGGAACGCGGTGTTACAGCCCGCATCGCAGAGCTATTTTTAAAATGGATGGATGCTATTGTCAGGAGGTCGTGATGTCGATGAAGGCAGCAGTCGGTGTGTCCAAGATGAAACTGTTTAGTTGGGCGAACTTGTCGCCGGGAAACAGAAAGTCCAACAGCAATACACACTGTACACTGATAGCGGCGAACAGAGCGTCGGCCGTCGATAAAACTGCTCCATGGCTGGGACGCGCCGTCTTTTATACATCACGCATCGAACTTTCCAGTCTTATCACTGCTGGTCGCGCCAGCTCTGGAATAATCTACGCTGTTCGTGGCCTGCGCGCAATCTTTACAAAGTGATCTACTACAATCGCGAAGCTTCTAGAACACTGCCGCGCGGTCAGCACCGAGCGTTGCTAACCTTCATTGCTGGTCAAACCCGAATACATCAAAATAAAACAAGAAGTGGGCGTGGCATTGGCCCTCTCTGAAAAAGCAACGTCCCGATGCTTGTGACAGACCATAGAAGGGACAAAAACAAGTTCAAAAACAAAAATTATAATAACAAAAGAAGAACTAGAGTCCCCAGGTTCACTAATTCGCAAAAAATGGCTTAAGGCGCACGACATGGACGACTTCAGGTCGTGCGCGGCGTCATTGGAAGTACGTAATGCCGTCTGCGGTGATCTCGTAGTCAAGAGCGCCGAGACGTCGAAGCACCTGGTATGGCCCGAAGTATCGCCGAAGAAGTTTTTCGCTAAGCCCACGTCGGCCTATCGGCGTCCAGACCCAAACACGGTCACCGGGCTGGTACTCCGTGTGGCGTCGTCGAAGATTACAGTGACAGCTGTCGGCCCTCAGCTGGTTCTTGATGCGCAGGCGGGCGAGCTGTCGAGCTTCCTCGGCGCGTTGCAAGTAAGCGGCAACGTCGAGATCGTCTTCGTCGGTGGCGATTGGTGGCATTGCGTCAAGCGTCATTGCCCTGCTCCTTCCGTAGACCAGCTTGTACGGCAACATTAGCGTCGTTTCTTGCATGGCCGTGTTGTATGAGAAGGTCACATACGGAAGGATGACATCCAACGTCTAGTGTTCGACGTCAACATACATGGCCAGCATGTCGGCGATGGTCTTGTTTAGCCGCTCGGTGAGGCCATTGGTCTGTGGGTGGTACGCTGTGCTCCGGTGGTGGCTTGTTTGCCTGTCGGTGATGAGGACCTCTGGGGCGCCATGTCGCAGGACGATGTTGTCAGCGAAGAACTTCGCTACTTCGGCGGCACTACCTCTGGGCAGGGCCGTTGTCTCGGCGTAGTGGGTGAGGTAGTCGCTAGCTACGACGATCCATTTGTTTCCGGCATTGAACGTCCGGAACGGCCCCAGTAACTCCATCCCGATTTGCTGGAACGGCCGTCGAGGTGGCTCGATAGGCTGCAGAAGTCCAGCTGGCGTAGTCGGCGGTGTCTTCGTCGCTGACAGTCCCGGCAGGTCTTTACGTAGCGAGTGACGTCGGCGGCCAGGCGCGGCCAGTAGTACTTTTCCTGTATTTTTGCGAACGTGCGAGAAACACCCAGGTGTCCAGACATCGGGTCGTCGTGCAGAGCCTGGAGGACCTCTGGTCCCAATGTCGAGGGCACCACCAGAAGGCAATGGGCTTGAAGCGCGAAGTTCTTCTTTAAGAGAACACCGTTGCGCAAGAAAAACGACGTCAGTCCCCCCGTTAATACCTTCGAAACAATGGTGGTTCTGCCCTCAAGGTATTCCACAAGGTTCCTGAGTTCTGCGTCCGCTCGCTGTCGTTGGGAGATGTCGTCGGCACTTATGGTTCTCAAAAAGCAGTTATCATCGTGGTCGTCCTGCGGCGGTGGGTCGATGGGGGCGCGAGACAGGCAGCCAGCGTCGGAGTGTTCCGTACTCGTAAACGATGGTAATGTCGAATTCTTGCAGTCGTAGACTCCACCGTGCGAGGCGACCTGAAGGGTCCTTCAAGTTAGCTAGCCAACACAAGGCGTGGTGGTCGCTCACAACTTTGAAGGGCCGGCCGTAGAGGTAGGAGCGAAACTTCGATGTAGCCCAGATGATGCCCAGGCACTTCTTTTCTGTTGTGAAATAGTTGATTTCTGCCTTTGATAGCGACCGGCTAGCATAACTGATGACCCTCTCCAGCGCGTCAGTCTGCTGCACAAGGACAGCACCGAGTCCTTCGCTGCTTGCGTCGGTGTGGATTTCCGTATCGGCGAATAAGTCAAAATGCGCTAGTATCGGAGGCATCTCAAGGCGTCGTTTCAGTTCTTTAAATCCTTCCATTTGCGCCGTTTCCCACTTGAATGCCACGTCTATCTTCGTGAGGTGCGTTAGTGGCTCGGCTATTCGCGAAAATTCATTGACGAAGCGTCTGTAGTAGGCGCACAAGGCGAGAAAACGGCGTGCGGCCTTCTTGTCGCTGGGTGGCGGGAAGGCAGCGATGGCAGCTGTTTTCCGCGGGTCCGGGCGAACACCATCCTTTCTGATCACGTGACCCATAAACAAGAGCTCCTCGTACCCGAAGCGGCACTGTTCAGGCTTCAGGATGAGTCCGGAGGTCTTGATTGCTTGAAGTACAGCTTCAAGGCGGCGGACGTGCTCGTGTACTTGGACAACGACGTCGTCTAAGCACACGAGGCAAGTTTGACACCTCAGCCCTGCCAGTACTGTATCCATAACGCGTTGGAAAGTCGCAGGAGCCAAGCAAAGACCAATGGGCATGACTTTGAACTCGAACAGGCCGTCTGGTGTTATAAATGCAGTCTTTTCTCGGTCTCTCTCGTCGACTTCTATTTGCCAGTAACCGGTCTTGAGGTCCATTGAAGAAAAGTACTTTTTGTTGTGTAATCGATCCAGGGCGTTGCCTATCCGGGGAAGGGGATACACGTCCTTCTTCGTGACTTTGTTCAGGCGACGATAATTGACATAAAAACGTGGAGTACCATCCTTCTTCACTTGCACCACGGGGGATGCCCACGGACTCTTCGACGGCTGGATGATGTCGTCGCAAAGCATTTCGTCAACCTGTTTCTTAACGGCCTCGCGTTCTCGCGTCGAAACTCGGTACGGGCGCTGACGGATTGGTGGGGCACCTCCTTCTGTTGTGTTGGATGTTTCGCGACTGGGGTCTGTCGAATTCTTGACGACGACGAGAAGCAGTCCTTGAAATGCAGGAGCAGGGCTTTAAGCTGGTCTGGCTTGTACTTCGGGAGGCTCGAGTTCATGTCAAGATCTGATTGAGGACCTCGATCTTTCGAAGCAGGTTCGGTAGCATCAAAGAGGGTGAAAGCATTGCTGACGTCTATGAATTCGTCGATGTAGGTGACCGTCGTACCAATGTTGAGGTGCCTGTATTCATGGTTGAAGTTTGTCAGCACTACCTTTGCTTTGCCATCGCGCCGCTCAGCTATGCCTCTTGCGACGCAAATCTGACGGTTCAGAAGCAGGTGCTGATCGCCCACAGCGACGCCTTCCAGGTATGCTGATTTCTTATTGCCGACGGAAATGATGACGCTGGAGCGAGGGGCAATGGTGACCTGGTCTTCCAGCACATTCAAGGCGTGCTTCCCTGACGGCGTGTACGGTGGTAGTGCTTTTTCTGTGGATAGTTTTATCGACTTGGATCACAGATCGATGACTGCACCATGAAGGCTTAAGAAGTTCATACCAAGAATGACATCTCTCGAGCAATGCTGCAGGACTACGAAGTTCGCGGGATATATCCCGTTGTTAATGGTGAGTCTCTCTGTGCAGATTCCCTGCGGCGTTACTACATGACCTCCAGCTGTCCGGATTTCGGGGCCTTCCCAGGCTGTCCTAACTTTCTTCAGATTTGTAAACTCGACTTCCTGCGCAACCAGCAGGAAAGAAGAAGGGACACAGGAAAGAGCGCAATACACTCTTTCCCCTCTCCCTTCTTCTTTCCTACTGGTTGCGCAGCAAGTCGAGTTTACAAATATGAACCAACTGGTCTGCAAAGAAGTATTGCTTCAGATTGGTGGCGAACGGTCCATTGATGACAGAATAGTCGGCTCCGGTGTCGACGAGAGCTGTGACGCTGTGACCGTCGATGAGAACGTCGAGGTCGCTAGTTCGCCGTCTCGCGTTGCAGTTAGGTCATGGCGTCGGGTCACGGCTACGTCAGTTTGTTCCGCTGCTTCCCCGTTGCGTCGTCAGTTGTGATGCAGAACTATCGATGGTACTATCAATACTATCGATAGCTGAGTCACTATCGAACTATCGATGGTGAAAAATGCTATCGATAGCGCTATTGATAATAAGAAATTCGATGGTACTATCGATAGTATGAAATCAACAGCGCGGACTCACTGCAGAAAAAACTTGGTTCCCCGTGCTCGTGGTACATAGTGTAGCCGTAGGAGCAGGCTGAAGGGCAAGAAAGTTGACATGATTGTGTTCTTCACCAGAGTGCCTTGCTCACACAAGATCATAAAGTCAAACTGTTCAGCTGTAGTGGAAAGGAAGCCTTTACATTGGTGGGGCTGTGCGGCTTCAAATTGATATTGCATTTTATGATTTCAAAATAAAAAAAAATATCAGGAAGTTAATTGTAAGGTATAACTGGTTGCTTTTGCATACGAGTTTATTGATGTATATTTTACGCCATTTTCACGGCGGAAATAATTAATTTCTATGTCAAATATTGCTCCCAAATTAAGCGAAGGTGGTAGTAGGCTATCGCCGGCCACCGACATCATCATTATTCACACCACTATCGATAGTATTGTCAAGTGGTTGTGACGGTGGAGAATGCTGCAGCAAGACTGGGAAATACGGAGCTCTTTATTTGGGCGAACTTGTGCCTAGAAAATCAAAACTCAAAATACAAACGATACATGCTGCGCACTGATAGTGGCGGGCGCAGTCGTCAGCCGTTGAGTCATCTGATCGTCGGTGGAACGCGTCGTCCTTTATACATCAGTCATCAAACCTTCCAACGTTATCGCTGGTGCTCGCGTAAGCTCTCGAATAACCTTGACTATTCGCGTTCGGCGCGTAGTCTTAACAGAATGATCTCAAACAATTGTGGAGCTTCTCAAACATTACGGCACGGTCTGCGTCAAACGTTGCTAGCAGTCTCTGTGGGTGACTGAACACAAAACAAAGCAATAAACACGCGTGCCAATAATATTGCTATTATTATTAACCATCGCACTACCGATTGCACTATTGATAGTTTGCCGATAGTAGCACTATCGATAGTTTGTTTACACTATCGATAGCTTCAAAAAAAAAACTATCGATACTATCGATAGTCTATTTACCGATAGGTCTGCATCACTAGTCGTCAGGTCTACTTCGGTCCACGAGGCTTCGTCGTCAGGGCTCTGTCTGGTTCGCGCCGTGTCCTGAAGCTTTCGTCGTGGCGTCGTCGTCGGCGGCGGAGGATCTTCGGTATTTCGTCGTACAGCAACCGCACCTCCATCGGTTGCTGCCCTTAGTTTTCCAGATACGGACTAGGTGACCGGCCCCGAGTTTGGCCAGTGTATGGTCGGCGTTGGGGAGAGACGTAGCGGCCTGGCGACGGCGAACGGGTAGGTTGTGGGGGTGTCCACTGCGCTCCTGCGAGGTTGTCGTCGATGTCGCGTGGTCGTTCACCCCGCTGTGGACGCGGCGCGTCGATGGCGAATCCACGCAATCCCATCTGTCGGTACTGGCACCGGCGGTAGGTGTGGCCAGCTTCTCCGCAATGGTAGCAGAGCGGGCGGTGGTCAGGGGCGCGCCAAACGTCGGTCTTCCTCGGCGTGTATCGCTGGCCGGCTGGCGGGCGGTATGACGTTGGTGATGGCGGTGGAACTGCTGCGGCCGCGCGGCGTCTTGACGTGGGCGATGAGGGTGTGCGCTCTTTCGGGCTGCAGCAGCGTAGCTCATGGCTTGCGGCTGAGGCAGTGGCAGTTCATGGTTGCCCAGCGACTGCTGGATTTCTGATCGAACGACATCTGCGATCGAGCGCACTTGAGGCTGCGCCGAAGGTAAGAGCTTGCGCGACTCCTCCCGCATGATCGTTCGCGCAGGTAATCGGAGACGAGGGCATGAACAGCTGGGCTGTCTTGAGTCGATCGGCGATTATACTGGCGGGTGCTCATTTCCAGCGTCTTCTCAATCGTCGTCGCTTCTGAGACGAATTCTTGGACTGTCGACCTTGGGTTCCGCATCAGCGAAGAGCTCTTGCTTTACCCCTTGCATGAGGGAGCGGACTTTCTTGTCCTCGGCCATGGCAAGGTCAGCGTGGCGAAACAGTCGGGTCATTTTCTCTGCGAAGATTGCCACGCTTTCATTTGGAAGTTGGACCCGTGTCTCCAGCAAGGCTGCGGCCATTTCCTTTCGGACGATGCTTGCGAACGTCTCCAGGAAAGCGCTGCGAAAGACGTCCCAGGTTCCAAGAGTGGACGCCCGATTCTCGAACCAGGTCCTCGCTGCGTCTTCAATGTAACAGTAGACGTGGCGCAGCTTGTCCTCGGAGTCCCAGTTGTTGAATGTTGAGGCCCTTTCGAACGTCTCGAGCCAGGTTTCGGGGTCATCGTTTGGCGATCCATGGAAGGTCGGCGGCTCTCTGGGCGGCTGCGTAACGACAGCTGCAGGGGACACTACGGCTGTCATCGTGCCAGTTGTGTTCGTCGCCGTGGCTCTTGGTTTGTCCGGTAGGATACCAAATTGAAGGGGTAGCCCTTTCAGTCCACGGCTTGCTCGACTGTCCCCGATGATGTAGGTGTCTTCTTCACGAACGGGGCTGGGTTCACGGCTTGACGGGGTCGTCCGGAACACGCACGTACCCAGCACCTCCACCAGATGTCACGGGGTCGTGATGTTGACGAAGGCAACAGTCGGTGTGTCCGAGATGAAACTCTTTATTTGGCCGAACTTGTGGCCGGGAAACGGAAAGTCAAACAGCAATACACACTGTACACTGATAGCGGCGAACAGAGCGTCGACCGTCGATAAAGCTGCTCATGGCTGGGACGCGCCGTCTTTTATACATCACGCATCGAACTTTCCAGTCTTATCACTGCTGGTCGCGCAAGCTCTGGAATAATCTACGCTGTTCGCGGCCTGCGCGCAATCTTAACAAAGTGATCTACTACAATCGCGAAGCTTCTCGAACACGGCTGCGTGGTCAGCTCAGAGCGTTGCTAACCCTCATTGCTGGTCAAACCCGAATACGTCAAAATAAAACAATAAGCGGGCGTGGTACTATGAACGAGGCCGAGGCTTTGCTCAAGGTCGCCACTTCGCGGTTTGTTAACGCGTTGACGAAATTGCACTTCTCCTAATGGTACGGTTGCGTAGCAGCGACGTGTTGCAGGAGCTAATCGCGGAGGCCACGGTTATGACGCATTACATTATTTTATAGCTCCCAGATGACGACACCGAGCCGTCGACAAAGAGCACTGCGA
This sequence comes from Rhipicephalus sanguineus, assembly GCF_013339695.2. Lineage (NCBI taxonomy): Eukaryota > Metazoa > Arthropoda > Arachnida > Ixodida > Ixodidae > Rhipicephalus > Rhipicephalus sanguineus. Next base: position 167,700,071 of record NC_051183.1, read on the forward strand.
GAGGAAAGTGTCTGATATAAAAAGCGCGTGTCTAACTTCTACAGAGTTTGTGACCGTTGCGCAGTGCATAGCGTGCCCGGCATCTGTTGTCGCGGTCCGATAGGCGATGGGTTCGACTCGCGTTGATGGATCACAATTTTTAACACGAAAGTGTTTTATGCCGGGGTCCACCAAGTACATCCGTTACGGATATGATGTTGATAAAATGGACGCCAACGGGTGAGAAAGAAAAAAAAAACAAGGTAAAGACCCGCAGCTGGGAATCGAACCCACCACCTTGTGGCTGCGACGGTAAGCACCCGACGCTAAACTTACTAAGCTGCCTTTGTAGATGCTGTCCACTTCACGAACTCGTCCTATATCTTTCACACATTATCTCTCGCACGGTGCTGCTCTCTTGGCGGTGTAGGTAGGCGGGGCTGAGCGGATCGGTGCCGCCGTCTCTGAGAGGTGAAAAGAGGCAATGCGTCCCGATCGACACTTACTAGCGCTTACTCCGAGATTGCGTGCGATATCGGAGGTCATAGAGTCAGTACAGACTCTAGAGGAAAAGCTCCCTTTAGGGCCCATGCATTAGAATCTCTGACCGCAAGGGCGGCGCCATTGCTGTACCGTGCGAGCGTTACCATTCCCTGAGACGCATCTTCGACTTGACGGATGCGTAGTTAAGTTTTCATCGTAATTAATGAAAGCGAGCTCACGTAAAGTCGAGTTGCATGTACCTGTCAGCAGAAAGCGTAGAAGTCGCACTGCGACTCACAACTCAGTCAAAAGACGCGCAATCGGCCGCGCTCTCGAATTCAAATGGATATGGTGTCGCCATCTAGCAAAAGTGCCTGCAAACGCATCCTGCTTAGCCACGTTTTCCGCGCACAATACAATGCCTAAATGGCCTTGAATCTTTCCTAGAAACCTTTTAAATAAACGTTAAACACCGTCTGCATGTTGCTAATTTATCAAAATTCCCGTGTTTCAATTTTATTGTCAGTATTACTGACATTAAATAGCGCTACTTTTAGCCGATTTGTAAATAAATGCAAAGGCAACAATCACAACGCTGCAGTAATGGCTGTGTTCTTGTGGTCGGCGCTCTCTCGGCCCAGCTTTTCCTTCCAGAGTCTGCACTAACTCTATGCCGAAGGTCGTGGCATGTCTTGGTTAAAGCGTCTCGATACCAGCGAGGGACATTGGCCGCGCTGGCGTCGCCGAGGCACCCTAGACGCAGTTGCGTTTTTTGCCTTTCGCTTCGTGTTAGCGTGCGCCGGCTCATCGAAGTAGCGCAGCTTCCTGATGCACCAACGGGATTTCTCCGCTGCCGACTACTTAGACTGCGAGAGCACCGACTAACAAAACTGCTGCAATACGCGTTGCAGAAAAAACACGATTTCGACGGGCGATTGTCGTGCCTTGGTGGAGCGAGACAGAGGCCAGCGAGACGCATGCGTTTGCGGCTCAAGCTACGAACCTCTGCCTCCCGTGTTGCTGGAGCGCAGTGTTGTAGTGTATACATGAGCGAAGGCGTCGGTTACCGAATACTAGAAAGCGCACGCCGTGCCGCTTCTCTCCTTAATTAACAACATGTTGAAGAAATGCATATCGGGTACCAGTGTTGATTATGATATTGTTGATGTCATCATTACGCGGAATTCACCATTCACTGTGTCCAAATATATGTTCAAACTTCAGCTACCACAACGGTTTAATCATGATCATGGGCGTTAGTCGTCGTCATGTAGACATGCCACTAGGCGTCAACATGGATGCATCCACGTCAAACGGTGCTATAGCTGCCAAACGCGAATAGACATTGCTCTCATATATCACAACACAATAAGCACTACTTCTGTGAAGACACGTTTCACTTTCGTGTTATACCGATTCCTATGACGAAGGGACCAGCCATGTTTTTGATGCACTTGGATTTCACCCGCAATGACTGTTAGCAACGCTCGGCGCCGGCCGCGCAGAAGAGTTTTAGAAGCTTCGCGTTTGCTTGAGATCATTCTTTTGAGATTGCGCGCAGGACGCGAATAGTCTAGTTTATTCGAGAACTTACGTGTCCGACAGCGATAACGCTTGAATCTCCCATAGCGCATGTATAAAATCTGACGCGCTTCACCGCGTAGCAGATTACTCGAGGGCCGACGACTATTCACACCGCTATCAATTTACAGCGTGTATCGCTTGTTGTTTGACTTCTCGTTTACCGGGCAGTGGTTCGCCCAAATAAAACTTTCATATTTACCAGTCTCGCTGCAGCCTGCTTCACCATCACAAGCACGTGACATCTGGTCGAGGTGCTGGTTTCTGCATGTTCTGGACGCCGACGAAAAGCCGGGAGCCAAGCCCACAACGCGAAGAAGACACTGAAGCCATCATGCAGCAACGAGCTAGCCGCAGGCTGCAAGGTTTGACCGGAGTTCCGGCCCCTGCCTGAATATACAAGAGCCTCGACGACAAAGCAAGCCACCGCGATGGCAGCACCAGTGCAGCCTACATCAATCCTTCTTCAGCCCATGGGTCATCATGCGATGATTCTGTGGGTCATCGTGCGAGCACCCGGAGAGCTGGCTGGAAGCATAGGACCGGATCGTCGTCTTCAACAATTGGAGCAATAAAGACAAGCTGCGGCATGGTTACTTCGCCTTATAAGACGCCGCTAGGACGCGGTTCGATAACCAAGAGCCCACCCTAACATCATGTTACATTTTCCGAACCAAGTTCTTGACAACCGTCACTAGCGTCAGCTGTGAAGAGATGGCCGAAACTCTGTTTGCAAACCTCGTCCAGCTCTCCAACGAAAGCGTCACGTTATTCACGGAAGAAATGAGCAGCATTTTCCGCCACGCAGACACCGGCACGTGCGAGGAGAAGAACGTGGGCTTCCTCATGTGAGGAATAAAACAGGAACTCTTTGCTGGGCTAATGATAAACCTATCGAAGACCGTTAAGGAATTCCTCTCCGAAGCTATGACTGTTGAAAAGACGCTGGAAATGCGCACACAATTCATTCGCCGCTCTACGCAAGGCTACGCGGAAATCCAACGACTCTGCTCCGATGATCTACGCGAGACCACAAGGGCTGTAATGCGCGAAGAACTTCGCCGCCTAACGTTCCCGTCGTGCCAGTCTCAAGCTGTCTCGATCGCAGACATCGTCCGAGAGGAAATGTAGCAGTCGCTGAGCATCCCTGAGTCGGTGCAGCCGCATCCGCAAGCTATCAGCTACGCTGCTGCAGTCCGGCGTCACAATCCCCCTCCGCGCCCGCCTCAAGACACCGCAGAGCCACACTGCCGTTGCCAGGCACCGCCACCCTGACCGCCTGTTGGTCAGCCCCAACCCCCAATGAAAGCCGACGTTTGGCGCGCCCATGACCACCGCCCTCTCTTCTACCACTGCGGGAAGGTCAGCCATACCTACCGTCGCTGCCAGCACCGACAGATGGGGCTTCGTGGTTTCGCCGTGAATGCGCCGCGTCCACGGCGAGGAGAACTACCACGCGTCATCGCGCACTACCCCGCAGGAGCGCAGTGGACACCCCGACGACCTTCTCGTTCACCGGCGCCAGGCCGCTATATGTCACCGCAACGCCCGCCGTACAGCGGCCCTTCCCGAGGTCGTTCCGCGAGCCCATATCCGGGAATCTAAATGCAGCAACCGATGGAGGTGCCCCGACGACAACGCCTCGACGACATTTTAAGAACACGAATAAGCCAAACGGAGCCCTGACGACGAAGCTTCGCGCCTGGAAGATCTGACGACGCCACATAGCAGCAGTGGAACAAGCCGACGTAGCCGTGATCCGACGCCACGACATAACCGCTACGCAAGACGACGAACTAGCTACCTCGACGTTCTCATCGACGGCCACAACGTCACCGCTCTAGTAGACACTAGGGCCGACTATTCCGTCGTCAGTGGGCCGTTCGCCACGAAGTTGAAGAACGTTAAGAATGATTAGGAAGGCCCCGAAATCCGAACCGCTGGCAGCCATTTAATACCGCCGACAGGAGTCTGCACACCAAGAGTCACCATCAATAACCGGACATCCTGCGAGCTTTGTAATCCTACATCATTGATTCACGGATGTAATACTTGGGATGGACTTCCTAAGTCAACATGGTGCCGTCATTGACCTGAGGTCAGTCAATAACAGTAACATCAGAAAAAACGCTGCCATCCTACGCCACGCCAGGGAACCACGCATTGAATGGATAGAAGAGCAGGTCAACCGTCCGTCTCTCTACAGCGTTATCATTTTCATTTGCACCTAAAAATCCGCACAATTTGAGGGTGCCACCGAGGGCGACAAGCACCTGCTTCTGAACCGTCAGATTTGCGTCGCACGAGGCATAGCCGAGCTGCCTCATGGCAAAGAAAAGGTGGTGCTGACAAACTTCAGCCATAAATTCACCTCAACATCAAGTAGCTCAACATTGGTACGACGGTCCACTACATGGAAGAATCCGCGGACGCCAGCAATGCTTTCGCACTCTTCGATGCTACCGAACCTGCTTTGACGAATTTAGGTCCCCAACCAGATTTCCGCGTCAACCCGAGCCTTCCGAAGCGCAAGCAAGACCAGCTCGAAGCCTTGCTCCTGCAATTCAAGGACTGCTTCTCGTCATCGTCAAGAATTCGGCAGACCCCACTCGCGAACCATCGCATCACAACAAAAGAAAGTGCCCCACCAGTCCCTAAGAGCCCGTACCGAGTTTTGACGCGCGAACATGAGGCCGTAAGGCAACAAGTCGACGAAATGATACGCGACGAGATCATCCAGCCATCCAAGTGTCCGTGGGCGTCTCCCGTGGTGTTCGTGAAAAAGAAAAATGGAACCCTACGTTTCTGCGTCGACCATCATCGCCTGCACAAAATCACGAAGAAGGGCGTGTAAAATTCCCACGCATAGACGATGCCCTGGATCGACCCTACAATGCTAAGTACTTTTAGTCGATGGACCTCTAAACCAGCTATTGACAAATCGAAGTCGACGAGAGAGACCGTGAGAAGACTGCCATTATAACAACAGACGGCCCCTACGAGTTCAAGGTAACGCCTTTCGGCCTTTCTTCGGCACCTGCGACTTTCCAACCTGTCATGGATACAATTCTAGCAGGTGTGAAGTGGCAGACTTGCCTCGTGTACTTGGGCGACGTCGTTGTGTGTGCCTCAACCTTCGGCGAGCACCTCCGGCGCCTTGAAGCTGTACTTCAAGCCATCCAAACCTCCCGACTCGCACTGAAGCCAGAAAAGTGCAGCTTCGCGTACGAGGAGCTCTTGTTTTCGGTCACGTGATCAGCAAGTCTGGCGTTCACCCCAATTCACGGAAAACAGCTGCAATCGATGCCTTTCCGCCACCCACAGACAAGAAGGCCGCACGCCGATTTCTATGCTTGTCCGGCTACTACAGACGTTTCGTCAAGGAATTTTCACGGATCGCCGAGCCACTAGCTCACCTGACGAAAGCTGACGTGGAATTCAAATAGGAAACAGCACAAGTCGAAGCATTTCCAGAACTGAAACGATGCCTGCAGACGCATCCGATGCTTGCACACTTCGGCGAATACGCCAGCACGAAACTTGACACCGACGAAGGCAGCGCCGGGCTGGGAGCCGTCCTGTTGCAGCGGACTGACGGACTAGAAGGGGTTACTAGTTAGGATAGCTGGTCGCTATCTAAGGCGGAAGCCAACTATTCCACAACAGAAAAGGAGTGCTTCGCCATTATCTGGGCTACATCAAAGTTTCGCCCCTACCTTTATGGCAGGCATTTCAAAGTTTTCAGCAACCAGCACGCCTTGTGTTGGCTAGCTAACCTGACGGACCCTTCAGGTCCCCTCGCACGGTGGGGTCTGCTACTTCAGCAATTCGACATCACTGTCGTTTACAAGCCCGCACGAAAGCACTCTGACGCCGATTGCCTGTCTCGAGCTCCCGTTGACCCACCGCCGCAGGACGACCAGAACCGCGACTGCTTCTCAGAACCTTAAGTGCCGACGACTTCGTTGAATGACGAGTCGACGCAAAACTCAGGGGCCTTATGGAATACATCGAGGGCGAAACCCCCGCTGTTCCGAAGGTATTCAAGCAACGACTGGCGTCGTTTTTCTTACGGAACGGCGTTCTCGTAAAGAAGAACTTCTGGCCACTCCGAGCCAACTTCCTGCTCGTTATACCCCCAGCATTACGTCCAGAGGTTCTAGAAGCTTTACCTGATGTCTCGACGGCTGGGCACGTCGGAATTTCCCGCACGCTCGTGAGGATACAAGAAAAGTACTTCTGTCCTCGCCTCACTACCGACGGCATCTATTGCGTAAAGACTTGCCGAGACAGTCGGCGACGGAAGTCATTGCCTACCAGGCCAGCCGGACTTCTTCAGACCATGGAGCCACCTTGCGGGCCGTTCCAGCAAATAGGGATGGGCTTTCTGGGGCCGTTCCTTACGTCGACTTCCGGTTACAAATAGATCGTCGTAGCTACCTATTTGCTCACCCGCTACGCCGAGGCAAGGGCCCTGCCTAGTGGCAGTGCCGCCGAGGTAGCGAAATTCTTCATTGAGAACATGATCCCGAGTCATGGCGCTCCATAGGTCCTCATCACCGACAGAGGTACAGCCTAACTCAGGGGCTCTTGACACAGCCAAACAAGCCACCGCCGGACCCCAGCCTACCACGCACAGACTAATGGCCACACCGAGAGTCTAAATAGGACCATCGCCGACATGCTGGCCACGTACGTCGACGTCGAACACAAGACGTGGGATGCCATCATTTTATATGTGACCTTCGCATGCAACACGGCCATCCAAGAAACAACGTAGATGAAGCCATATAAGTTGGTCTACGGAAGGAGCCCGGCGACGACGCTCGATGAAGTGCTACCAACCGCCACCGACACAGGAAACCTCTACGTCATCGCCTACATTCAGCGCGCAGAAGAAACCTGACAACTCGCCCGTCTGCGCATGCAGAGCCAGCAAAAGACCAACAACCGTCGTTGTAACCTTCGAGGACGGCACGTAGAGCACCAGCCCGGCCACCGTGTCTGGTTATGGACACCGAACGCCTCTGTGAACTAAGCAAAAAACTTCTTCGGCGATACTTCGCGCCATACAAGGTGCTTCGATGACTCGGCGCTCTAGACTAGAAGGTTATCCCGGACGGCATTATGAACTGTAAGCGGCGCAGAGCGCGACCTGAAGTCGTTCACGTCGTGCGTCTCGGGGCGTTCTATGCGCGTTAAGAAACCTGTGGACTCCAGCATGCATGTTTTAAATTTCATTTCTGTTTTAAGCATCGGGATGTGCTTTTTCAGAAGGGGGACATTGCCACGCGTGTTTTATTTTGATGCATTCGGGTTTCACCCACCGTGACTGTTCGCAAAGCTTGGCGCAGGCCGCGCAGCACTGTTTGAGAAGCTTCGCGATTGCTTGAGACATAGGCGTGCGCAGGGTTCCCAATCAGGGAGGGGGTGGGGGGCGAAGGTTCATCGCAGCGCCACCCCCCCCTCCCCTACTACTAAGTCAATGTAGCAGAATCATGAGTTGGGCTAGTCGGTGGCTGTTCATCGTAAAATATTTGACAGCGAAACGGATTAAACACGGACAGAAAGAAGAAAAGGACACCGCGATGAACTCTCAACTAAATTTATTTTTGAAAAATAAGGAGCATATATGCAGATCAATGAGTCATCAAGACCGAGCACATGTGTCGCAACACAACATTAATCATGTCTTGTCTAACAGATACTTGTATTCATCATCTAGAAGAATGACTGAAGAGTGACTAATGCACTTGTTGCATCTAATAAAAGAGGCTTCGGCTATTTCACGCGCGCGCTGATCGACATGTCTATATTTGATAGTGGTTTTCTGCAGGTCACGTACGCCTACATGACCACGAGTTGACGCTCTCAGGTGTCGCTGTCACGTCTCGTTTGGCATCCCATTGTAAATCATGTGGATGTGTGCCCCACCTGCAGAACCGGTGACATGTCGGAACCTGAAGCCACCCTTCGCGTTGGTGAGATATAGGCCGTCGAGGCTTGTAGGCCTGGATAGTGCTACGTAGACCAACATCAGTGGGTGGTGTTTGTCGTATTCGTAGACTACCTGGGCGTATGTGGCCTATATAGCCGAGTCTACAAAGCGTCTGTCAATCAATCTTGCATCATCCTCGGTCAGCATGAGGCCATCGCCCAGCCTCGTAAGAAATGAAGAGGACACTGCGTCGTTCTGGTGGACGAAGTGCACTTTACCGTGTGGTGATGTGGATATCATATGTAACTTTCGTTATTGTATTCCTCTGGGGTCGAGCAATGCTTCAATATAGCTTGCTGAATCATAGGAATACAAACGTAATGTTTATTAGACTGCTATGAAAGCGGAGCCAACACTGGAACTACAGACGTTAATCTGATATGGCGCCTGTATCGTAGGAGTACACATCGTAAGAGTATCACGTAGTGTTTATTGCTTTCTTGTGAAATTAGATAGCCAGCACCACAACCACAATTGACGTTGCACCGATATTACGCCTGCGTAGGCTTTTTTTCCAAACCAGTTTAGAGACCTGGCGTGGCTCAGTGGTAGAATACCTGATTGCCACGCAGAATGCTTGGGTTCTATTCCTGCTGGGATCCTAATTTTCATTCTTTCCATTCGTTGAGTCAACGCTGCCGATGTTGGTTTTCCTTAACGCTCTGGCATTTGAGTTACAAATGTCTGTTCTCGCCGTTCCTGGATAGATATAAACTGTCAATCACCTGTGGCACATACCCGTACACCGCGGCCCGTGGTAAACGGGTATGTGCCACACGTGTCTAGTGGAAAGGGTTTGACGACGTACGCGACAGGATTTTCACGTTATTCATGTCATGACCCGGCAATCATATTCGTCAAATCCTCTTACCCTCCCATGCAAATTTTGGTCTACACCAAGTTAAGGAGGCGATCATCAGAGCACCCAGACGTAGGCGGCTAGATAGATAGATAGATAGATAGATAGATAGATAGATAGATACGTAGATAGAAACGCTCAAAGTGCCAGAGGTTCGCTAAGAAATGCTTCGCATTTAATAGCCGAAGCTTTTTTTATTAGATGCAACAACAAGTGCATAAGTCATCCTTCAATCATTCTTCTATACTCGGGGACAACTTTCTGTGGCAATGAAGGGAAAGCTACGGGGGCGGAGCTAACTGTTCTGTATTATTGCGCCAAAGTAGTTCCTGATGAACTTGTTTCGGTTTCAGTTTCGGCGTGACAGATGCGTTTGTCCTGCAGTTCATTTCTTCGCATGTGCTCCTTGGTTGATAGCGTTGAACCACCATTACCGAGGGTGCAGGCATATTGGCGTTTCGTTGCCTACGCTTAATTTGTCTGTGCCATTCTGTGTCGTCCAGAGAGAGAGAGAGACATAACTTTATTTGTGTCCTTGCTGGGGTCAAGGGAGGCGGGGACCGGGAGACTAGCCCTACCGGAGTCCCCCTTCCTCAGGCAGCGGCCAGACCTTTGATCTTGGCGGCATATTCAGCCAGCCGGACTGCCCAGAGTTGGTCATCCGGGCACGGGCTGAGCAGCATAGCCTCCCACTGCTCGGGCGTTGTAATCTTAAGTTTATGGTTCTTGCTGTGTTTGATGGTGTGTGTCGCTGCAGGACATGCCCATATAATGTGGTCGTCGTTGGCGCGAGCGACTCCGCAAGCTTTGCATTGTGATGTGTAAACGTCCGGGTATATGCGATTGTACAGCGTGGGTGTAGGGAATGTTCGTGTCTGTAATAATCGCCTTGTTGTCGACTGGTGCTTATTTAGCGACTTGTCAGGGGGTGGGTACTTCAATCTTGCCCTACGGTAATGCATGACACTTTCACCATACGTGACCATTCTTTCTTTCGCGTGGCCGCACCATGACTCGACTTCGTCCGGAGCCTGCTGTGCTGGTCGGGAGGGTAGCTGCTCTGATGACGGGTGACGCGCCCGGTGGACGATTTCTCGGGCAGCGTCGTGAGCGGCTTCGTTCCCGGCAAGGCCCGAATGGCCCGTAGCCCAGATTAAATGAACATGGCGGCGACGAGATGGGGATGTCGTTGCAAGTATGCGGTTCGCTTGCGGTGAAATGAGGCCCTTAGTGAAGTTGCGGATAGCTGCCTTGCTGTCACTAGCGATGCAAGAGGCAGTAGTCGTCGCGTAGGCTAAAGCGATGGCAGCTTCTTCGCGCTCTTCGGGTTGTGTGGTGAGTAAGGAGCTGGTGGTGGTAGTAACATGATTCTACCCCGCGACGACAGCGAGCGCCATGGCCGGTTGTTGCGGGTACTCTGCTGCGTCGAGCAGAGTACCCGCAACAGCTACATGCGTCGCCCCCTTGTAACTCTTGCTGAGATGTTTCGCACGGTCGGCGCGCCGCTCTGCGTTGTAGACAGGGTGCATATTGCGAGGGATGGGGGGAATCAGGAACGTTTCTCGGATGTACTTGGACAGTGGGACCTTGGATCCGGTCTGCGTAACGTATTTAATGTCAAGGATACGGAGGATGTGCCGACCGGTCTTTGTTTGCGAGAGCCGCTCGTAGTGTGAAATGCGCTAGCCTCACTTAACTCCTCAATTGTGGTATGTAGGCTTCAATCCATGAGCTTTTCATTCTCTGCAGATTGAGGGACGTGCAGGGCTTGCTTGTATGCTTTCTTGATAATTATGTTATTCTTGTGTTTCTCGGCGTTGGAGAGGCATAGGAAGGGCGCGACGTACACGATCTAAAAAGACAGGGCGTGCAAACACGGACACAAGAAAGAAGTCAGGACACCACACCCGGCGTTTGTGGTGTCCTGACTTCTTTCTTGTGTCCGTGTTTGCACGCCCTGTCTTTTTAGAATGAATACTTACCAACTAGCTCAGCTCTCTGTTATTCTAAGGACACGATGCGGCTGATAACAAAGGCTTGCACCAACCGTAAAAGGTTGTCCTCTGTCATTCCCATGGGCTTGTTGGCGATGCAGGCGATGAGCCTTCCTATTTGAGTAGCGTGGGTCTTGAGGCTTTGGATAGTGTCTGTGTTCTTGCGGTTCTGTTGTATGCGGAGCTCCAAGACTCGCAGGCTAGGCACGCAAGGTATGGGATGTCATTTGACTTAGAGCATGATGGCATGCGTTCACAACTGTGGCGGTTTGGGCGTGTTGGTATGACATGACCAATAAATTCTAAGCGCACATATAGACAAGGACAAAGAACACGTATGACACACAGGCACTAAGTGTGTCATACGTGTTCTTTGTCCTCGTCTATATGTGCGCTTAGAATTTATTGGTCATGGGATGCGTGCTCTCCTGACTCGTTCGACGATGCGTTGCGGGGCGTAGGATTAGTAATTCGGACTTGCTCGACGAACATGAAAGTCCTCGTGGCTCGACATATTCGACCACCGCGTTGATTGCTTCTTGCAGGGTCTCTTCAATTTCGCCATCAGTGCCTCCAGCAGTCCAGAGGGTCATATCGTCCGCGTATAGGCTGTGATTTAGGCGTGGGATAGCAGACAGCTGTGCTGGAAGCCCCATGAGGGCGATGTTGAAAAGCATGGAACAGAGCACGGACCCTTGTGGTGTGCCCTTGCTTCCCAGCTTGATAACCTACGACTGGAGTCCCCCTATTGTTAATGTGGCAGTGCTGTTGGAGAGTAAATCTTTAATGTAGCGGTAGGTCTTTGCACCAACGTTTAGTTCTGAGAGTGCCTTGAGAATTGCACGGTGTGTGACGTTATCGAATGCTTTAGTAAGGTCTAGGCCAAGTATATCCCTTGAGTCCAGTTTAAGTCCCTGTCGGGTGTCGAGTACCTGATGCTGAAGTTGAGCCATGACATCCTGTGTGGACAGCCGTGGGCGGAAGCCTATCATGGTGTATGGAAACTTGTCTTCCTTTTCTATGTATTCAGTAAGCCGAGTGTGAATGACATGCTCCATGACGTTTCCCACGCATGAAGTGAGAGATATGGGGCGGGGGCTGTCGAAATGTAAAGGTTTGCCTGGTTTGGGGATGAAGACTATCTTGGCGTGTTTCCACGGCGCAGGCAAGGAGCCCGACTCCCAGACGATGTTGATATGTTGCAACAGAGTCGCTAGGGAGTCGTCATCCGCATTTCGTTGGATCCGACTGGTGATGCGATCGTCCCCAGGCGCTGAGTTGGGTCGCAGATTTCGTACCGTTGCCTGCACTTCCGCCACGGTGATAGGGGCGTCCAGGGAGGCGTTATTCTGACCATCGTAGGGCATCTGCGGTTGCGTCACCTGGTCACAAAGGTACTTGTCGACAAGGTTACTCAGGAGCTGCTTGTCAGTGGCCTGCGTTTGATGTAGGAGTTTCTGTATATGGCGTTGTTGAGCAGTTTTGCTGGTTCGCGCGTCTAGCAGGTGCCGCAGAATGTTCCAGGTTATGGGAATATTGAGTTGCAGCTGCATGCCTTTGCATACGGCATGCCACTGCTGATTGGTTAGCTGCAGCGCGTACTTCTCAATATCCGTGTTAATAATCCCGATTCGTTTGCGGAGCGTGCGATTTAGTTTTAAATGCGAAGCATTTTTAGCGAACCTCAGGCACTTCGGGCGTTTCTATCTATCTAGCTATCTATCTATATATATATATATATTGTCACGTGGTTTATTCACGTACAAACGTGAAGGAACGTCGAGGGTCCAAAATCCAAGCAAGCGCAAGCTCGGGTCGCGTGGCTACCACCCACGATGTGGCTTGCTTTCTTGGCTGCTTCGCCGTCGTCTGTACTGTTCACTACATTTGCCCCCGGTGAATAGCGTAGCCATCCTGGCGAGCTAAGGCGTTGTCAGTATGGCGGGGTCATAATAGGGCTTGAGGCGACTCACGTGGACGATTTCCCTACCACGACGACGTAAGTCTTGGGACGGTGTCAAAGGCTCAACCTCATAATTCACTGGGGACGTACGAGTGAGAATGCGGTAGGGCCCGTGATATCGGGCAAGTAATTTCGACGAAAGGCCAGGAGTGTTCGGTGGGATCCAAAGCCAAACCAGGGCACCTGTCGTAAAAGTAGGGAGAGGTCGGTCGGTGTCGTGCCTTAGCTTCTGACGGCCTTGGTCCTCGGTTGTCAGCGAACGGGCCAATCGTCGGCAATCTTCGGCGTATCTGGCAACGTCAGAAATTGCAGTGTACTCAGATGAGTCAGGCGTGTAGGGAAGCATAGTGTCAAGCGTGCATGATTGATCGCGTCCGTACAAGAGAAAAAAAGGCGAAAAACCTGTGGTCGCATGCGTAGCGGTGTTGTACGCGTACGTGACAAACGGAAGGACGGTGTCCCAATTGGTCTGGTCTGATGCGGTGTACATTGTCAGCATATCGCCGAGAGTGCGATTAAATCGTTCAGTGAGGCCATTCGTTTGCGGGTGATATGCGGTCGTCATGCGATGAATGATGTTGCACTGAGCGAGCAAAGCTTGAATAGCGTCAGACAGAAAAACACGCCCTCTGTCGCTCAAAAGTTCACGGGGAGCACCATGGCGAAGGACAAAGTTGCGTAAGATGAAAAACGCAACTTCTCTTGCTGTTGCTGTGGACAGGGCTGCAGTTTCCGCGTAACGTGTGAGGTGGTCTACGCCGACAATTATCCACCTATTTCCAGAAGAAGTCGAGGGAAGCGGTCGGTATAAGTGGATGCCGACGCGATCAAATGGACGCGCCGGACAAGGCAGAGGCTGAAGTGTACCGGCTGGGCGTTCAGGTGGAGCTTTACGGCGCTGACAAGCAGTACAAGCACGTACGTATTTGCGCACAAAAGTATACATGCCGCGCCAGTAGTATCGCTGACGCAGGCGGTTGTAGGTCTTGAGAGCGCCGGCGTGAGCACTTTGCGGGTCGTTGTGGAAAGCAGTACAGATTTCCGTGCGCATGTGGCGTGGTATCACTAGCAGCCACCTCCGACCGTCAGACGCGTAATTCCGCCGATAGAGGAGGTCGTCTCGAATAGTGAAATGCGTGGCTTGACGACGGATAGTTCTTGAGGCTGGCTGTGCTAATGGGTCAGTCAGAAAGTCGAGAAGATGGGAAATCCACGCATCCTTGCGTTGCTCCAACGGCATGTCTGCGAAGTCAATTGGCGTCAAGACAGCTGAAGAAGCTGACGACGAAGCTGTGTCAGCCGGTAGCGGCGAGCGGGAAAGGGCATCAGCGTCCGAGTGTTTGCGGCCGGATCGGTACACAACACGAATGTCGTATTCCTGTAGGCGAAGCGCCCAACGACCGAGGCGTCCCGACGGATCCTTCAGCGATGACAGCCAACATAGGGCATGGTGGTCCGTCACTACTTCGAAAGGGCGGCCATAAAGGTACGGGCGGAACTTGGCCAAAGCCCAGATAATGGCGAGGCACTCTTCCTCTGTGACGGAATAATTACACTCGGGTTTCTTGAGGGTTCGACTCGCGTAAGCAACTACGTATTCTTCATATCCTTGTTTTCGTTGAGCCAGTACTGCGCCAAGACCGACCCCGCTGGCGTCGGTATGGATCTCCGTAGGCGCATTAGGATCAAAGTGACGAAGTATCGGAGGCGACGCTAATAAGCGCCGTAGCGTCATAAAAGACTCGTCACACTCCTGTGACCAAGCAGACAGGCCGTTGGAGGCTGTCAGTAGATTGGTAAGAGGCGCGATGATAAAAGCGAAGTCGTGCACAAATCGACGAAAATACGAGCACAGCCCAATAAAACTTCGAAGCGTCTTCATAGAGTTGGGCTTCGGATATTCGGCTACGGCGCGGAGTTTCGCGGGGTCCGGGAGAACGCCTTCCTTGCAGACGACGTGGCCTAGTATTGTGAGCTGGCGCGCCGCAAAATGGCACTTCTTGATGTTAAGTTGAAGGCCAGCAGAGGTGAGACACGTGAGAATTGCACGAAGGCGAGTAAGGTGAGTCGGAAAATCGCGAGAAAAAACGAAAATGTCGTCAAGGTAGCAGAGGCAGGTATTCCACTTGTAGCCGCGAAGGATGTTGTCCATCATCCGTTCGAAGGTAGCTGGGGCGTTGCAGAGTCCGAACGGCATGACGTTAAACTCATACAGCCCGTCAGGAGTGACGAATGCAGTCTTCGATCGGTCAGAGTCGGCCATCGGAACTTGCCAATAACCCGAGCGTAAATCCAACGACGAGAAATATTCTGCTCCTTGCAAGCAATCGCATGGAAAGGATTTCTAGAAATGCCCCGGTATGTTCCATGTATTTAAAGTCGACGCTTGTAGGTTGGAAGGAAGGCGTTTATGTGCAGAAATCAGGGATTTGTATTGGTTCTAAGGTTGCTCCGGTCCTTAGTGATTTATACCTTAGCAAGATTGACAATCTTTTGAAAGGCGCCTTAGGTAATTCGGTTATTAAGGTTTTCCGTTATGTGGACGATTACTTGATCTTTTGTAGTGGTGAGGACTTTGAAAAGGTGGTAACTTCCGTGAGCGAAAAATTTGAAATTAATGGAGGTGGGCTGAGCTTTACTAAAGAGGTGCCTCAGAATAATGGAGTACAATTTCTAGACATTTCCATAACGTTCCAGACGAACCACGTGTGCTGGCAGTATTCTCCTAGATCTTCGAAACCGCTGTTAAATTTTTCGTCGAAGCACTCGAAGGTTGTAAAAAACGGTATCGCCATGTCTTGCCTTAAATCAGCCCTCACCAAGTCGTGTGAGCACAAAATGAGTGATAGCTTTAACGCACAGGTTACACGTCTTTTAGATGTAGGGTATCCTCGTCATGCAGTGGCCACGGTCGCTGAACGTTTAAAGAAGTCTATTGTGTTAAGTCCAAGCATGGTTGCAGAAAGCGATAGGAAGAAACGTGTCGTAGGTATACCGTACATTCATTGCGTGTCTCACAGGCTAAAGAAAGTAGGAAGTAGATACGGCGTTAATGTTGTTTTCACGGCTGCCAATAAGCTAGGTAAGATTTGTGCCGCTCTGCAGAGGAAGAATGAGCGAGTAAAAGACAAGAAGCGGACCGATATTTGTTTCGTAAAACACACCAACAAATTCACTGATTGCCGTACGAGTGTGGTGTATAAGGTCCCTTTCAGCTGCGGTCGCTTCTACGTAGGACAAACGGGCCGATGCATTAACCAGAGATTGTTGGAACATAAGAGATCGCTAACAGGAGGCTCACCTTCTAATCTATCTTTACATTGTCGAGATTGCAAGTGCACGCCAAAATTCGATAAATGCGCAGTGTTGTACCGTCATAGAAATGAAGAAACGCGCCTGATGATTGAAGCATGGCATATCGAGAATAGTGGTAGCGCATGCGTGAGCCAACCGTCAATTAACTTGCAGAAAGATGAAATCAAATGCCTTAACAGTTATCTTCAACGTAGACCGCCACGCGTGCCGGATTGATAGGTTCGCCTGTTGCATGGGCATGCGCAGATAAGTTTTCGTGCCTTCTTTCCTTTTCAGCCGTTGTGCGTCTCTTCAGTTGTTAGTCGGCGTTTGTGGTGTCCTGACTTCTTTCTTGTGCCCTTGTTTGCACGCCCTGTCTTTTTAGAATGAATACTTACCAACTAGCTCAGCTCTCTGTTATTCTAAGCTACAATATTCGTTGGCAACAGCCTTGAGCGGCATTTGTTCATGAAGTGAGAGCGCTGTGAACGGGTGAAGTTGCTGGGGTTCTCTGCGGATTCCTTTGATTACACGCCAGATTTTGGCTAACGGTTTTCGGACGTCCAGAGTTGCACAAAAGTTTCTCCATCTCTGCCTCTTCAGCTTGGTTAAGTAGCGACGGATATGTCTCTGTGCACGCCGGCAAGCACGGAGATCTTCGATGTTTTTAGTCCTTAGCGCTCTTCGTTCCGCTCGCCTTCGTATCGCAACTAGTCTCTGAAATTCTTCATCATTGGCTGGGACATCACAGTGCTTGCTTGTGGTACGTGTGTTTTCTCTGAGGCAGTAGGAAATCGTAGGAATGATCTCAGCGCTCCTGGTTGCGGCTGTGATTCCTCTATTTACTGCTTCTGTGTACGCTTCCCAGTCAACGGATCTTGTCTGTATTTTTTCCGGTGACGCCTGAGCATCATGAGCTGATATCGGAATTGGATAGTGATCACTACCTCGCGTTTCCAAGTCGGTGCACCAACTGAACAGCCTTGTAGTGCTCCTTGTTACAAACGATATGTCAATGCAACTAGTGACCCTCGGATTCTTCAAGTAGGTAACACGACCATCATTCAGCGGTTCAATGGAATACTTTGCTAAAAGCTCGGCAAGTTTGGCTCCACGTGTGCATGTGTGCGAACTGCCCCAAATTTCGTTATGAGCGTTGAAGTCACCGCATATAATATGCGGCGCGGAAGTTTTCGTTATCAAGCTTTCTAGTCTAGAAACATCAAACGGCGAATTTGGTTGAAGGTATACACCGATGACTGTAAACCTTTGGGAGGCTATCATTGTAGTTACACAGACGTATTCATCTCTATCGTGTGGTGCGACTTCAAGTTCAGAAGCAGGAATGTCGATTCGTATGCCAACTAGGAGTCGGCTGATACCCTTTTGCCGACGTGAATGATAAAAATAGTAGCCGTTCATCCGAAATTCTTCACCAACACGGGACTCGGAAATCACCATAAAAGGGAAGCGGTACGCTCGCACAAGGCATCGGAGGTCCGTTAGCTTCGAGCGCAAACCGTGAGCGTTCCACTGAAATATTGTACATGTTCGGAGGTGTTTGTTAATGCAAACTGCAGGTGAGGACATTGCCGGTGAAGCCGTCATTGCTGCGTCGATGAGTCGTAGCGCTGCGGCGCATACGTCGCCGTCACTAAATGCTCCAACGCCAAAACAGCTCAGGTAGGCTCTTAGAGGAAGGAGCAGCTCGAAGAAGAGCCTTTATAGCTGCAAACATCATAGGGATAAGTAGGCTTGATATGTCGCTGGCCACTGATGAGTCTGTCTGCTTTTCATGGCTGGTGCTAGGTGTATGTGGATTCTTAGGTGTGTGCTGGCGGTTGCCTGCACTTGATATACCTCGGGGCTTTGCTTGGAGGGTCTTCGAAGACGATTCTTCTGCAAGATGTCCTTTTATGACCGATGCAAAAGTCTTTTTAGATGACATTCCTGGAAGCGATGTATCTTTGTGCTGTGGTTCGATACTTGTAAATACTACATCCGGGTTTGGTGGCGGTTCATTCCGTCTAGGTGCTTTTCCCTGAATTTGTTCCAAGTGACGTGCCAGAGTTGCTGCTTTCTTTTTAGGGCACCCTCCGTACGAGGACGGGTGAGAACCCCCACAGTTAGCACAGAGAGGCTGTGCTCGTGACTTGCACTCCTTATGTGTATGAGCACCAGAACATATCTCGCACCTTATGGGGCCGTTGCAATGTTTTGCAATATGGCCATGTCGTTGGCATCTAAAACACTGCGTTGCTGATCCAATGTATTCCAGTACGGGATAGCTGCAGAACCTAAGAACAATTCGCTTTGGCATAGGAGAGTCTCTTGAAAACTCGAGAATTACAGATCGCCGCCTAGACTCCGCTACTCCGCCTTCATCACAAGGGACGTAGGAGACTTGTCTTCTAGCTGAGATGACACCTTGTGCTTGTAAGTACCGCTGGAGCTCTTCATCCGAATATTCGAGGGGAACGTCCTGGATTTTCCCATACGTGGCTGAGTAGGAGTAAGGAACTCGCGCTTCAACAGACACACCAGCTAATTCCGAGATGGCGAGCAGGCGATTAGCAGCAGGAAGTGTCGACACAGTCACCATAAGGCTACCATCCTTGTTGAGGCGATGACGGATAACTTTTTCTTGTGCGGACGCAACTACCGCAGATGCCAAAATGTTCGGGTTCACTTTCCAGAAACTTGCTTCAGGTGACATTGGCCTGAGTACAACAGGTATTCCAGCACCTCTGTTCTTCTTGTAATTCACAACCATGAATGACGCTTGGTCCATGTCCTCTCCGCTGTAGCGTGCGGAATTTTCTGTCTCGTCATCCTCACGTAACCTCTTTGCAACTTGCTCTCCTGCACCTTGATCTGTAGAAGAGCCGTGGCCACTCACCGTTTTGTTGACTGTGGAAGACGCCATGAGTGCAGCATGAAGCGCAGCCGATGGTGTCAGCCCGTCTCGCAGCTTCGTCGGCGCAGCGCGCCTAGTAGGCCGCTTGACGTGCCGTTCTCGTTGAAAGGAGACCACCAGGCCTTTACGTGTTGATTACTCTTATTAATGTTCTCAAAAATGCGAGAATCGTTAGAAAAAACTGAGAAATTACAGCTCGTAGCACGGTGGCTACCGTTACTACACGTCGTCAACAGTCTCAATCAACGCAGTAACCACGAACATACACATTGACGCGGAAGGAAAGTGATAATAATAGTCATTGTTGGGGTTTTACGTCCCAAAACTACGATACGATTATAAGAGACGCCTTAGTGAAGGGCTCCGGAAATTTGAACCATCTGGTATTCCTTAACGCGCACTGACATCACACAGTACACGGGCCTCTAGCATTTCGCCTGCATCGAAATGCGACTGCCGCGGCCGGGGTCGAACCCGCAATCTCCGGGTCAGCAGCCGAGCACCGTAACCACTACACCACAGCGGCCGACGCAAGGAAGGTTAGGTGGCTGAATACATAGCACCTCTGGAAGACGCTGGGCTACCATCCAGTCGCCCACATGGTCCACAACGACGCCCACGTGCATTACGCAAAAACTGGTGTCAATGCTTCCTACAATAACTCTGCCGAGAGGACCATGCCCCTCGTGATTACCGGTGACTTCAGCATTGATTTATCAAAACCCCACAACGCCTGGTTCTTAGACGACATGAGAGACGCCTTGGATGTGCACAGGGCATCACAAGACCTCGGTGCCACGTCCAGGACAGACGGTATCATAGATCATTTCTTCGTAAAAGCCATCCGCGGTTTCCACCAGCTCTACTATACCTCGCACTTCACTACACTTAGACCGTTCGTAACCGCGAACACGAACGGATCCGATAACAAGTCCTGTCCATCTGCTGGTGCTCACTGATCATGGTGAGCACCAGCAGCTTATTCAAGAACTGCCAAGAACCCCTTCCACATATACACACGGGTTCGTGAAACGTGCGTGCGTTCTCCGTCATAATGGATAAGTATAAGCATAACGATTGTAACGCAACTCCAGCAACTGCAACTGTGACTGTAACGTACGTGCAGTGCACCTGCGCGTGCCACTCGGCTATGTATATATCTACAGAAACTTTTCTGAATAAAGCTTAGTTGCGGGTAGCGCCTGTCCTGTGCATCTGTGTTCCTTCATTGTCCTATTCGAATTCGCGCTATCCAGTATTGAAGAATATAAGCACTACATATCAGCTTACTGCGTTTGTTGTTGGTAACACCTATGTTCCTGTTGACATCGTTAAGCAACTGTAAACAACTGGTTATATAACACATGTGCGACTCTTCAAAGTATGTGTGTGCGTATACCATTCGCGCATTTCTCTAGCGTCATTCGGTTACGTTTCGCTTAACGTGAAAAACTGCGACACAGTCACCTTCCTGTGAATGCTTCGCATAACATCGACTCCCACGCTACATGGGATCTGTCTAATTTTTGGGGTATTGTAACGTTTTCTAAGCCCCGCTAGAGCCTCCAACATGTGTAGCAAATTACTGTCAAGCTGCTGGGCGCATGAATCTTCCAACACCAATTTAGTCACCGCCTCCGCGTCAGCAAGGAGGTCGCTGGTCCAAGTCTCGAGGTCGGGTGCACACCCTTCTGGGGAGGTTCGTGCTGCCCTGCAGGCCCGGAAAGCATCCCAGTCCGTCATACTGAGCATTTCACCCTACCCGTTTTCATGGACCGGCTGCGATGAGCGCTGCAAGCGCTCATGCTAACGCTGGGGAGTTAAACTCACCCACGACCACAAGAGGGAAGCCTTTCGCTGCTTTGTCCGCTGCGGCAAGGAGTCCATGAAATCTATGTTGGTGTTTAGGGCTGCTGTGTACATTTAATATAAAGAGTCTGCTGCGCTCTTTCCGCGATTGTGGAATTATTTCGATGAAAACGTGTGGGGGTCCGTCTTCTGAGAGCAAGTCATGTTGTAGTACTCCGATGTTGCGGCTCACAAGCGTGACTACTAACACTCTCTGATCAGTGTTTGACTGTTCCTTGTAGGCCGCATATCTTGTTAGTTTTGGTCATGGGATCTTGAAGTGCAATGACGTCTGGTGGTTTCTCTGATGTAAGAGTGCGTAAGCTTTGCTGAAGTAAACCGCGTTTCCTTGAAAAGCCTCGGCAGTTCCACTGCCAGATACAGTAACCTGTAGAACTAGTGCTGGGAGGCGGAGGCATCGTCAGGGCGAGGGTGTGCTTTCTTGGCAAAAGTTCCCTTGAACCTAGCGGAATGTTCCTCTACCTTTGTCATGCGGCACTCTAGTTTCTTGATAGACATAAGCACCTTATGCGCTAATTCTGAATGTTGCTTGTTCTGTTCTTCTTTTAAGGTCTGGGTCATTTGGCAACTGCAGTTTATATCGCCTTGGCGATGGCGCCTTGCACGCATTCCTCTACCGTAGTTTTAATAATGTCTGCGTTTGTTTCCTGTGCGGAGGTATCCATGTCGATGTCTGGTGCAGTTGCCTTACGTTTGGGTGGGTTGGTGGTAGCATCTTTTCTACTGACCACCCCGATCGATCACTCTGCCTCAGGCTTGGGAGGATGCTGCATTTGAAGGTTTTGCTTGAGGAGCGTATTCTCTGCGCAAAGTTCTTGAAGCTCTTCTCGAAGTGCACTAAGCTCTTTCATGACTACGTGAAGAGCCTGTCCGTCCGCGTTACTGTGGGTCTTAGTAGGCATTGGTGCTGTGGGTTTGTGTGGTTGCGATGTTGTCATAGGTGATTGTGGGATCGCGCGGGAGGTCATGGCTGTCTAGCTTACCTCCAATGGATGACTGGTTTTGGTGGGCTCCCTGGGGGCCGTCTCGTTAGAGTTGCTCCCAGGTTGTGAGGTCCCTCGGGCTTTGCTTCCTGATCTGCTCCTCTAACGGTTCCGAGATCGGATCCTGGAAAAGCTCCTAGGTGTTGAGGATCTTCTTGGTGTTGCTGTTGCGAAGGTGTTGTGGCATATTGAAAAGTACGTCGTTGAGCCTGCTCTCTGCGCCTTTGTAGAAGTAATCGTGGGGTGAGGTAGCGTTTTGTGCAGATCTTGTCCCCTGTGGAGTGACCAAGTCCACAGAGAGCGCAGCACAGCTGACACCTGTTGTCAGGTTGGGGGTCTTTCTTGTAGCAGGTTGCGCACCTGTTGCGTGGTGGTGATGGAGAGCCATCCACTCGGTGACCAACCAAACCAAAGGCGGTGCAAAATTCAGCTTTCTTTCGGTGCAAATAGCATTTGTATTCAGCTCCTCAATAATAGACTTGGTATGGGACTTGATGACCATCAAAGACGATGAGCACCGAGTTCGTGCTGCCCATACGGCGGGCCTGGATAATCGTTGGATTTCGCTTGTTGACTAGGCTGCTCGTGATGACCAGCGATGTCGTACGAAGGGACGTTGTGTATGACTCCTTTAGCGGCATCATCAGGCGATGTAGTGTATGCTGCAGCTGAAAACTTGTGTTCGCCAATCTGTAAGTGTGGGTTCTTGCAGTATCTTTCCGCGTTTTTCATCGAGGGGGTGCTGACCAGAACAATGTTGGAAGCCAGGTTTGTCCTGTACGTATCTGCATCAGTTTGATTTGGAGTGAGGCCAGTGACGGCAAGGATAGTGTCTCTTATTTGCGCCTCGCCCACCCTGGCAGTATTGAAGCTGTCTCGGAAGCGCATTACGACTTTGATATCGTCTTCTGGTAGTTTCGGAGGTCTTGGGGCTCGCGGGCGCGCGCAGGGGTGGGGAAGACCCGATTTCTTCAGCATGGATGTGGCTTGGTCGACCTGAGTTGGCTGTTGCTTGCGTTGTTTGTATTTATGACTCACAAGCCATCCGGATTCCATGGTGCATTCTTCAGGAGAGATGTTGGTTCCCTCCACTTCTACGACTTCCATTACGGTAGTGCTAAGCGCAGTGATGGCGCTGATCGGTGGCAGAAGACGTCAGGCACACGCGTTTGCAAGATGAACGGCCGCCTGGCCGCCGGTGTTGCCGTTAGAGGTGGCAGTGCGGCAGCTTGGCGTTGTGAAAACGTCGTAGAATAAGGTACTTGCTCTGCTTGGATTTTGGTGCAGTGATCTCTACGAAGTGCTGATATCTTACGCAAGATGATTCCGTTGTTGATTGGGTTCTCGAAGTGAGGAGAACGCCCTAGGAATGGTAAATTCACAGAGCCCATGCGAAGCAATCTCAGTGAAAGCCAACTTCTTCTTCCTTCTAAAAAGACAGGGCGTGCAAACACGGACACAAGAAAGAAGTGAGGACACCACAAACGCCGACTAACAACTGAAGAGACGCACAACGGCTGAAAAGAAAGAAGGCACGAAAACTTATCTGCGCATGCCCATGCAACAGGCGAACCTATCAATCCGGCACGCGTGGTGGTCTACGTGCAAGATAACTGTTAAGGCATTTGATTTCATCTTTATGCAAGTTAATCGACGGTTGGCTCACGCATGCGCTACCACTATTCTCGATATGCCATGCTTCAATCATCAGGCGCGTTTCTTCATTTCTATGCCGGTACAACACTGCGCATTCATCAAATTTTGTCGTGCACTTACAATCTCGACAATGTAAAGATAGATTAGAAGGTGAGCCTCCTGTTAGCGATCTCTTATGTTCCAACAATCTCTGGTTGATGCATCGGCCAGTCTGTCCTACGTAGAAGCGGCCGCAGCTGAAAGGGATCTTATACACCACACTCCTACGGCAATCAGTGAATTTGTTGGTGTGTTTTACGAAACAAATATCGGTCCGCTTCTTGTCTTTTACGCCCTCATTCTTCCTCTGCACAGCGGCACAAATCTTACCTAGCTTATTGGCAGCCGTGAAAACAACATTAACGCCGTATCTAGTTCCTACTTTCTTTAGCCTGTGAGATACGCGATGAATGTACGGTATACCCACGACACGTTTCTTCCTATCGCTTCTTCCTCCTGTGTCGTCCAGAAATGACGTGAATATTTTCAGCGCTGCAGTTTTTAGCGCATGCACTGATATGTAAACTCATCTAGATCTGACAACTGACGCGTGTAGCGTGCTTACATAGCGCGGGCGTGGTATACCGAAGAGCAGCTCGCACGTTCTGCGGCGCGAAATGAAATTCAGTTTGGAACGCGTTGAGTTACGCCGGCATCAAAAGGCATCGGTGGCCCACTGCCCACACGCTCCGCGGCTCAGCAAACGTATAGCGGCGACCTCGCGCCGCTGCAGAACCCACGAATTCTGCGCTCAATCCCAACCGCTGCACGTTTCCGTCTCCTTCATTAAAACCGTACGGGCCGGCGGTCATTTCTCACGATACTGCATGGCGCCGGTTATGTGCACCTCAGGATAGCAATCGTATGTTGCACTTGTTAGGTTACTTACTTAGAATAGGAAGGTGTGTAAACCCCTGCACGTCTGTAAAATGTCATGCTTTCTGAACATCTACACAATTAGCGCCAGCTCTAAAGTTCAAAAATAAATGGTCACCCACCATTTCCCTAGCAATATTTGGTTCCTGACATCGTAAAGCACTTTTCATTAGCTAACGTTGTCCAACGCCAACATTATGAGCGATACTAAGCCTGGTGATTACACCATCCCTCTTCCCTCCACATTACAATTTGGATTTTCGTGGCTGTGGCCGGTATTCACATACACTATTCCTGCACCAGCAAGGAAACCCCTTAACACACAGGGCTACCACAGCCTGTTGCAGACAGTTTTAAATCTGGACACGGCAAGTATTTGTCAGGAGGAATAAATTTTGCTGCGTGAAAAATTGCCGCAGCTAAAACAAGGTGGTTTGTTATATATTTCCTGCATAATCAGTTGGATAAAATCTAAAAGTCGCTAAGTAGTAATGCACACACACACGCACACCAGTCACAGGAATGAACCTTTAATACTGTGTCCCCTTCTTTCAAGCCAACTTAACCTATCAAAGGCAGACAGCCATGTATTTTCAACGAAACATTATGACACCGGAGCACTTATATGAAGTACATGACTACTTCAATTGATGCGCAAATGTTAAGACAGGAACGTAGAAGACACGTAAGACAAACGCACTTGTCCGTGTCTTGCGTGTCTTCTACGTTCCTGTCTTAACATTTGCGCCATCAATTGAAGTTCTGCTATGCACCAACTAGCCCGACAGCAAACGTTATTAAGTTACCTGACTACAATGTACAGTAAGAACTTCATGAAGACGCGCACATTACTGCGCGTATTCCCTTAAGACTTTGTCATTTGGCCCTATAAAAACGCACTTCAAAAAGTATTTGTGCCCAATACCCATTTACTTAAGCAATTAACATGTGCAGTCGAAGAGACAAACAAAACATGAGCAAGTGGGTACTGATTAATATACACGTACGTAGTGTAACTGATGCTGGTATTTTTTGCCATATGAGTGAAACAGTGACAAACGATGAGACAATGCATCTCTGGAAGTCACTTCCATCTCGCAGCCCTTGAGCTATAATTCATCCCGTCTTGTCAGTTCATTCACCCGTAACAGCTATTTTAAAAGGCTCTTTACAGTCTCTTCGGTTGTAATCAAAATTTCGCTACCACTTCTTTCGGGTGAAACTAGATATGTGATGCATCACTCAGCACTGCTTGCTCTCCTCACCTGCCGTTTTGTGTGTGAAGTACAAGTACCACCCACAACTGACAACCAAAAGACTAATTCACAGGCTGACAACAAACATACTAAATGATTGCTTGATGCTGCATGCAACCAGAATCACGTAAGCGGATAGTGCACATCGTCACTTGTTAGTCGGCGTTTGTGGTGTCTTGACTTCCTTCCTGTGTCCTTGTTTGCACGCCCTGTTTTCAACACGAACGTGTTTTATGCCGGGGTACAGTAAGCATTCAGTTACTTCATCAGTTAAGCATCAATGTACAGTAAGCATTCAGTTACTTCTGTAAGGGCACGCTTTACTTTCGCGTTATTCCGATTCCTATGACAGAGGGATCAATCATGTTTTTTTTAGAATGACAGAGTGACATAGAATGACTTCCGTGCTGTTGGGCATCAAAAAGGAATACATAGCACCTCACAAACAATCAGCATCACATGAGCGAGCGCACACCGGGTTCACCAGAGTTCCTCTATACCACTCAATTCACTGACGCTACTGTCACTGGAGCTGCTGAAGTCAGTTCCCAGAGTAATTATGATGCTGTCGAGCGTGCTTTCGATTGCGCCATCCTGCTCCCATGCCTCCTCTTCAAGACGCACCACATGAGTGCAGTCGCGCGCCCAGTTTTCTGAAGTCACAAGGGCAACGGCTTCGTCCAGCCGTCCTTCGACTCCAGCAAGAGTGAACGACCTGTTGTTGGCTGCAATATACCCCTTGACCTGGCTCCATACCATTTCAATAGGGTTCAATTCACAATGGTAAGAAGGAAGCCGAAGAATGCCATGACCTTGGCCAGGGCATCAGTCCGGTATCCAGAAAAACGGTGCTTGTTTTGGTTAACCAGCTGAATGAGCTCGGGCTTCAACTGGTCATTAGACCATGGGATGTTTTTTTTGAGTCAAGCAAGACTGAATCTCGGCCTTGCGCGACGACGTCGAGGGCAACATTTCGAGCTGAACACTATGGTATGGAGCATTTTCCATGACAGTTACGCTCGGTACAATTAGTTAATTTGAACACGTCGATACATACTTGTGCCTTCGCTTGCTTAACCGGAATAACAGGCAAAATACAAATAAGAGCCAGAGATGCAGAAGCGAGCCATAAAAAAATACAAATCCAGATGAACGGCAACATGTATGAGGACGGGTGAATTAAAAATAAAATATTTAGCGGTACGAGAACTTCCATCGTTAGTTCCTCTTCCTACTCTTGCAACCCTGAATTTGTACATGCGGCATTTACATCGTTGACATTTATATCTGTCCAACAAATCGAAGCAGTAACTGTACGTACCGTTTCTCCTTTCGCATTTCTCGAATGGTGCGCAGATATTTCCGCCGCCACACGATGATGTCGTCCCTTTCCAGCAGTGCACAGTTACGTTTTTGCTTCCGAAATTCAAATCCGATGTCATTCAGAAGCCTGCGCATCGTTCTGACACTCAGCTGCTTCGGTAGCCCCATGTCGGTGTCGCCGATTACCTCGCTGAGGATCTTTTCTGCCGTTGGCGCCTCGTTGCGAATGTAGTACAGATGTACTTTCCGGCGAAGAGCAGACAGGGTAAAACTATCGCACCGCTGCACTCTTGTCTTTCCAGTAATTTTTGCTGGTGATTCAGCCGCGAAACGAAGCCTTTTACGCTTCGGGGACTTCAGGGTACCCTTTAATACATGCGCCTTGAGCCGTGCGACAGTACGCTCGCTCACGCGGATAAGCTGGCTAACCGAACGAAACACGAAAGCGACGGAGAGTCCCGGTTGCGTCAGTCTCACTTGGGCGTACACGTTGTCAACCACTTGCTTGCTTTGCTTCGACAGCTTTTGGTACTCAAGCTTCTTGAATATCCTGTGCGGCGAGCCAATTGGCGAGCAACCAAAGAAAGAAGGCACAGGCGACGCGGAGGCCATTTTTTTTTTCTGAAGGACGATGGTGAAGGAAGAGAGCCAATGTGACGCCAGTGGGGAACGCGGCAACTAAAAAAAACCCGAAAATTTAAAATATAACGCTATTTCACATAATATCACTAATAATTTTCTGGCATTATCAATTAGCAGCTAAATATTATAACTGCACATTTTTAAATAATTAGATTACGCACAAAAACTTTTGTTTTTGCGGAACGACTTCCCGCTGCGCAGCGACACTGACGAAACGGCGTGGT
The DNA here is from genome assembly GCF_013339695.2 of Rhipicephalus sanguineus. Classification (NCBI taxonomy): domain Eukaryota; kingdom Metazoa; phylum Arthropoda; class Arachnida; order Ixodida; family Ixodidae; genus Rhipicephalus; species Rhipicephalus sanguineus. The sequence goes on from NC_051183.1 coordinate 167,728,007, forward strand.
TCGGCTCTATAGCCTTGACTGCGTTGCCACAGAAAGTTGTCCCCGAGTATAGACCTTTTTTTCATGGGCGCCGCCTTAGTGCCTAGCGGGCGGCGCCGTCTCTGGTCTGGCAACCGACTGGCATGTACGAAGCTCCGCGCTTGTATTGAAGCATGTATGGAAGATATGCGTACGGTTGCAGTTGCAGTCGTTTATTTTCGCTCTGGCGCGCGGAATCTCGTATCAAGTGATGCAGTTTAGGTAGGAAATGAGTCTGTGAGACGGCCTTAAAAGGTTTCATTCATTGAGGGTCAATTATGTTAATATACGGCGGTGAGAACGTGCCGCAAGTGGCCGTTATATATTTTCGGCACTGTCTGTCAGTTAACCGCGCAAGTATTTCGACTCGTTCTAGCTGGGCAAGCAAGTGCTGGAACTCTTAGGGGATACAACGAATTTCTTTCTTGCACTGCAATTTTTTGGTGTTTTTTCATTCTCCGTTTTTCTATGCTATCGCACCGACTACCCCTCGTACATGCGGTTGTGCTTGAGCGCATAGTCTTGTTTTCGTGGCGCGGACGGCGTCTGTTTGTTGCTGACAAACTGTCGGCACTCTTGTTTCCCAACTTTTAAGTGACCGCTTATTACTCGCTCGTTTATTGTCCGCCGGTGCGAACACAATGAGCGCTGTTTACAGGGAGGTGCTGGTACATAAAAACGATGCTGATGTTTACGGCCAGCGCTCTTCTTTTTCTTTTTTTTCTTTTGAGAGTCGTGACATTTGATAGGATTTCGACGGCCATAAGGTGAAGATGGTTGGAAAGTTTCTTCTGTTGGTGAGGTACCCAGCGCGCCCGGGCTCGAGCCTATGATCGGCATCGGAGGTGATTCGTGTTTATTTTTTTTTATAACTTTGTCTACCAGATGTACTCCTTTTGGGAAATTCTTACTGTTGTTCGCAAATCTAAGCAGCAAAATTGGCAGTTATAGAAACACTAGACAAACTAAACGTATGATGCCGGTTACCCTGCTGCGAAGTGAGGGATTTCTCGTGCGTTCTAATACCGCTACATAAACTGCAGCGATCACCGCGCTGAGCCGAGCTACGAGACTAATTGTTAGACCTACCACATCATATTAAAATGTAATAATAGAACGAAGCGAAAACAACCCAGGTGGCTACTCGAGGGCACGGTGCTTAGATGTTTCGCGCTTTACCGGATAGGGCCGTACTTGACGCTTATGATTGTTCGCCGACCTGGCCATATCCGATTATCATTTGACTGTGTGGGACACTAGGTATATATGATGTATTGCGGCACTTGCCGATTTAGAACCTGTAACGTAACACAAACGGTGTACCTTGAGGAGTCCGCAACCGCAAACACTCCGCGCCTGGAGATACACGTCGCATACTTATTCAGACAGCAGTTTCCCATTTTTCTGTAGTTGTTAGAACAACCGAAAACGGCCGAGTGGTTTCCTGTTCAGTTTTCTCTGGCTGACATCGCCACAAAAGAGAAGAAAATCCGCAGGTAGACCTAAAACACGCAAAAATTGTTCGACAATGCTACTCATCCAAGCACCAGCCCACACACTCCGCGCCGTCGCGCACAAGCCAGAGAGGAGAAAGCGGTGGTTGCCAGTCCGGTCCTCCTCGCCCGATGCAAAGGTCTATAGATGAAGAATACAAGTATCTGTTAGCCAAGACATGATTAATGTTGTGTTGCGACACATGTGCTCGGTCTTGATTACTCATTGATCTGTATATATGTTCTTTCTTTTTCAAAAATAAATTTAGTAAATCGCCGGACTTTTTAATAAAGTTGCTCTCTCTCTGTGAGTTCAGTGCGGTGTCCTTTTCTTCTTTCTGTCTGTGTTTAAACCGTTGCGCTGTCAATTATTTTACGATAAGTCACTGTACGAGGCATATTTTGCACCTCCCCCACCCCCTTTAAAATGCCTAGGGGGTGAATGTATGGGGCAGATTTCGCCTCATACTTAACGTGCTTGTAAGCACGTTATTCTTTATGAATTTTCACGGCGATGATGTTCATGTGACTGCTCCGTACTCTAATTTATCAAACGCTGATTTGCTCGTTTAAATATTGCGTGGGAGTAGTGGATGCAAACAAAACTTCTATTCCCGCCAGTTCTTAAAGGGACACTAAAGAGAAACAATGAATCGGCCCAGATCGATAAATTGTGCTCTCAGAACTCTGATCTCGTTGATTTCGCCATCATAGGTTTATTACCACACGAGGAAAACAAGTTCAAAGTATCATTTTTAAATTTCGCGCCGAAATCTCCCCGCGTGACGTCACGGATTTCAAAGTGTATTTATGGTATTTTGGCGCCATTGGCTCAACAAAATTACCCCAAACTTGGTATGTTAAGTTTATGGTCCCTTCAGAGGACAATGTACTTCATTTTTACCGATTAGGAACTACGTAGTCCCTAGTAGGCGCCGTCAAAACATGTGACTTCACGGTGAATGGTGCGGAACCATCAAGGTGGCTTCGCCACCCACATTTTCTTTTTGCACTTTTTCTCGCTTGCCAAGCGTCTTCTCGCAGCAAGCGTGGTGTTTTTGGCATTGTGAAAGAGTACTTTACTAATATGAGAAAAATCGTTTTGCGCTTTATAATAATAATAATAATAAGTTTATTTGCCATCTTTGTGAAATACAGATGGTGGGATTGTAGAAAAAAAGCTGTCCCCGGACAGCTTGACTAGCCTACAACCCTTTGTATTTGGCAGTAAGGCAATATCACACATAAACACACATACATATGTACATATACTCTTACATAATTATACAAACACAAAGCCACACACACGCGCATATATACAGGGGCATAGTAGTGCTTTAACATATTTCAACTCACACTTTCATCTTAATAGGCAACGAAATCAAAGATGTCTAAACATTGCAACGTGAATCTATGTAGAAACCTCATACAACCTTTTAAGTTCTTTGAAGGAGGCCGTAAAAAGATCAAACTGTATTGATTTATAGCTGTTTAATAGTGTAGGTATTGTATATTGAAGCATTTGTTTTCCGTAGTTTGAACGTGGTGTTGGCACTAACCATTCCTCTAAGTGTCTGGTACTGTAACTTGGAGCTTTTCTTTGAAGTTGGGCAAGATTACCTAGGTTGTTTATGTTCCGATAATTATCTTGTTTGTATATGTGACTCAAACGATATTTGTACAAATTATGTGCAGGGATCACGCCCGAATTGTTAAAGAAAGTTATTGTCGATGCTGTGTAAGAAGCGTTGTACGCGTGGCGGAGATATTTTTTTTTTGTAACAGGAAAATACATTCTAGATTGGTGTGCGTTGTGGTACCCCATACTATTTGACAGTAGTTTAAATGAGATTGAAAAAGTGAATTATATAGTAAAAGTTTAATACATGTGGGAAGAATGTAGCGTAAACGGCCTACTACACCAGTGATTTTGCTAGCTTTATTTAGGACGTAATTAACATGATTATCCCATGACATGTTGGCTGAGAAGATAACACCCAGACATTTGAAGTTCTCGGTAATTTCAATACTTCGGGAATGTAACATAATGTCTTGATGTGGGGGCAACCGCTTGTTCTTTGGCCTGAATATGACTGCTTTTGTCTTGTTTATATTTATTTTCATTAAGTTTAATGCAGACCACTCCTCTAGATTTTTCATTGTATTGTTACATTGTTCTATTAGATCATGAATATCATAACCAGTGAAGAAAATACTCGTGTCATCCGCGTAAACAATAAACTTTGCCTCAGGATTAATATTGATGATATCGTTCAAATAAATATTAAAAAGTAGAGGTCCCAAAATACTTCCCTGTGGTGCTCCACATTGGACAGATCTTGCCTTAGAAGTAAAGGTGTCGATTTTCACAATTTGGGTTCTCTTGGATAAATAGGACTTGATCAGAGATAATGCGTGTCCTCGGATTCCATAATAGCTTAGTTTTTCCACTAGAGTGTTATAGTCAACCAAATCAAAAGCTTTTGAAAAGTCGACGAAAATACCAATGACTATTGCTCTGTTTTCAAACCCTGTCAATATATATTCTTTCTGCTCTGCTAGTGCTAATTCAGCTGATTTATTCTTACGGAAACCAAATTGGTGTGGTGTTAGCAGGTTATGTTTCTCAATGAAGGTTGCTATTCTGGAGTGCAATACTTTTTCGAATATCTTTGAAAAGATTGGCAGAATGGATACTGGCCTATAATTTCCCAAATCATTTCGATCTCCCTTTTTGTACAGAACGGTAACTTTTGCCGACTGCATTTTTTCAGGAAAGATTGCGGATTGCAGACACACATTAAAGATATGAGCGAGTATTGGAGCAATAATTTCAACTGCATGTTTAATTGGGGACACCTGAAAACCATCAATGTCGCAACTAGTGCTATTTTTTAATCTTTTTATAATCGACACAACTTCGTACACCATGACTGGTTCAAGGTATGTTGTATTCTCGCTATTAGTGCCAATATATTTACTTGCCTGAGGAGGCTTGGCTTGTGCGCGTGCGATATCTGTAAAAAAATTATTAAACGCATCGGCTAATTCATACCTGACAACTCTTTGCCATTGATTTGCAACTGCTGTAAATGCCTGTGACACTCGTTGCGATTTAAAAGTGTGTTTAGCCTCGACCATAGTAGACTGTGGTTGCGGCTTTCGATGACCAAGAGAGATGAATAGTACGTTGTGCGTGCTTGCCGTAATTTCTTAGTAAGTCTGTTCCGGTACTTTTTAAATGTGGCGAGGTCATCTGCTGATCGCGTGTAAAGAAAGTGTTGATACAACTTGTCCCTGACTCTCATTTCCTCACGTAGTTCAGACGTAACCCAAGGTTTCCTGATTTTTCTACTTTTTCTACGTGTCTTAGAGGGAAAGCTCTGGTGATATACGACAGAGAATATATGAATGAACATATTGTAAGCGTCACTGGCATCCGTGATTTTAGTTATCACATCCCATTCAACTTTCAGCAAGGAGTCACAAAAAGATTGTAAAGTTTTTTCCGTAATTACTTGGTAAGACAGTGCAGGGAAATGTTTCTCTCTCAACCCGCGTATTTGAGCACACAAAAATACTGGCAAGTGGTCACTGACAGAACAAGATAAGACACCAGATTTAATATTGGACTGTGAGGAATTGGTGATAAATAAATCCAGGGTTGACTGACCCTCAGATGTGACCCTGGTAGGCATGTTAATTAAGTTTTTAAGCATGTTAACTAAGTTTCACCAGATTTCGTCGGCGTAATACGTTGACGACAAGAGCGTGCGTAGAAACAGCTGATCCAGCGATGCACTGGTAGGGTTGAAATTAGGACGGCTCCAGCAGGGCTCCAATGCCGCAACTGCAAGAGTAGCGTACAGAGAGTCAGACGTGTTTCCAGTGCTGCTGCCACTGCCAAAATGCCGCCGCCTGGGATACGCCCCCCTATATGAGGCCACGAAGCGTCGGACAGCGCCTGCGCAGTCAGCATCCGTGACAATTTCGAAGCCAGCAGCTGGAGACGGTCGAGCCACCAGATTTCATCGGCGTAATACGTTGACGACAAGAGCGTGCGTAGAAACAGCTGATCCAGCGATGCACTGGTAGGGTTGAAATTAGGACGGCTCCAGTAGGGCTCCAATGCCGCAACTGCAAGAGTAGCGTACAGAGAGTCAGACGTGTTTCCAGTGCTGCTGCCACTGCCAAAATGCAGTGTCCCAGGGCCATTAGTGTCCCAGGGCCATTAAAAACCTCGTTCTAAAAAGACAGGACGTGCAAACGCGGACACAAGAAAGAAGTCAGGACACCACAAACGCCGACTAACAACTGAATAGATGCACAACGGCGGAAAAGAAAGAGGGCACGAAAACTTACCTGCGCATGCCCACGCAATACGCGAACCTATCAATCCGGCACGCGATAAGATTTCGTGCCTTCTTTCTTTTCCGCCGTTGTGCATCTATTCAGTCAGTTGTTGGTCGGCGTTTGTGGTGTCCTGACTTCTTTTAGATGCGAAGTATCTTAAGGCGGAGCTCAATCCGGTGGTGGTGGTGTGCGGCGGGACCGCCCTTACTGCGCATGTGCATACCCTCTCCACACACCTCCTCTCCACTCACCCTCTCCCCTTCCCCTCTCCTCATACCCTCTCCCATACCACTCTCCACTTCCCCTCTCCCCTCCCCCTCTCCACTCTTCCTCTGAAACGCGGGCTAGACATGCCGAAATTCTCTCCTGCGCAACGCCGCGATGAGCTCGAGCGCATGCGCGTCCCCTCCCCTTCTCTCTCCTCTCCTACGCTGCCCCCCTCTCGCCCGCCTGTCGACCGCGTTCCCCGCTCGCCCTGTGAGAATTAACGGCCAGGCTAGAGGAAGATACGACGCGCGTAGCATCCCTCTTCGCGTTCCACGACGCGAGGTCGGTAGCATGCCCAATGAACGCCAACGGAACGCGATCGTGCAAGTGCTCCGGCTTCGTATCGCCTCATGGTCCCCTTTAGCGGGAGATGGTGTAATTTTTTGTGTACGTGTTTGCACGCCCTGTCTTTTTAGAATGAATACTTACCAACTAGTTCAGCTCTCTGTTATTCTAAAAAACCTCGTGGTCTGAAATTTGCGATAGAGAGATAACTGCGCACTTGTACGATATGAACATGCTGCCGCAAGAATTTCGCGAGTAATTGCTGTAATAAGGAAGCTACAGGGTATAAGCTACCCACTACCGCTGGTTTCGGTTTCTCACTCCGCCTTCCCACCCTTCTAGGCAGGAAAAAGAGGTAGGCGTAGCCCTTTGTCGTGACTACGCCCACTTTGGCGACATAACAAGACGTCAGCGAATACCTCATCGGCGTGCAGCCAACAACCGAGAAGAAACGCGGTGCGAGGGGGCGAGGTAAACAAATATGCCAATAACGCGCATGCATGCTTCTCCTAGCAGTGAAGTCGCCAGACTCCTCATCGTCTCGGAGGCTTTCGTTCTGAAGATACCGCTTGTCCCGCTAGTGTACGCTCTGTCAAAACGGCAGAGGGCAGTACAGGAAAATGAAAATGCGGACTGCACTACCAAAACTGCATCATCGCATGGCCAAGGCGCCGTTTCGTAGTGTAAAGGACCAGTCGACGAAGTTGATGCTAGGTAATGTGGCCCATGGGCAAGTTTACGTCACTGCGCAGGCGAAAAGGACTGGTCAGGCGCAGGAGAGGTGCGCGGGAATAGTTTTTCGAAATGGAGCGCCTACACTGCGAGCAGCGCTGTGATACTGCTGAAACTCGCTATAACGAATTGATGGAAAGGCTCAAATTATTTCGTTTATTCAGGATGTTCGTAAATTTGAGAAAGGAATTTTTCGGCTCTTCGAAATGTAAAATTATAACCTACACACTAAACAAAAATAACCAGAAACGGGAGTAAACTGCTTGTCCTCTAGCGCACAACCTTTCCTGGGTTTTTTTTTACACGTACACACTAAACAAAAATAACCAGAAACGGGAGTAAACTGCTTGTCCTCTAGCGCACAACCTTTTCTGGGTTTTTTTTTACACGTACCAGTCGCGGTAAAAATTTACTCTCACGATAACCGAGTTTTTGAACGTAGCAACGGTAGTAATTTTTTACCCCCGCTGAGGTTTTCAGCGAGTATAGTAAGAGTAATTTTTTACTGCCTTTACAATGTTTTCCCGGTGATTTCTGAGAGTTATTTCTCGGTCGACAGTTTCTTGTGGCTGATGTAGTAGTATTTATTTACTCCCCTAACTCAGTTTTCTCGGCTATTTCTGATGGTTAAAAAAAAAAAAGGAGCGCGATTGCACCATGATCCATCGAAATTCGAATTTAATCAACACAGTATCCATGACATATATAGAGATAAACACATACACAAACACATATACATACACACACACACACGCACACACACACAACCAATGCAGAATAAAACACCACTTCAACCGACTGCTCCGCTGTACAAACGTACTCCGGCCAGCCGGTATATATAGGCACCGCATCTTGACCCGCCATGTAGTGCAGGTAGGAGACTTATGTTTTGCTTGCTTGAACAATAAAGATTCACAGCGCACGCGTAAACTTTTAAGTTTGGTGGCAAGTCGCCATGAGACACACCGACCTTTTTAGTATAAACCCGCCTTATCTCACCTTTTTGATTATCCAATTATTCGCTGGCACTCCGTGTTGGCCGCACTCCCGTTAGCAGTGCTGATGCACAAACCCGCAAAATATACCTAAGCACACACAAACCACGGCCATTGCGCAGCGCTACACAAACACAGTAGCAGCACATATCCAGGAACGCCGGCGAAGTAGAGCGGCGCCGTGCCTGTACCAGGTTCTAACGACGGCCTCGCTAGGCCTTTTCGAGGAGCACGGCTATGCGATAAACGACAGCTGGCGATCTCCTCTGCAATTTTCGTCGTCGTTATTTTAGAGACGAATCAAAATAGGTGTCCGCTATTCGAGGAGTCTTACGGAGCGATGCACTTACAACGAACGAGACCGCTCGCAGGCCCGGTTTTCACCGTGCTCGTACTTGCAGTGCACCGTCGGCCGCACGTTGGTTCCGTCTGTCTCGATCGGGGCTCGCCTTCGCGCTAGATGTTTCACAGCGGCGGCCGCATGGAGTGAAATACACAGTTTGGACTATACACAGTTGTACACAGGACTGTACACAATCTATGCGACGCTTGTTTCACCTGCTCCGGCGAGGCACTCACACCGGCCGCTGGCCGGCTCGGTGCCGACGACGTAGTGAAGCCTTTTTCTTATAGTTGTAGCCGGTCACTCTCCAGGAAGCAACCACGGACGATCACACCAGCCTGATTTTGTTGGCGCTGGGAGTGTTCTTCGTAGCTCTTCGCGATTCGGCACGGAAGCGAGGTATCCACGACGTCCAGGCTCGGAGCCTTGCGCTCGTAAGCGCACGGCCACTCGATGATAGAAGAAGCACCCCAGATCCAGCCCGCTGTGCGCAGCCGCTTGCCATCACCGCCACCAGACATATACAGCGCAAGCTTCTTACACTCGTCCCACAGGCGCTGAGCCGTGCCCCCATCTGGGAGGCAGAAAGCGTCTTTTCCAAAGAACCACTCAACAACAACAACTCGCCTGTCTCCAGGGCCGATATCTGCAGTACGGCTTTCCAGCAGGCTTTTTTCTTCGAGCAAGTCCTTTCGTTCACAGGCTGCTTTTCTCGCTCGTTGTGCTTCTGCAGCTGAAGTGCCTGAGGCGCGACAATGCCCAGCTTTGAAAAAAAAAAAACTCGAAGGGGCACTCATCGTCAGACAAAAACCGCCGAAGCGGGGCGAGCGGGAGGACCTTGAGGTCACATGGTAATAAACTCTAAAACGGGGGTTAAAAATCACGTGACAGAATACACCCCACGTGGTAAAATTGGATTAGGACATCCTTTTACTACGTTCCTCAGAGGTGGTGGTAAAACTATGCCATGTGCCACTTTTACTCCAACGTGAGGTAGTAATTTTAGAAGCGAGGGAGTTTTCAGCGGTAATGAGCCGCAAAAACCCCAATCTCGGCTAACTTTTGCTTACAGTGTAGCGAGAACCAAAAGCTGCCGCGCCATTGTTCTTATCACCAATCTACTCCTGCGCATGTGAAAAGTCCGCGAGGGCCGTCTGGACATGAAGCGTGCCATGTCGCTCGAACATAAGGGGCACCATGTCCGGGCGACGCAAGCCAGAAAGACGGTTACTTGAAGCAATGGCGGGCAGACGATATACGGAGGCGCGGAAACCGAATCAAGTGATTGTCGAGCAGGCCGAGCCAGGAAGTTGCAAGGAGACGGTTAGTGTCATGAAATCACGAAACCCACTACCGCCGCCAGTAGCACCATCCGGTATCAGAGCGCTACCGACTGCCGGGGTTCATTGCTCCATGCACAGGCGCGGCGTGCTGCCTCGCCAGACAAAGGCTACAGGGCCGTGAGTAGGGCTCCTAGACGTTTTGACGTGATAGCGTTAGAGCGCACGTTCGAAGAAAAAACCCGTCGAAAAAACAGACAGGAAATCACCGATTTTCTACACATTTATTTCTGTGAGACCTTCGTTAGCTTGGGTTTGGTGGCCAAGCTAGTTCGTGCACTTAGTTGGGCCAGTTGGTTCTGCATGTTGATGAAGTGGATGCGCTTGAAAGACGAGGACGAAGAAGAGACGGGACTGTGCGCACTGTGTGTCCCGTCACTTCGTCCTCGTCTTTCAAGCGCATCCACTTCATCGACAAGCTAGTTCGTTATTTCGGGTTGATGATAACACTGAGCCCTATAGGTATGTGCTGCGGAACCGAAACTTCTTCGTTATATCAGGAAGATAGTAAAATCGGGTTTCGTTAGATCGAATTTGGACTGCATTTGCAAAATGTGGTCGCCGCGGCCTTTTGCACGAATTAGCAAGCTTATATGGGAGGTGTCAAAAAAGTTGTAGCCTGTTTACTGGTTATTTAACGCTGAGGAACTAGTTTAGAAATGTGATTTCACCTACAGCGCTGTTCTACGCATTGAGCTGAATTACCAGGTAGACATTCTACTGGAAATCGAAGTTCATAATTGGGTAATTGCGAAATTTAGCCATTCAAGGTAACAGGACAGCTCGAGGGGCTAGCTGATGTCGTATTCTCAAATAAAGCACTTGTGATGTGTGATGAGTGTTTTCTACCTTCGTACTGCGTTGTCTATTTGCGCTCAGTTTTATATGACTCAGCCATTCAACTTTTGATTGTATTAACCTGCGGCACATATTTAAATATATACGCTTATGATTGATTTCATAACGCCGATACACATGGTATGGACTGTGAGGTAAACTTGAAATAAGCACCAGCTCTGAGATAAGTGCTGTCAAATATGTTGTCATGTTTGGGCACATCGCACAGTACATCCCAGTGCTGCCACCATAGGAGTGCGCACGGGGCGGGGGAGGCATGGGGGCGGCCACTGCCCCCCCCCCCCCATAGTCACCTAAAAATAGGGGGGCGCAAAGTCTGCGCCATACATTGAGTTAATAGGGAGGCGATGAACTTTCGCCCCCATGAAGGAGAACCCTGGGCAAGCCTATGGCTGCCACCAGTTATGTTTACTGATTAGGCCGAACGTCAGCAGCGTCTGCTTGCAGCTCAAACCAGGTTGATCATCGGAGAGGTTCCCGCAGGGAAGACGTAAAGCAAATGGCAGAAGTTTAATACATCGCTTCCGGTTAGCGGCACGCTCAGACGGGCACTGCAAGAACGTACGGCATGCGGGCTTCAACTGCGAGCAGAGGGTACGAGAGAGGGCTGCGAGCGGCGGCTCGCTCGCCTTCTTTTGTATTTTCTCCCCAAATCCGGGGTTTCTGTACTCCCAGCGGCCCTGGCAGCGACGCTTGTTCCGACGTTACTCAGAGACTTACCGAAGTGGCCTCTTGCGCGCTCGCCGGCAGAAAAGGAGGTTAGGTGTCCGCGAGGAAGAGACTGGGCTCCGCACCTTTGGAAACACTCCTAACACGCACAGACAATCGGCACGTTTGAACGTCGGTTCCCGTTTTGCGCACTGGCTCTGGGCGCTGGTTGCAATACACGCTTTGCGTTCGTTTTCGCCATGGCCACACAAAGTGAATGGTAACATTGCACTAAGTGTGCACTGTTTTGACGCTTGTTTTAGGGGCGAAGCTCCTTATAGCGGCACCCGTTCGTCCCCGTCGTAGTAGTGTGTAACCAGTCTTAAAAACGGAGGGGGCGTGCACACATGAAGGCTCCCTACAGACAATGCGCTGCGACAGTACGTGATATGTATCGCCCATCTCCTCTCCTACGCTTCCCCCTCTTTCTGTCCCCCTATCTTGCCTCGCGGCGCAGCGGCGCCGACGCAGGCAGCGTCGCGAGGCAGCGTCGCGGCAGCGTCTTGATTGAAAAAACCGACCGCTCGCGCTGCACAACCGTTCACTGACCACCCCGTATATATAGGCACTGGATTTTGACCTCCAAGGTAGTGCGTGTGTGCGATTTCTCCTGTGCGTGAATAAACAATGAAAATTCACAGCGTACATGCAAAATTAAAGTGAGCTGCAAGTCGTCATAACTCTCATCGAACCTTTAGTATAAACGCGCCCGATCTCACGCTGGTGATGATGTACTGGGCAGAATTCACGGAAGATTCACGGTTTACCGATGAACCTCAGCAGCTTCGCCCACTCATCATCATTCACTCCGTGGATATGCTGTGATTTTTTTTTTATTTTGCGACAGCAATTATAATGGTACACCAAGCGAAGATTCGCCGTCGCTACGATGTTCTGCATGCGATATCCTGAAACAAGCCCATAACGCGATGCGCGCGGCACCTTAGTGTGCGCGGGCATTTTGAGAGGGAAGCTTATTAGGCATTAATGCGCTGAATCTAAGGGAGGACGCAACATGCACGCCTGGTGTAGGGGGGAGAAGTTCAACGGTTGCGTTCGGTCGCATTCATACGCGCTGTTCATCATGCCAGTGTTGTGACCGTGAGTGTTTATGCTGATGAGGTCTTATCATGAGATCTGTTAAGGCTCGCCTACGCGTGCGTGACAATACTCTTACTAACTCTCATTAGCAATACTCTTATTAGCCAGCAGGCCCAACCAGAACTCGTCCCCCGAATCTGCAGTTAATTTTCAATATGCGCTTCACAATTTGTGCACATTTTTCCCCAAGCCCATTAAACTACGGATAGAGGGGACTGGCAGTGACGTGCCTGAAGTAACATCTCCTTGAAAAGACATATGTGTAGTACTAGTACACACTTCAACTAGGATGCCAAATCTTGCAAAGATAGCCCGAAGGTCGCGGCATTGAATCCCGGCCGCGGCGGCTGCATTTTCGATGGAGGCGAAAATGTTTGAGGCCCGTGTACTTAGATTTAGGCGCACGTTAAAGAACCTCAGGTGGTCGAAATTTTCGGAGCCCTCCACTACGGCGTCTCTCATAATCATATCGTGGTTTTGGGACGTTAAACTTCAGATATTATTGCAAAGATAGCGCTTAATGATGCAATGGTTGATCGCGCCAATATGTCTAGCAGTTTATGTACTTCACGGAAGTTTCATAAGCCTAAAGCAACTGTTTATGAGACCCCCGCAAACGAAGAAAATGCCGGCTCCAACTCTGTGCCATGCACAACCTGGCAGGGGTCGCATTTGAAGCGCGTCTGTTATAAGCGCACTTTTACCATGACGCGATGTCAGCGTTGTTGGGTAAGAAGTGTCTCAGCTTGCGACTGCTTCTGCGCAGAGACGAAGCGATCAAGGCGACGGTGAGTTAAGGCAAATTTATATATATTGTGATGACCAAGAACGACGCTGGGCTTCGGGCGTGGGGGCAGCATGCGGGAGGTAGAGAAAGAAGAAGCAGGGAATAGAACAGCCGACCCAGGAACGGGTGCTGTGTCCGTCTCTGTTCCTTACAACATATAAACAGAGGCGTTACATATTCGGCGCTGGGGCCGACAGCTTATTGGGCTCGCACAGCGGTGCGACGACGACCTGGGATTTCTTCGCTCGCTGTCCCCCTCTCTCCGCGCAGCTTGGTTCTTTTATAGCCCTGGGCGATCGCTTGCATCAGCCAGGAGCTCGAAGCGTCCAATCAGGACCCGCCGTTGGTCGCTGGCTCGAACCGGATCGCCGGATGAGAGGGCTTGCCGCACGTTGCGGGAGAGATTTCCGTCGGTTGCGTCAGACGCAGCGCCGGAGTTGCCGGGGATTGCGTAATACTCCCGCCTCGTTGCATCAGCGGGTGTTGACGCTGGTTGCATCAGACGTTCTACCAGCTTGAATGTCTTGTCGAAGCAAGGAAGTTTGGTTTGGGAGCACTGGCATAACAGCATTGAGCCCCGCCAAAATACGAGGCGTCTCGCTCTTTCCATACATTTTTTTGCATGCCGAGATGACCAGCTTGACGTCTTTCCAGCATTGTTTCTCTTCTGGAGGACATGCAAACCCTCAGGACACCGTCTTTTCTTTGCCAAAACCAGACGGCTCACCCAGCCGCTTGCGGCCTGAATGTCCAACGAGACTGAATGTCCAATAGTGGACATTCAGTCTCGTTGGACATTGCCTCGGTTGGACGTTCAGTATCGTTGGACATACAGTCTCGGTTGGACATGCAGTCTCGTTGGACATTGAGTCTCGGTTGGACATTCCGTCTCGGTCACAAATTCCACTCTTCCGTTTTCGTTCCACACATCCCAATATATGCTGTGAAAATTTTCCCAATGTGCCCTAACAGTTGCGACGTGCGTGAAAATTCGTTTCGTCGTGATAGGACGTGGCGCTGAGACAGCGTATTACGCAGGGCGCGTAATACTGCTCGATACCTAGTCTTGTACAAATGGCGGGGATATATATATATATATATATATATATATAAGAAAACAAGACGGTGCACGTACGAAAAAGCAATATTTTATGCCTTACGTTTCGGCCGTGGCACGGCCTTCGTCAGAGAATGAATTATATATATATATATATATATATATATATATATATATATATATATATATATATATATATATATATATATATATATATATATATAGAGAGAGAGAGAGAGAGAGAGAGAGAGAGAGAGAAAGCGCAAAGGCACGAGGGAATAAAATAAGGACACAAGACGCAAAAAAGTATTTAAAAATAAGAAAAAAATATTTAAAAAACTCCCTTTTTCACCCGTTTGCTCGAGTACGTATAACTTTATGCCCTTTCAACAAATCGAGTTGACAGTTTCCGCCTTTCATGCCTTTGTTATGGGCGTCCTCCCTAAAAATATGTACCTGTAACTTTAGCACAGTTTAACAATTATGCAAAACCAAACAGCCCGGTACCTCACCTTGTTGAGTAATCGATTAGCTTTCAGTTTTTTCGCCGTAATCCGTTAGATCTTTTTTAAAGTAATTGTAATCACTGACGTTCTTTCACTGTAATGCGTACAAGTCTGTTCCCGACCCAGTTTTTTTTTTTTTACTTGAGCTTCACAGCACTAATATCGACGTCATTGGAAGAGTAATAGAAAAGCTCGTGTTCAGGCCGGTTCTGAAAAGTCCTCAAATGATTTTAAACACCATAAAAACGGTTTTATTGTCGCCAACGATTACCTGTATGCTATGTGTTGTAATGAAAAATTATTCACGCGAAGCACTTTGTAAAATGCGAGGAAGATTGGCTCCTTCGGCAATAAGCTCAGTAAAAATGAGCAGTGCGCAGCGGATGGCCTGATGCTCTCTCGACCGGCCCTGTGCAGCGGAGCTGTAGGTCACCGCTCATTGCACGTCACTCTCATGGGGTGTGACGTCACTAAAACTTTCGTTACGCTTCCAACACAGTGACGTCGGTGTCAGTCGCGCTATCGATGGGTCTCGACCGCGAGAATGAGCATTTATACAGACTTTGGAAGTGAATTAAAATATATTCTAAACATTGCTGCGTGCAATACTTCGTGCAGAGCTTCCTTGCTTACAGAGTAAGCCTACAGCAGGCTTTTTATAGCCTCAAAATTTGGTGACACCACCTCTTTAACGGCATGGTCTTTCCTAGACCGGCCTGCAGTTCCCTTGTAGCCGAAATGCCATGACATGTCTCCATCAAGGTAGTCAAAACTAAAACTGATATCCCACACTCAGCATGCTTCATAATAATTTCATGGTTCTGGCGCGTAAAGCCCAATGATTTATTTTAAAGGAACATTTCCTCCCTAGCTTCTTAAGAGGAAAGAAGAAATGTTCTAGGGGCTCGTAGAAAGCCAACAATCAAGCCAAGGAAAGCATAGGTACGTTATTTGTTGATATTTTTTAACTGTAGTGTAATGAATATGACCTAAATTGAAAGGACTTAAATGGCACGAAAAAGCACACTATCTTTCGGTGGGATTCGAATCTACAACATTCGCATTACGCGTCTCATGCTCTAACAATTAAGCTGCGACGGAGGACGCTCCCTCGTCGACTTGGTTGGGTATTCACGTGAGATTGATCCCTGGGAGTGTTAGCAAGCACAAATCGTCGCCGCACATATAAGGTTGCGGGTTCGGATCCCACCGATGGAAAGGGTGCTTTTTCGCCTACTTGGATTTCTTTGAATATGGGTTATAATTATTACATTGCAGTTAAAAAAGCCGCAAATAATGTCCCCAATGTTTTATTTGGCTTAATTGGCTGTTGGTTTTCTAACAAATAACTGAGTCCCTCGAGCTATTCTTCTTTCGCACTTTCATAGCAAGGGCTTCGTCCTGCCTCGTGACGCTTTCTGGCAAAAATAGTGTTTCACACTCGCCGCCTTAGCTACGAGTGGCGCTGGTAACACTCTCAGGGACTACACGCACATAGATCCCGCACAAAGTGGACGAGGGAGCGGCCTCTCTCGTAATCCTTTAAGGGGCTGTGATGTCCGATTTATGACAGAGATAAACAGGAACAGCGAAGTATGCAAACAAACAAAATAAAGCAATAAAGTAACATATTCAACATACATATGAAAACTAAAACTAAAAAATAAAAATAAAACTAATAAAACTTGAAATTATGATAAATGCAGTAAAGCGAATACGGAAACAAAAATACGACACCCGACGCCACAGACAGTCAATATTTGCAAAACACAAAAAAATGCGATCTTGCGTTAGGCTATCTTAACCCAATGAATCAGTTGTCTGAGAAATTTCAAACGAGGGCACGTTCATCTCTTCTAAATTGGACATTCCGTCTCGTTGGACATTCAGTCTCGTTGGACATTCCGTCTCGGTTGTACATTCCGTCTCGTTGAACTTTCCGTCTCGGTTGGACATTCCGTCTCGTTGGACATTCAGTCTCGATGGACATTCCGTCTCGTTGGACATTCAGTCTCGCCGGTCACGTGACCCATTGGACATTCGGTCTCGGACATTCAGACTCTGAATCCACCCAGCCTGTGGGCTCACTTTCTTTGAAGATTGTTCCCACACGTGTCCTTCGCTGCAGTACTTTCTCCAGAACTTCCTGTAGTGCCAACGAAACCCGACGAGCTGGCTGAACGTCTGAAGCAGCAACTAGATCCAGGACCACGCTGTACCGCGCCTTCCAGCAGTCTAGCCTTTAGGAGTCTTTCCTGAAATCATTCAAAATTCTATACACAGGCGAGGAATCCACATCATCCACCACGCGTTGAACCGACCCCGAGCGCTTCACTGGCATTTAGGATGGCTTGGCGCCCATTCTTGAAGACAAAAAGTTTCACGCTTATCTCGGTGATTCCAACGGACACTTTCTGCAACGTCTACGTGGCTCTGTCAATTGAAATTCCACCTCTGTTGTATGCTCACAGAACTGAGCAGGTAGGGTTGATTGCTTCTTTGGCCCGAAGCTTACGGTACACTGTAAAAAATTTTTCTTGAAAAAAACAGAAATTGTCTGGCAGCTGGCCTGCCAGAAAATTTCTGTTCTCTTTCTGTTTTCTGTTTTTACGTTTTTGTAATTTTACATGTCTCTTCTGTTCCTGCTAACAGAAAATTTCTGTAATTTACATGGTTTTTGCTGTTTTCAGTAACAGAAAATGTCTGTAATGTTACATTTTTTTTGTTCTCAGTAACAGTAAATTTCTGTAATTTCAAATAATTTTTTCTGTTTTCAGTAACAGAAAACTTCTGTACCTTGACATGGTTTTTTCGGTTCTCACTAACAGAGAATTTCTGTAATTGTACTACACTTTTGGTTTCTTAGTACAGAAATCTTCTGTGAATTGACAGGTTTTTTTTTTTTCATTTGTTCAGTACAGGAAGTTTCTGTAATTAAAATGAGCTTTCTGCTTTATGTAACAAAAAATTTTTGAAATTGTATTTCTTCCTCATCGCAGCAACGTCAGTTGACAAATACTCCGCAATTTGACAGGTTATGCAAACTTAAAATGTATGTGGTGCAAAACAGAAAATCCCACAAACAGAAAGCACCACAATTTTTTGCATCTGCATTGTCCCCTTTATAGTGTGGCGTAATCGTGCAGATGTAATCGTGTTTACGTTTTGTCATGCCGCCCCTACTGGGGCAGTGCCTTGCGCATGCGTGCCATACAGGCACATGTATATATTCGAGAGCAAATAAAGAGACGGGGCGTTTCCCGTTCGTGTTCAACACGGTGTCGTTCATCACGGAAACCCGACATGGTGTCAGAAGTGTAGCGCATTGCGTTTCGAGCCATGGCGAGTGCAGAAAATGCGGGTTTCTGCCAGCCCTTTCCGGTACAACCGCCAACAAGCTTCAACTTTGACAAGGTGTCAGAGTGGCCGGCGTGGGTACAAGACTTCGATGATTATCGATTTGCTTCCGGCCTTAGTGAGCGCACTGGGGAGGCCCAGGTATGTACGCCGATGTATACGATGGGAAGACAGGCTCGCAACATATTCCGGACCTTTGAATTATCGGAAGAATAGTCAAAGGACTACGAACTCGTGAAGAAACGCTTGGACGCATACTTCGTTGCCACACGGAATCTGGTCTACGAAAGTGCGTGCTTCCATCGTCGCCACCAAGCTGCAGGTGAATCGGTGGACCAGTACGTGACGGCGCTACATACGCTGGCAGATAGGTGCGACTATGGCGAGATGAAAGAGAGGATGATCCTCGACCGTTTCGTCGTTGGACTGCGGGACACCAAGCTGTCCGAGGCCCTTCAAATGGATGCAGCACTGAATCTGAAATAGACAGGGCGTGCAAACAAGGACACAAGAAAGAAGTCAGGACACCACAAACGCCGGCGTTTGTGGTGTCCACAAACGCCGGCGTTTGTGGTGTCCTGACTTCTTTCTTGTGTCCTTGTTTGCACGCCCTGTCTTTTTTAGAATGAATACTTACCAACTATCTCAGCTCTCTGTTATTGAATCTGAAAACCGCACTGTCGAGGGCAAGAACGAAAGAAGCGGTACAACAACAACAACAGGAACTTCATAGCAGTGCGTACCACCAAGCAACCGGCGTTGAGGTCGACGCAGTTCATCAACGAGAAGCGCGGGGGCGGGCAGAGGACCAACGGGTCAACAGAGACGTCCGAAAGTGTGCGGCGTGTGGCAGAGCCCGTCATTGGAAGTCATCGTGTCCTGCAAAAGGTGCAATCTGCTACGGGTGCCAACGACGGGGACACTTCGCTGCGGTGTGCCCACAAAGGCAGGACTTCACGAATGCAGAAGCAAGTACCTCCAAGGTAGGCCTGTGCACTGCTTTGAGTGAGCAGTTAGACCGAAAGAGTGTAACTTACTTTGTTGGGACTTTAGCTGGTACGTTTGCAAGAGCTCGCTTTGTTCAAGTCGCTATTGACGGGATGACTGTGTCTGCTAAAGTCGCCACAGGAGCAGAGGTAAACGTTGTTCCAGCATCCTTCTCTGGTGTACCGAAAGATCTTGAGCAGTCTAACGTAATTTTTAAGGGACCGGGCAGTGAAGTGTTAGACGTAAAGGGAAAATTCACTGCCAACATTCTGTGGAGACGATGTCAGGTTAGGCAGGATGTTTTTGTCGTCAACTCGGAGAGTAATGTCATTTTAGGCTTGCCAGCAATAGAAGCTTTAGGAATAGTGAAATTTGTAGACGAGGCCTCAGTCCATCAAGCTGTGCAAACGCGCTTCCCTTCTTTGTTCCGCGGTTTAGGTAGCATGAAAGGAGAATACTGTATTAGTCTCAAAGCAGACGCAGTGCCCTATGCCATTCACACCGCTCGTCGTATACCCATCCCGCTGAGGGATGGCGTGAAATGCGAGCTACAGGAAATGGAAAAAAACGGAGTCATTCGTAAAGTGGAAGGGCCGGCGGAGTGGTGTGCTGGCATAGTGCCCGTCTTGAAGCCTTCCGGGCATGTTCGCATCTGTGTCGATCTCGCGCAGTTGAATAAGAGTGTGAAACGTGAACGGTTTGTGCTCCCCACTGTTGATGAGACACTTGGGCTGCTTAGCGGAGCAATGGTGTTTTCTAAACTTGACGCGAACTCGGGATTCCATCAGGTAAAGCTAAGCAAGAGCTGTCAGCTACTGACAACATTTATCACTCCTTTTGGACGTTATTGCTTTGAGCGTCTGCCGTTTGGAATAACATCTGCTCCTGAGTATTTTCAAAGGCAGATGTGTGAAATCCTTGATGGAGTGCCGGGTGTCGTAAACCTAATGGACGATGTACTAGTCTTTGGTTCGTCTCAGAAAGAGCATGATGAGCGACTGTTCCAGATTTTGAACCGATTGGCAGAAGCCGGCGTAACCTTGAATCAGGAAAAATGTCAGTTCAGTGTAAAAGAGCTTTGTTTTTTGGGATGCCGAGTGAGTAAAGATGGCATACGGCCGGACCCAGCTAAAGTTGGGGCGATCAGTGATATGAAGCCACCGAAAAGTGTAAGGGACATGCGCAGATTCCTTGGCCTCGCAAATCATTGCTCGCGGTTTATCCCAGACTTAGCAGATAAGACCGCGCCGTTACGTCAGTTGCTTCAAAGGAACAAGGAGTGGATTTGGGCCGCACCTCAGCAGATGGCCTTTGACAGCGTAAAGCAGGCTATCTGTTCGGATAGGTGTATGGCAAAGTTTGATCCGCGTAATCAAACTATTCTTTCTGCGGACGCATCTTCGTACGGTTTAGGAGCAGTTCTGCTTCAGGTACAACCAAACAAAGAAAGACGGCCAGTTGTGTTTGTTTCCAGATCATTGACACCAACAGAAATGCGCTATGCGCAAATTGAAAAGGAGACTCTAGCTCTAACCTGGGCGGCCGAACGTCTTGAAAGTTACGTGCGTGGGCTGCACATAACGCTAGAAACGGATCACAAACCACTAGTCACATTGCTAGGAAAGACCCCGCTTGATCTGTTACCGCCGCGTATTCAACGATTTCGAATGCGTCTGATGCGATTCAGTTTCGAGGTGGAATTTGTTCCAGGAAAAAACTTGGAAATTGCTGACGCACTTTCTAGAGCGCCTACACGAGAGAGAAAAAAATACGGACGCCCTTTCTGTAGAGGAGGTCAACGCGTTTGCTTCGGGGGTGTTGTCAGAGTTGAGCGAGTCGGAGCAGTTTCAACTGGTAGCCGAAGAGCAGGCAAAGGACGAGACCTGCCGTACGCTGTGCCGTTATCTTCGTGAAGGATGGCCGGGCCTAACTTCGATGTCAAACGTATTGAGGCCATATTGGCAGGATCGTGCAACTCTGAGCGTGTGCAAAGGAGTGCTCATGTATGGCACGCGCCTCGTTGTGCCGCACTCGCTCCAGAATAGAATGTTAAGTCTGCTTCACGAAGGCCATCAGGGTATCGCGAGGTGCAGGGCGAGAGCAAGAGAATCCGTTTGGTGGCCTGGTTTGAGCTCTCAACTTGCTACCGTGGTTGGCGATTGCCGCGTTTGTTCGCAATTTAGAGACCAGCCGAGTGAACCTATGATCCCCACCCAGACACCTAATCGACCATGGCAAAGGGTCGCAGCAGATATCTTCCACCTCCATGGCCGGTACTACTTGCTTTTAGTGGACTATCTCTCGCGGTTTCCAGAGATATGTTTGCTGACATCTCTTACAAGCACCAGCGTTGTTAATCACATCAAAGATGTCTTTGCAAGGCACGGGATTCCGGAAGTGCTGGTAACAGACAACGGTCCTCAATTCGTTAGTGAGGAATTTAAGGAGTTCGCGAGGGCTTATGGATTCAAGAGTGTGACGTGTAGCCCGAGGTACCCGCAGGCAAATGGGGAGGTAGAACGAATGGTGAAAACAGCAAAAGGGCTACTCTTAAAGTCTCATGATCCCTATTTGGCTCTGTTAGCCTACAGGTACACCCCGGGACTACTAGGCAGAACACCAGCGGGGCTGCTCATGGGACGGCGGCTTCGTACCACCCTGCCTCTCCACCCAGACAGGTTGATTCCAAAGACGCCCAACCTGAAAGAGGTGCGGAAAAAGGATGCGGTTGTCCGGGACAAGCAGAGACAAAATACGATCGCCGCCACGCTGTCCGCCACCTTGTCCCATTGGCGCCGGGGGACACTGTCTGGGTCAAAGACTGCAGACGGGAAGGCGTCGTCTGTCGGCGCGCTAAACGGCCACGGTCGTATGTTGTCGGTTTGGGGAGCGGCCTCCAGATCGAACGCAACCGGAAATTGCTAGTCAAGCAAGCGCCAAGCAGAGTCCCAGAATCTTACGACGCGTCGTACGACTTTCCCCCTAGCCTGGGAAACCCAATTGCTAGCAGCCAGCCCAACTCCCAAGCCCTCCAAGGTGATCGCACAGACGATCGGAGTAACGTTTCGTTGCCACAGGTCGCAGGCGAATACGTCACCCGCTTCGGTAGAATTGTAAGGAAACCAGACCGTTATGGTATTTCTGAATGTAGTGTTGTAGGTACCTTTTGATTTGTGTGTGGCTCTTTTCATTCTGTTCTGTTATTTTGAATGGAACAACAAATGCTTCTTACGGTGGTTTTTAAGTTCTTCTGTTTAAAAAGGGGAGATGTGGCGTAATCGTGCAGATGTAATCGTGTTTACGTTTTGTCATGCCGCCCCTACCGGGGCAGTGCCCTGCGCATGCGTGCCATACAGGCACATGTATATATTCGAGAGCAAATAAAGAGACGGAGCGTTTCCCGTTCGTGTTCAACACGGTGTCGTTCGTCACGGAAACCCGACATATAGCACGCATCCTCTCTCACAAATTCGTTATTTCAGTACACAATAGAGTGAAATGCAAAGAAGTTTATTGACATAAAACATAGAAGTTCAAGCAGTTGCCAACATGTGCATCTTAAAATACGAGAGATGCCCACACTATCCCAAGCGGTCAATATGCTTTAATCGAAAGTCGCAGGTTCGGTCCCTGCCAGTGGCATGTTATCTTTTCGTTCACTTTGCTTTCTTCACATTTGCTTCGTAATGACTACAAATAACATCCCCTGTAGTTGCCTTAGCTTTCTTGTCTGTCTAACAAAGACAGACAAGTCTTGTCTTCTTGTCTTGTCTAACAAAGAAAAACAAGCTATTCTTGTTCTTGTCTAACAAAGAAAAACAAGCTATTACATTTCCCGTTTCGTTCACTATGCCCACAGTATCACAACGGGTCTAGATTAAGGAATCTCCCGGGGATATTGTTCGAGTTGGCAGGCACAGATGTTTAAAAGTCAGGTCCTTGAGGAAGCTAATCAATGACGCCACTTTCGGGTTCATGTGCTGTTTCCCTCGAGTATGCTCCGTCTTTGTGCCCTTTCCGAGACTGACAGTGGTAATTGACCTAAAAAGAAGAGGCAATTCTGTTTAGCAGTCCAGAAGTACCTAAATATTCTTACAGTGTAACTACAAAGTTACCCACTAGCTCTTCATTAAGAATAGGCTTTTCTGCATACAACCATCTCTACTTACACTACGTTCACTTTAAATACAATATTGCCACATAAGTCTAAAATGAAACTCCTAACTTATCTAACACTAAAATGAGAATTTGAACCTTCTAATGTCTAAGTACTGACAGCCAGTTTGTTTGTGAATACTCGCAAGCAGTATACCATAACACAGGTAGCTTCTCATTGAAGGGATAATGGCTTTGTTATAGTAATTTTGTTCCAAAACGCTTTCTTTTCCTTTTAACTAAATGAAGCCATCTCAATAAATAAAGGTATCTTATATAAGCAATATACCATACATTTTTTTAATGTTACCGGAAAGCTAGAGTTATTGACCAAAGTATTTTGCCCAAGATGTAGTTTCAATCTCACCTATGAGATAACTCCAGGGTAAGACTTGCCTCTTTTGGGTAGGCAACGTTGACGCAACTCTGCCAGGAATAATATCTCGAACGCCGCTCTAGGACTGCATGCTTGCATGAGAGGAACGTCGTCAATGCAAACTGTGAAGGATTTCGCTGTCAGGAAACCACCACCTGCAAGTTGAAAATTTGGCTTCAAGATTTACTCATATTTAGAAGGGGAGAATAGCATACCTTTCGCAAATGTGAAAGGCCAACTTGGCATTTCCTGAAGGTCATCATCCCAGATGGCATCCTTGAATAAAGGAACGAGCATTGATCGAATAAGTAGGCACGAGGCAAAATAGAAATTGTTAATTTGTTAGTAACAGGAAACAGCGCGGGCAAACGGGACACGAAAGGCTGACAGGACTTTCTTTTCACGTTTGCCCGCGGTTTCCTGTTATGAAGCCAAGCCAACAAGCTCAAGCTCATACCCTTTTAAAGAATTTGTTAAAACTGGATGTTTGCACATATTTTAACACTGCGTACTCTCAAACACTTTGATCGCCCCAACGATGCTAAACAAAAAGCACAATGCAAGAAAGCAGATGAAAAATCAACAAGCGATTTTAAGGCTATATTAGCATGGAATCTCTTGCCCTAAGTGGAAGTGAAATGGCGCATTTTGAAAGTGTTGGTCTCCACCTGCGATGGTTTGCTCTATTTTCGGTGTGCAATCGTGCCTGGTATATCGAACTCGATGGAGATTGTGAAATAGTTCGATATATAAATATTTCGATATTCGAAATTGCGCTCGTAATAAAAACTTAGCACGTCTCTGACAAATGAATAAACTTTCAAAAAAAAAAGATGGGTAATTACCGATTGGCGTATCCAAAAGCAGCAACGTCGATAGGTACACGACGGTGATAAATGATTTATTTGATGAGCAAAAAGTCGATCAGGTCAACGGGGCTCAACTGGCAGCACACGTGAAATGCACAAGAAGGAAGAAGTGCTGAATAAAAAAATTGTTGCAGTGGCTTAGCTCAGCTATGCCAGGATAACGTAGCGTTAGCAAAGGTTCAGCTAATTATTCTTAGCTTTCCTGATTGTCTAGGATTAACTTGGATATCATGCTTACTGCTGCTCCAATGACACACACACGGTATACGTATTATGTGTCACATGTATATTTATTTTGCCAGGCAACTACTTCGGGATCCGATGAGTTAAGCTTCACCGCTCTTCTGCGCCGTTGAGCAGCATTTGCGCTCTCCTACTGCATGGCTATACCACACTGGCAAACGCCAGTCAGAGGCGCTATCAAGCGGCTCCAGCGCAGTGTCAGACGGCGACTGCACAGCCAAAACGAATAGCTGCGCGCGCGCCGCCGCCAATACGTCTGCCACGGCTACGACGTCACTCCTCTGGAAAGCGCAGACCGGCGGCGGAGTGCGCGGGAGGTGCCGGCTCTAGTGCGTGACATCACTGATCCTCGCATGCGCAGCACGACTCTTGAGGAGCCACGCGAAATTGGCTCGGCCAGGCCAGTGGAGCTAACGCTACAAAGGCCAGTTTGGTGCGGAGAAAGACATACCCTCTAGTCATAAGTAAGCGCTGTAGTCACATTCAAAATCCATCGCTAAATCACGGCACCGATACCTTCGACGGACCGCAAATTCATAAAAAGGCGGCACTTCTTCAAAGCACCCACCCTCCCCCCACGCCTGAGAACGCGTGCAAGAACAGCCAGCGTGTTTCGAACAAGTAAGCGCTCACACCACATTCAAAATGCAGCGTCAAATCACGGCGCCGATACCTTCGATGGAGCGCGCATTCATCAAAGGCCGCCACTTCAAAGCACCCCCCTCCCCCTCCACGCCAGCGAAACGCATGCAAGAACAGCCAGCGTGTTTCGAACAAGTACGCGCTTACACCACATTCAAAACGCAGCGTCGAATCACGGCGCCGATACCTTCAACGGAGCGCGCATTCATCAAAGGCTGCCACTTCAAAGCACCCACCCTCCCCCCACGCCAGCAAAACGCGTGCAAGAACAGCCAGCGTGTTTCAAACAAGTAAGCGCTTACACCACATTCAAAATCCAGCGTCAAATCACGGCGCCGATAGCTTCGAGGGAGCGCGCACTCATTAAAGGCCGCCACTTCGAAGCAACCACCCTCACCCCACGCCAGCGAAACGCGTGCAAGAACAGCCAGCGTGTTTCAAACAAGTAAGCGCTTACACCACATTCAAAATCCAGCGTCAAATCACGGTGCCAATAGCTTCGACGGAGCGCGCATTCATTAAAGGCCCCACTTCAAAGCACCCACCCTCCCCCCACGCCAGCGAAACGCCTGCAAGAACCGCCAGCGTGTTTAGAACAAGTAAGCGCTTACAACAAGTAAGCGCTTACACCACATTCTAAATCCAGCGTCAAATCACGGCACCGATACCTTCGACGGAGCGCGCAGTCATCAAAGGCCGCCACTTCTTCAAAGCACCCACCCTTCCCCAACGCCGGAGAAACGCGTACACTGTCAGGGCGTAGCCAAGGGGGGGTTGGGGAGGTTCAAACTCCACCCCCCCGAAATTTTTCTGTTTTGTTTGCGTATATATACACGCACACATACAAACGCACGCACGAACGTACATAAAGTATGGTTGACCCCCCCCCCCCCGAAAAAAATTTCTGGCTACGCCCCTGTACACTGTCATCCTTTATGAAAGGGAACACGCGAGCGCGTGGCCTGCGCTCTGCGGCGGATGCCTACGGCGTCATCAGCCGACAGCTAAGGAAAGCACTTCCGTTTTTGCTGTCATCTATTGGCAAACAAAATAACGAGTCATGGCCGGTTGGCAAGCGCTGCAAGATTATGTTCCCGTTCCGGTATCGCAAAGGGCGATGCCGCGAAAAGCGGGCGTGCTTTCTTTAGCTGTCGGTTGATGGTGCTGTAGCCAGCAGCCGCAGAGCGCAGGCCACGCGGTCGCGTGTTCCTTTCATAAAGGACGACAGTGTACAAGAAGATCCAGCGGGCTTCGAACAAAGAACCTGAGGCCTGACGCCGTCTCAAACGACATTGATTTCACCGGCGTGTCTGCCGACGACGCCGAACTGGCTCAACATCTTTACCGAGCCGCTATGAACAGATGAGTCATGTCCAACTCTCCCGAACCCAGGCGCGAACCAATGAGCGCGCAGAGGCGTGTGAGTCGGCCAGTCAACGACCCTCGGCACAGCGAGGCTACGCTATTCAAACGTATACAGCACAAAGGCCGGCGCGACCGGCGCGTCCGTCGGCGTCCCGCGCCCCTGCTGCAGCCGGTAAGCCGGCGCGAGATGCGACGTGCTGCATTCCGCGCCGGCGACGTTACCCAAAGAACACTGTACCCAAAGACCCCGACTTCACGGTGTCTGCGTTTCCTCGGTCTTCGTGACGAAGGGACGCCGGGCGTGCTCAACTGCGCATGCGTAAAGTCGACGTAGTGCTCGGTTGGCTCGGTTTTTGCGTCAACGTAACGTGACGAACCAACGAACGTGGCGTTGCCAACTTCTGCTGACGCTGGTTGACGCGAACGCTGCGCTGGACTATAAAGGGCCGTTTATAACGAGGCTGGCAAAGCAGAAAAAAAAATCACGCATCATAGCAATTTAAGGACGCACGCGATCCGCATAAATGGGACTCATTCCGCCAACGCCACATGACAGGAACACATTCTTTGATGGCAACATTAGCGGAGCACCTGCTTCGGTGCGCCTAAACCACGGTGTAAGAAAAATAATTTAGGTGTGGACACTCTCCGCCCGCCGCGAAGGTGAGCGCGTCCAGATAATGTTCGCCTTTAACACATGCGCCGGCCGCAGTTTCGTGGGGGGCGCTGCGACATGGGGGCTTAAGAAACCTGTTGCGACGAGGCGAACGCGCGTTTTTCTTCATTTTTTTTTCACCTCATTGCATTTTTTTTAACCGTGCACGCGGAGGAGGATAGAGCAACTGAACGGCGAGTTTTCATACGGCCACGGTGTAAACGGCGCACCCGACGCACATAGCGTCCCTAACAGCGTTGCGTACGTAAAAGCGCGGCGTCTTGCTTAGAGCGCGTGAGCAGTCTTTCTGCTCGCTGACTTCTCACGTGCGCAACGACGTTACGGACGCTACGCACGCAGCTCGTCTTCTATAGTACATGCGCCGGCCGCGGTTGCGTGGGAGGCGCTGCGACATGGGGGCCGAGAGGAGGAAAGAGGCGAACATTATGTGGACGCGCCGTCGGGCGGAGTGTCCACACCTAACCCCCGTATTCTTAAACGCACCTTCACTCGAGCCTTCGCCTCGACTTGACCAAGTCAAGGCGAAGCGCCTTCCTCCACTCAAGGAGCCGCCGGGTTTCAAGAACGCTCCTCGGCCTTTCCTTCGCCAAGGGACACTTTGCCAACGCTCCCTTGACTCGAGTGGAGTCTGATAACGAGAATATTCCTAATGTGATTAGGAAATAGCTGTTTCTGCTCAATATTTATGTGCTTTTCTTAGTTAATCTTCTTTATCAGTCGACGTTACGGCAAAATACACGCCTTTAAATCTGTAGTGTAGCTTCCGTAAGCTTGAGCCGATAGAGTAAGCGAAATCCCCGCTTGAAATCTGGCAACAGTCGCATCCCGGCTGCTGAAAGAACAGCTGATTCCGATGTGTCTGCTGCTGATCGTTTCCACGCGCTTAACTTCTTTTATGCCGCATGCGTCTGTTAATCGCTGTATATGATTACGGCAGTGTCTACTTGTGTATTGTTCGTGACCCAGCTTTTGCCATGGCGACTGACGAACTACTTGAGTGATAGCGAAAAGCAGGGCCCATCGCACGGACGATTTGTCGTTTTGTTTAGCTTCCTGCTGCTGAGAGCCTTCTGTTCATTGATGCAGCTGCAGAACGGATAATGCGGGTGAGTCATTTTTACATACGATCACATTAAACTGATGTGCTTGGTGAATTCGCCACCGCACTGTGTGCAGGAATTACTTATCGTAGGTAAATTTGCTCTCGATGCGGAGTGCTAGCATAGTTCATAATTACAGGAGCCTGTGCAATTGTTATTTTCTCATTTCATTTCCTGAAACATTTAACGCGACACTGGTAGTGGTTCCGCTTCGTTTATTTTACAAATGCGGTAGAGACTGCTCGCAGCTGCTATTCATAGTTATCACAGTGTCGCGTTAAGGAGTACGTATGCTATGCATGTGGTAGAGCGTTCAAATTAGACTGTAACGCAGGTTGGGGAAAGCATTCGCTTGTGTTTTCTCCGCTATCGACGGAAGCAGTGTTTTAAAGTCGTTTTTTTTTAATTGGCAGCATATGTTGTCGGTTAACTTGGACTGATGTGTGTTTGATTTCTTCTTAACAGCGTTTCTTGACATCAGGTATACTTTATGCAAAGTTTTAATATTCGGATGATGCATAAGTTAGCAGTTCATTACTTCCATAAACGTTTTTCTATTCGTGGTGCATTTGTCGATGTACCTAACGTGACTAATTCTAATGGACGCAACGGCCATATTTTAAAATGTTTGTCCTGTCTTTTTATTTTGGAAGCGCAGGCAGCCTATAATTAGTGCACGAGTGCCCTGTGTACTGATGTTTTGGCATTCATTTGCAGTTTGTGACCCCTGGGAATACCTGCTGAGGAGGGCATCGGCGTCTGTGCTGTATAGGGACGCTTTGGCATTCCAGAGCATCTTTTGTTATTCTGCACATCACGAGACTGAAGCCGTTTCTGCCTTTTACTGCTGTTCTGCCTTAACGACGACCGTGTGGACGCACTCAACCTGGGCGGATGTGTGTCAAAGAAGCAGAGTAAACTACTCTGCTGATTCAACGAAGACGACAGCACCGAAATGGTGAAAGATTCTCAAGGGCCTTGCAGTCATCGCAGCTACTTCTGGTCACAAGAACCCTGTAAATATTTGTAAATATACGCTATCAAGCAAAATCAGCTTGCCTACCTGTTGAAACCGCGCCACCTCCCTTCCATGGAAGAGGAACAGTGCTGCATTCTATAGAACGTGTTTGATTGTTGTAGAACTGCTTTTTCTATATAATCAGAGCAGATGAGGTTTTTGCGATCCTGTCCGAACACGAAAGCACAGAGATAACTCTAAATCAATTGCAAAGGGTAAATGAATTTTTATTATATGTGCTTGATGAAGAATAACGTAGGTGACAAAATACAAGTGTGTAAAGCTGCAAGGTGTCCGTCAATAAAGCATATGCAGCCTACATACTGTCATGAAATTCGAGCTTGTAGGACATCATAAAGAAGATACAGGTGGTAGCCACACTAGTGTGACTAATCCATGCAGTGCAGCTATTAACTGCAGCTTTTCTTCCGTTGTATACAGTCATGCAAATGCTGCAAATACTGCACATTTGTAAAGAGTGTTGGTGTATCTTCTAGTCTCAGCAGCCAGGTTCCTGCACAAAAGAAAGGGGTTATAAATAATGAACATAGTGGTACATCAAAGCTGCATTTTTCTTTACTTCTTGTTCTACGCACATTCTTCAGCACTTCTCGCCTTGAAGAACAGGCATGTCTTTTGTTGACTTAATGAGCTTTCACTGTTTTGATACATGTTTGGGACAGGCACTTGTGCATCTGAACAGACGTATGGCTATCCAACGCCCATTAGCTTCATTATATAATGGCTCAAGCATCTACAATTACACTGCGTGTGCTATTGTTTTCTTAAAATTTGCCGTCATTGCTTAATTAGAAGCAGTGTTATTAAGCTCGAAAATAAAACATTCATTCATTTCTGTGCTGTATCTTTTGTGTTTTGATACGTTTCACGCATTTTTGCATACATGTGGGTTGGGTTTCATACTGCACCACCACCTGGTTAATTTCATATAGCTGGGCTTGGACGTCCATAGATATTGTGGGCTACATAAATACTGTATAACGAAGCTACGAATTACGTAGTTATAACTTTCAATACTAGCAACTGCACTCTCGTTGTACCCCATTAGATTGTCTTTTGCTTTCCATAAACCATCCCAAATATGGATCTGATCAAACACAGGGAAAATGTGAAAAACAAAATAGAAGAACGCACCTTCACGTTGATACAGAAGATCTCCTTGCAGAGGTATGCTTCTTCGTATTTCGGTTAGGGTAGTGAAGATTTACATGAGCGAAAGCCGCTCAGGTGTGCGGCGAATGCCGGCGCATGAATAGTCAGGTACGCACCCATGAAGCTAGCAGGAATAATTCACCCATTAATTGGAGAAAAGTTCGCTCTTTCACTTTCCTTTCGCTATCGCGCAGTCTTTCGCACCGGGCTTGAACTGATGCGGCGTAAGGTCTTCAACGAAATACACATGAAAGCACTGGCGACCATAGTATAAGACTTGGAACACTCGCACGATGACTATCCGAAAGCAGGTAATTCATTGGCTCATGCACGGAATGCAACACATCACGGCACAAGAGCGCGGTCCTCTTGACATCATGCCCGCCTCTCTCGGAGCCACAGCAGCCACAGTATACCTGAGCCGTTGCCGAACCACTCGAAGACAGCGCCATAGTAAATGCGCACCTTCACTGTCGAAAGCAAAAAGGCAGCGGCAGGGCGGCAGCTTGATCCATCGGTAAATGCAGAACAAGTGAGCGACGCACCGCATGGATGCCACGCTGACCGTGGCCTCCGAAATGACGAGCGCGCGGCCCGCTATGTCGGAGGCCACGCGCTGACGCCGAAACTTCACTCAAGGAACGATTCAAGGTAGCTCCCGCGCTACCTTGACAATCTCAAGTGAAACACTCCTCAAGTCGAGGTGCGTTTCGAGTGAAGGGCGATTTGTGAATCGGAAAACGGCCCTCAAGGAGCGTTTCGAGTGAAGGGTCAAGTCGAGGAGCGTTAGTGAATACGGGGGTAAATTATTTTTCTTAAACCGTGGCCTAAACTATTGGCCTCGAGGCCCACCACTGGAAACGCCGGCGCCACCGTCGGCGTGACGTGCTTGGCAGGATCACGTGGTCTCAGCGGCCGCGTCGGCTGCATGTCGGCTGCTTGTGGCGCAGTGCCGCGTGCTTTGAAAACAAGTTTCAAGTCCCACATGCGCTGCTGTCTGTTCAAATTCAGAAGTTTTCTCTCATTTTCTACTCAATTGAAACCATTGTATTAGAGTGGCTGCCTCCGAAGGCGACGAACATGGGGCTCTACCGCTCGGTGCCGCAGTGCCGCGCTTACGAAAGGAGCCCAGTATCAGCCTGCACTGGTAACCGCGGGACAAGAAACAGCGTGAAGCATGGGTTGCAAAGCTAAGAACCGGCAAGTAGCCATCCGCTACGAGTCTTGTGTGCAACAAGCACTTCCGCGACGAAGACTTTTGTTACTGCTTCGGGCCTGCGATGTTCGGTGAGTAGCAGACAGCGCGCACTGAGACGATGGCTCGCGCGCGCTTCCCGCCGGCAAATAATGCTTATCTGCCACAGGATGGTAAAAGCGCTACCTTTTACCACGTGCGATGCCATCTCAGAACCCTCCCACGCGACCTCTTAATCGTCGGCCCCGTGCTCAGCGTCCACAAAATCGGCTGCAGATGCGCAAGTCATTGTTTAGATACGTTGTATTAAAAAACGCACAGGGTCCCTTATGCATTCGTTAAAGATGACTAGAAGGCGAAAGCCATCTTCTTCTTGTCAGTCGATGTACTGATTCTCCCGCGCCCCCCTCCGAAAGCGTTCTGCGCCTAACGCGGTTTTGCACGGCCTCCGTGACCGATCACGGAGGCAATGCAAAGCGACCATGACGTGTGAATACGTCATCATGTGACATCACATTATGTGACGTCGTAATGACGCTACATATTTTGGCGATATGTGACGTCATATGGTGACACCATCACGTGACGATTATTTTTTGCATCACTAGTGTTGACGCCGCCGACGCGGGACGCCGACGGGCAACCTTCATATTTGATGAGGCATGCATTGCTTCATAAGCTACATAAATTTTGCATTGCCTCCGTGATCGGCCCACCGGCCAACCCCATGTATTTTCTTGGAACCTCATTTATTTACGTGGGAAAGATGCCACCCTGTTGGCGTTAGACACGACACTGCTGCCAAAATTGCTGGGGTACATGCCAAATAATTACTATCCTGTTTTGCGGCTGTTGGTTGCTGCAATAACTTCTATTTTATTCACCGCTATTTCAAGTTCATGTAGGTCCTAGTTCACAGCCGACGTTTGCAGAACAAGTCCGCAAACGTTACTGTATTTTCTTTCTTTTCCTAGGCGTCGCATGCTACTACATGCTCGGTCTCGTAGACTGGTTCTTCTTCCACCAGCAATCTCGAAGTGGTGAAGCTTTGGTCTATGAATTTGTTGATGACAGAGAGCGGCAAGTTCACTGGAATGGAAACGGAACGATAATTAAGGAGCATTAAAAAAAGGCGTCGCATTTGCTCACGTTTTGTGTGAGCACCAAACGAAACGAATGCGCGGAATAAAGAAACATAAGCAGCGGCATTTGCCCGCTGAGAAGACCGATCACTACGCACTGCGAGACAACTTGTCAAATGACATTGAAACGTACCCGAATTTATACCAAAAAAGAAAAAAAACACTGAATCGTCGGGACGGCAGATCACAAAATTGCCATGCGCACCGAAGCCGCAGTTGTAAGGAAATTGTTTTTGAACTGCTCTGATAGCGTCCGCGCAACAGTAGTTGTTTGTTTACTCACAAATTCTCATATTTTGCGGCCTAAAGTTCACAGCGCGGTGCCAAAATGCGCTCGTAGCAAAAGCGAAACCATCAGTACGAACATACATGCAGACGCTCATACATGCAGAGGCACCGTCAGTCGTCGCGAACCCGTGCGATCGCTGGCTTAGGGCTTCTTTCTGTTATGTTCCGTTTGGTTATACAGGCAGTCTACTCTAACGAGATATTTCACATAGTTTGCACTCAGCGAGTGACTACCTTTCACGCAAGAAGCCGGTTCAGGGGTCTGCAACGCGGTGACAGCGTGAAGCGGGTGCTCGGTTTTCTGCAAAGAGACAGCGACTGTAGACTATCTTGTGCTTTCAGTTCGTCGAAAATGATTATTCTGACATTAAAGAACACAGTTCATTTCGAAAGTACTTACAGAAATGCCCTGGAGGGCTTCCGCGAGGTGTTTTTGTAGAGCGCCGACAGCAAAACCTATGGGGAGCGCGCCGGCGGTATCCTGCCTAGCACGCAATCGAGGCGCGTCCGATAGAGGGCGACTCCGTAACTCCTCGAGGCCAATAGTCGGTGACAAGCTAAGAATAAAAACTGTACCGCTGTCCATTTGTATTATGCGCGTCCAACTACGGCCGCTCTTTACCATGACGTAACGGTTAAGATGAACCAATGAAAAATGCAACATGGCGCCGTTCGCGACGAGAGGCGAGGTACCGCTGCACTAAGAACGAGATCCGTCAATTCGAATTTCCTGCTGTGTTTGTTTATTCCAGAAGAAGCTCTTTCCTACTGTTATCCGCACGTACACAGCATCATCCTCGCCGGTCGTCATTCGCTGCAGTAGAAGCTTGTGACTGTGCCGCGTTTGAAGTGCACCGAAGCGGCAGCAGCTCGGAGTGTTTTACAACGCTTTAGCGCGTTCCTTCGTTTCGGCAGCGTCAAGTTGCAACACGGCGTGTGTTCCCTCCATCGCTCGGATACACCAAGCGTATTGCCTGAGGATCACCACATCGGCGATTGTCGTCGCGTTCATTCTTGTGCAGTGAGGTGAAAGTGAAGTCGGAATGTACGCGTCTGTGTACGATTTAGCGCCCGCAAACGCCATGGCATTAGCGTTGCCACATGTGCGCGCGTTTAGGTGTGTTACTTGGAGCTCGCAACGTGGGAATCTTGGCGATCTATTGTGATATGCGCCGTGCTGCGCGCCAATGTAAACGACGTATGTGCGGACGAAGCGTGAGAGAAAGAAAGCGACCAGCATAGTCCGTTAGCGCAACAAATTGCGAAAGTAAACAAACAAGGTGTGGAGAATATGCAGTGGTGTGTACATTATAAGAAGATAATTGTGGTCATCTGGTGCGTGTGTGATTATGTGACGTGTGCTTATTGGCGCAGTTGCGTCGTCTTAACGGAATTCACTTCCACCAGCCCAGAATGATACGCTAGCTTGAAGTACCCGTCGCGTAAGTATCGCGCTCGATGCACGAACGCCTTGCAATGAGAAACGCCGTGCGAGGTAGTCGTCGTTTACGAACCGTGAAATGATGCGCTCGCTGTGACACGTCGATTCCATGGATCGTGATCGTAACTGAAATGACGCCGCTAAAACTATTATTCAGTGAAAAAAAAAGCATTTGTTTTTAATGGCGTTGCATCATATTTCATGATATCATATTTGGAATCCTTGTTTTTGTCTAACGTGCGTTTTTTAGCATTTCGCGTGTATTGTGGGCATGTATTACGCAGTGCTAATTTGTTTATATTAAACTCGTGAAGCTTATAGTGCATAGACCCTTTTTTTAAGCGCTTATCCCTTCTTCTGAAGCCTCACCCCCTCACTATGCTTCACGAACAAATGAGGAGGGGGAGCCGGAGAGCTGGGGCTTGACAATGTACGAAAGGAATGCACTTACTGATTGTGTCCACCGATATTATCTATATAGACATCTATATGTTTTCCTTTTTTTTCTTCGAGGATGCACGTGCTTTTTCTATGTCCGAGTGTATATTTGTCATCTTTTGACTCCTGATTTTTTCATTTCTACATTTTTTCTTATTTATATTTTTTGTCGCTCTACGTGCACGGACGACGATGCTATAAAAGCGCATCGAAGCCTCGTAAATATTCCCTTGATAAAGATCGGTCTCCGATCGAAACGTTGACAAATAAACTGTCTTTTTAGAAGCGTGTATCCTTTTCCTGTTTGTCTTACGACAACCGATGACAGCCTCTTCACAATCAACGTATAAATATATATGCCTTCGCACAGACACACTCATATATAGAAGGTAGGGGCCCC
This sequence comes from Rhipicephalus sanguineus, assembly GCF_013339695.2. Lineage (NCBI taxonomy): Eukaryota > Metazoa > Arthropoda > Arachnida > Ixodida > Ixodidae > Rhipicephalus > Rhipicephalus sanguineus. The sequence goes on from NC_051183.1 coordinate 167,763,715, forward strand.
TCTTCTAGCGAAAGTGGGCCCCCCTGCTGTAAATCCCACTGGGGTGACGCAGTTATGTAATAAATAAGTAATAAATTAACTAAAAACTTGAACGTTCAAGGGCTTAAGGGGTAATGGCAGTGCCAGTGCAAGTTGTCGAAGCGAGAAACAATTCCACGTAAAGCTTTTAGTCAATGCCAATTTAGCCGCGTGCACCTCCTTGGCGTCAACGGCAACGCATGCAATGGCCCCCAGAGTTAAACGCCATGTGTTCTACACGCTTTTATTTCGTTGAAACAAGACGTCTAATGAAGCCTTCGCGTTTTCCTCAAACACGATGACAAGCACGGCAACTAGAGACACAAATGCGGTATTTACGGCAGCACAAGAGTCGAAATTCACAAAGGCAATCTCAGACCACTTCGCCATACTTCGCTTTGAGTCACAGTTGCCATAGTTACAGCAGACAGTGAAGAAAACTCGCGGCGATAGTTTCGCAAATAAATTACAAACGACCTTATTAAATGTGATTAATGTCCCTGTTTTGTTCTATGAAACCGTACAATAACTATTCCTTTATTTTAAGCTTTATGTTGAATCTATCATTCTTTGTTGTAATACCATAATAGGTACTGCTCAGAAACAGCACCTTTGAGATGTACATTACTTCTTCGTAGAGACTCCGAGATGACGGCGGGGGTGTGATTTAAACAACACATATATTGTTATGCTGACGCTGAACTCCGTGCCTTCACAATTTATTTTATCCAGCTTTGCTTTCTTTATTTCAGTATTAGTGCAGTATTGCAAAATAAGGTTTATATACGTGAAATTATTGCCGTTGTTTAGGAACTACTTCGTTTGTAGCGCGGAGGCATGCCAAATATGAGCAATGCGGCCGCTTGGGCGGAGCTTATATTTATTCTTAGGCTGTCACTGACTATAGCTCCTTACAGATAAGGCAACGGACGAGCACATTGCAGTGTGACGCAATCTCGCGCACTCAACGCCTGAACTGGGCGTGCACGATAGTACGCTCTGCGCGGTAACAACGAAGCACACTGCGCAGACGGCGGCAGCCGTTTGGCACATTTCAAATGGCAGTACTGCTCTGCTTACACCTCCTGCCGCACGGCTAAGCGCAGCAGCAAAGTTAAATACGACGTACACTAGCAACCAACGTTTCTACAACCATTGGTTCAAAAAACGTTGCTAACTGTGTATGGCTACACGAGCCGTTGTCATCGAGCGTTATAGCAACAACATAATCGCGAAATAGCACTTCAGTAACACATAATAGAGTTCAGTAATCACATAAAGTAGCAAGGGAACTCTCAATCACCTGATGGACGAACTGTAACAAAGCGCAGTGGTTCAATGGCAGCAGAGCGTCGACGAGCAAACAACGAGGAGCATCAGTTGGTCCAGTCCATAAAGAAGAAACTAAGCCTACGCAGCATGAAATTTGAATCTGTGCATTGAAGCGCGCTGAAAGCAAGGACCGCAAAAATGTACAAATACGCATATTACTTGAAACAAAATTAATTGCTACCGTTGGCTTACTTCCTAAAATATAAGCAATTTATTACTTGGTGCAGTCTATTTTTATAGTTGTTTTTCAAGTACTAAGAGGCACGTGATCGATCGTCTGTAAAGCGCCGACCTTAAAGACAGAAATTGTCTGTTGTTTTCAGGTACATATTTCTGTTAAGGGCAAATAACATAAATTTTCTGTGTGACCACAGACATTTTCTGTAAAGATATCTGTACTTTTACACATATTTTTTACAGTGTATGGTGAAAACAGTAGCAGTCTTGCCGGTGAACATGTGTCCACCTTGAACGTAACTTCACAGCCGCTCATACGTTGATGTGACCGAGGAGCGGTAGCAGCTGGCAACCAGACTCGGGCGAAGAGGAGTCTTGAGAAGCTTGTTTCGAAGGAAGATATGCGTTTCGTTTACATATTTACAAGAGTTTTTGCAAACAAGCAAGCGACGCGCCTATAGATCAGAGGAGCACACAAGAGAAGAGAAGGCCCTGCCAAAGCCACCTAGAAATTTATAGGCGGCTTTGGCCCAGCGAGCTCCTGACACGCTCCTTTTATACCGGCCCGTGCACGCGCTTCTCGTCAAACGTTCTTGTGGGACGCGGACCGCGTATGGCAGGTACGCCGATGAGCAGCCAGATCTTCGCATTACCCGTAATATGCCAACGTGCTTGACCTGCTCAGTCTTTCGTCCGCCCGCTTTCGGAGCTGATTTCGTAAATTTCACGGTTATTACCATCGAGTTTAGCGCCTGTACTAAAAGAGGTCGACCTCTGGCAACAACTCGCAAAGTGTTTGTACTTGCGGCAGGAATGACATATCTTACCTGGACCCTGCTTAGGCCTGCGTTTGAGGTTCCATTTCCTGCAGCAATAATATTGAGTATCGCGACTGATTTTTATCGCGTTGCTGTTGTTGCTCATCCACACTGTGCAACTTGAAAGAGCGTAAATGCAGTCCTCCCTCTTATTTCATGCAAACATGGCGCCTTAGTGCCACCGATTTTACAGCCTTGCACATTTCGTGAGCTTTTAGTAGCGTCAGGCATTTTTAAGCGAGCATTTTTCACTAAGCTTTCGGTTGTTCGTACGAAACACAAATTAATCTCTAATGCAATGATTCGCTATGTCGCCTGCTTCTTTAAGTCCCGCACATGCTTCTCAAGCGGTTCCTTCTCCACCTGGCTCCTTGTAAGGAATACATATATATCATGAATTCTGTTGCTCACCTCAGAGAAGTAGGCATCGGACTTCTGTGTCGTAACTTTCCTTGCTTTCCTCGGGGCTGCACCGGAAATTCCTGAAGATGACCAGCGCTTTGCCTCCCGCGAAGCTCGGCAAGAGTGCAGCTTTCGAAGAGTCACTTTTCGAGGCCTTCTCTACTGGCATTGCTTGCAGATCGAACCTTTGCTTGAAGCCGCTATAGTTTACTAACTCATTCTAGACTATGGCACTTGAGCTCTTCCGCGTTTCGATTTTCGTTTTGCTGGCGAAATTGTTCACACTTCATCACTCTGTTAAAATTACAAGCCTGCGCTTTTTTGGCAGTCCCAAATGACCGTGGGCTCTTCGCGAAAAGGGCACCAATTCTGCCATTTGGCCACAAATATGAAAGCAACCAAAAAAATATTGCACTTCATCTAATTTTTTTTTCTGAATTTTCGGACACATTTCTCGAAACACCTTGTATAGCGCGCAAGACAGCACTACGTTTCACAAAACACACAAAGAAAACGTATATCCATTTACGCAGTAGTTGGTTGTAGGGAATACGCTACCAGCGAAAAGACATAACATGCGATGGAAACTTTCGCTGAAATGTAGCCTTTTCATACTACGCAGTTAACTTTATGTTATAAACAAAACGATGCCCCTTGATCGGAATGGTCTAAACAAAACCGCAGTGTATGGTAACATTGTCTGTTTCTTTTTATTAATAGCATAAATGCCACAAACGCACCCTCTCTACCCAGTGATACCACAACCTCTTTACTGCTTCTCGCTACTATGCAACAGAAATGACCTTGTTTTCGTCCGGGTGGTGCCTGAAGCAAGTGTAATAATGAAACCGGTAAACGCAAGCTCTTAAAGAATAGTCACTCATTTCTCGATTTTTTGTGTTGAAGTCCTTCTTGAAACTTTATCTTGCCTCTGTGCATAAGAGCGTCCCTTATTGGTGCAGCAAAAGTCATATTGTGCCTCGTGTCTCCGAACGATATATCAAACTCGGACACGGAGCGCAAGTCAGTTGTCAAAACCTAAAAGGTCCATGTGCTTCCTATTTTCAGCAGAGGATACTCCGTGTCCGCTGACGTCACCTCTGTGGTCGAGAGCCAAGGCTATTGGGCTTCGTACAATATTCCGTAAGTACATGGTCGACATCGTTCGAATAATAGAGAGCTGAGCTAGTTGATAAGTATTCATTCTAAAAAGGCAGATCTTGCAAACACGGACACGAGAAAGAAGTCAGGACACCACAAACGCCGACTAACAACCGAAGAGACGAACAACGGCGGAAAATAAAGAAGGCACGAACACTTATCTGCGCATGCCCATGCAACAGGCGAACCTATCAATCCGGCACGCGTGGGGGTCTACGTGGAAGACAACTGTTAAGGCATTTGATTTCATCTTTATGCAAGTTAGTCGACGGTTGGCTCACGCATGCGCTACCACTATTCTCGGTATGGCATGCTTCAATCATCAGGCGCGTTTCTTCATTTCGGTGCCGGTACAACACTGCACATTCATCGAACTTTGCCGTCCACTTACAATCTCGCCAATGTAAAGATAGATTAGAAGGTGAGCCTCCTGTTAGCGACCTCTTATGTTCCAACAATCTCTGGTTAATGCATCGGCCCGTCTGTCCTACGTAGAAGCGCCCGCAGCTGAAAGGGACCTTATACACCACACTCGTACGGCAATCAGTGAACTTGTTGGTGTGTTTTACGAAACAAATATCGGTCCGCTTCTTGTCTTTTACTCGCTCATTCTTCCACTGCACACCGGCACAAATTCGTACGAGTATACTGTATAAGGTCCCTTTCAGCTGCGGGCGCTTCTACGTAGGACAGACGGGCCGATGCATTAACCAGATATTGTTGGAACATAAGAGGTCGCTAACAGGAGGCTCACCTTCTAATCTATCTTTACATTGTCGAGATTGTAAGTGCACGCCAAAATTCGATGAATGCACAGTGTTGTACCGGCATATAAATGAAGAAACGCGCCTGATGATTGAAGCATGGCATATCGAGAATAGTGGTAGCGCATGCGTGAGCCAACCATCGATTAACTTGCACGAAGATGAAATCGAATGCCTTAACAGTTATCTTTCGCGTAGGCCCCCACGCGTGCCGGATTGATAGGCTCGCCTATTGCATGAGCATGCAGAGGTAAGTTTTCGAGCCTTCTTTCTTTTCCGCCGTTGTGCATCTACTCAGTTGTTAGTCGGCGTTTGTGGTGTCCTGACTTCTTTCTCGTGTCCGTGTTTGCACGCCCTGTTTTTTTAGAACGACATCCTTCAGCGCGGTGGCTTGGCGCATCCGCCGATCAGTCTGTTGTGCATATGAACTATACTCGGGGACAACTTTCTGTGGCAATGAAGGGAAAGCTACGGGGGCGGAGCGTTTGCACATGTACTGCTACGCGAAGTAGTCCAGTTTGGCGCGCGTCTCGTAACGCCGTGGAAAGTGATGGCTAGCGTTGCATTTCGACGCAAACGCTGCTTAGCCTCTAAGGTACGGGTAAAAGGCGCGACTTTTTAAAGCACGCAAAAACGCAAAGTAACAACGTATAAAGTAAAACAAATACAAATATCTCGCTTGTGTGCTCTGTGTTCCGTCCCAAAAAGCTACATGTAGAAAATGAAGGAGTATATTATATATCTCACGAAGAAAATACGGACGCAATTGTGGAACTACATTCATTAGCGATAGGATACGTGCATTGCGGCCCTGTAGCTTTCCCTTCACTGCCACAGAAAGTTATCCCCGAGTATCATCATCATCATCATCATCAGCCTGTCTACGCCCACTGCAGGGCAAATACCTCTCCCAGGTTTTCAGGGCCTTAGATTGGGAAGAATTAGGGATAAGAGTTAATGGAGAGTATCTCAGTCCCCTGCGATTCGCTGATGACATTGCATTGATTAGTAACGCGGGAGACGAATTACAGCTCATGATTACTGAACTGGATACGGAAAGTAGAAGAGTAGGTCTGAAAATTAATATGCCTAAAACTAAACTAATGTGGAACAATCCCCGAGTATAGGCCAGTTTAATTCATTTCATAGGTTACCCTCATATGTGTAAATGTTGCTAAAACGAGTGTAGTCGTAGACACGATTGAATCATGAATTGCCACTCGCTTTTCTTAAGTGCAGCACCGTTATTAAGACTGTCTCGCAGTAAATTAATCTCACAGGCATCCTGAAGCAATGGAGGCCAAAAATGAAGGTATTTGTTGTTCTCTTGGCGTCTTTAAAGCATCCTACCGCAAATCCGACTGGTCTGTACTGGACTGCACTAATTTTCACTTCGCCACGGAAGCTCTCCTATAATATGAAGTCAGGCGGATGTGCGAGCAATCTTGGTGTGCAGCAGAAACGATTCAACCATCTGCAGGCGGTACTCAGTGTGGGCAGTTCGAAGATTAGGAGCGTATTCGCGCATAAAGCAAAATTCAGTGGGCGCTGAGAAGTTAGGAGCACTGTGAAATATTGGTCTGACAAAAATTTGGAGGCATAAAGGAACGAGGACAAGAAATGACAGGACTGGTGCCAAACTAACAACTGATTTATTGGAAAGAACATTGTATTCCAGGTAGCTTCACGCGCATGCGCGAGTCACATTGACAATCACCGTAACAGAATGACAACCTACCTTGAGTTATCAAGACTTGTCTAAAAAGTGCAATTCATTGCCATGATGGCACACTAAGATGGCACACTAACACATTGGGCACCCTTCTTATTTATGTAAAAAGCGTCCAACATTTCTCTGGCCACCTGGTTTCGGCTTTTCCCAAGCACGCTGGTTTCGAAAAACGGGGGCGCGCATGCGCAGGACTTGCAGTGCGAAACCAAGTGTAATCTAGATACATTGTTAAGGGAGGCTTCATGTTCCATTAATCGGATGTTTAGACATTGACCAGTCTGGCCGATGTATGTCCTACCACAGCTGAGAGGTATTTCGTAAACCACAGCAGCTACGCATGGGCAATACGGTTTTACATGCTGTATGTCACAGGCGGCCCTATTGTTTTTCTCAGACACACGGGCGCATAGCCGCGAGAGCGTGTTAGGTGCGGAAAACACCACGGGAACATCGTGTCTGCCCACAACCTTCTTCAGGTTGTGGGCGACCTTATGAATATAGGGTATAATTTCCGGCCTTTTGTTATGCTGATTAGGTTCCGCCCTTTTTCGCATGCCTTTCAATTTCTTGAGCAAGCTCTCCGAAATAATAGTTATGACTGAGCAAGGAAAACCAGCTGATTGCAGACGCGACTCCTGATAATCAAATCTGTGGACCATCATGTGTTCGCAAGATCTGCTTAGCGCGGAATAACAATTCATTGTTATTCATCTTTACACGGTGGCGTGCACAACATGCTGGTGTGTAAATTCATCGTTACACGGTGGTGTGTAAAATCTCAGCAGCAACGTTTTCTCGTGTTGTGGCCGACTGTAAAACATGGAGTGCACTCTGAAACATGCATACCAACATTTTCTGACTTTCTAACCTTTTAGGCGTAATATATGACATGGCCTCTGAAATGAGCACAACGACATTTTGCTGGTTTTCTAGCTTTTGCAGTGCAAATTGAAAACTAACAGCCTTTTTACGTGTAGGTAACTGTCTACCCATACTGCTGGAAAGGAAGGCCTTCGGATTTTCCAACTTAGGTGGTTTGTAATGTACACAAAATACATTCTCGATCTTCAATGCCCAGGCTATTGCATGGTGTGAAATTCATTCGACCTGATTTACACAGTTGCAGCGCTGCTGTTTTTTTACTATGCAGGTACCTATGGCACTCAGACAGAGCCTAAGAATTGCATGCTTGGATTGGGACACTGCTGTAAAAATGTGAAGTGTAAATATGCTGTGCAGGAAGACAGTGCTGTGGAAATGGGCAATACTGCTATTTACTAAAGCTCTCCAGAAACCTGGAATCTGCATTTCGCATATGTCCATTCCAGGCAAAAGAAATAACTTTATTCTAATCTCTTTCTAACAGTTTGATCCATCTTGTACTTTTTTAAGTCTTCAAAAATCTGTAAAAAAGAAACAAAAGAGCGTAACACAATACAATATTTGTGCTCTTCGTGGAGAGACCTTATAACACTACCTACGATGAGACGTTTAGGCTATGGAGGTTTAAATTACAGTACTCAGGCTGTTAGTATAAAATGAGTGGCCGCAGCACAATACAGCATTGAGAGAGTAGAGTAATTTGAGACATTTATCTTCTCAGGGCACCTTTGCATGAAAGAAGAAATCAGTTATATAGAGACAGATGTCCGACTACCTTAGTCTGTGCTTTGCTTCTATCATCAGCCTAAACATATCCGCTCTTAAACAAGGCATCTCCAACTTTCCTTCTATTAACCGTTACCTAGTAGCTGCACCATCCTCAACGCCCTAGATTTAATAATTTCAGCTCCCCATGTCCTTTTTGCCACCACTACAACACTTGCTATTGCTTCGAATCCACACATTCGTCCAAAGTGACGATCTGTTTACTTTTTTTACACATAATTCGCTGTTATTCATATATTTTTCTTGGTTTCAGCAACTATATCATTCCTAGCATTTATTTCAAAGTTTATTCCGTTATGCTCCCGCCCTTTCATGTTTAATTTAATCTCAACCCCATCTTATATAGGTGAGTAGTGGTAAGATATAGCGTTTGCAAGCTTTCATCCTGACAGATATTGGAAAGCCACGACTCGAAGTACCGGCCAAGTGTATTTCACCCAATTCTTAGCTTCTTAATTATTTCACTCTTATTGGCTGGGTTAATGGTAGCTGCATGGCAGAAGCAAGTGTATTTATTTATCAGTTCTGTTCTTTCACGTCTTATGGTTAATTGATGTTCTGTTTCTTACCAGATGAACAATATTATGTTTTCTTTCAACTCCTTGTTATGCCCACCCTAGTGCTTCACTTTTACAGCGAAAGCTGTTATTAGATCACAACAAGGGCAGCTTTTGGCGCCGTAGTTGTCCGCCGCCGCTGCCGGTGTCCGTAACCACTATCGCTCGAAATAAGAAAAAAAAACGAAATAAGAAAAATTTCCAGGATGGAACGAGGTTCGAACCTGGGCCCTCTGCGTGAGAGCCCAGTATCGTACCTCAGAGCCATGTCGGTTTTTTTTTCTTTATTGCCGGTTTATTAAAGTCACACGTACATCAATAACAGACACCACTTACAGTAATAATACACATTGCTACAAGAATATGTCAATTATCTCATTAATTTTTTTCAGAGCCATGTCGCTGCTTGAAACTGCTTTGCAAGAAGACCCTATACAGACCTAATGTCGGGAAGGAACCACATTAACATATGTAATGTCGCGTGGTAGAAGAGTAAAATAACAGCCAAGCGTCACACAACGCGAATGCTGTAACCACCCTACTGAAACATTCCGTATGCCAGTCCAATAATTCCGTATGTTTCCGTAAGAACCTTACGGAAATATAAAGAACACGTATGGAAAATATACGGAAAACATATGGATTCCGCATGAAAACATATGGAATTATTGGACTGGCATATACGGAACTTTTCAGTAGGGCAGGCGTCACACAATGCGAATTGCGGAACGAGTGGGTTGTTGAATGCTTCCAACCCATTACAAAGGGCTCTGCCATAATTCTTCATCGTCATTAGCCAGGGCATTAACAAAGTGTACATAATGCCTTACAGGTGTTTAGCAGGTACCACGGTTCTGCGCAGAATGACGTAAAATTGCGTAGTGGCTGCTTCCTTACTTCACAAAAATTATGATTTATAGTGTAGTGGGTTTCTCGCAAGTGCACTTCTATTGGTTGCCAAGGAAGCCCATAAGGCTCCCATGATCCATTTCCTCAGGGTCTCAATAAAGTTAATTCCCTCTCTCTATCTCTTTCTGCCGTTAGCGTATGTTATAAAGCGTGGTGGGAGAGTGAAATAACGACCGGGCGACGTAACTAGTGGGTCATTTAAAGCTTCCAACCCATTACAAAAGGCACAGTCATAATTCTTCATCGTCATCAGCCATCACATCAAGAAACTGCACATAATGCCTTACAGATGGTACCTCGCTTCTCCGCAGAATGACGAGTAATGTGGTGGGTGCTTCCCAACTTCACAAAAATTATGCTTTGTGGCGTAGTGGGTACGTTGCTAGTGTAGTTGTATTAGTAACCACAAGAGAGTTTATAACGGGCTCTAGAAATGCCGCTTTTCGAGCTTTCGGTGTGACTGTGCTGCGCTTTCCGCGCAGGCCTGGCATTTTTTTTAAGTGCGAAGCATTTCTTTGCGAACCTCTGGCACTTTGAGCGTTTCTATCTACGTATCTATCTATCTATCTATCTATCTATCTAGCCGCCTACGTCTGGGTGCTCTCATGATCGCCTCCTTAACTTGGTGAAGACCAAAAATTTGCATGGGAGGGTAAGAGGATTTGACGATTATGATTGCCGGGTCATGACATGAATAACGTTAAAATCCTGTCGCGTACGTCGTCAAACCCTTTCCACTAGACACGTGTGGCACATGCCCGTTTACCACGGGCCGCGGTGTACGGGTATGCGCCACAGGTGATTGACAGTCTATATCTACCGAGGAACGGCGAGAACGGACATTGGTAACTTAAATGCTAGAGCGTTAAGAAAAACCAACAATGGCAGCGTTGACTCAACGAATGGAATGAATGAAAATTAGGATCCCTGCAGGAATCGAACCCAAGCATTCTGCGTGGCAATCAGCTATTCTACCACTGAACCATGCCAGGTCTATACACTGGTTTGGAAAAACAGCCTACACAGGCGTAATATCGGTGCAACATCAATTGTGGTTGTGGTGCTTGCTATCTAATTTTACAAGAAAGCAATAAACACTACATGATACTCCTACGATGTGTACTCCTACGATAAATGCATCATATCAGATTAACGTCTGTAGTTCCAGTGTTGGCTCCGCTTTGATAGCATTCTAATAAACATTACGTTTGTATTCATATGATTCAGCAAGCTATATTGAAGCATTGCTCGACCCCGGAGGGATACATTAACGAAAGTTACATGTGATATCCACATCACCGCACCGTAAATTGCACTTAGTCCGCAAGAACGACGCAGTGTCTATTTCTTACGAGGCTGGGCGATGGCCTCATGCTGACCGAGGATGATGCCAGATTGAGTGACCGCCGCTTTGTAGACTAGGCTACGTAGGCCACATACGCCCGGGTAGTCTACGAATACGACAAACACTATCCACTGATGTTGGTCCACGTAGCACTATCCAGGCATACCAGCCTCGACGGCCTATACCTCACCAACGCGAAGGGTGGCTTCAGGTTCCTACTTGTCGCCGGCTCTGACGACAGCCCATTTGTCGACGAAATGACCGAGGCATGAGGATGTAGATGCGGTCACTGACCAGGTCAAGGTGAAAAACACCGTGACGTTTCGGGACCCATACGGGTTCCTTGTTCGCACTAAGCAGGCAAGAGCCGTGTGTCGCTTTTTTATGCTAAAATGTGACGTAATGAACGGGTGTAGGTGTAGGAACCGAGGCATCCACGAATTCCAACAGCTCTACTATACGACATACTTCACTACACATGGACCCCTCGTCACCACGATCACGAACGGATCCTATAACAAGTCATGACCAGCTGCTGGTGCTCACTGATCACGGTGATGATGCCCTTGTTCAAGAACTGTCAAGAACTTCTTCCACACATGCACACGAGTTCGTGAAACGTGCGTGCGTTCTCGGGACACATATGCGGCTCTTCAACATATATATGTGTGCGTATAAAATTTAAACATATCTTTAGCGTCATTTTGTAACGTGTCGCTCAGAAAAAAAGTTACGCCACAGTCACCTACCCACCGCATGCTTCGCATAACATCGACTCCCACGGTACGTGGGATCTGCCGAATTTTTTGTTTCTCCATCATCCTCTGAAGTTGTCTCGTGGTTCAAATAATAAAACATTATCACCACAAAATTTCAAATGGCTAGAAAATTCACTAAAAATCTTCATTTAAATAACTGCAATTCCATTTCTCCGATGCCTCCTGTAAACATACAATCAATACCATTGCATATGTAGTCGCTCTATACCCGACATTTTGCTCATTGCAATTTTACCACTTTTCCAAGGAGAACTTAGCTTGGGGCACAGTCAGAATAGATATTTGGCATATTCCTCATGTACAATCTAGTTGAAAAACGATGACCCCCTATTTACATTGCATGAAGTCCACAAAACATTTTGCCTCCTAACCAGGTAACGCAGCTTCTCTCAGGTCACTGCATATCAACTACTGTCAACTTCTGATGCGTGTAATGAAATAGAAGTAGGTGGACTGACGCTAACAAGTCTGTGTGAAATTAAACTTAACAATAACAGGTCACAAGCTAATGAATCTAGAAAATCTGTCCAGATGATTCTAAAAAGACAAGGCGTGCAAACACGGACACAAGAAAGAAGTCAGGACACCACAAACGCCGACTATCACCTGTCGGCGTTTGTGGTGTCCTGACTTCTTTCTTTTTGTCCGTGTTTGCACGCCCTGTCTTTTTAGAATGAATACTTACCAACTAGCTCAGCTCTCTGTTGTTCTAAGCTTCATATCCAGATGACAAAGTAATCAATGCGACCAGCAGTAATCTTGTAGATTAAGGGAGTAACAGAGCGAACACACACCCACAAGAGGGACGACACGGACACAACAGCGCTTTTGTGTCCGTGTCGTCTCTCTTGTGGGTGTGTGTTCGCGCTGTTGCTCCCTTAATCTACAATATGAACCAACTCGCCCAAGAAGAAGTATTAATGACATCAGTAATCTAACAGTATAAAAGCCACAAGGCGAATCTACGCGAACAAACTGGCACAGGCTTACTTAGTTTATCCCTCACGGTTTCTATGTTCCTCTAAGCCAACATTTCCCCCTTTTTAACTCGAGGTCTCTTCATAGCAACACTGACCAGCAAAATAGTTATAGGCTAGGTTGTATTTGCAACGTTGTGGATCCATACAAAACTCCTGGAAAATGCACAAGCGGCATCTCCAGCAGAAGCTACTTGGGCATATAGCGAACCAAGCTGCCCAAAAAATGTGTTTAGATTTTAGGCTTATTTTTGTGCATTTAGAAAGCTAGACTTTCGCCAGAAGTTTTAGCGTGGGAAGTTAACTTGCTGTAGTAGCAGGATGGACAACTGCTATGGTCCGTTGTAAATAATACTTCTATCTCAAGAAAATGAAGTCAGGAATTGTGCGACTCACCTAAACATTCCATTCAGAATCCATGATATTTTTGTCAAACTGAAGACTTTTGGGTTTTCTTTTCTTGCTTTTTTTCTTAGCCTTGCTTCCATGGTCTCGGTTAATACCAAAAAGTGCTCTGTACCAATAGCAGGAAAAAACAATGCTAAATATTTCAGTAATGAAGTTACTCATGAGCTTGTACCTAGATTCGTAGTAATTCCCAAAATACATTCATGAAGTTATGCAGGTACTAAATGTTGAAATTTGGTGTCTCAAGGCTATCCGTAAATGTTGTTTATACAGATATTGCTCTTTCTTAGAAATCACTACCCTACCAGCAAAATTTGCTTGGCCCAAGCATGGTAAATCATCAGTGACCAAGCTGTTGATGAATGGAAAGTTATTGGAGGCCAAGCAAAATATGAGCTTGGCAGATGTGACAAGCCTACCATTGGCCAAGCAAAGGAAGTCCGTGCCTGGCAAATCATTGGAAACACCTCTTGCCATGGTTGGCACTGTAGTGGAACACCATGCAATAACCAAGCATGTTCTAGATATGGAAGCCAAGCATTTTGGCCAATGTAATTTCTGGCAGATTTTTTGTAGTTTTTTGTCTTGGATAAAATTTGATGCCCGGCTACTTTTTTTCTACATTTTTGTCTGTACTCTTCCTCCCCCCCCCCCCAGATAAGTCACAAGAGAAATATTTTTGGTGCTTCAGATTTATTTTACACTGAACATATACAAGGCAATACGCCATTTTTATATGCCTTCCTGAACTCTTGCGATTATAAAGTGTTGCTTGGGCTTCTGTTGGAGTCTTTCATCAAGGTGGCACGCCGTCTTTGCATAAGTGCACCTTCTTGATCCACAGCGAACATGAGCCACCTTTTTGTTATGTCCGAAACAGCTGTGTCAGTTGTGTTGAACGGGGTACGTCTGGCACCTGTGAATTACAAGGAGACAAAAAATCATCAGCTTCTCTTTAAAGTCATTTCTCAGGTTTTCAACAATTTTCAACACATAGCGGGAACATTTGTTGGAAGGCTAATCAGTTATGCATGATTATGAATATCAGAACACATGCACGGACAGGAAGAAGAGTTGGTTGGACAGCATGATACATATTTTTTTTTTCACTTTCAACTACAAGTTTATTAATGGAGTAGCTTGCGTAGTTATGTGAGAACCCCATCAATATGAAACAAAAGATGAAGAAAAACAACAAAAAATGTCCCACTTAATCTTCTATTCTGGCACCCTCTTCCAGAACAACATATATTCTTTGAAATTATAAAAGATCATACTTTTTTGCTGATAGCACTATGGAAGGAGCATTGGCGCATGAGCATTCTTATTATGTCCTTGTTTTCTTCCTGTACGTATGTCCTTTGATATTTATGAACGTTGCTGGGATAGTCGATGTACCACAATGTTGTAGTTGCCGTGTAGCTTCTGTTGAGTCCTGCTGCTTAGCAGTGCTGCTGTCTGTTAAACAAAGAAATTGGTTATGTGCTCTGGTTCTCGGCTCCTAAAAATAGGAACTCCAATAAAACAGAAAATCGGATGATCGAACACTGCACTGGAGAAGCATCTTGGTAGTAGTGAAACTGTTTGTTTCAATGCTGATTCTTGCTCCTGATGGCACATGCTGGCAGTATTCATGAAGGCAGCATATATAAACTCTGAAAAATTTGTGTCAGTTGGACAAGTTTCCAAACAAACATCAGTAATGCAGTATGTGCAAATATACTGGTCGTGGTGAAGCATTTTCTAAACAACTGTGACCGAAATATCACAACATGGAGAAGTCTGTATAATACTGGACCTCATAATGAAGATGTTGTCCTGCAGAGCAGGAGAGAAAACTGGAATTTGTTTTTTATTGACACTTGCCAAGGAGAAACAGCAGAACATTTGCCAGGCTTTTAAATGCTAATTTGTTCTCACAAACCCAGCTGTACTTCTGTACGACCATTTTAGATACAATGTGCTGGAGCTCTCTGTGCATGGCATCTTTAGCACTGCTGCCACCTTCTAGGGAGAAATAGCTGATCTGTAATAAAAAAAGCAATAAATAAATTATTGAGTTTATCAAAGAAATGTTACACATGTTTAAAGCTTGGAAAGAAGTCTTTATTATATTCAGAGGTTGTGGTGCGTGCCAACAGAAAGATAACCTTGCAGTGATAAAACAGCATTATTTCATCACTTGAAATATTCATTATACATTCTACGCAGTACTTGTGTGGACTGACAAAATCTATGCCTTCATGGTGGAAAATTGTGATTAAAAGTAACAAAACCCAGTAAGAATTCAGGCCTCATTCAGTTCTTGTAAACAGGCTTTTTTTAAATTTCATGAAGATTCTCTTGCACAATTGTAAGATATGTGTGTTTATGTTTGTGTAATTGATAAGTAGTCTGAGCAGTGGCACTCACTCCATGCAAGAAAACAGAACACAAAAGTTTCAAAACTTACATTGAGCTGATAGCTCATTTACAGAGGACCATACGATGCAAATCCAGAAATGCATTACAGCCAGAATACCATGGCTTACCAACACTGCGTACTTATTGAACACAGCTTTAAAACTGCGCCAATGTCTGAAATGACAGCTTTCTCAATAAATGAATTCCTGAAGTAGCAATAGCTGAAATTTCATCATGACATTATTTTAAAAGATGGACTCCACTAAAGTAGAAAAAAATGCCGAGAAATCTTATTGCGCCAAGCAGGGCGGCTGCCCGATGACCCTTTGACAAGGCACTAGATGACGTACGTAAATGAAAAAAATACACGTGTGGTTGAATTTGCAAGGCGGAAGATCCCATGACTTCCTTGCATTCAACTGCACCAGCCTTCACATCTAATTCGCCTTGGAAATATGATCACATGCACACGTTTATAATTCCTTATTAATTAATAAGGCGCTGGAATCGACTCTAGATCGCACGGCGCGTCAGCATGGCAACATGGCAACGCGAGGCGCTCCTCCAGAAGCGAACGAGAAATAGCCGCGCACGCCGACCACACTAAAGGGCATAGTATACGAAGCTCGACGCTGCTTGATACAAAGTACGGTCATACTGCATACTAAGTGGAACCTTGCATCTACCGAGATGTAGCAGCTACAGACTGCATCAGCGGCTCGGCAACTGTCTTTCGGACCGTGCAGGCGGCAACACCTCAGGTGGCAGTCCGTTCAGTTTGTCATATTGCGCATAGTTTTCACATAAAACCGTGGATCGCTCATAAAAAATTAAGGCCAATTGAAGCCATGCTCGAACACCGTACAGAACGTTTGACATATGCCCGGTTTTCGCTGGTAACATGGGAAAACTACGGCATGTGCAATCACACACATTGAAAAGAGTTAGGACTACACATGCACTACGTACGCAGCATCCGCAATTTTCGCCTCAGTGAACCTCGTCATCGAATCCCATATTGCATAGAGGGAACAAGGGCAAATAGAGAAACTGAAATTTACTCACCTTCTATTTCAACTTGAATTAGAAGCTCGTCGCTCCCCTGCACAGCACATCTCCACCTTCAACCAACGCCATGCGAACAAGGAACAAGGGCGCCGGCCGCGCCGCGCAGTCATACACGCGTGGTTGGGAGTGTATTCGGTACATGCGAATACACGCTTAAAGCCACATTAACTGCAATATTTTTGATGACTTGTGCACTATTACACAAGCGCTTAACAGCCGCTGCAGTTTGTAAATTCGCGAAAATTGCCTGTTTGGATGCACTGGTGAACTATTTTTTTTTTAGCGCACGAAGGTTGTGCACAGGCCGAACCGTGCCGCGCGCGGGAAAAGGTGCGAAATTCAAACGTCGCACTGCGTGCGAGCGCATGTACAGGTCTGGTCCTCTGGATAAAAAGAAATGAAAAATGAAGTATTCCGTAGAGCAACCAGAGCGAACTGAATTAATGACCGGAAAAAATATTAGCACGTGGCTATTCGGTAGCTGTTTGTAAGACTTCACGACAAACTGTACTAGAGAAACGGACACAACCGCTCTTCCGTCTTATTTTTTTAACCGCTTGTACATGTTCGTGCGCCACGAATTTCCACGGAGAAGAATAATACAAAGAAGTGAGTATGCTTGATGGCAAGGCACATTCCGAGAACATTGGCCAGCAACCATGGCACGTTACAGAAAAGCCCTTGGCCTCCATCTTAAATGTGGCAGATATCTTTCAAACCTTTTGTTTCATTCTAATAAGTGTTAAGAGCCAACAACTACGGGAAACACACACTTAAAAAATAAATTGGCCACTTTCGCTGCCATATCTTATCCATATTTTGCATGTAGGCCATGCCCTTTTCTATCACGCTGTCAGGGCATTGGCCAATGATAACCGAAGCCGATGGGAATCCAAGATGTGTTCAATGATCGGCCATCGGCCACTGCTGGGAGGGTAGGGGTGTGCGAATATTCGAGTTTCGAATTCGAATCGAATAGTACCTCATCGAATAATTGGATTCGACTTTCCAATAGCTAGTATTCGAAGTTTCGAATAATTCGACAGGACGAATATCTAAAACGCGACGAAGGCCAATGGTGCCACTTGGTTAGGATGGGGTGGCGAAAACTAACGCTAACGTCGTTACAGTAGGCCTTTCGTTAAAGTTTTCACCGACATCCTGGTTCAAAAGCGAGCCCATGCTGACCTTAAACGAGATTATGTCATTTCCGCACGTAGAAAAAGACATGAGAAAACTGTCAAGCCCTTCACAACTTCGTTCCCCAAACGAAGGTACGGACTTCTTGCGTAGTTCGGTCGCATGTTCCGCAAGCGTAGTAAACCGTCCTGACTTTGGCTTTGCATTGGCTTTGCATGTAAAAATTTGTTCATGGTGGGCAGTCGCCACTGCTGCACCGAACCACTCGTTCAGAAACTCCTATCGTTCCGGCACTCAGTGAAAACGCTGCTATGAAAGGGCACCCGAAGATTTTTGGGCCCGGAGCACCCATGGCGATGAAGCACATTACCGCTGTCTGATGAGCCTTATTGCGCGACCATGGGAAAAAAAACTAGCTACCGTACACCCTTGTGTTAGCCGTTAGGAGGTTAGAAGTGGCGCTGCTGACTGGAATGGCGGCTCTTCTCTCAACGTGACTGCGCGCCCATAAAAGCTGAAACAAAAGCCACTCCCGAACAAATGCGTAATAAAACTGTCTGCACGACGTAGCATCCCTGATTTTTCCTCTGTCTTGCCGTAACTAGCGGTACACATTTCGTGTAAATATACTATTCGATATTCGATTTGATATTCGATATTTTTGGCCACTATTCGGCACTATTCGATTCGAATTCGATTCGAGGTGAAATTTCACTATTCGCACACCCCTAGAAATCACCCAATCTAGCTAGCATACATGTTAACCACTAATCTTGAGTACTAGTTTCGCTGTACCAGTATTCATTTTTATGTTGCAGCAGTGGCTTAGTGATTTAAGCATCTGCCTCATATGCGGATGGTGCGAGGTTCGATCCCCAGCGCGGCTGGGCGCCCGCCAGGGATGCAATGTGTACAAGCTTCCCTTGGCCTGCTGCTCGGGATATCTGCGGCATATCTGGGAACACTTGAAAAATAGGTCTTATATGTCACCTTGTGTTGCGAAACACATCATGAGCCATTGTCCCCTTCGGCCAAAGTTGCCTTCCCGCCAAAAAATTCTTCGTCATCAGCTGCCAGCATTATACTATTGTCACATTGCTGACTAGTTGCACGCACGCTCACTGGCACGATCTACCTACTTGAATTCCGAGGGTGAAAATACCTTAACCAGAAGTGCTACAGGCTGATGGGACGTCAGATTGGTACGTTAAATGTGGGATGTCACATTGAACGTTACGTTGGGACGTTAAACCCCCGACACCCCTCAATAAAGGCATAATCGTAAATATGTAAAAAAGGCGTCTCTTTACTGCAACAGCCTATGAGATAGCATTCAGGGCATGTAGTACATATTTATACACTGATGCACCCCTGGGTATGTGGATTATGTAACTATTGTAGAGATCTGATTTTTGTATCAGTCCAAGCTGAGAATGAGCATCGAGCATGAACGAGAAAGTACAGAAGTTGGGTGCTTTAACTACGGAACACTGATTATAACTGGGAGCTTCAAAAAAGGCACTCAGGGCGAAAAGTTGGCGTTCAATGGTAAATTAATGCGCCCTGAGAGAGATCCCACGTACCGTGGTAGTCGATGTTATGCGAAGCGCGAGGCGGAAAGGTCACCGAGGCGTATCTTTTTTTACTGGCGAAACATTACGAAATGACGCTACAGATTTATATAAATATTATACGCACACATATACGTTGAACAGCCGCATATGTATTATATAATTAGTTGTTTACAGCTGGGTAACGCTGCCGACGGCAACGTGGGTATTACCAACACCAGAAGCGGTAAGCTGATATGAAGTGCTTTACTTGTCCGTTATGATGGAGAACACACGCACGTTTCACAAACCTGTGTGAAACGTGCGAGAACAAGGTCATCAACACCGGGATCAGTGCGGTCATGACTTGTTATCGGATCCGGCCGTGATCGCGGTGATGAGGTGTCCATGTGTAGTGAAGTATGAGGTATAGCACAGCTCTTGGAATTCGTGGATGCCTAGGTCATTTCGTCGACAAATTGTCTCTCGATAGAACCGGCGACATGTCGGAATCTCAAGTCATCTTTTGCGTTGGTGAGATATGGGCCGTCGAGGCTGGTAGGCCTGGATAGTGCTACGCAGACCAACATCAGTGGATGGCGCTTGTCGTATTCGTGGACTACCTGGGCGTATGAGGCCCACGTAGCCTAGTCTACAAAGCGGCTGTCAATCAGTCTGGCATATGCTCGGTGAGCGTGAGGCCATCGCCCAGCTCAAGAAATGAAGAGGACACAGCGTCGTTCTGGCAGACTAAGTGCTCTTTACGGTGCGGTGATGTGAATATCATACTTAACTTTCGTTAATGTATTCCTCAGGCAGGGTTGCCAATGGTGGCTACTTTTCGCCAAATTGGCGGATTTGAGAGGCCTGTGGCGACTTAAATATATAAATGGCGACATGGCGAATTTTTGGCGATTTTCGACTTAGGTCTCCACTTAGGTATGCATCCTAAGCTCAGTGTCTTCCCAACGAATGAGCGGCAACATTCTCTGTATTTTTCTTGGTTTTAGGCCCACGAGTAGAATGTGCACATTACGAGTCATTCGGTATGTCCGTCCTGTAACTCGTGCGTATCTCCAATTCATCTAGATGCAGGAGGTACTTGAACGTCCCCCAGCGACATTCAAGCGAAATGCAAGTCAGCGGACTGTCTTGCAAACCGCGAGGGGGCAGTGTTTGACTATAAGTTAATGGCTTTAGGTGTTTTAAGCTTCTCTAAAGTTTCGTTTCTGAAGGGGCTAGACGACGGGTTGGCCGCGTGTTCCGACCACTTGTTCCGCCAAAGTTCGAACTGTTCTGTATAGCTTGGCGACTTATTTGTTGTTGCGATACCCAGAATTCAGCTCGTAAAGACAATTTTGGAATAGCGAAGAGAGGCGGATACGCGACTATTTGTGCAACAAAATTTTTTATTGAGGCATTTTCCACTGTTCTCGGTGAACGTGTGCGATGAAAACAATTGGTATATAACATTTTACATTGTCTACCTGTTCATTAATAACGCATCGGATTGACGCGTGTAGATATCAGTGACTATAAGAGAAGGTCGGTGTCGTCCGGTATCATATTAGTTCACACTGAAAAGGTGTAAGACTCACTATTGTTCGGTTCCTGTAAGAATTCTGTCGTGTTACCTTCAATAAACCTTTTAATCCTTTTATTCCATATGATGGTACGTAAAGCTGTCTACAAACAACGCGTTCACGGTTTTCGCCCAAGGTTTACCACACTTTTACCTTTGAAACGAGCGGACAGGGATGGAAGGAGCGTTTCATTCATTCACCCTTGCGCCGCCACGCACATCTTGCGTCTAGTCGAAGAAGCAGCACCAATAACTCCCATGGTGAAGCGGGCGACGCGACTGGCATTGAGAAACGTCAATAAAATTTAAGGGTCTTGGATGGTACTGTATTCTACGGGGCTATACGCGAGTGGAAATTTTTATTACTAGGTACACCGCCCATATCTAAATGGCGACTTTTTTGGCGAAATTTGTAAAAGAAATGGCTACTTTTGGCGACTTTTTGCTCGTCGTTTGGCGACCTTTACTCGAAAGTCAGTGGCAACCCTGTCCTCAGGGGTCGAGCAATGCTTCAATATAGCTTACTGAATCATAAGAATAGAAATGTAATGTTTATTAGGCTGCTATAAAAGCAGAGTCAACACTGGAATCAAAGACGTTAATCTGATATGACGCGTGTATCGTAGGAGAACAGATCGTAGGAATATCATATAATGTTATTTGCTTGCTTGTAAAATTAGATAGCAAGCACCACAACCACAATTGACGTTGCACCGATATTACGCCTGCATAGGCTGTCTTTCCAAAGCAGTTTAGAGACCTGGCGTGGCTCTGTGATAGGATACCTGATTGCCACGCAGAATGCTTGGGTTCGATTCCTGCTGGGATCCCAATTTCCATTCTTTCCATTCGTCGGGTCAACGCTGCCGATTTCGGTTTTTCTTAACGCCCTCGCATTTAAATCACCAATGTCTGTTCTCACTGTTATAAACTGCAAACTGTCAATCACCTGTGGCGCATACCCGTACACAGGGCCCCGTAGTAAGCGGGTATGTGCCATACGTGTTTGGAGGAAAGGGTTTGACGACGTACGCGACAGGATTTTAACGTTATTCATGTCATGACCCGACAGTCATATTCGTGAAATCCTCTTAACCCCCCATGCCAATTTTGGTCCACACCAAACTAAAGAGGCGATCATGAGAGCACCCAGACGTAGGCGGCTAGATAGATAGATAGATAGATAGATAGATAGATAGATAGATAGATAGATAGATAGATAGATAGATAGATAGATAGATACGTAGATAGATAGATAGATAGATAGATACGTAGATAGAAACGCTCAAAGTGCCAGAGGTTCGCTAAGAAATGCTTCGCATTTAAAATGGAGTTTTTGTAAACTAGAAAAGTCAACCGTGTAGTGCAAGCGCCACCATTACCGGTAATCTCACAGGTGCACCGCAATAATTTTGGGTGTGGATCGCTAGGTAGGAAGAGCCCTAGGTAGGAAGCCTGTCACAATGCAACAACCTATTGTAGATGAAGGAGGAAATTAATTAGAAAGATACGAAGTGCTAGGTTACATCCCAAAGGTACAGCCTTCGTACAAAGGGATCGTCCAAGGGATTTCCCCTATGTGAGTAAAAGCATGAACACCGAAGTATGATCAGGCGGGGTCACTAAAGCGCCAAGAAATACCGAGGGTAATCGAAAACAAGTACCTCGGAGTACGGGTAAATGAGGGTGCTAGGTACAGATCAAATCACACTTCTCTAGAGCGCCCAGCCGACTGGGCTAGCCAACTAGCCCAACAGTCTGTTCTGGTATGACGGAGAGAGACACCGTGGAAGAGCTACTAAAATTTCAGCTTCAAAAAGGCTGAAGGAAAAATTCCAGAGCCGACTGCCCCGGTTTTAGATGGGGTTCTCGTCAGCCTCATTAACCAACTAGGACATAACACTAAGAAGCACTTTATAAAGCTGTAGAAACATGCTTACAGGACAAGCAAATACCGGACAGTTGGCGAAAAAGTAGAATGAACCTAATCTATAAAGGCAAGGGAGAAAAGGATAAGATTCGCTCGTACAGACCACTAAACATTACATCGGTACTGTACAGGTTGGCGATGGAGGCAGTAAAAATAAAAATAGAAACGTGGGCAGAATATAACGCTATTTTAGGGAAACTTCAGAATGGTTTTCGAATCGACAGGCAGTTAGACGATAACCTGCATGTTCCAACTCAGTGTATAGAAATAACTAAAATAGAAAACAGGCCCTTGTACGTGGCTTTTCTAGACATCACTAGGGCGTAGGACAACGTTAATCAGGAAATTTCGTGGAATTTCGTGGATATATATACAGCTTTTCAGGGAGATATACCGAGAAAATACAGTTTGCATAGAATGGGAAGGAATGAGTAGCAAGGAGAACGTTGATATTAGCAAGGGGCTCATACAGGATTGTCCTTTGTCCCCGCTGTTATTCATGCTGTACATGGTTAGTATGGAAACAGCGTTATAAGGTAGCAACATTGCTTTTATTCTGTCACACAAACAGGGCGGCGTCATGATTGAGCAAAAGCTTCCTGGTTTATTTTATGCGAAAGATATTGTCTTATTTGCGGACAGTAGAGATGATATACAGCGGCTGGCGGATATATGTGGAAGGGAAGGGAAGGGAAGGGAGGGATTTAGTGTAACAAAATGTTGATTTATGGTATTCAATGGTCCCAATGATCAGGCTCTATATATATATATGTATATATATATATATATATATATATATATATATATATATATATATATATATATATATATATATGTATATGTGTGTGTGTGTGTGTGTGTGTGTGTGTGTGTGTGTGTGTGTGTGTGTGTGTGTGTGTGTGTGTGTGGAAGGGGGGGGGAGGCGTGTTATTCTGGAGAGTTGCTTGTTGGGCAAGTTGGTACATACTTAGTTAACTGCAAAAGAAGCCACAAAACGTCGAACACGGAAAAAGCAGAGCGGCAGAAAACAGAGATAGAGCGTGCATACGTAGTGTGAGTGCGGACGCCGAGGGACATACCCCCGAGCAAAAGATGCCTTCGCATCTAACGATCCTATGGATAGCCAATTTATCGATAGGTTTGCATCACTAGCTGCCACACACTGCGAGAACGCCCGAGAATCAGAGCCTCTGAAGAACGGCGACGAGAGCACAGCCGGGAGTGAGCTTCGCTGGCCTTGACAGAGTGGAATGCTGTCGAGTTTTTAGGCGAAGCTCTTATCTCACAGATCTTGGAGGCGTCGCATGTGAGAAACCCTGCGCCGGTGAGCGTACTGAAATGCGGCCCCCGAAGGTGCGCCTGTCACCTGCGAATTTGCAGGCGTCGTTTTCTAATAAATGATGCTTCTCCCGATAGTGAGCTTGTAGGCAATCAGCCGCTTCTGATATTGCAATCTGATCTTTTACCGAGGTGAATTGTCATTTTCACGTTGCCACATTTCATTGTTGCGAGGATATAAACGCATGGCAGTCGTTGTTCCCTGTAGAAACTGAAGTGTTGCGCTGTTGAGCACGTGGATGAAGGTCCGATTCCCGGCATGGAGGAAGGAAAGAGTTATGAGAGAGCACGACGCAATGCGACAGAAAGAAAGAAAGATAGAGCGGCAAGCACGTCAAGTTTCGCTTGACCTAATATTCTCAACAGGACTCCTGACTCTTTTTATCGCGATATCACTTATAGAAACTCGAGGCACACTTATTGCATGGCTCTCATGATCTGTAATAAGTCCTCCAAATCGATCACATCGAGGCTGCTGACAGGCGCGGCTCAAGCACAGAGGAAAGGCGCCGGGCGGCTCTGTCGGGCGAAGGAGCATGGGGGGGGGGGGCGCCCGTGGTGGGCCTACGTCGCTCGGGCAGCCAACTGCGAACTTTCATCAAGCGGGCGTGGTGGCGCGTTCTAGCGATCTCGAGAGAGAGTTCAGGTTCATACCTCTCTACCTGCTGTGCTCCCACCGCTTACTTCGCGTTGGAGCACGAAAGCCGCTTCGCTCGCTGGAGTGGCCGTATTCCCTTACGCCAGCGTTTTGTAGAGTTACACCACATTGGATCCTAAAGGAGTTAGCTTCTAATCTTACGCCGTATAACATTCAAATTTGTTGCTACCACATCCATTTCTACTTCGCCTTTGCGGAGGAACTGCCACCTTCTTTATATTATACGATTTCTCTTTTACACTTACGTTAATTCAATCGTTGCGTTTGCCGTTACATGCTTGTATCATTAAGGTTACGTGCTACGTTCGTTCTTTGTATGCCACAGTTAATGGCAAGTCACTCCTACCATCATCGCACTACGTCCGCCATCTCGCTTCCTCGTATTCTTCGTGTGATTATGTGAAAGTGTACGCGCCTTATCAGTCCTGCTCCTCACGAGATATGGTGCGCATAATTTGGACATATGCAGGTTCTTTCCTACAATCTACAATGCTAGCGGCATGGCAAGGCTAGCAGCTGAGCACGGCGACTGGTTCACCTACGACAAGTGCCCGCGCGCGCTGATGTTCAAGAGAGGCTTCAAGGACCCGAGTGATATAGAACGAGTCTTGGACTTTGTCAGGTGTGCATTTGTTTGCTTCACTGCTGTCGCTTCGACGCCACAACAAGAAGGCCTGTTACTAGTATACGGATGTTAAGTACTGCAGCATATCAGATAGCTATGACCTACTGCCTAGTAACATACAAATAGAAAGACAGCGTATGTGAGAACGAGATACACTACTCACGGATTGAAAAGCGAAAATTAAGGGTTATAATTGCACGTGCTTTTGTTTCCATCGTCTGCAGGTGGCGTCATATCGGCGTAATTTCGACGCTAATAGTTATGTGAGAGCCAACATTGCCTCCTTGGCAGCAAGACTTGCAGCCACATGAAGCGGTTATCACGAGCAATTGCTCATACCTGTCGTGTCAGAGCCAACATTCCTTTTTTCGTAGCCAGGTTAGCAGCCACGTGACGCGGTTATCACGAGCAATTGCTCATACCTGTCGTGTCAGAGCCAACATTACGTTTTTGGTAGCCAGGTTAGCAGCCACGTGACGCGGTTATCACGAGCAATTGCTCATACCTGTCGTGTCAGAGCCAACATTACTTTTTTGGTAGCCAGGTTAGCAGCCACGTGACGCGGTTATCACGAGCAATTGCTCATACCTGTCGTGTCAGAGCCAACATTACTTTTTTGGTAGCCAGGTTAGCAGCCACGTGACGCGGTTATCACGAGCAATTGCTCATACCTGTCGTGTCAGAGCCAACATTACTTTTTTGGTAGCCAGGTTAGCAGCCACGTGACGCGGTTATCACGAGCAATTGCTCATACCTGTCGTGTCAGAGCCAACATTACTTTTTTGGTAGCCAGGTTAGCAGCCACGTGACGCGGTTATCACGAGCAATTCCTCATACCTGCCGTGTCAGAGCCAACATTACTTTTTTGGTAGCCAGGTTAGCAGCCACGTGACGCGGTTATCACGAGCAATTGCTCATACCTGTCGTGTCAGAGCCAACATTACTTTATGGTAGCCAGGTTAGCAGCCACGTGACGCGGTTATCACGAGCAATTGCTCATACCTGTCGTGTCAGAGCCAACATTACTTTTTGGTAGCCAGGTTAGCAGCCACGTGACGCGGTTATCACGAGCAATTCCTCATACCTGCCGTGTCAGAGCCAACATTACTTTTTTGGTAGCCAGGTTAGCAGCCACGTGACGCGGTTATCACGAGCAATTGCTCATACCTGTCGTGTCAGAGCCAACATTACTTTTTTGGTAGCCAGGTTAGCAGCCACGTGACGCGGTTATCACGAGCAATTCCTCATACCTGCCGTGTCAGAGCCAACATTACTTTTTTGGTAGCCAGGTTAGCAGCCACGTGACGCGGTTATCACGAGCAATTGCTCATACCTGTCGTGTCAGAGCCAACATTACTTTTTTGGTAGCCAGGTTAGCAGCCACGTGACGCGGTTATCACGAGCAATTGCTCATACCTGTCGTGTCAGAGCCAACATTACTTTTTTGGTAGCCAGGTTAGCAGCCACGTGACGCGGTTATCACGAGCAATTCCTCATACCTGCCGTGTCAGAGCCAACATTACTTTTTTGGTAGCCAGGTTAGCAGCCACGTGACGCGGTTATCACGAGCAATTGCTCATACCTGTCGTGTCAGAGCCAACATTACTTTTTTGGTAGCCAGGTTAGCAGCCACGTGACGCGGTTATCACGAGCAATTGCTCATACCTGTCGTGTCAGAGCCAACATTACTTTTTTGGTAGCCAGGTTAGCAGCCACGTGACGCGGTTATCACGAGCAATTGCTCATACCTGTCGTGTCAGAGCCAACATTACTTTTTTGGTAGCCAGGTTAGCAGCCACGTGACGCGGTTATCACGAGCAATTGCTCATACCTGTCGTGTCAGAGCCAACATTACTTTTTTGGTAGCCAGGTTAGCAGCCACGTGACGCGGTTATCACGAGCAATTCCTCATACCTGCCGTGTCAGAGCCAACATTACTTTTTTGGTAGCCAGGTTAGCAGCCACGTGACGCGGTTATCATGAGCAATTGCTCATACCTGTCGTGTCAGAGCCAACATTACTTTTTTGGTAGCCAGGTTAGCAGCCACGTGACGCGGTTATCACGAGCAATTCCTCATACCTGCCGTGTCAGAGCCAACATTACTTTTTTGGTAGCCAGGTTAGCAGCCACGTGACGCGGTTATCACGAGCAATTGCTCATACCTGTCGTGTCAGAGCCAACATTACTTTTTTGGTAGCCAGGTTAGCAGCCACGTGACGCGGTTATCACGAGCAATTGCTCATACCTGTCGTGTCAGAGCCAACATTACTTTTTTGGTAGCCAGGTTAGCAGCCACGTGACGCGGTTATCACGAGCAATTGCTCATACCTGTCGTGTCAGAGCCAACATTACTTTTTTGGTAGCCAGGTTAGCAGCCACGTGACGCGGTTATCACGAGCAATTGCTCATACCTGTCGTGTCAGAGCCAACATTACTTTTTTGGTAGCCAGGTTAGCAGCCACGTGACGCGGTTATCACGAGCAATTCCTCATACCTGCCGTGTCAGAGCCAACATTACTTTTTTGGTAGCCAGGTTAGCAGCCACGTGACGCGGTTATCACGAGCAATTGCTCATACCTGTCGTGTCAGAGCCAACATTACTTTTTTGGTAGCCAGGTTAGCAGCCACGTGACGCGGTTATCACGAGCAATTGCTCATAACACTTGTGTCAGAGCAAACATCGCTTTTTTGGCAGCCAGATTTGCAGCCACATGAAGCGGCTATCACGAGCAATTACTCATAACAGTCGTGTCAGAGCCAACATTACTTTTTTGGTAGCCAGGTTAGCAGCCACGTGACGCGGTTATCACGAACAATTGCTCATACCTGTCGTGTCAGAGCCAACATTACTTTTTTGGTAGCCAGGTTAGCAGCCACCTGACGCGGTTATCACGAGCAATTGCTCATACCTGTCGTGTCAGAGCCAACATTACTTTTTTGGTAGCCAGGTTAGCAGCCACGTGACGCGGTTATCACGAGCAATTGCTCATACCTGTCGTGTCAGAGCCAACATTACTTTTTTGGTAGCCAGGTTAGCAGCCACGTGACGCGGTTATCACGAGCAATTGCTCATACCTGTCGTGTCAGAGCCAACATTACTTTTTTGGTAGCCAGGTTAGCAGCCACGTGACGCGGTTATCACGAGCAATTGCTCATACCTGTCGTGTCAGAGCCAACATTACTTTTTTGGTAGCCAGGTCAGCAGCCACGTGACGCGGTTATCACGAGCAATTGCTCATAACACTTGTGTCAGAGCAAACATCGCTTTTTGGCAGCCAGATTTGCAGCCACATGAAGCGGCTATCACGAGCAATTGCTCATAACAGTCGTGTCAGAGCCAACATTACTTTTTTGGTAGCCAGGTTAGCAGCCACGTGACGCGGTAATCACGAACAATTGCTCATACCTGTCGTGTCAGAGCCAACATTACTTTTTTGGTAGCCAGGTTAGCAGCCACCTGACGCGGTTATCACGAGCAATTCCTCATACCTGCCGTGTCAGAGCCAACATTACTTTTTTGGTAGCCAGGTTAGCAGCCACGTGACGCGGTTATCACGAGCAATTGCTCATACCTGTCGTGTCAGAGCCAACATTACTTTTTTGGTAGCCAGGTTAGCAGCCACGTGACGCGGTTATCACGAGCAATTCCTCATACCTGCCGTGTCAGAGCCAACATTACTTTTTTGGTAGCCAGGTTAGCAGCCACGTGACGCGGTTATCACGAGCAATTGCTCATACCTGTCGTGTCAGAGCCAACATTACTTTTTTGGTAGCCAGGTTAGCAGCCACGTGACGCGGTTATCACGAGCAATTGCTCATACCTGTCGTGTCAGAGCCAACATTACTTTTTTGGTAGCCAGGTTAGCAGCCACGTGACGCGGTTATCACGAGCAATTGCTCATACCTGTCGTGTCAGAGCCAACATTACTTTTTTGGTAGCCAGGTTAGCAGCCACGTGACGCGGTTATCACGAGCAATTCCTCATACCTGCCGTGTCAGAGCCAACATTACTTTTTTGGTAGCCAGGTTAGCAGCCACGTGACGCGGTTATCATGAGCAATTGCTCATACCTGTCGTGTCAGAGCCAACATTACTTTTTTGGTAGCCAGGTTAGCAGCCACGTGACGCGGTTATCACGAGCAATTCCTCATACCTGCCGTGTCAGAGCCAACATTACTTTTTTGGTAGCCAGGTTAGCAGCCACGTGACGCGGTTATCACGAGCAATTGCTCATACCTGTCGTGTCAGAGCCAACATTACTTTTTTGGTAGCCAGGTTAGCAGCCACGTGACGCGGTTATCACGAGCAATTGCTCATACCTGTCGTGTCAGAGCCAACATTACTTTTTTGGTAGCCAGGTTAGCAGCCACGTGACGCGGTTATCACGAGCAATTGCTCATACCTGTCGTGTCAGAGCCAACATTACTTTTTTGGTAGCCAGGTTAGCAGCCACGTGACGCGGTTATCACGAGCAATTGCTCATACCTGTCGTGTCAGAGCCAACATTACTTTTTTGGTAGCCAGGTCAGCAGCCACGTGACGCGGTTATCACGAGCAATTGCTCATAACACTTGTGTCAGAGCAAACATCGCTTTTTGGCAGCCAGATTTGCAGCCACATGAAGCGGCTATCACGAGCAATTGCTCATAACAGTCGTGTCAGAGCCAACATTACTTTTTTGGTAGCCAGGTTAGCAGCCACGTGACGCGGTTATCACGAACAATTGCTCATACCTGTCGTGTCAGAGCCAACATTACTTTTTTGGTAGCCAGGTTAGCAGCCACCTGACGCGGTTATCACGAGCAATTGCTCATACCTGTCGTGTCAGAGCCAACATTACTTTTTTGGTAGCCAGGTTAGCAGCCACGTGACGCGGTTATCACGAGCAATTGCTCATACCTGTCGTGTCAGAGCCAACATTACTTTTTTGGTAGCCAGGTTAGCAGCCACGTGACGCGGTTATCACGAGCAATTGCTCATACCTGTCGTGTCAGAGCCAACATTACTTTTTTGGTAGCCAGGTTAGCAGCCACGTGACGCGGTTATCACGAGCAATTGATCATACCTGTCGTGTCAGAGCCAACATTACTTTTTTGGTAGCCAGGTCAGCAGCCACGTGACGCGGTTATCACGAGCAATTGCTCATAACACTTGTGTCAGAGCAAACATCGCTTTTTTGGCAGCCAGATTTGCAGCCACATGAAGCGGCTATCACGAGCAATTGCTCATAACAGTCGTGTCAGAGCCAACATTACTTTTTTGGTAGCCAGGTTAGCAGCCACGTGACGCGGTTATCACGAGCAATTGCTCATACCTGTCGTGTCAGAGCCAACATTACTTTTTTGGTAGCCAGGTTAGCAGCCACGTGACGCGGTTATCACGAGCAATTCCTCATACCTGTCGTGTCAGAGCCAACATTACTTTTTTGGTAGCCAGGTTAGCAGCCACGTGACGCGGTTATCACGAGCAATTGCTCATACCTGCCGTGTCAGAGCCAACATTACTTTTTTGGTAGCCAGGTTAGCAGCCACGTGACGCGGTTATCACGAGCAATTGCTCATACCTGTCGTGTCAGAGCCAACATTACTTTTTTGGTAGCCAGGTTAGCAGCCACGTGACGCGGTTATCACGAGCAATTGCTCATACCTGTCGTGTCAGAGCCAACATTACTTTTTTGGTAGCCAGGTTAGCAGCCACGTGACGCGGTTATCACGAGCAATTGCTCATACCTGTCGTGTCAGAGCCAACATTACTTTTTTGGTAGCCAGGTTAGCAGCCACGTGACGCGGTTATCACGAGCAATTCCTCATACCTGTCGTGTCAGAGCCAACATTACTTTTTTGGTAGCCAGGTTAGCAGCCACGTGACGCGGTTATCACGAGCAATTGCTCATACCTGTCGTGTCAGAGCCAACATTACTTTTTTGGTAGCCAGGTTAGCAGCCACGTGACGCGGTTATCACGAGCAATTGCTCATACCTGTCGTGTCAGAGCCAACATTACTTTTTTGGTAGCCAGGTTAGCAGCCACGTGACGCGGTTATCACGAGCAATTGCTCATACCTGCCGTGTCAGAGCCAACATTACTTTTTTGGTAGCCAGGTTAGCAGCCACGTGACGCGGTTATCACGAGCAATTGCTCATACCTGTCGTGTCAGAGCCAACATTACTTTTTTGGTAGCCAGGTTAGCAGCCACGTGACGCGGTTATCACGAGCAATTGCTCATACCTGTCGTGTCAGAGCCAACATTACTTTTTTGGTAGCCAGGTTAGCAGCCACGTGACGCGGTTATCACGAGCAATTGCTCATACCTGTCGTGTCAGAGCCAACATTACTTTTTTGGTAGCCAGGTTAGCAGCCACGTGACGCGGTTATCACGAGCAATTCCTCATACCTGTCGTGTCAGAGCCAACATTACTTTTTTGGTAGCCAGGTTAGCAGCCACGTGACGCGGTTATCACGAGCAATTCCTCATACCTGCCGTGTCAGAGCCAACATTACTTTTTTGGTAGCCAGGTTAGCAGCCACGTGACGCGGTTATCACGAGCAATTGCTCATACGTGTCGTGTCAGAGCCAACATTACTTTTTTGGTAGCCAGGTTAGCAGCCACGTGACGCGGTTATCACGAGCAATTGCTCATACCTGTCGTGTCAGAGCCAACATTACTTTTTTGGTAGCCAGGTTAGCAGCCACGTGACGCGGTTATCACGAGCAATTGCTCATACCTGTCGTGTCAGAGCCAACATTACTTTTTTGGTAGCCAGGTCAGCAGCCACGTGACGCGGTTATCACGAGCAATTGCTCATAACACTTGTGTCAGAGCAAACATCGCTTTTTTGGCAGCCAGATTTGCAGCCACATGAAGCGGCTATCACGAGCAATTGCTCATAACAGTCGTGTCAGAGCCAACATTACTTTTTTGGTAGCCAGGTTAGCAGCCACGTGACGCGGTTATCACGAGCAATTGCTCATACCTGTCGTGTCAGAGCCAACATTACTTTTTTGGTAGCCAGGTTAGCAGCCACGTGACGCGGTTATCACGAGCAATTCCTCATACCTGTCGTGTCAGAGCCAACATTACTTTTTTGGTAGCCAGGTTAGCAGCCACGTGACGCGGTTATCACGAGCAATTCCTCATACCTGCCGTGTCAGAGCCAACATTACTTTTTTGGTAGCCAGGTTAGCAGCCACGTGACGGGGTTATCACGAGCAATTGCTCATACCTGTCGTGTCAGAGCCAACATTACTTTTTTGGTAGCCAGGTTAGCAGCCACGTGACGCGGTTATCACGAGCAATTGCTCATACCTGTCGTGTCAGAGCCAACATTACTTTTTTGGTAGCCAGGTTAGCAGCCACGTGACGCGGTTATCACGAGCAATTGCTCATACCTGTCGTGTCAGAGCCAACATTACTTTTTTGGTAGCCAGATTTGCAGCCACATGAAGCGGCTATCACGAGCAATTGCTCATAACAGTCGTGTCAGAGCCAACATTACTTTTTTGGTAGCCAGGTTAGCAGCCACGTGACGCGGTTATCACGAGCAATTGCTCATACCTGTCATGTCAGAGCCAACATTACTTTTTTGGTAGCCAGGTTAGCAGCCACGTGACGCGGTTATCACGAGCAATTGCTCATACCTGTCGTGTCAGAGCCAACATTACTTTTTTGGTAGCCAGGTTAGCAGCCACGTGACGCGGTTATCACGAGCAATTGCTCATACCTGTCGTGTCAGAGCCAACATTACTTTTTTGGTAGCCAGGTTAGCAGCCACGTGACGCGGTTATCACGAGCAATTGCTCGTACCTGTCGTGTCAGAGCCAACATTACTTTTTTGGTAGCCAGGTTAGCAGCCACGTGACGCGGTTATCACGAGCAATTGCTCATACCTGTCGTGTCAGAGCCAACATTACTTTTTGGTAGCCAGGTCAGCAGCCACGTGACGCGGTTATCACGAGCAATTGCTCATAACACTTGTGTCAGAGCAAACATCGCTTTTTTGGCAGCCAGATTTGCAGCCACATGAAGCGGCTATCACGAGCAATTGCTCATACCTGTCGTGTCAGAGCCAACATTACTTTTTTGGTAGCCAGGTTAGCAGCCACGTGACGCGGTTATCACGAGCAATTGCTCATACCTGTCGTGTCAGAGCCAACATTACTTTTTTGGTAGCCAGGTTAGCAGCCACGTGACGCGGTTATCACGAGCAATTGCTCATACCTGTCGTGTCAGAGCCAACATTACTTTTTTGGTGGCCAGGTTAGCAGCCACGTGACGCGGTTATCACGAGCAATTGCTCATAACATAGTCCAAGGTTCGACGAAAACTCGTCAGGCGAGGGGGATTCATTGGAAGAAATAAAACAGGCACTCGCCTTTTTCAAGGAAAAAAAAGCCACATTGCTCATAACACTTGTGTCAGAGCAAACATCGCTTTTTTGGCAGCCAGATTTGCAGCCACATGAAGCGGTTATCACGAGCAATTGCTCATAACACTTGTGTCAGAGCAAACATCGCTTTTTTGGCAGCCAGATTTGCAGCCACATGAAGCGGTTATCACGAGCAATTGCTCATAACACTTGTGTCAGAGCAAACATCGCTTTTTTGGCAGCCAGATTTGCAGCCACATGAAGCGGCTATCACGAGCAATTGCTCATAACACTTGTGTCAGAGCAAACATCGCTTTTTTGGCAGCCAGATTTGCAGCCACATGAAGCGGTTATCACGAGCAATTGCTCATAACACTTGTGTCAGAGCAAACATCGCTTTTTTGGCAGCCAGATTTGCAGCCACATGAAGCGGTTATCACGAGCAATTGCTCATAACACTTGTGTCAGAGCAAACATCGCTTTTTTGGCAGCCAGATTTGCAGCCACATGAAGCGGTTATCACGAGCAATTGCTCATAACACTTGTGTCAGAGCAAACATCGCTTTTTTGGCAGCCAGATTTGCAGCCACATGAAGCGGTTATCACGAGCAATTGCTCATAACACTTGTGTCAGAGCAAACATCGCTTTCTTGGCAGCCAGATTTGCAGCCACATGAAGCGGTTATCACGAGCAATTGCTCATAACACTTGTGTCAGAGCAAACATCGCTTTTTTGGCAGCCAGATTTGCAGCCACATGAAGCGGTTATCACGAGCAATTGCTCATAACACTTGTGTCAGAGCAAACATCGCTTTTTTGGCAGCCAGATTTGCAGCCACATGAAGCGGTTATCACAAGCAATTGCTCATAACACTTGTGTCAGAGCAAACATCGCTTTTTTGGCAGCCAGATTTGCAGCCACATGAAGCGGTTATCACGAGCAATTGCTCATAACACTTGTGTCAGAGCAAACATCGCTTTTTTGGCAGCCAGATTTGCAGCCACATGAAGCGGTTATCACGAGCAATTGCTCATAACACTTGTGTCAGAGCAAACATCGCTTTTTTGGCAGCCAGATTTGCAGCCACATGAAGCGGCTATCACGAGCAATTGCTCATAACAGTCGTGTCAGAGCCAACATTGCCTGTGTTCCAATTCTGGACAGCATCGTTGATGGTGTAGGCTGACAGCTTAAAAGACAGCATCGAGACCACGTTGTCCGAGAAATGGAACAAGTCTAGAAGACGTCTACGCGACGTGATGCCACCTCGCGTCGAGAAGAGAAAGCTAAGGAAGGGGTCACAGTTTCGCCGCAAGGGCGAAGCAATGAATGCGATAACAAGAAAAGCGGCCCGTGATGGACGCGCGGCTACGCTGCAGCAACTACCTCGCGAGCAGACAGCGGAAGGGTAAGGTTCTCCCTGCGCAAATATTAGAAGCGAGCGAGCAGGCTGACGACTTTTAAATGAGCCCGTTGCGCTCCTCGCGCCATCTCGCTGGTGATGAAGAAACGCTTATAAGCGCCTGCCGTCTCTGAGTCCTGCCAGCGGTAAAGGGTGGGTATATAACGCTCGCCGTTAGCTACCTGAAGGACCTGCGCTTTGTGGCGTTGTGGTTAGGCTACGCGCTGCGGAGAGAGAGGTCGCTGGTTCGATTCCGCGCTTCGGAAGCATTTTTGTGAATTATTTTTGCTTTGGGACTTTTATATATATGTACACTGTCGTCCTTTATGAAAGGGAACACGCGAGCGCGCGGCCTGAGCTCTGCTGCGGCTTCCTACATAGCCATCAACCGACAGCGAAAGAAAGCGCACCCGCTTTTGACGTCATCTATTGGAAAACAAAATAACGAGTCATGGCCGGTGGACAAGCGCTGCTAGATCACGCTCCCGCTTTGGTCGCGCAGCGGGCGATGCCGCCAAAAGCGGACGTGCTTTCTTCAGCTCTCGGTTGATGGTGCTGTACGCTAGCTGCCGCAGCGTGCAGGCCGCGCGCTCGCGTGTTCCCTTTCATAAAGGACGACAGTGTACATACTATGCATGACGGCGGCTGCAAAAACCAGCCGAGACTGTCCATATCGCAATATCGCAATCGCAATAAAACAAACGTAACTGTTCTTTCTTGAGCCTCTTTCGTGTTCAGAGCTATGAAACATTTAACGTAGCTTACATTGAGCGCCTGGAAAAGCGTCTACTGGTGTACAGACGACCATATCGGCGAGATCCGAGCTACGCGAGCATTTCCCTAAGCCGCCATCTTGTTTGCAAGATGACAGCAAAGTGGCCTGCATCGTTTTTGTCTCCGATGCTGTCTTCTCGAAGCTGTCTATTTTGCCGGCTACGTGAGAATTGGAATGGTACTTAAGATGGCCGCTGTCCACTTAGCTGTCTATTTAGCTGTCTACGGTGAGTATTGGAACGCACCCATTGCCTTTGGCAGCCAGATTTGCAGCCACATGAAGCAGTTATCACGAGCAATTGCTCATAACAGTCATATCAGAGCCAACATTTCTTTTTTGGCAGCTAGATTTTCCGCCACATAAAGCGGTTATCACGAGCAATTGCTCGTAACAGTCGTCATATTAAAAAAAATGTCGCCCGCACCTTCCCACGGGGGGAACTAGAGTAAATGCGTCGCAGAGTGGTGGGGGTATCGCGTGAATGTTGCCTAATTGGGTTTCGCAGAAGCGTCGCGCTGCCCGAGTGATGAATCCGCTGCTCGACGCTCACGAACGGTTGCTGCTTCTCGAGCACGAAGTTCAGGATCCACAGCCCGTCGTTGCCGTTTCGCAGCTGCTTCTCGTTCCCCGAGTGAAGAATCCGCAGCCCGTCATTGCTGTCTCGCAGCAGCTTCTCATGCACGAAGTTCCGGGTTCGCAGCTCGCTTCAAACGCTTGCGCTCAGCGTCGTATGCTCGTCTCTTTGCAGCCTTGTCTTCTGCGTTGCTTGCTGTTGTTGACGCCGACGACGGTGAGGGTGGGGTAACGTTGCCTTCAACGAGTGGTGGGACGCTGATTGAAGGTACTGTTGCTTCCATCGCATCTACTCGAGTCCAGCAAAGCGTCAAGTCAAGCGAAAGCCAAGTAAAGACGCCCTTGACTGAACTCCGAACGCGCGCTCCGCCGCTTATAGGCTTCCCAAGCAACGCTTAGCGGCGCTGCTGGATGGATGGATGGATGCTATGAGCGTCCCCTTTATAACGGGGCGGTGACATGTCTGCCACCAGGCTCGAAGGATAAAAAAAGAAAAAAAAGAAAAAAAAACTTCCTTGTTTCATGTTGTCCTAATGCCTTATCTACATTGATTAAATCTATGTTATTATAACAAAAAATATAAATTCACAGTCCATCTCTCTGCCTCTTAAGGCAGAATAACCTTTTTTCCCCCAATTATTTATTTTTGTACTTTATCTCTACTTTTCTGCCACCAATACTCTAACCGTCTCTTACTTATTTCTATCGCGGGCGTGTTCAGCTTTCCATTGTTGTCCCTAAAACCCAAGGCTTCATGTAGACTCGTGCCCACACGTATACCTGGGTGAATATCGCCACATTCAATCAGTACATGTTCCATCGTTTCCTTAGTTCCCCCGCAGCATGTACATAGTTCTTCTTCGTTACTGAATCTCGCTTTATAACTACGCGTTCTCAGGCAGCCCGACCTTGCTTGAAACAGTAAAGCGCTTCCCCTTGAATTATCATAAAACCTTTCCCTCCTTATTTCGTTTTTTCCTTTTCGGTAGTTACTCAGAGCCGGCTTCTTTTCCATCGCTGTCATCCAATAAGTCTTCTCCGCCTCTCTGACCTTCCGCTTAATGCTCCTTGTTGCCATATCGCCCGCACCGCCAGCCGTATATTTACTGGTGAGCCTCCTAGTTCTTTTTCTCCACTGCGTGTCAACGCTTTTTCTATACAAATACCTGAAAACCTTCTCTGCCCATCTACTCTTCTTCATTTTCCTCAGCCTCTCTTCGAATCTCATTTTGCTCTGCGCTTCCCTCACTTCAAAGCCTGTCCATCCCATATCACCCTTCACCGCCTCATTTGTCGTCTTCCCGTGAGCGCCCAAGGCGAGGCGGCCCACCGTCCTTTGATTTACATCCATTCCTGATTGCACCTCTGACTTCATGCACACCACTGAGTTCCCAAATGTAAGCCCCGGAACCATCACACCCTTCCACAGCCCTCGAAGCACCTCGTACCTATTGTATCCCCATAAAGCTCTGTGCTTCATAATTGCAGCATTCCTCTTTCCCTTTGCTACCGATGCTTTCTCTTGTACCTCCATATATCTATCCCCCTCATTTACCCATACTCCGAGGTACTTGTACTCGCTTACCCTCGGTATTTTTTGGCCCTGTATTAAGACCGTACGGTCTCCGTGATCATTGAATATCATCAATCCACATTTTGTTGCACTAAATCCTAGTCCTAGAGCCTCACACTCCCTTCCGCATATATCTGCCAGTCGCTGTATATCATCTTGACTGTCCGCAAATAAGACAATATCATCAGCATAAAATAGACCTGGAAGCTTCTGCTCAACCATCGCTCCGACCTGTTTGTGTGACAAATTAAATCCAATGTTGCTACCTTCTAGCGCTTTTTCCATCCTCGCCATGTACAGCATGAATAACAGCGGGGACAAAGGGCATCCCTGTCTCAGCCCCTTGCTAATTTCAACGCTGTCCTTGCTACTTATTCCTTCCCATTCTATACAAACTGTATTTTCTCGGTATATTTCTCTCAAAAGCTGTACACAGTCGTCACCTATGCCCATTTCCTTCAATATATCCCACAAAATTTCCTGATTAACGTTGTCATACGCCCCGGTGATATCTAGATAAGCTACGTATAAGGGCCTGTTTTCTATTTTAGATATTTCTATACACTGGGTAAGAACAAACAGATTATCGTCTAACCGCCTGTCGATTCGAAATCCATTCTGAAGTTCTCCCAAAATATCATTTTGTTCTACCCACGCTTCTATTTTTAATTTTACTGCCTGCATCGCCAACCTGTATAGCACCGATGTAATTGTTAGGGGTCTATACGAGCGAATGCTGCTCTTGACAGGCAGCGCCATCTCTGGCAGAAAAGGAGAAACTGGGGTGTTAGCAGCGCGCGTTTTCCCTTCTCTCCACCGCGTTGCCGCTCGCTTTGCACGTGCAAAGCTCTCGCGGTGCACTTGCGCCGCCTCACAATGTACCGCTTGCAGTGCGGCTTCAAAAGGATTTTCAAGCTTGACTGGCACTTCCGAAAAGCGAACTTGATAAAATGAGAAAGGCTCGTCAATCACGTTAACGGTGAAGAGCAGACGATCGATAACAACGACGCCCAACTCAAAGCGAAGTGCATTTCCCAAATCGCGATTACACCGTGTAGGACGTATACCTCGAGGTAAGTCTCATTCTGTCATGTTAAAGATAAATAATGGTCCACATGCACTCCAAAATGAAGCCGTACACGCTATCGATGTTCTGCGGCGTGGACTACGAATCATATGTTTGTTGTTTTGATATGGCATGCTTACGGTAGCAGCCGTGTACTTTCGTGAACAAACGTTTGCGGCGTGCGAAAAAAAAAATTATACGGCCATGGCACTGCTTCCTGAAAAGGTTAGAGTCAAGTCCTCCGTGCCGCTGGAGAATCACCCGCCGATTAAGACCCGAGGCAGCTAGCTGAGCTTTAACCACTGTGAAGCAAGATGAACTGCTCGCCTCGTTTTTTAGGCTCTCGTGTCATGCTTACGGTCTCTTTCTATGATATCGACTTGACAGGCGTATAAAACCTGCTGCGGGAACGCGGCTAGAAAATCGCACAAAGTCAGAAGGTGGTTACTTCAAGGTTGCAATTGCAAAGCATGTATTAAGTGCCAGTTATATTTAGCGGCTTAAATATATATCACCCTAATAAAGTGACAAAAACAAAGCAAACCTGCAGAACGATGTCAAAGCTTGCTGCAAATGCACAGACGTCCGTTCCGGCGTGATAAAGCAGCCTTCCCGACGCGTGAAATGCAGGCGCCGAACTTCTGACGATGTGCCGAGTTCAGTTGAATTCAACCAACCGCGCAATGCTAACGGTGTAACGCGAATGTGAACGTTCAACAACGACTGGTAGGTCTCACGAACACGGGGAATCAAAACACAAAGTTGCTTCACCTACAACCGTAACTGGACTTTAACAATACGAGAAGACAGCGAGTAATCATTAATATAGTCGCTGCGTGCATGCGCCGCGTTACTTACCGATTTAGCTTGTCGGAACGAACGAAAGCGATGAACTCAGACAGCCAAAATAGAAGGCGAGACAGCGCTGTCAGCTATCCACGCTTGCCGCCTTTATTTCTCGTACGACACGCCCGGGAAACGATACAGTTTAACACGTGAATCGCGTGCCTTGGTGTTGTCTGCACTGTTGTGGTTGGCCGCTAAACCGCAATACTTCGGACCACGCTTGCGCTTCCATGGGGTCGCTTCTGCCATCGCTGAAATGCGCAGCTTCGCACAGCAAGCCTCTCGGTTCAACGTACCCAGCTGACGGCCCCCCAGTTATCCGCACCGAGAGAACAACGCGGGCGCACGTGCGCATACGTGCGCTACCGCTACCGTGAAAGGGGCTGAGTCGGCCGCGCCGAAGGTTCAGAGCTTTCTGACAGAGCCGCAGCGCGGCTGGCGCGGCGCTGTCGTCGCGCCGCAAACTTGAGCTTGGGTTCCCTATATACACACCACCCGCGTTCGATCGAGAGGAGGGAGGGAGAGGAGAGGCCTGCTGCCGGCACGAGACGAGCCCATCATGCGAGGGAGGGAGAGGAGAGGCTTGCTGCCGGCACGAGACGAGCCGAGCATGCGAGGGAGGGAGAGGAGAGGCTTGCTGCCGGCACGTGTACGAGCCGAGCATGCGCAGTGGGGGTGTGGACGGCGGCTGATGCCGCAGGTGCGACTAAAAAAATGCTCCGCATTTAAAAAAAAATCACAGCATATCCACGGAGTGAATGATGATGAGTGGGCGAAGCTGCGGAGGTTAATCGGTAAACCGTGAATCTTCCGTGAATTCTGCCCAGTACATCATCGCCGACGTGAGATCTGGCGCGTTTATACTAAAGGTTCGATGAGAGTTATGACGACTTGCAGCACACTTTAATTTTACATGTACGCTGTGAATTTTCATTGTTTAGAAAACCATTGCTTTAGAAAACATCTGGCGTCTTTCGTTAAGCAGCTGGCGTCTTTTCGTTTTGCTTTAGAAACATCTGGCGTCTTTTCTTTTTGCTTTTAGAAAACATCTGGCGTCTTTCGTTGGTTTATTTCATCAATCAACGGCGTTTTGAACAAAATTTTTATTGTTTAATCACGCACAGGAGAAATCTCACCAGGCACTACCTTGGAGGTAAACAATGGCTGCTAATGGGAATGAGAGACAGAAGAAGTCGGCTTTTAGCTAACACTTACACTTCTACTTCTACTAACGTTTCCTACTCGAACATGCCAATGGCTGCTAATGGGGAATGAGAGACAGAAGAATTCGGCTTTTAGTTAACGCGCACGCTGCGAATTTTTTATTGTTCAACAACGCACAGGAGAAATCTCCCACCGGCACCACCTTGGAGGTCAAGATCTGGTACTAGCGTTACGACTGGTTACGCACTACGACTACGAGGGACGAACGGGTGCGGCTTTAAGGAGCTTCGCTCCTAAAAAAATTGGCCGCCGTTCCGCCCTGCGAACGTGACTGTCCAGCGAAGTTGTATCAATCATCACATGGGGAGGGGGCATGTTTTATTATTACTTCAGTGCAATGGTAGTGGATAATCGCTTTGTGGTCACTGTGGTAGACCGTCATTCGTTCTGTCACCATTTTCAGCAAAACGAATTTGTTCCTTGCTTTGTATTATATTGCATTGTATACTCGCTGTTTCTCTGGTGTCTAATTTCTGTGGTCTACCCATGGCAGTCATCGAATGAACTGAATGAGTTGCTAGACTGGTCTCCATTTTATATACGAAAGCGGGAAACACACACTGTGTCAAGGAATGGCCGTTTGATGTCATTCGAATCCTTCGTGTGAAGTGCTAAGTACTACAATCTAATCTTTACCCTCAAGGAGCGTATGCTTGGGCATATTGGTGAGCACTGTGTCCGCGTCGCTTTTCGTTCTTGTTCATTTGTGTGCTCAAAAAAGTGAAACAGGAATCTTTAAAGGTAACGCGTGGGAGGGTCTTCCCATTGTTCACAAACGCCTTAATTATCATGCATGATGCTGTTTTGGCGCTTGTTTTGTGGTTTTGTGGCCTAGGTGTCCTTGCCGGACTTCCTAGATGTCCCACGGCCGGACTAAAAATTGCATCTACAGGTGCTTACATGTTGACTTTTCCGGCGCGGCCGTCTGCTCGCTTTTACTCGCGTGCCCGCAGACGCTGAGCAGCGCTGCCAAAGGCCATGGCAGGGGGACGCCCACGGTGCGATGGCGCCATGTAGGTTTGATTGAACAAACCAGCTGCGTAAAATCGTCTACAGCACAATCGTATATAGCATAACCATGAGTGGTAAAGTATAGAAAGGGGACGAGAATGGTCAGTG
The DNA here is from genome assembly GCF_013339695.2 of Rhipicephalus sanguineus. Lineage (NCBI taxonomy): Eukaryota > Metazoa > Arthropoda > Arachnida > Ixodida > Ixodidae > Rhipicephalus > Rhipicephalus sanguineus. The sequence goes on from NC_051183.1 coordinate 167,806,002, forward strand.
AGGGTGAGGAGCAGCAATGTCAAGGTGAGGAGGAGGGACAGGAGAAATGAAAGGATACTTGCTTGAGCCAGTTGGTATCTATTCATTGTTACGTTAATGCGCACCACTTTGAGGACGTAGACCACTTGCTCGCCACTTTGAGGGGCCGTGTCGCAGTGCAAGTGATTTTTACGGCACCCCGTAAGTTGTCGTCACTTTGCAACGTAAGAAAGGAAAAGGTGGCGGGAGCAAGTGCTTGCACAACTAACCACAGAAACAAGTTTGTGAATTGTGTCGAAAAAGTAGCGTACGAGATTCCGCTCACATGCGGAAAGAAATACGTAGGCCAGACGGGAAGGTGCCTTAATGAAAGACTGCGGGAGCGCAAGAACAATGTGCATAAATCGGTGCAAGGATATCTAGGCTTGCATTATCGATATTGCAGATGCCAGCCGAAGTTCCGTGGAACCAAGGTTGTCGCTGGACGCAATAATCAGATGACGCGTGAAATCATTGAGGCGTCCGAGATTATTCGCCTGGGGGATGACTACGTCAGTATCGCCTCTTTGGGACTAACGCAGAAAGAAATAACGTATCTGAATTTGTAATGCAGGGATATGCGATAGGCATGTGTTTCCTCGGCATGAGTGGTCATCGGTATTAACGCGATAGCGTTATAGCTCGTTTCGCGGAAATTCCGGTGACGGCGTCGTTGGTTGTGAGCAAAAAATGATCATCTTGTCCCTGACCGAAATATCATGAAAGCTGCAAATAAAACAATTATTAAAAATATTGGGTTCGGGTGAGAATCGAACCCAGGTCGCCTGCGTGGCAAGCAGATGTTCTACCACACAGCCACGCCTCTTTTTTTTTCTTTCACAGATAGCTTTCAATTTCATATCACAAAGGTATATATTCAACACAAAATACAAACAACGCGCATAACAACGATGCTGCTATTTAGAAAGATCAATCTGCCGAAAATTTAAAACCGCTTCAATGAAACCAGGTCATCTAGACATCCACATTGGTGGTTCTTCCTGAACTCGATAGGTTTCTCTTAAATATATTGCATATTCGATGAAATACTCTCTAGCGGAACGAGCTGCTAGATCAGCATTTTGCACCGCCATTCTCGTTTTCCATATGCTGTGCATGCATACCAGCATAACCATGTCATAGGGGAAGCCTGTTGTATCTGTGGGACGGAAGCGAATACCATAGGGAGTAACCGTTAATTCTTTGTTTAAAGTGCGATGAAGAATATCCCAGAAAAATACTGCGTCCCAACAATCCAAAAATATGTGTTCTATCGCTTCTGGTTTGTTGCATATTATGCATTTTATACGACAGGGAACGAAGAGTCCTTTTTGCTCTAGCCAAGGTTTGACAGGAAGTGTATTGCTATGTAGTTGAAAGAAAAAAGACTTTATTCACGCCCTTACTGGCATCTTCTTTACCCTCTTTATAACATTCCTTTCAGATCCGATTTCATAAACTGCGCGAGTGGAGTTACACGCAAAAAAATATATAAAGGTCTTATGGAAGTTATGTTACCTGTACACAGCCACGCCTCTGCTTGGAACTGCACTAAAAATAACTTTCATGCTTCACAATCATATGCGTCCTGTATACAGGTGTCACAGTACGAGATGTAATATCGCTGTAATATTGCGTGGTACAAGCGTACATCGGGCGTCACACCATGTAAATATCATAACTACTTGATGGTTTAAAGCCAGCCACCAAATACAGCAGGCACACACATTACTGCGCGTATTCGCTAAGACCACATAGTGGGTGCATCGCAAATTCGAAAAAGTTTGTCGCGCATCTTCAAAATTGGCTAGCGCAAAAATCGACAAGGACTAAGAAGGAACACTGATGTACAGGACAGGCGCTACTCGCAACTAAGCTTTATTCAGAAACGTCTTCCTACATATATACACAGCCGAGTGGCGCGCGCAGGCGCAATGCACATGACAGTCGACAATGCTAATCGGGATCGGGATACAAAAACATATTCGCATCATAACCAAGTATTTATCGCGCATAATTGCTCCTGGTGCATAGCATGCTACCCATTACATAAGGCACACATCTTAGCGCGCGCACTGTGTTACACACACGTAGTGGTCGAAGTACGCACTAGGGGAAGGATATCGCTATCCCGATCAACTCTTAAAGGCCAACTCCGGCGATTTTTCGAGGTCGATGGATCTCAGTGAAATTCGCTCGGTACGTTCCTTTGCACGTTTCCGTCATTTATGCCAAATTACAGGCTTGAGACATGCGCAGATTGTTTGCAAATGAATTTTAAAGATTGTCTGCAAACGCCCTCCTGGCTTCCCACAATTATTGGCAACATTGCGTCTGTGACGACAGTGTTGGCAAGGCGGCGGAAGTGACGCAGCCGAGGGCACCGCTAACTTCGCTGCTTAGGCCACTACAGCGAGCGTCTGCTGTGCACAAGGCGACAGACAGCGTTGGTTTGGCCGGCGCTTCGCTGGTCGTCCCGGCTGTCACAGTTTTCATACTCCGCGCCGGCGTGACCGGCATGCCTTGCACGACTTCCGGTTCGTTCGTAACAACGTCTACGTCATACGTAGACAGTGCACTCGGTTGGGTTTCGGTTTCGGTGTTGCGCTTTTTTGCTTATTTAAAATTATTCTCCAATTTGCCGAGTATTTCTGCTATCGGGCCCGTAACAGGAGCGTCTCAGGAACATAAAAGCACCATTACTTTGACATGGCCAAAAAATCGCCGGAGTTGGCCTTAAAGGCGACGCTTTAAGCGTCCCCCAATTTTAGGAGCTTGCTCCTTATGCTCGGGGCCTGTCCATCGCCGTAGTAGCCGGGCGTAACACAGATAAAGGATAACCATCTCAGCGCACGCTCGCGCGAAAGAGACGTCTTCTTCCGCTTGTTCTTCGAGCGCCTTGATGATGATATTAACGCAGGCAAAGCCACATAGAGCATAGCCAACTGTAGCCTGCAGCGCTCGCTCCACTCCGGCGCGTGTTCTAGTTTGATAGGAGACCGCTAGAGGGCCATAACTGCGCGCTTCCTCTTTCTTACGACAGTCGTCAGTCAGTGCGCTTCGATACTATTAACATGAACGAAGAAGACAACGCGGCGGAGCGGAGGGCTCGCAAGGCAGCAACAGCGGGCTTGCCGCCACCCCCCTGCGGTGAGAGTTCGCGAGGCCAAAGAGAGACGTCAGCGTCGTTCGGACCCCGAGATACAAGCCCGCGAAGCCGAAGCAGCGCGGAAGCGGCGGCAAGAAAACCTCGAAGAGGTACGGGCGCGGGATGCAGCGGCCAAGCGCAGAAAGCGGTCGCTACCTGAAGTTGGTGGCGCCGACGCGCGCTTCAAGCGCGATTTCCTCGACCACACGTTCGGCCACAGCTGCAAGGTCTGCGACCACTTGTGGTTCGACAACAACCTGACCACAATCGCTACTATACCAACGTGTCACGTCTTTATATGACAGTAGGGGAATTGTGCGGAGCATGCACGGTTTGCCCGATTATCTCCGAGCAAGCTATCTAACATCAGTCACTTCGTGGATATGGTACAGTTTTTTTGCATTATTTATGTTTTTAAACCAATTTTTGTAAATGTTTTGCGTTTGTTTGTTTGTAACTATGGTACGCGATTGTATAAAAGCATCATGTGTCCGTCCAATAAACTTGAGTTGAAATTGCGCTTGTGTTCGTGTGATTCAGCCTTCGTCCTCAAAATGGTGCGCAAAAACGTAACAATAAATAAAAGGAGGAAGGGAGAGGGTAAAGCATATCAGAGCCACGTATGGCGTCACAAAGGCATAAATATGTCTAGCATATACACGTAGAGTAATGTATAGAGGGGAAGTAACGGTGAGGTTAGGAGGGAAAAGAGGAGGCGAGAGGGTAAGGCATAGCGTAGCCGTTTATACTAAGGGGTGAGAAAGGGAAGTGAAGATGTTGTAGAGCAGAAAGACGTGACGGCGGCTGATGAGGCCGTGACATCGTCGCTGTTTTATTGCGACGCGGGTAAAGCGAAGCGGTAGCGGCAGCCGCGTCCAGCCATACCAAGAGCCCGAGCGTTCTAACTAGCTCGCGCCACCATGAACCACGCGGCGCTCTTCTTTTAAATGCGGAGCATTTCTTAGTCGCACCTGCGGCGTCGGCCGCCGTCCACACCCCCACTGCGCATGCTCGGCTCGTCTCGTGCCGGCAGCAAGCCTCTCCTCTCCCTCCCTCGCATGCTCGGCTCGTCTACTGCTGGCAGCAGGCCTCTCCTCTCCCTCCCTCCTCTCTATCCAACGCGGGCGGTGTGTATATAAGCGGCAGAGCAAGCGTTCGGAATTCAGTCAACGGCGTCTTTACTTGGCTTTCGCTTGACTTGACCTTTTGCTTGACTCGAGTAGATGCGATGAAAGCAACAGTACCTTCAATCAGCGTCCCACCACTCGTTGCAGGCAACGTTACCCACCCTCACCGCCGTTGGCGTCAACAACAGCAAGCAACGCAGAAGACAAGGCTGCGAAGAGACGAGCATACGACGCTGAACGCAAGCGTTTGAAGCGAGCTGCGGACCCGGAACTTCGTGCACGAGAAGCTGCTGCGAGACGGCAACGACGGGCTGCGGATCCTTCACTCGGGGAACGAGAAGCAGCTGCGTCGTGCTCGAGAAGCAGCAACCATTCGTGAACGTCGAGCAGCGGATCCATCAGTCGGGCAGCGCGACGCTTCGGCGAAACCCAATTACGCAACATTCACGCGATACCCCCACCACTCTGCGACGCATTTACTCGAGTTCCCCCCGTGGGAAGATGCGGGCGACATTTTTTCACTTGCATGAGAATAGAAACTTGAGCTAGTTGGTACGGATTCATCATGATTTAAGTAGCGCACTGACGGACGAGGACAGAGAAAAAGAAGGTGCACAACACGGGCGCTATTTTTTTCACCTGGTCGACTGGCCACGAGTGGCGCTGCGCTACATAAGCTCGCCCTCCCCCCTTATCGTGTTGCGCGATTCAAAAATACATACGAGCAAGCAAGAACAAATGATATCTATGTACAAGAGGAAGGAAGAACAAATAAAGACTGTGTACATGCACGGTAGTTCATAAAATGTCCATTGGGAAATCTGAGTCGTCAGGGTTCCGGCGGGCGGCACTGGGAACCGCGCAGCGGGAGAGGACCACGATGACTGCACGTCACTAGCAGCAGCGAGCGAAACAAAGGGTTGACGGTGCTGGTGGTGCGAACGTCATGTGCGACGCAACTCCAACCGTCACGCGTTGCGGCTTCTGGAGCGCCGACAACAGCGCGTCTGTTGGCGTCGCGAAGGAAGAGGTTGACCGTCCCACGGCCGGACTGGAAAAGCGCGGGAACGCTAGCGCGCCTTTCCAGTCTGGCCGTGACCGTTCACGAGTCGTGTGCTGTGCGCAGACGATGTAGCCTCTCATGTTGCAGACTCCTTACGCAAAGCATTTCAAAATAGCCCAGAAGCCGTCTTTACAGACGTAAGTAAAGCGAGCAGAGGGACACATGTAGTGGCAATTGTAGCACAAAATCACACCACAATGGCGTCGGTAAAAACGTGTTACACACGAGTGGCAGAGGCGGCGGCAATAGCCATAGCCATATCCAACGCAGAAATCAGGGGAGAATCAGTGGTTGTGCTCTCCGATTCACAGGCGGCATGCCGAATGTTTCTCCGAGGAACGCTACCTAAAATAGCGTACAAATTTTTAAATAAACCCATAACAGGAGATCATCACGTTATATGGTGTCCTGCTCACGAAGGATTGGAGGGGAACGTCATGGCAGACCGTATAGCTCGAGGCATCACCAACCGAGCGACGGCAGGCCATGACGTTGAACCTCTTTCCAATTCGCGTGATATCCTTCTCCAACAAAGGAAGCAAAGAAGGGAATACGGGCTTCCACATAAAGACTTAGATAGCCAACAAAGCAGGGATTGGAGACGCATACAAACCAATAGCTTTCCCAATTTGTACCATCTAAGTAGAATGTATCCCTCAAGATTTAAAGATACCTGTCCGTGGTGTTCACAAGCACCAACACTCAGCCACATAACATGGGAGTGCACCCAGAGGCCCAAACACATCGACAGCCCACACATCACTAAGCAACCACACATGTTTCACAGGCAGTGGGAGGCATGGCTTGCGCACGAGGACAAGCAGAGCCAAATAGCTTTGCTTGACCAGGTACAGCGAGCCGCTCGTGCCAGCGGAGCCCTGGACTGAGGGCCCGACCAAACTGCCTGCATTTTATTTTATTATTTTTTTTTCTGAATAAAGTTTCCTCCTCCTCCTCCTCCTCTCATGTTGCTCGTATTGCGTGGTTCTTCCTCGTCCGTTGTCTGTTTCCGCACTCCCAGTTCGCTGAATGAATATGAATTAACAACCAGCCCACCTATCGATCCTCTCGTCAGGCAATCAAGAGATGATGGAGATGGGAATGGCAAATGGCTGTCCAAGATCCTGGATGGTGTCTGGTTTGTCTGCTGGTAGCAGGGTTTGAGAGAGGCTATTTTTCCTGGATCCTCAGAAAGATGAGATGAAATCCTCGCAGGCAGATTATTTGTCAAACTTGGGCTGTCACTTCAGACGTTCGAGAAGAGGTCGTGATCGGGTCAGTGGCAAGCCAGGGGGTGACACACCGGGCTCGTTACAGCAGTTCTGTTGTGCTCACGGCCGCTAACTCCCCCATTTGTCTGGGGCCATCTGTTCGAGTTTTCCTGCTTCAGCAACTTTTCCGCTACTGAAAACAGCACATGTTTAGGATAGCCGGCGTCTTTAAGACATGTGACTTGTTGGTGGAAACTTGCCTTCATTAGGTGAGGACACGATTTTGTGAGGGAATGTATGAAACACAGGTTAGTTCACCAGCTTGGACTGAGCCGAATGATATTGGAGGAGTGGTTTGTTGGCCCTTGGGGAGTAAAACGAGCAAGTCAAATTACTGCTTAACATGAATTGAACGTCAAGAAGTCAATTATCTACTGGCACTTCGAAAGTCACGTCAAGAGGTTTCAAACACTCACGAACATTTGTTAACGCATCATCACACTCTTTTTGAACACTTATGCTAGGGCAGGCAAGAACCACTAAAAGCTCGTCCATAGACCTAAACGCCTTCTTAAAGACTGTTAACACCGTGAAGCGTTCGCGCATGTCCCTGTCTAATTTCGCTAAAAACAGGTTACTAAGCACGCCCCGATAGAAAACCCATTTTTCTGCAGATAGTCTGTTGTTCCACCAAATAAAACTCGATTATAGGAAAAAACACAGCAATTCTAAAAACCCTTCTGTCGAAACACCTCTTTCATGCGAAAACCAAACGGCTATATAACTGTCAATACATTCTTCGACACAGCGGAGAAAGTCGCTGTGCAGAATGCAATAATACAAATCCTTAATATCGACTGAGAAGGCTTTTAGGCCCTGTAGAGGTCGCCACAGCTCAGCCCTTTATTCAGCCTGCCACCGGAGCGTGGCACCTCCTGTAACTTGTGGTCCAGGCCCAATGGCCGGGCCCAATAAAGAGCGGGTACTCTTTCGTTCGAGCAAGCAGCGTGTACGTGTCGGTCTCGGCGTGTCCCTGCCCCTGCGGTACTAAGCACGCGATAGGCCCCTTTCAGCGTTACTTTGAAAAAACTCAAGAACTTCATCCGAACTTTTTACGAGATATGTCAAGGACATTTAGCTTTAAAAGCAAATATTGGGCAACTTGCTTCTGCCAAGCGCCTCTATCAGAAATTATAACACGGAAAGTGACATCGACCATATGCGTATAGCATGGCGTCCCTATCATGGTCCGCTAAAGAATTTTAGAATAACAGAGAGCTGAGCTACTTGGTACGTATTCATTCTAAAAAGAGACAGGGCGTGCAAACACGGACACAAGAAAGAGATCAGGACACCACAAACGCCGACTAACAACTGAAGAGACGCACAACGGCTGAAAAGAAAGAAGGCACGAAAACTTATCTGCGCATGCCCATGCAACCGGCGAACCTATCAATCCGGCACGAAACTGAATTTTTACGCATGCCCTGAAAGTTATTTTCGGTTGCAGCGTACAAGCTATTGTATTCAGGTTTGTTGGTTAAGACTGAAGGGCCTATCTGTGTCATGAATTGGAAAACGAAAAGATGTCATCACTGTCGAGTGATTTTGTGTGCGTATGTATGACCGATCCTGGAAACAAAATTTTTTTGTTGAAAGTTAGCGCCTGTGCTCGTCCTGTACTTCTTGTAAACTCGATTATTTCCGCGCTATGCTACAAGCCAGTTCACAAAATGACACTCGACCACACTTACCTGCCTAGTCCTTATTTCCCCCCGTCCCCTACCTGTAACAAATTTCTGCCTACGCCACTGGATCGGGTTGACAGTTGACTAGTGTGTCAGCGGCAGACGCCATCGTATTGACAAATCGGATGGCGTGCAACGCGACAGCAGGCGTTGGCTCCGTGTCGCGGGCGTCCACTGATGTTCGAAAAGGCGCGGACTGAGCCGGCGGATCAGCTGGCTCGACTACGGTCGCCGAATCGCCCAGGGCAACCGATACAGCGGTACAGGATTCTGAAGCGAAGCCGAGGGCGCGCATTACCATAGTTGGTGATGAATATGCGTTGTCATCAGAGTCAGCGGCCACAGATGCTGCGGAGAAATAGGTGGAATTGCCAGGTATTGGTGACGTAGCCGTAACGAAGAGAGGTTTCACCGGATTTGGAGATAAAACCAGCGCATGGGAGGCAAGAGCTGTGCACTCCGCGGTTGCGGGCCTCTTGGTCGACAGGTCGGTCGACGCGGGAGCGTGGTCTCCATCGCCTGGGTAGCCGGTTGTTTTTGGCAGGAAAAGGGTCTGTACTGGCCGTGGTGCTGGAGGCGTCAAGGCAGATGGAGAATAACCACGCGCCGTGCGGTTGGTCTCCCGTCGAGGACGGTACTCCGCAAAGTAAAAATGCAGCACGGCACCTCGGAGTTTATCGTAAGGGCTGGGGCTGCATGAGAAGTAGGTGAGGCGGCGTTTGAGGTCACGTGGGAGATGGTACTCCAGGACCTCGAACATGAATTCTTGGAGTCAGATGTGACTGAGCTCCAAGGACGCCTTAAACTCCTTTAACCATGATTGCAAGCAGCAGCTTCGGAACGGTGGCAGTGGCTGGTCGAATTCGGGCCTCCATTGGTCGGCTGGTTGGTGCATGGCCGCGCAACTCGGTAGCAGCTGTGCAGTACTGGTCGTTGATTCTTGCGTCCCAGGTCACCAATCCAGAGCAGGGAGTCGTCACGGTGGCGACGAGGCCGTGCCATCGTCGCTGTTTTATTTCGACGCAGGCGAACCCAAGCGGTAGCGACAGACGCGTCCAGTCATACCAAGAGCCCGAGCGTTCTCACTAGCTCGCGCCACCACGATCGACGCGGAGGAAGAGGCTGCCAGCTCCACTGTTTCCACAGTGTTCGCACCGCCAGTGCGCAGCTGCCCCAATTTTTTCCGCAATACTGCGTTGTTGCAGGCTTCAGTTGTGCTCTCACTTGAGATGCCCACTTTCCGCGAGTGCCATACATCCGCTCCCTTGTCTGACGTTGCTCTGTAAAGCCGATCAGAGTAGTAAACGTGACAGGACTTCGAGGGGCTTGACGACACAAAACTACGCATCGAAATGACGCGAAAGCTGAATTGCGTCAACGACGCATTACTGCATCGCAGAACAATCAAGGTTTCGTCCAATTTCGACCATCACCTTGTAAATTCTCGTACACACCTTTTATAACTAAAACATAAGCGCGCCATAATTTCTTGTGCCTGACTTCTTCGTGCCTATTTGGTTATAGCGAGTCAAGTATGTATTGGCAAACTTAGCAGCTGAGTTCCTGTTTCGTCGCAGGTACAACAACTACGAGAACGACCCGCTGGCTGTGTGTGCCGCGTGCGAGCCAAAGTACAATGCCGAAAACGCCCTGTCTGCTCGGAGTGATCTGAACCCGTCGGTGGGAAGGTACCCGTTCTTCGAGATGGGCAAGCGCCCGCACGGTGGAACTGACGCCAAGGTGAGTGGCATATTCTTCTAACGACGTTAATCATAGGCTACGCAGCTGTTTAGCCAAAGCAAGCGGTCAGTGTGATACTGCGTATTTACTCGAGAGGCACATAAGCAGGAGATAAGCGAAAAAGATCGCCGGCGATTACGATAATCTTCAACAACCAGCGCAGAACAGAAAAGGGACAAGAAAGCGAACAGAGACAAGCGCTGTCTTCCAACTGAGGGTTTATTGAAGAAACGCGCATGTATATATTTCATCATACCACATCACGTGAGCGTTCACAAAAATCGCGTAACCATCGTCAACAGATTCAGCAGAAAACACTTATCGGACATGACGAAATACGTAATGAACAAATTCACAGAAAATCCAACGAAAACATTAACACCATCTTCCCAAAGGGAACTCTGATGGGATGCGAAGCAGCAGCGTTAAGGACGGGTGACGTCACGGATTGAACGGCGCTAACGCGGGTGCTGCGGTGAGCGCTGGAAGATTCGTTTGAAGCGATGGTCGGCGTAGGTCTTGTCGTTTCTTCAGAGTGGACACGGGCGCTAGACCGGAGCTGGCGCGCGTTTCGCCTTCACTACCACGGCCTTGTGATCGGTGAAGTGCACGCTGCGAGGTTCCTTCAGACATTCGACGTCGAAGTTGGCAAAGACCTGATCGATGCTTGTTCCCCTTATCGTGGTGGGTAGTTTCCGTTCCGCCGACACGCACTTCAGCGAGTGCACATCACGCATGTAATCGACGAGCCATTCTCCTCCTCCTCCTCTGACGTCAACGTTGAAGTCTCCCGCGACTATAACATTCGATGTGCGCTCGAGCGTTGCGAGCGGTGGACAGGGTGAAGCGAGAGAGAGGTGACACGTACAGACATGTTTCAACGCGTACGTTAGGCGCGCGTCACCTGCGGCGCGTGAACCGACGATTCGGCGGTGTAGCGAGCGCCGGTAGCGGCAGGTGTTGCGGGCGAACGGACGTGGCGGCAGCTGTGGGCGCTGCGGCGAGGGCGTGGCAGGCGAGGGAGAGAGTGACGTCAGCGCGCAATGCGAGGGGAGCGTGACGTCAACGCGCAGCTGCGGCGCGACCTACTTGGCACCGCTCCAACACCTGCGGCGACAGGAGCGCGTTGCGGCGCGTTCGTACGGACGCATGGATGGACAGCCTTACACAGGCAAGTCAAAGAGGTGCTTCGCATCTAAAACATATCAGTGGTGTGGACCGTAGTTCACGCTGTCAAGAAAAGCCACCTCTTTTGAGGTCAAGGCAACCCTGGCAAGCAAATATGGGCATTCTTCAAAAAAATCAGGGCACTATACTTGAATCAGGCTTTCATTCTCATCATGATCGTGAAATCCGCGAGTGTTACCTAATTTATAAATTCAACACCTTGTCATGAGGTCTAAACGAAAGTACAGGCACACTTTCTAGCGTGCCCACCAAACATCATCAGCCTTAAGTGAGACACTAAATAGAATTGAAAACTGGGCAAGTTGGTTACGATACATAGCTAGGTGAGGTAAACAGCGCAAAAGACGAAGACAGAGTAAAGGAGGGACACAACACGAGCGCTGACTTTCAACTGAAAGTTTTATTGAAGAAGCACCAAACTTGTACATTTTCTTGCGCATGCTCTCACAAGGCAAGGAAAAAAGAAGAAAATATTTCTGTGTGCCACGAGGCAACTTATCTTAACAACGTTAGCGGTTACTATAATTTAAAAAAGACATTTCATTGTCATGCACAGCAGTTGACTGCTGACTGACGCAATTTTGCCCTGCCTTTTGAATTCTGTGGGCCTCGAAAATTTCTTTTGTCAGCTGGTCCCCGTGGCGGAAAAGAACCCTCGTTCTCGAAAATTCTGGCGTGCATCCGCAGTCCCGGCAGTGTATGGCCAAGTGTGTCACGGGCACTGTACTTCCAAGTGAATTTCGGTGCTCCCTCAATCTCATATTTATACAACGCCCCGTCTGACCAATATAAACGTTACCGCACGCGAAGGGTATGTTGTATACAACTCCAATGGCACATGGTACAAAGATATTCTTGTGCTTGATGGGGCATGCATTGTTCACCAACGGGCCTTTTTCTGCGCGTTTCTGCACCGCCGCGCAAACATTGCCGACCTTATTCTTGGCCGCGAAAACTACTTCAGTACCATGACGTGAACCCACCTTATTAAGCCTATGTGACAATTGGCGAACGTAAGGTAGAACGACGAATTTCTTCTTTTCCTTTTCTTTGGCTGGTGCTGGAATACCTTTCAAGTCACTTTTCAAATTTCGCATAAGCTTATCGCAAGCTAGCAAAACAACACCTTCGGGATAGTTAGCTTCTTTTAGCCTCAGGATTTGTGATTGTACGCTCGGCTGCATCTTATGATCACATGACTTAGTTATTGCAGACTTCAAGGTGGAAAAGGCGATACCGTTTTTTATGATTTTCGAATGAGCAGAAGCGAACGAAAGTAGGGGTTTGGAACTACGGGGGCGGTATTGCCAGCATACTTGCTTATCATGGAAGAATAGGTTCAGGTCTAAGAATTTCAACGCACTTTGCGACGGCATTTCATATGTAAACTCTCCAGCTGCACAGAGCCGTCATACAACCCACTACTATGCAACACAATGACAAAGCCATCCTCGCCCTTGATCTGAAGGGGGCTTTCGACAATATTAAACACGGTAGCATCCTGGCTAACTTGAGTTCCACCGATTGCGGGGCTAGGACCTTTGCATACATCAGAGATTTCCTCTCTAAGCGCCAGGCTCTTCTTCGGATCGAGGACGAGGAATATGGCCCGTACATTATGGGAACACGGGGTACCCCTCAGGGAGCTGTGTTATCACCACTCCTGTTCAACATTGCTATGATGCGCCTCCCAAATGAATTGGCCCGGGTGGAAGGCATTCAACACGCAGTATATGCCGATGACATTACAATCTGGACCACCGAAGGGGGCATTGGGGAAATGCAGGAACGCCTTCAGCGGGCCGCATCCATAGTCGAGGCGTATGCCAACGATTGTGGACTCCAGTGTGCTCCAACCAAATCAGAGCTTCTGCATGTTAGAGCGAAGCCAAGAGATAAATCAGCCATACACGTCTGTCTGTCCGGGGTTCCCATCAGAGAGGTGTAGGAGCTTCGGATTCTGGGCCTGTTCATTCACCACAGACTAAGACCGGACTCCACTATTGCGAAACTTCGGAGAGTAGGCGAACAGGTAGGGCGCATGATCCACCGCGTTTCCAACAAGCGGGGCGGACTGCGGGGCAGGGACGCGCTTCGGCTCGCCCATGCCTTCGTGACTAGCCGGATACTCTATGCCGTCCCATACCTTCGCACTAACAAGCACGAATACCACAGAATAGATGCCATCATCCGTAAGGCGACTAAGCGAGCTCTGGATCTCCCTGTGGCCACCTCCAACGCCAAACTCAGGGCGTTAGGTGTGCTCAACTCCTACCAGGAGTTGCGGGAGGCCCACCTTGTGAATCAATATACGCGGCTCATGCAGACGGCCCCCGGGCGCCGCCTGCTAAACCGATTACAGATCCAATACGTTTGCCCTGCAGAGGAGACGGAGCGTGTTCCGGAACTGTGGCGCCATATGCTCTCGGTCTCTCCGCTCCCCAGTAACATGGATGGGCACACGCACGAAAGCAGATGACAAGCGCGGGCTCGGACGCTTGAAAGACAACACGGCTCCCGACCTGGTGTATTCTACCTGGACATAGCAGGGCCTTCGCCCGAGGGATCTTACACGGCCTCTGTAATTCACCAGAAAAAACACGTCAATGGGCTCTCCTTCCGAGCACAAAATTCAGAGCGAGCTGAGGAAGTAGCCATAGCGCTTGCTGCGGCGGATCCCAATTCGAAAGTCATCATCACGGACTCCCGTAAAGCATGTGCTCACTACTTCGCAGGGGAGATATCCCCCTTAGCCGGCCAAATTCTAAAATGGGCTGCCATTGATCCGACCCCAAAACGAATTATATGGGCTCCTGGCCATCAGGGCTTACGAGGTAATGAGGCCGCTGACGCGGCCGCCCGAGCGCTTACCCACCGGGCTCCTCACCCTGGCTCTTATGACTCGGAGGCCAATACGCCGCTGCTGCGGTTCAAAGAAATTCTCGCGTATTATCGCGACACTCACCGCCTTTTCCCGGCGCCTGCAAAGGGGCTGAGTAAGGCGGATGAGCGAACTCTAAGGCGTCTGCAGACAGGTACTCTACTCTGTCCTGAAATATTAAAACACTACGATCTGAACACGGATGGGTGGTGCCCACACTGTGGGGAGACCTGTGATATCTTCCACATGGTGCGGGCATGTACTAAAAATCCCCACCTGCCCCCTTCCCCTACCCCTTCACGAGAGGCATGGGAGACTGTCCTCCTCAACTGCTCCTCGCTGGAGTCGCAACGGGCTCTGGTGCGACGGGCGCGAGACGGGGCCTCGTCATGCAGTGTCCCGGATTAGGGACGCCGACCATGTAGCGGGGTCATGCTTTGGCCCCCAAACTCTCTTCCTTTTTTCTTTTTATAATAAATGTTTTTCATCACCATCATGTAAACTCTAAACCAAGAGCCTTCTCCCTGAAGATTTTCAGAATATTAATCGCGTTGTTCGTGAAGTTGCTCCTATCCACTTTCCCCTACTTTCCTTCGCTTCTGCTCATTCGAAAATTGTAAAAAACGGTATCGCCTTTTGCACCTTGAAGTATGCAATAACTAAGTCATGTGATCATAAGGTGCAGCCGAGCGTACAATCACAAATCCTTAAGCTAAAAGAAGCTTACTATCCGGAAGTTGTTGTTTTGCTAGCTTGCGATAAGCTCATGCGAAATTTGAAGAGTGACTAGAAAGGTATTCCAGCGCCAGCCAAAGAAAAGGAAAAGAAATTCGTCATTCTACCTTACGTTCACCAATTGTCACATAGGCTGAAGAAGGTGGGTTCACGTCATGGTACTGAAGTAGTTTTCGCAGCCAAGAATAAGGTCGGCAATGTTTGCGCGGCGGTGCAGAAACGCGCAGAAAAAGGCCCGTTGGTGAACAATGCATGCCCCATCAAGCACAAGAATATCTTTGTACCATGTGCCATAGGAGTTGTATACAACATACCCTTCGCGTGCGGTAACGTTTATATTGGTCAGACGGGGCGTTGTGTAAATACGAGATTAAGGGAGCACCAAAATTCACATGGAAGTACAGTGCCCGCGACACACTTGGCCATACACCGCCGGGACTGCGGATGCACGCCAGAATTTTCGAGAACGAGGGTTCTTTTCCGCCACCGGGCCCAGCTGACAAGGGAAATATTCGAGGCCCACAGAATTCAAAAGGCAGGACAAAATTGCGTCAGTCAGCAGTCAATTGCTCTGCACGACATTGAAATATCTTTTTTAAATTATAGTAACCGCTAACGTTGTTGAGATAAGTTGCCTCGTGGCACACAGAAATATTTTCTTCTTTTTTCCTTTCCTTGTGAGAGCATGCGCAAGAAAATGTACAAGTTTGGTGCTTCTTCAATAAAACTTTCAGTTGAAAGTCAGCGCTCGTGTTGTGTCCCTCCTTTACTCTGTCGTCGTCTTTTGCGCTGTTTATCTCAGCTAGCTATGAATAAGTGAGACACTTGATGAATTAAGTTCAGTTTTGTGCTTGAACCCACAGCCCGTGGCGTCATCGGTTAAGCTTGTTTGGATACTGCCTGTAATGCCTCTTTGATTGTGTATATTTATGTGTCCATGTTTTACAGTTAGTTGCGCTCATAAATCACCCCTGTTACCATCGGTATTGATACAAGACTGTATTTTACCGCGCATGCGCCAATAAAAAGCCTAGACTACTCATCTTATTCACTTCGCAATAACTGAGCTCAGCAAATGGCATACAATCTGGCTGCCCTGTCACGCGGCGCTTTGATATTGTCATTTTTGCATCCTAATTGTCCATATCGTGTTCTTACATAGGTATGCTTTCGCGCGAAGAATTGATTTCAGTACTTGTGTTCTTTTACTACAGCGAAAGCTGTAATGAGACCACAATAAGGGTCGTTTTTGGCGCCGTTGTTCTCCGCCACCGCCGCCGGTGTCCGTAACCGGTATCACACGATATAAGAAAAAGTTTCCAGGATGGAACGGGTTCAAACCTGGCCCCTCTGCGTTGGTGCTTGAAACTGCTTTGAAAAATTGCAAAAAGACATTATACAGGCTTCATGTCGGGAAGGAACCACAATAACAACGCAACAATTAACATATGAAATATAGCGTGGTAGAAGAGTAAAATGACATATAGGCGTCACGCAGCATGAATTCAGTAACCAGGCGTCACACAATGCGAATTGCACAACGAGTGGGTTGTTGAATGCTTCCAACCCATTACAAAGGGCTCTGCCATAATTCTTCATAGTCGTCAGCCACCGTATCAAAAAGTGCACATAATGCTTACATGTGTTTAAAGGGGTACTGACACAAAATTTCGCGGCCGAGATAGCCTGCTGGATCGGTTCCCGTGTACGTGCGTGTACCATCTGCAAAATATCGACAGCGAATAAAGCTTGGAAGGTACCTTATATGAATTTTGAAGTTCGTGAGCGCGATCCAGCATTATAGGCCGCACCTGATGCATTGACACCCTCGGAGGTGACCCGAGGTGACCCTCCTACTTCCCCTTCAGCCGGTACAAGTTATGATGACGTCGTAGCCGCCATTTCTGTTTTGACGCGCTTCCCGACGAATCGCTCCTCGCCAGCGGGTCAAACCTGAAGTGATTCGCCACGTCGAAAATTCCTTCCATCCCCGCCGCAAGAAAATCGTCGCCATCAGACGACGATGAGCCCGACGACGACAGACCGCGCGGAAATGCGTCACTGTTCTGTGTGCTCACGTGACCGAGTGTTTCACTCGCCAGGTGGTGATAGTTGCACCCGGCGGCTTGTCGTTTTTGGAGCTCTGTCAAACCGAAACTGAGGCTGTGTCGGTAATGAGGAGCTTGTAATTAATTATCAGTCGCGCGCTGCAGCAAACGATGTGTCGTGTTATGACTAACAGGCCCCCAACAACACATTGCGTTTTTCTTTTTAAATGCGAAGCATTTCTTAGCGAACTTCTGCGACTTAGAGCGTATCTATCTATCTATCTATCTATCTATCTATCTATCTATCTATCTATCTATCTATCTATCTATCTATCTATCTATCTATCTATCTATCTAGCCGCCTACGACTTTGTGCTCTCCTGGCCGTTTCGTTAATCGTATGTATACCAAAATTGGTGTGTCATAACATGGCCTTATTACGAACATAAATGACAGGTCATATCATGAAAATCATGACACGCATGTCATGAACAGCATGATTTACATTCCATGGCCTTATGCTCTTGCGGCCGTTCCGTTAATTTCATATACACCAAAATTGGTACGGCGTGACAAGAATTCATGACGAACATAATGACAGGTCCTAACATGCAAATCATGACGCGCATGTCATGTGCAGCATGATTTACATGACATGATCTCTGGGCGCTCGCGGCCGTTCATATGAAGGGATTTATACGAAAACTGGTATGACGAGACATTTCTGTATGACGAACATAACTGACACGTGGTAACATGAAAATCATGACATGCATGTCATGTACGACCTGCTTTACATGCCACGCTCATGGTGCGCTAGCGGCCGTTTCAGTAGATTGACATACACCAAAATTGGTATTGCGCGAAGTGACTGTATGAAGAACATGAATAATAGTTGGTAAGACGAAAACCATGACATGCATGTCATGTATGTCATCATTTACATGCCACGCTCATGATGCATTCGCGGCCGCTTCGCTAGCTTGATGTACACCAAAATTGGTATTGCGCGCAGCGACTCTATGACAAACGTAAATGACACGTGGTAATATGAAAATGATCACATGCATGACATGTACGACATGATTTACATGCCATGCTCATGGCGCACTCGTGGCCGTTTCGCTTTCTTGATATCCACCAAAATTGGTATTGCGCGACGCGACTGCATGACGAACGTAATTGAGAGGTGGTAACATGGCAATCATGACATGCAAGTCATGTACGACATGATTTACATGCCATGCTCATGGTGCATTCGCGGCCGTTTCGCTAGCTTGATATATACCAAAATTGGTGTTGCGCGACGCGACTGTATGACGAACATGAATAACAGGTGGTAACATGAAAACCGTGATATGATGTCATGTATGTCATGTTTTACATGCCGCGCTCATGGTGCATTCGCCGCCGTTTCGCTAGCTTGATATACACCAAAATTGGTATTACTCGAAGCGACTGTATGACGAACGTAAATGAAAGGTGTTAACATGAAAATCATCACATGCATGACATGTACGACATCATTTACATGCCATGCTCATGGCGCACTCGTGGCCGTTTCGCTTTCTTGATATCCACCAAAATTGGTATTGCGCGACGCGACTGCATGACGAACGTAACTGAGAGGTGGTAACATGGCAATCATGACATGCAGGTCATGTACGACATGATTTACATGCCATGCTCATGGTGCATTCGCGGCCGTTTCGCTAGCTTGATATATACCAAAATTGGTGTTGCGCGACGCGACTGTATGACGAACATGAAAATGTCACGGTAACATGAAAACCGTGACATGATGTCATGTATGTCACGTTTTACATGCCGCGCTCATGGTGCATTCGCGGCCGTTTCGTTAGCTTGATGTACACCAAAATTGGTATTACTCGAAGCGACTGTATGACGAACGTAAATGAAAGGTGTTAACATAAAAATCATGACATGCATGACATGTACGACATGATTTACATGCCATGCTCATAGTGCACTCGCGGCCGTTTCGCTAGCTTGATATACACCAAAACTGGTATTGCGCGATGTGGCTGTATGACGAACATAAATGAGAGGTCTTAACATGCGAATCATGTTATGCATGTCATGTACGGTATGATTTACATGCCACTGTCATGGTGCGCTTCCGGCCGTTTTGTTAACTGGATATATACCAAAATTGGCATGGCATGACACGAGTGCGTGATGAACATAAACGACAGGTCATGCATTGTATATACGAAAATATTCGTTTCATTGGCATGGTGTATACTAGATTGTGCATGCATGCGTGCATGGCAAACATGCGACATATGGTGGACTAGATGTCATGGCATGAATGATTTCATTTGGCTCAAAGACAAACAAGGCGATGTATGCAGCTCTTTGCTGGCTGATTCGCATTACATCGATTCCCACAGTGAGTAGGATCTGCCGAATTTTTTCGGCATGAGATCTAACTGTACCGTAATGAGCACTGCACGCAATAAATTGTGTAATCGCTGATCTACGTCGCCGTGCTATGCTATCTCATGTACATCGTATTTATAAGGAAACTCGTTGACATGTACTTGTTAGTTTGACGAAGGCTGTTCCGCCAGCCGTTACGTCAGTAAATATACCCTAAATATGAACGTGCGTCGTGCTCTCTCTTGTTCCTTTATCAGCGAAGGGGAATGCCCAGCGCTGCAGCCACATCGCCAGCTCTACTCGAGGCACGACCTGGAGCTGCCCAGCCTGTGTTTGCTGCAACGCTGCCTGCGCCTGTACAGCTCTTGCTGTCTCTGTTCGGACGCTCCCGGCCCAGTGTTTTGTAGCGTTAGCTACACTTGCCTAGCCGGAGCCGATTTCGCGTGGATGCACGAGGATCAGTGATGTTACAATGTTACACAGCTGGGTCACCGGAACTGGCATATCACGCGCTCTCCGACACCGCCGCACGCGGCTCGCCGCTGCTTGTCTGCGCGTTCAGGAGGAGTGGCGTCGTAGCCACGGCAGACAAACTGGCGCGGGCGCGCGCGCAGACTCCGCCACCGCCACGCGTGACTCGCCGCTGCTGGTCTGCTCATTGCAGAGGAGTGACGTCGTAGCCATGGCAGACGTATTGGCGCCAGCGCGCGCGCAGCTATTCGCCTTCGCTGTGCAGTCGCCGTCTGACACTGTGCTGGAGCCGCTTGATAGCGCCTCTGACTGGCGTTTGCAGGTGGGTAACGCCATGGAGGAGAGCGCAAATGCTGCTCAACGGCGCAGAAGAGCCGAGAAGCTTATCTCATCGGATGCCTAAGTAGTTGCCTGGCAATTAGCGGTTCAGCGTACGAAGAATGAACAGAAGAAGGCTAATAATCCTAGACAATTTGGAAATCTAAGAATAATGAGCTGAACCTTTGCTAACGCTACATATATCCTGGCATAGCCGAGCTAAGCCACTGCAAATTTTTTATCATATTTTCGGTGGAGGTTGCTGCGGTTTTCCCCGGCCCTGGAATTGCGCAGTCGAAAGTTGCCGCCCGTCATGCCTGACAAAGCCAACTCGACACCCCCCACGGCTTCGCCGCCCATGGTATGTCCAGGTGCCCAACTTCTGCGCGAACCCCAGATCTTCAACGGCACCGATGAGAAAGACGTTGAGGATTGGCTTGAATCTTACGAAAGAGCCAGCGCTACCAACAAATGGGAGAATTTTATGAAGCTCGGCACCGTAATGTTTTATCTAACAGATGTCGCCAAGCTGTGGTATCAAAACCACGAGGCTGATATCCCCACTTGGACGACCTTCAAAACCAACATCGCAGCAGTTTTTGGACGCCCTCGTGTGCGCAAACTTCGGGCAGAACAACGCCTACGAAGCCGGTCTCAGCAAGCAGGTGAAACGTTCACCAGCTACATCGAGGACATTCTCGACCTCTGCCGCCGGGTCAACCCGACGATGGCGGAAGCGGACAAGGTGCGCCACATCATGAAGGGCATTTCCGATGATGCCTTTCAAATGTCGCTCTCTAAGAACCCTGGCACTGTCTCTGAACTGATTGAGCTTTGCCAGAGTTTCGATGAGCTCCGAAGACAGCGTCTTCTCACACGCCGCCAACACGTGTATGACGAAACCATCTCGAGCGTGTCCAGCGCTCCTCACCTCGAGTCACTGTTCCCCCAGATAAAGGAGTTTGTCCGTGCTGAGGTCTCTCTTCAGCTTTCGCTGCTATCAATAGCCGGCCAACCGCCATCGCCTTTGCCAGCAAACATACGCCAGGTGATACAGGAGCAAGTTTGCGCGGCTCTGCCTCCTGCCCGCGACACTCCACCGGCGCCGACCCCTGTTCCATGTGCCGAGGTCTATGCTCCCCTAAGCTACGCCGAAGTTGCCGCACGGTCGCCGCCTCAGTCCTTTGCGCTATTACCATCCGCCGTGTCACTGCGACCAACACCCCGCATCCATCAGACAATGTACCTCCAGGGTAGCGGACAATGGCGCACTTTCGACAGCCGTCCAATCTGATTTGCGTGTGGGCTACCTGGCCACGTCGCTCGATATTGCCGTCGTCGAGTATGTCCCTACCACCAGACCTTCGAAACTGACCCGTATGTATCACCGCGTCCATCGTTCTCCGCGTGTCAGAACCCCGGCCAGATGTCTTCATATACCGACCACCATCCTCCTGCCAACCGCCGCTCGCCATCGCCTCGACGCCGCTCGCTATCGCCGATGCGCCGTCGTCCCTCTACGCCTGAGCGGGAAAACTAAGTGCCGCAGTTCCAGAGGCAGGAAGTGCATCACCCGCGAAAAGACCAAGGCCTCTCCCTTCACCGACGAACGTTATTAACGTGTATGTGGACGGCGTCGCTGCACTCGCCCTTGTCGATACAGGTGCAGCAGTTTCAGTTATCAGTGCCAAACTCTGCCGCTTGCTCAAAAAAGTTACGACGCCGCTGTCCAACATATTGCTTCGCACCGCCAGCGCAGACCGCGTCACGCCGGCCGCGGCATGTTCTGCTCGCGTCGTAATTAACGATCTCCTCTACGTCGTCGAATTTTTAGTCCTGCATTCTTGTTCACATGACGTCATTTTGGGCTGAGACTTTCTATCCGCTAACAAAGCCGTCACCGACTGTTCTCGCGCTGAAGTGGCATTTGAAGAGCTTTGCGACGCTCCGTAATTGGACGCTCGTGAAGCCGAGGACAAGCTATTTGTTGTGGAAGACATTGCAATATCGCCGCACTCCTTTTCCCTTGCCACGGTGTCCTGCAACAGTATCGCGAAGTCAAGCGCACTTATTACGCCATCTCCTGTCTTTGTCCGCCGCAAATGTTCACCGCTGCCTTTTGCCCTTTTGGAAATTCGTGACGGTGTCAGCACACTGCTTGTCTCCAACCTTTTGTCATCGCCTCTAACACTGCTTCGTGGAGAGTGCATCGGACGTGTCCACGGTGTCGACCCGTCGACGATCAGTGACATGTAAACTGCTTCCACCGCCGAACACGAAGTCGTCGGAGTGACCTGTGACTCCTCGCCGCAGACGCCTACACCTGATGTCCTGAGCACCTCCATTGCCGACACGTTGACTGTTCCTCAACGCGCCCAGCTCCTACGCCTCCTCGACAGATTCCGTTCGTCCTTTGACTGCCAGCACGCTTCCCTCGGTCGAACGTCAGCCGTGAGTCACCGCATCGACACGGGTACCAGCGCGCCACTGCGACAAAGACCGTATCGTGTGCCTACGACAGAGCGCCAGGTAATCGACGACCAAGTAGCTGACATGCTGAAGCGTGGTGTCATCCAGCCTGCGAATAGCCCACGGGCATCTCCAGTTGTCCTCGTTAAGAAGAAGGATGGGTCGATTCGCTTCTGCGTTGATTACCGCCGTCTCAACAAGGTCACTCGAAAAGACGTTTATTCTTTACCGAGAATTGACGATGCTCTTGACTGCCTTCAAGGCGCGGAGTTCTCTTCTATTGAGTTACGGAGCGGCTATTGGCAAGTTCCCGTGGCGCCTGACGACCAACCTAAAACGGCCTTCATCACACCCGATGGCCTTTATGAATTCCGTGTCATGCCGTTCGGTCTTTGCAACGCGCCCGCAACATTCGAGTGCATGATGGACAACATTTTGCGAGGTCCTAAGTGGAAAACATGCCTATGATATCTAGACGACGTGGTTGTATTTTCATCAGATTTTCTTACGCACCTGCGTAGGCTAAAGGAAGTGCTTCAGTGCCTAACTGACGCTGGCCTTCAGCTCAACCTGAAGAAATGCCGGTTTGGCGCAAGGAAGCTCACCATCCTTGGCCATGTTGTATCCAAAGGCGGTATTCTTCCCGACAGCGCCAAGCTTCGGGCAGTTGCTGACTTTCCTAAAGCTGCGTCTCTCAAAGAACTTCGTAGCTTCCTTGGCCTCTGTTCCTATTTTCGCCGCTTCATCCAGAATTTTTGCGACCATCAGCGCTCCCTTGAATCAGCTCCTACGGAGCGACTCGCAAAGTTACGCTTGGACGCCCGCTTGTGACGATGCCTTTCAAGAGTTGCGCCATCTGCTCACCTCACCGCCAATCCTGCGTCACTTCGACCCTACTGCTCCGACTGAGGTCCACACCGACGCCAGCGGTGTTGGACTCGGCGCATTCTCGGCCATGGTCATGTATGCTTAATTACATTTGGCTATACTTACCTTGATTCAATAGGAAAGGGAAAATAGACAACCACCCATTTGTAGCACGAAGCCACAAGGAAATCCAGAACTTAACCCTTCCGCCACCTTGCGGGTTTCCGCAGAACTGATTTGCAATTTGATTCAATAGGGCTCACTAAACGTAACATGGCTTAACATGGCAACGGCAAGCTGGGCTAGGCTTAATAAAATTAGCTTAATTAAACGTCCTTATGCTTGGATTTATTAGTTGATACCATGCTTAGCTAGGTTTAATTGGGTTCGGCTGTACTTACCATGGCTTAACAGGTTCATCTAAGCTTAACACGGCTTAACGCGGCAAAGGCAAGTTGGGCTGAGTTTTCTGGTGATGCCATATGGCGTCAGCAGGAAACCTAATCAATTATGCTTGACTTTACTACATTAGATGATGTTAGCTATGCTTAGTTAGGCGAACTTACCAATGCGAAAAGCGATGCGCGCCATTTGCTCGAGCCGGCCCCGCCGCAGCCGCTACGCAAAAAACAACGGCACAGATGCGATGGAGCATCGTAGGGAGCGACACCCAGTTGATGTGCTCCCTACGAGCGCTGTAACCACGCCACCTGATATGACGGGGCGCGCATGCACACCGCTGCTTCAGTGGTGCTCTCGACAGCAATCGCCGGTTCAGCAGATGGCGCGGCGATGCATTTTGGCACACGATCCCGTGGTCCGTATACTTATGCTCACGCCTGTACACCTTTGTGCGCAAGTACATTCGGTCATGCCCACACCCAGGCAGCACGCCGCCATTGGACCGATCTCGGCCCAACGTCGGCAAATGACGGCAGCAATATTGGCCCCACGTCGGCAAATCACGCTCGCGCTACTCTCACCCGCATCGGCCCGACGTCGGCTAGCCGCCTTTGGGCCGATGCGGGCTTGCCGGCTTCGGGCCGACGTGGGCTAGCCAGCGTCGGTCCGAGACTGGCTTGCCGTTAATCAGCCGATGACGGCAAGCCGTCATTGGGCCTATGTATGCTAGCCTATGCTGGCGCGGTGTCGGCCCCGCCGATGTCGGGTAGCCGCCGGCGTGACCGTTTACACCCATTATTATGTTTTAGCAGTGGTGGCTTACCGTGCGTTAAGTACGGTAGTACTGTACCGTCGTGGTCGGCACGTAGCTAGTTTATATGGAGACACCGGCGGTAGTTGCTCGATGTGTAAAGTAACCTGATCAGGCAGGCTGATACATGTGTTATAAAGTAAAATGGCTGCGTGCCGACCACGGCAGTTCGGTATTACTGTGGTTACTGTACTGTAAGTCAGCAGCGCTAAAATAGACTATTCGCGGCCCAACGACATTCATCGACTGCCATTGGTGCCATATTCGAAAAATGCTTCCTAATTAAAACGACTGCTCCACTGATGTCTTAGTGTGCGATTAAGACCCACAATTCTGTCGAACGGTGCAAGGCCGAGAACGAAAGTCAATATTGTCTCAAACAAATCTAAATTGATGAAAGGCCTGCTGCACCAACTACGCATGCGTCTGAAAAATTAAGGAGCAACACATTTGCAAGGTGATAAACACAAATTTATTCACAGATATGAACACACGCCAGCAGTTCCGGAATATTTATGCCATAAAGGAATATCTAAACATCTATAGATACCGTAGCCAACATCTAAAACAACCCCACAGCCACCGTATTCCTCAAAAAAAAGCAGGACAATCCTAATCGAGAATGGGATCAGGCGCAAAATCATAGGCGTGAGCAGGGTTCCCCTTCAGAGGGGGTGGGGGGGCGAAGGTTCATCGCGGCGCCCCCCCCCCCCCTATTAAGTCAATGTGTTTGGCAGACCTTGCGCCCAACTCTTCTTAGGTGACTGCGGGGGCCGGCCGCCCCCCCCCTGCCCCACTGTGCGCACGCCTATGCGAAGAGTTACAATCTCTTCAACGTTATGCGTGGCACATTCACTATAAATATTCAAAGAACTAGAACGGGCAAAAATAGGAATAAGGATTAACGAAGAATATCTTAGCTACTTGCGTTTTGCGGACGGTATAGCGCTTTTCAGTAACGACGGTGCCGAATCACGAAAAAAATTCTGGAGATGTAAACGAAGGCAGCATTAAAGTAGGATTAAAGACGGACCCGAAGAAAAGAAAGATAATGTTAGACGGCTTGCAGAAAAAGCGAGATTAAGAGTGGCAACTAGACTAGAAGATTGTGTATACGCGTGAGCTAATTACGAGCAGAGGAGCACCCCCCCCCCCCCACGTTTATTAAGTTCACCAAGGAACGGTAGGCATTCGCAACACATGACTGGCAATTAAATTAGCGTTATCCTTTAAGCGGGAATTGCAATTTTTCAATGATATCTTAAGGGCCAAAAAGATGGATAAACTGCTGCGCGCGACGCGAGAAACATTGCGAGTGGTACCACAAGATCCCATGAACTCTACATCTAAACGAGATAGACACGCACGCATTTCTAATCTAAAGGTAAGATTGTAACAGAAAGGAATCGTGCATAAAAACCACTCACGTGTGCCCGTTGGATCGCTAAAAACACGGGCGAATAAAAAATGCAAGCGCACCATATCAGAATACACAAAACACGATGGTCAATAGAGAATACGCGATAAGAAAAGAACAAAAATCTGATGACACGTAACAGTACTGGTTCAACATGGAAGCAGGGGGCCACTGGTTTCTCGCTGCGGTGATCTCTGCCGAAAACTATGCCGGAATGCTGCCGCGTATCCGTCTCGTGCACGATTTTGACTTTCCACCACACATGTCCACACACCGCACGTCTTGAAGAATTCTGCTGGTCGGAGTGAAAAAAACCTGCTCCCGCAGCTACGATTGTCCCTCCGTCTGGACCGCTACCTACCCTGCCTGGTCAAGCGAGTTTCGCGACAATGACGCTGAACGAAGGAGAGGGAGGAAGGGGGTGTAGAGGTTGAAGAAGACAAAAAAATGCGAATTCTCCCTTCTTGAAAGCACGGCTCAGCCTACCACAGTGGTGTGCGATCCCCCCAACATGTCTATGGGCATGCCGTTTGAGAAAGGCGTTCGTCGAATTTTCAATGCATCACTTGTTGCCACATGTCGCTACATGAAAACTTTGCGTACACCACGTTGTAGCCGCATTTTTCATCGTATTTCACGTGCCATAATAATAATTTTATGCGACTGTTTCTGAAAGCACGTGGGAAGCAATCGTTGAGCGAGATTTTTAGTTGAAAAAGATATGTATGTCACAAAATGGACGGCAACGAAGTGCAAATACGAACTGACAAACACCTGGCAAACACGTGTTTGTCAGTTCGTTAAAGATGGTCAGCCGGCTAGTTGATTTAGAAACATTCAAACGACAAAACGTGTCTTCACTTCGCCCGGTATTTCTTGCACCATACCTATTTTTCTCAAGTAATGAACCAACTAGCTCAGCAACACGCCTTGCTGAGCTTTTTACTATTTTCATAAATTAAGTGACATCCCTGAAGCAAATGCGCTTGTTACGCTTCACCCAAACACGCGCGTGAGTAAATATGCGTAAACACAGAGATCGGAAACTGTCCGTATAGTATATGAGCGCTGGCGCCACACATTCAGCGGCTGAAAGGATATAGCGCTATAAATATGATGACAGGCTCGATTTATGCACAGAATTAGTATTCACATAAAACTTCTTCCGCTAAAAGCATTCGTGCGGGAATGTTTGGGTGAATTTTGATGCTGGATACATTAGTGAAGTCGGCCGACCAGTGGCAAAAACATTTACGAAACAGAAGTACTTCGAATTTGGCGCATGAAGTTATTAGTATGTGCTATAACGTTTCAACATTTTTGATAGCGTTGAACAACTGGTCAACGAAGTGGCCATCTAATTTCAGTCAGTTATTCTTCTAAAGACCACATTTTTTTGGTAGAAAAGTGACTGTGCTAGTGATAGTTGTTAGTCATTGTCATAGCAGAAACTAATAAGAGAATGCAAGCTATTCAGTCGGCGATACTTCGCGCCCCGAGTCGTACGTGCGGCATTAGCACGGTACAATATTTGAACTTTGTTATTTGTGCTAGTACAGCAATCCATGTAGCGGCATTCTGCAGCTTAAGCTACAAGTATTCAAGCGCCTAATGCTCTATTGCATTACGATTGTATCCTAGGCGGGCGAGCTGCCGGGCTTCTTCGGCGGGTTGAAGGTAGAGTGCAACGTCGAGGTTATTCTCATCACTGACGGCCGGCAACACGGCGTCCAGCGTCGCTGAGGGGCTTCCGTGAACTAGTTTGAACGGCGTCATATGTGTGCCGTTATTTACTCTGCCGTGTTAACTTCAGGTTATGTGCGGAAGATATTATGGCGTCCCATGTCATGTGTTCGACGTACAGCACATTGCCAGCATGTCGGCGAGGGTTTCATTTAGCCGCTCGGTGAGGCCATTCGCCTGCGGGTGATGTCCGTCGGTGACTTGTGTGGCTCTATTTCAAGATGGTTTGCGTTAGCTCTGCCGTAAAAGCCGTACGTCTGTCGGTGACGAGGACGTTTGGAGCGCCGCGACGCAGGAGGACGTTCTCAACAGGGCATGTATAACTGTCTCAAAGGAGACAAGAAAGTTCCAACATCGTCGATAAGCCATCGGCTCCGCCGATGTCAGCTGAAGCACGGTAGAATGATGGCATGCTCGGCCCAATGTTGCCGGTGAAAACCATCGGCTCGGCCGATGTCGGCGAAAGTACGGCAAAACGGCGGATAACTCGGCCCAATGTTGCCGGTGAAAGCCATCGGCTAGGCCGATATCGGC
This sequence comes from Rhipicephalus sanguineus, assembly GCF_013339695.2. Taxonomy (NCBI): domain Eukaryota; kingdom Metazoa; phylum Arthropoda; class Arachnida; order Ixodida; family Ixodidae; genus Rhipicephalus; species Rhipicephalus sanguineus. The sequence goes on from NC_051183.1 coordinate 167,834,344, forward strand.
GGAAGAACAGCAAAACGGCGGCAAACTCGGCCCATTGTTGCCGGTGAAAGAAATCGGCTAAGCCGATATCGGCGGGAAGACGGCAGAAGGCCGGATAACTCGGCCCAGTGTTGCCGGTGAAAGACCAACATCGGCTGAAAGGCGGAAGAATCGGCCCAATTTTGCCGGCAAAATTCAACGGCTCCGCCGATATCGGCGCCAGGCTGGCAATGCTGGCCCGAGGTGGGGCCGCGCACAGCCGCCGTAAAACCAATATCGGCCCGACGTTGTGTGCTGCCTGGGCAGACGTCACCTGTAAACTACATCGTCGAAACGGTTACACCGCCTACAGACCAAAGCTTTCGTGGTCGTGAAACCGTCCACGTACAGTGTCTGAAGCCCTACTACGATCCGCTTGTACTGTGTTCACCGTGAGTCGCCAGGATGACTCCTTTTTTCGACGGGGGACGATTGTAGCGAACAGGAATGCCCAGCGCTGCAGCCACATCGCCAGCTCTGCTCGAGGCACGAGCTGGAGCTGCCCAACCTGTGTTTGCTGCAACGCTGCCTGCGCCTGTACAGCTCTTGCTGTCCCTGTTCGGACGCTCCCGGCCTAGTGTTTTACAGCGAAAGCTGTTATGAGATCATTTCAGCCACCGTTTTTGGCGCCGTAGTTGTCCGCCGCCGCCGGTGTCCGTAACCACTATCGCTTGAAATAAAAAAAAAACGAAATAGGATCAAAATTCCAGGATGGAACGAGGTTCGAACCTGGGCCCTCTGCGTGGGAGCCCAGTATTCAACCTCTGGGCCATGCCGGTGCTTGAAACTACTTTGCAAAAAGGTCCTATACAGGCTTCATGTCGGGAAGGAACCACATTAACATATGCAATGTAGCGTGGTAGAAGAGTAAAATAAGCACCAAGCGTCGCACAACACGAATTCTGTAACCAGGCATCACACAATGCGAATTGCGCAACGAGTAGGTTGTTGAATGCTTCCAACCCATTACAAAGGGCTCCGCCATAATTCTTCATCGTCGTCAGGCACAGCATCAACAAAGTCCGCATAATGACTTACATGCGTTAAGCAGGTACCACGGCTCTCCGTAGAAAGAAGAAAAATGGCATAGTGCCTGCTTCCCTACTTCTCAAAAATTACAGTGATTTATAGCCTAGTGGGTTCCTCGCAAGTGCACCTGTATTGGTCGCCAAGGAAGCCCATAAGCGCATGATCCATTTCCTCGGGGTCTTACTAGAGTTCTTCGCTCTCCCCCTCTCTCCCACGTCAACGTATATTATACAGCATGGCGGGAGAGGGAAATAGCGACCGGGCGTCACCCAGGGCGAATTGCATAACTGGTGGGCTGTTTCAAGCTTCCAACCCATTACAAACGGCTGAGCCATAATTCTTCATCGTCATCAGTCGTCGCGTCAACAAAGTGCACATAATGCCTAACAGACGTGTAGCTGGTGCCTCGCTTCTCCGCAGAATGACGAATAATGGCTCAGTAGGTGCTTCCCAACTTCACAAAAATTGTGATTGATGGCGTAGTGGGCAGCTTGCTAGTGCACTTGTATTAGTACCCCAAGAGAGCTTACAACGGGCTCTAGAAACGCCGCTCTTCCAGCTTTCGCTGTGACTATGCTGCGGTTTCAGCGCAGGCCTGGCGCTTTTTATTATAATATATATATATATATATATATGGGCACGTGGTCGTTAGTGGACGAAGGCAGAAGTTAGCAGGATAAGAACGAGTCTTTTATTTGACGAACTTGTCCCAAGCAACGAAATAGTCACTTTACAACGATGCACAATGAGCACGGATCGCGGCGAACAAAGCGGCGTCCGTCGATCAACTGACAAGCGGTCAAGCGCGTCGGCTTTTATACAGGCGCTATGGAACTTTCTAGCGATATCTCTCGACAAAGCTGGAACATTCGCGTACGGCGCGCAACCTTAACGAAACGTTCTAGAACAATCGCGAAGGTTCTAAACTAATAAAGCAAGCGAACAATAGAGTCCTCAGGTGCGTTAACGAGCATAGTACGCTTTAAGGCGCACCACATGCACGACCTCGGGCCGAGCTCGGCGCCTCTGAGAGTTCGTGATGCCATCGGGGACAACCTCGTAGTCGAGTGCGCCGAGACGTCGAAGTACCCTGTACGGTCCGAAGTATCGTCGAAAAAGCTTCTCGCTCAGTCCGCGTCGTCGTATTGGCGTCCAGACCCAGACACCGTCGCCGGGCTGGTATTCCACCAAGCGTCGTCGAAGATTGTAGCGACGGCTGTCGGTGTGCTGCTGGGTCTTGATGCGCAGGCGGGCGAGCTGTCGAGCTTCTTCGGCACGCATGTCCATGAATTCGGGACATCGACAACTAGCGCCATCTGTTTCGTTCGCTGCTAAGTGGCAGCGTCACTGAATGGGAAACGACCTTTAAACATTTATTGTAGTGCAACGCTTCGATATACGCTTGAATCACTTCGTCCATATAATCTGGGAGTCATCACCTCACAGTGCGAGAAGTTTTGCTTTATTCCCATAAACTTCCTGGGTTCGAGAACCACTTTATGGGCTATGAGAAACTCCATAGGAGATAATTTTAAAATTTATATAAACACAATGCGCCCTCTCTTGCTTAAATCACTAAAGAGATCCAATCTCGATGATTCAATCTTCATACCTGTGAAGTTTGGCTGATGGTGGCGAAGTTTCCGAGGTTCGACGGGAACTTTTGTGAAAACGTGCATTGCAGCGAAACCACCTTATAGGGGTGCATGAGCTTCATAGTGTGTTCGGTGGCCCCAAGACACGTGAAAATGTCAGTGTTTTTATACAAGCTTCTTTTTCTTGAAGCTGCTCAAGATATGGAGGGTATGAATACTGTGGAGTTCTTCAGTTGATAATCAGCAATGAGAAATCGTAGGCTAATTAGGGCAGATGATCAAAAACGATAATTGCTCCTCGTAATTCAAAGCAAGTAAGAATTAACAAGAGACGTTGATACGCATCGAATTTTCCTCTATTGAGTATATGTAATCAAAGGTACTAATGAATTAAACAATTTATTTAAAACTTATTGGTGGAAGCGGTCAGTATAGAAGGACATGTATAATATATATATTTACAGATAGTACTGCAATGTACACCATTGATACTAGATGGCTATCGCATGTAAATAGCAATAGCTACCGTTATAGCTAATTTCGAATCAAAGGTATAAAAGATATGGTAATCGTACTCTGGAAGTAATAATACTAACACTTAGTGTTAAATAGGAAAGGGGTAATTAAGAATCAACTAATCGGATGATGGCGTTGTAATGTGGAGTGGAGGCGAAGAGGATGAAAGATATAAGAATCTTAAGTAGCTAGTTAGTGATTACGAGTATTTTAGCTCAATTAGATGTAAGAATCTCAAGTTACTAATTCGTGATTAGGGGTCCTTTAGCTTAATTATTATGAATAATTAACAAAATTGGCAATGACGTACCCGCAAGTATTCACACTGACTGAGGTTTACTCAGCAACATTATGCACATTTGCACCCTGACGATATAAGTCATCACTTGTAACGATGAAATCACCAATTTTAAGCTCACAATAGAAGGCTTTCACTATAGAAGCATACGTACATGAAATGTATACGGTATTCAATGTATGAAATTACGATCAGAGATAGATAGTAACACGCAATTATCTTTAGTGGTAGTGGTTGATGCTTTGTAGTCAGGGATGATCTTGGGGGAAAATCTATGGAACCGAGTGATTAAAGGTGACAAATGAAATTTTGTGTAAGAGAAACATATTTTATACTTTATTAGTGATCGTTGTAGGCAATTATCAAGTGTGGGTAGATGGTCAATAAATTAACAGGACGATATCATTGTAATGCATCAAATGAAAGCATAGAGGGAGAGGCTGAATAAATTTAGAATGTTTTGCTAATTGGCAATTAAGGGCTGTGCAGCCCTTAATAAAAACAGCTCTGCTGTAAACATAAAATATTTATGTTTACAGCAGAGCTGCTATGCCCACCCTTTTTCTGACTCGCGATGTAGACAAACTATCATCATCATGTCGGCGTGTTCAGCATAACTGTGCCTAGTTAAGCCAAGTGAATCATAGCCAATTCTAATTAAGCCTAGTTGAGCAGGGCAAAGCCTAATTAGTCAAGCATAATTGACTCAAATACTAATTAGCCATAATTAAGCCGAGTTGAGATTCTTGTTGCATAGTCATGCCGCACTCGGCAAGATATGACGAGCAAATGCCAATTAAAACTAAATATTAGTGAGCCAATTAGCGTTAATTGTGCTAATTAGTTCATTAGGCTTAGATTGACTTCGAATGGAAGCTAGTCGAGGCCGAACCTCGAATCCCCTCTAGCCCAGCTTTGCGCGACTCAGTGCAAGGTGCGCGAATTTTTAAAATTAGGTTAGCCCAGAATTCACATTGAGAATGACTTACTATAATGTTGATCTTCATTCGCACCTTGGCATGAAGTGCATTACTAATGAACAGCGACGATGAATTGAACATATTTTAAATGTAGGGGTGAAAGTTGTCACTGTAGAACATAATTAAGATACAGTTAAACCTCGGTGATACGATCACAGCTCATACGAATTTCGGGGTGATACGAATTTTTTGTTGGTCCCGGCCAAGACCCATTGGCCTGCAGTGTAATGGAGTACGGTTGTTGCGAACCGATTTTTACCCAACGACGTTTGATACGAACGTACGTTACCGCCCAGGTGCGAAGAGGTGCTGACCGCGCTGTCGCGGAAGACGCGCCAAGCGCGTGCGAGCGCGGGAACGCAAGCCTGGGCATGCGCGCCGCACCGCCGACTCGTCAGAATCACGGTGTAAGAAAAACACTTTTCTTACGGTCAGAATAGACCTTCAGAGACGCGTTACGGCCTCCGTGATTGTGTGCGCGAATCTCTGAGGCTCTTATGTGCTCGTGTGCCTTCGCGTTTAGATTACAGAGGCCTTTAGCATCACGCTTTTTTTTTCTAAAGCGTCGACATGGGCTGCTGTCGTTGTGCTCTGTTTACACGTGCCTGCCTCGTGGATCAGACATCCTATGAAAGGTGTACGAAGACCGAAAGAAGGCGAGGACGGTCTTGGCGAAGGAGTCAGGCCTCACAACGTCAACATGCGCAACCGTTGAGGTCGCACTTGTGCGGGCACGGCCGTAAATCTCCCAAAAAACATCCCTAACATCTCCCCGATAACAAAATCATAGCACAGGACCGTGGTTCTGTAATTTTGTGGCATTGATGCATCGCGTCAAAGCGCTTCTTTCGTTACTTTTGCTGCACTACTCCGGTGTTATGCAAAAAAAAACATACTAAAATTTGGAAGGGGCTACTGCTGTCGCGGGTCACAACGCACCTGGTTCATTAAGTACGAGCCGTATATTTACGAGTGCTGGTATAATTGCCCACATCTAAAAACTAAACGGACAATCATTCAGGGTTCTTCCTGACGATGCTGCGGCCATGGAAAACAATAAATGAAAATGTACGCCAGCTTCCTTTTGTCGCATGCTAATTTACCATGCTTTCTGGTGATACGAATTTCGGATGATACGAATATTTTTGGTGGTCCCGTGAGATTCGTATCACCGAGGTTTCACTGTAGATAGCTAGTATATCAATCTATGCAGTTATAGTGGCGATGGCGGGAAATAATAGAATATTGTTAATTATTAGCAGCGATAACTATCATCATTTGTAATCAATTATAATTATTCGTTTACTATAGATGCCATTTATCACTGACATGTGCCACAAGAAACACTTACGAGAGATCACGAGTTAAATGAGTACTGCTTTGAAAACAGCGCGAAAACTGGACGAAGGCTAAGGAAAAAAAAACGGCAAATCTCACGGGTTGTGGGAAGCGGTTTCATGCGAAGCAGTCATTGAGTACTTTTATGCTGTATTTTATGGCTTTGAGCCAAGCGTTACGAGGTGGATGGACGTGCTTTTGTAAGTGTAGTAGCTGTGTGCACATCGTGGGCTTACCAGGCACGTCGACAATACTGGCGTTTAAAGGATAACTTATGGTGCGACGTAACGTCAGCCCTCACGTTAGAGCACATACGTCAGTATTATCGAAACCAAGTGCACTTTATGCTGCAATCATGTGAATATCATACGCAACTTTCGTTAATGTGTTTCTCCGGGGTCGGAGTATTGCTTCAATATATTGCTTCAATATTGCTTCAATAGCTTGCTGAATCATAGGAACACAACTGTAAGGTTTATTAGGCTGCTATAAAAGCGGAGCCAACACTGGAGCCACGTACATTAATATGATATGACGCCTGTATCGTAGAGATATATATGTAGTGTTTATTGCTTTCTTGTAAAATCAGATAGCCAGCACCACAACGACAATGGATGTCGCACCGGCATTACGCCTGCATAGTCCGTTTTTCCAAACCAGTCTGTAGCGCTGGCGTGGCTCTGTGGTAGAATGCCTGATTGCCACGCAGAATTGTGCTTGGGTTCGATTCCAGCTGAGATCCTAATCTTTATTCTTTCCATTTGGTCAGGTCAGGTCAACGCTGCTGATGTCGGTTTCTCTTAACGCTCTCGCATATAAATTACCAATGTCTGTTCTCGCCGTTCCTGGGTAGATATAAAATGTCCATCACCTGTGGCGCATACCCGTACACCGCGGCCCATGGTACACGGGTATGTGCCACACGTGTCTGGAGGAAAGTGTTTGACGACGTACGCGACAGGATTTTCACGTTATTCACGTCAAGACCCGACAGTCATATTCGTCAAATCCTCTTAGCCTCTCCTGCCTATTTTGGTCTACACCAAGTTAAGGAGGCGATCAAGAGAGCACCCAGATGTAGGCGGATAGATAGATAGATAGATAGATAGATAGATAGATAGATAGATAGATAGATAGATAGATAGATAGATAGATAGATAGATAGATAGATAGATAGATAGATAGATAGATAGATAGATAGATAGATAGATAGATAGATAGATAGATAGATAGATAGATAGATAGATAGATAGATAGATAGATAGATAGATAGATAGATAGATAGATAGATAGATAGAAAGAAACAGCGCGAAAACGGCCCGAATGCTAAGAAAATACAAGAACAGCGTTTGTTTTGTTTGTTACCCTTCGTCCGCTGTTTTCAACGCAGTAACAGGTATATCAACTTGCCCTTCAAGAGACCCTTCTGGAATTTAAAGGAGTAAATAATTGAATTGATGGTCACAGGCAAATAACAATTAAGTGCAGATATACAGTAAAAATTAATTGAGGAATATGTGTGAAAATCATCAGATGATAGCCTAAAGAGAGGGTGAATGCATTGGGAGATTCTTGCTAATAAACCTTTTTCAAGCAATCCCAGAACGTCCCGCGGGAGCTTGAAGCACTATGAGAAAAGTGTGTACATCGAGCGAGCCAGACATTCGGACGCCCGCTGCTCGTTGGCGCCGTGGGAGCACGAAACGAAAAGAACACGTAGAATATTCTTACATCGTAAAACAATTCACATATCCGAACGCATCTGTATGTATCTCTACGCATGAAATGTGAAAGGAATAACGCAGTCAGTGTAGGTATTGCCGAGCGTATGTATGTATATCGAACGTAGCACTTAAACGGCATTTGTGTTACCGCGTGCCGATGCCGTCAAGACGTTCTGTAGTCATCATAGTGAGCCGAACACCGAAATAATGTTTAGTGTACGAATACTTGTAATGCACTAAAGTAAATGTGACGTACTGAATCACTATAGACACATTTCCGTTTGAGCATTTGGTGTCGTGAACACTATTGCGCTTGCTCGCTGCGTTTAGCCGCTATGGCCTACTTAAAAGGCAATTTCAGAGTTGCAGGTCATCTTGCTCATGACTATACATATCTGCGGCATACATTCACCTGCTAGCCAACACGCGAAAGCACAACCAGCGTTTTTAAAATGCAACAACTGCAGTTAGTATGAACGAAGGGTGGTAAAAGCTTATCGTTTGGTGCATATATGGCGCGAGCGACGCGCACGCGGTCTATCTATACTTTATTTCAGTATACTTTATACTTCAATGTATACTTTATTTTAGTAAACGCCGACTATACGCTCTCGAGTACTCTTTGAATATCACAACCTCACCTTGAGCTGGTCGACAGTGTCGATGGACGTTGATTCCAAATGGATCCGCGAATAGCATAGACCGCTCCTCAACGTCATCTAGGAAGCCGATTTGTATTGTTTTATTTAATTTACGCTGTAGGAACGGGGGACACGGCCCGGCTCGCACGTTACTAACTTCGTCCCATGTTTCTGTTGTCATCTATAGAACGGACGAAGCCTCAAAGCGGTGAAGAGAAAACTGGGTAGAAGCAAAAACCAGATGGATGCACTAAGGGACGAGGAAGACAAAGGCACTGACACTGTGGGTAGGATAGCTTAAATAGCTGAGGAGTTTTACGGTGACCTGTACAGTAGCCGGGGCAACCAGGAAGATAACGTAAGAAGTAGTAGTAGCCCAGAGGAATCAGACATCCCAGTAATCAGTAACGACAGGGGAAGTAAAGAAAGCCTTGGAGGGAAAAAGAGGCAAATTCCCTGGTGAGGATCATGTAACATCAGATCTATTGAAAGAGTCGACAGACTGTGTTATAAAAACTGGCCACCCTGTATACGAAATGTCTCTTAACGGTGAGGGTACCGGAAGCTTGGAAGAATACTAAGATCATCTTAATTCATAAGAAAGGGGACGTCAAGGACTTGAAAAATTGAAAACCGATCAGCTTACTGTCCGTTGTCTACAAGCTGTTTACAAAGATAGTAGCTAATACAATTAGGACAACATTAGAATTCAGTCAACCAAAGTACCAAGCCGGATTCCGTACAGGCTACTTGACAATAGACCACATTGGCACTGTCAATCAGGCAATAGAGAAATGCGCGGAATATAACCAACCCCTATATATAGCCTTCATAGATTAGGAGAAGGCATTTGATTCGGTCGAGTATCAGCAGTTACGCTGGCGCTACGGAACCAGGGCGTCGACGAACCATATTTAAAACACCGGAATAAATATTAGGTTTAGGTGCACGTGAAAGAACCTCAGGTGGTCAAATTGCGGAGCCCTCCACGACGGCGTCCCTCATAATCATATCGTAGTTTTGGGACGTTAAATCCCAATTATTATTATTATTATTATTATTATTATTATTATTATTATTATTATTATTATTATTATTATTATTATTATTATTATTATTATTATTATTATTATTATTATTATCCAGTGCTTTGTCGCTGGATGAAAATCTTATCTGCGAATGCATTAAGCGCTTAAAACCATCCTTATCATGTGGGCCAGATGGCATCCCCTCCGCCATACTAAAAGCTTATGGTAGTATATTTGTCCCAGTACTAACTACGATATTTAATAACTGCCTGGACACTTCCACATTTCCAAGCATGTGGAAAACTGCTCGTGTTTTTCCAGTATTTAAGTCGGGCTCTAAAACAGATGTTTCTAATTATCGCCCGATTTCTCTACTATGTGCCACATCAAAGATCTTCGAGCTGGCTCTTCACGACATATTGTCTTTTAGTGTGAAAAACTCATTGCTTCCTAATCAACATGGTTTTCTCGCTGGCCGCTCAACTACCACAAATCATGCTAGTTTCATGACGCAGATCTCCACACCTATTTCTCAGAGAGGACAGGTTGACGTAATTTACTGTGACCTGAGCAAGGCTTTTGACGTAGTCAGCCACACGCTGATTATGGTTAAACTTGCGCACTTTGATGTTGACTTGTCAGTTGTGAATCTCCTGCAGAGCTATCTGCTCAATAGATATTGTTATGTTGCCGTAAATGGCCAAACGTCTTCTTTGTATAAAGTGACTAGTGGGGTCCCTCAAGGGTCGGTATTAGGCCCACTCCTATTTTTAATTTACGTTAATGATGTTTCTTTTGCCATTCCTAATTCCTCTTTCCTCTTGTATGCCGATGACATCAAGATTTTTAAGGAAATTCATTCAGTTAACGACTGTCGCTTGCTGCAGTCAGACTTGCGCTCTTTTTCCGAATGGTGCGACGGTAATAACCTTTCTCTGAATACCTCGAAGACAAAATTCATGTCTATCACTCGCAAAACATCTAGCGTGTCATTTCAATACTCTGTCAATTCTGTGCCGTTATGCAAGGTTTATGAAATCAGTGATCTTGGTGTTGTTGTTGACAGCGCGTTAAACTTTTCTTCTCACGTTAAGCGTGCTGCTATGCGGGGCCTTCGTTCTCTCGGATGTGTTTGTAGAATATCTCGAGAATTCAGGTCTCCCATGGCCCTACACAAATTGTACACGGCAATATGTCTTCCGCAACTTGAGTATGCGTCCGTGATATGGAATGGCATTGCTCAATCCAGCGGTAACACCATTGAACGAGTCCAGAAAAAATTCCTCAGCATATATAACCATCGCTTTGCTAAAAATGACTCTGGATCTCGTTCAAGTACTGCTGCATTATTATCACTGCCATCACTTCACTGCCGACGAAATCGCTCTGATCTCTTATTTCTTTACAAGCTAGTCCACGGTATCATATCCTGCCCTGTACTTCTCAATTGTGTAAATTTTCGAATTCCGCGTAAGTTAACCAGAGAGAACAGACCGTTTCATGTACCCGCCTGCTTCTTCCAACACTCTACCGTTCACAGAATACAGTCTCTATAATGTTAATTTTCTTGATCTTGACGTTTTTCATAGCCCACAATCATTGTTTTTATCCGAGCTTTGCACTGTTTTGACATAGTGTGGCACAATGTACAAAGTCTTCCCTTCTCAGTCTTTCCACATAGTTGTATATATGCAATCTAATTTTTTATGCCCCGTCAATATTTCTCGTGTTGTCTTATTTTACTCCTCCCCTTTTGTGTTCATTTGTCTTTGTCTACGTGTTTTTGCTCTTTTTATTTCTGAAAACTGTCTGTATTGTATTGTTTATTTTTATTGTTTTTTTTTGCGTGCCCCAGCACAAAGACCTTACGGTTGTTCCTGGGCACGTTAAATAAATCATTGATTGATTGATTGATTGATTGATTGATTGATTGATTGATTGATTGATTGATTGATTGATTGATTGATTGATTGATTGATTGATTGATTGATTATAGCAAGCATGCATCCCAGTCGGGATGCATGCTTGCTATGCTCCTGCCCGTTTTTCGGTAAGCAGCAGTTTTTCCGCTGTGAAAGTTGCTCTAAACGCGTTCATGCGAAATGTGTAACCTGGCCTGATGAAGAGCTGCAACTCCTGAAGTCTGGATCGCGCTCATTTTGCTGCAATTTATGTGATCTGAGCCGTGCTTCTGGTAAGCCTAGCGAAAGCAACTCGTCGGGGTGCAGCGGTGAGCATTGCAGTTTTCAAACCGGTTCCCTCTCCACGTGTACCCCTCCGGGTGACGAACTCGCCGGGCTGCGCCGCCTCCTCCTCGACGCATTGGAGGGAATCTCGTTCCTCAGCGACGAGGTATCCCAACTACGCGAAGACAACGAGCGGCTCCGTAAGGATCATTCCCGCGGTGTTGAACAACAAGCTCGCGTGGTCGCCTCCCTTCGTGCAGAGGTCCGCTTCCTGCGTGAGGAGCTGACGCGCCGCACGGCCGCCGTGGCAGTGAAGGCACCTGTGAAACCCCCAGCGCATGTGACCGTTGACCCGTCTGTGACCTCCAAGCAACCTGCGTTCTCCGAACAACCCCTCTCCAAAATTCTTTCATCTTCGACTTCGCCGCCAGCTGACGTAGACACGTCGGAGCGTGTCAGTGTGATGCCTGTGACAGCCTCTTCTGCAGCGGTGACTGAGGGTGAAAGAAAGAAGAAACCCGCCTCGTTTGGAGTTATGAAAACATCCACTATATCTGTAGCTCAACTGCCACAAAGGCCACAATGGCCAAAGGCCATTTTTGTTACGAAGCTGAGCCCGGACACCACTACTGCTGACATTAAGAAACATATTGCTTCATTGGATCTGTCTCCCATCTCCTGCCGGCGACTTCAAACAAAGTTCCAGTCATATTCTTCATTCTATATTGAAGTTGACGAGGAAACACTACAACGCCTGAATGACCCTTCGATGTGGCCCCTCGGATGCCTCTTCAAGCCATTTCGTGGGGAGCTGCGCGATGACATGCTTCATCCCTCTGAGATAGTGACTGGAATCCAAAGTGCCGTGTGACGTAGACATATTCTACCAAAATGCTCGGGGTCTGCGTACCAAGACACTCGAGTTTTTCTCTAATGTTCTTTCGTCTGCTTTTCCTATTATTGCTATCTCTGAAACCTGGCTCGGCACTGAAATTCCCTCATCGGACTTTTTTCCGCCGACCTACACCACCTTCCGCAGTGACCGAGGTTTCAGTGAAACCAAACAGAAAGGCGATGGCGTGCTGATTGCCATTGACAATTCACTGAAATCCGTTAGACGGAAAGACCTAGAAACCATCGAAGAATCGATCTGGCTAGAAATCAACCTTGAGCGCCGTGAAAAATTGTTGATTGGATGTTTCTATTTACCACCCAGCATTCCCCTGCCTCGTTTCATGATGTGATGTCTTCTATTGAACTTGTGATATCTTCTCATAGTGGACACAGAATTATTGTTCTTGGGGATTTCAATGTACCTGGAATTGACTGGAGTACGCTTACCTTTTCTCATTACAATCATTTCATAGAGAAAAAGTGCAGCCTGCTCTTGGACTTTCTGGCGTTTAATTCCCTACTGCAACATAACTCAGTCGTCAATTCCAGTGGCAACGTCTTAGACCTGTGTGTGTCAAACGATCAACCCCTTGAAGTTTCCCGCTCCAGCATCTCTCTTGTACGTCCTGACAAATTACACCCACCACTTAACGTAAGATTATCCGCATCAGCCAAAACAACGAGCTACAGCAGTTATGTAAACAGATCTCCAAGATTTGCTTTCAAGCGAGGTGATTACACGGGCCTGTATCATTACTTGTCCACCGTTGACTGGTCACAGGTTACTGACAAACCAAATGTTGATGACCAGGTTGATCAGTTTGCGGAGCTTGTACTGAGCAGCATGCGTAATTTTATTCCCCAATACACACATAAACAACGTAAATGTCCCCACTGGTTCTCATCTGAACTTATCAGTGCACTGAAGCATAAAGATCGCGCACACAGGAAATCTAAATGTTCTCCATCGAGCGAGTGGAGGGAAGAGTTCAGCTTTTTTCGAACTCTCGCTAAACGCCTATATAAACGGGATCATAGTTCGTATATTGCATTCTTAGAAAAAAGCGCTTCTGACAGGCCAGCTGAGTTTTGGAAGTATGTACGTAAACGGTCCAGCAAAAGCGGAGAGTCTTTCAGACTACTAGACTCAAATGGGGTAGAAGTGCATGCCGTCGCTGACTGTTTTGCCGCACATTTCTCATCCGTTTATAAGGCCTCAGACTCTAGCACTGATATCAGACCGCCTAAGGCAGTTCGCTCGCCCAGTGCTTTGTCGCTGGATGAAAATCTTATCTGCGAATGCATTAAGTGCTTAAAACCATCCTTATCATGTGGCCCAGATGGCATCCCCTCCGCCATACTAAAAGCTTATAGTAGTATATTTGTCCCAGTACTGACTACGATATTTAATAACTGCCTGGACACTTCCACATTTCCTAGCATGTGGAAAACTGCTCGTGTTTTCCCAGTATTTAAGTCGGGCTCTAAAACAGATGTTTCTAATTATCGCCCGATTTCTCTACTATGTGCCACATCAAAGATCTTCGAGCTGGCTCTTCACAAAATATTGTCTTTTAGTGTTAAAAGCTCATTGATTCCTAATCAACATGGTTTTCTCGCTGGCCGCTCAACTACCACAAATCTTGCTAGTTTCATGACGCAGATCTCCACACCTATTTCTCAGAGAGGACAGGTTGACGTACTCTACTGTGACCTGAGCAAGGCTTTTGACGTAGTCAGCCACACACTGCTTATGGTTAAACTTGCGCAATTTGATGTTGACTTGTCGGTTGTGAATCTCCTGCAGAGCTATCTGCTCAATAGATATTGTTATGTAGCGGTAAATGGCCAAACGTCTTCATTGTATAAAGTGACTAGTGGGGTCCCTCAAGGGTCAGTATTAGGCCCACTCCTATTTTTAATTTACGTTAATGATGTTTCTTTTGCCATTCGTAATTCTTCTTTCCTCTTGTATGCCGATGACTTCAAGATTTTTAAGGAAATTCATTCAGTTAACGACTGTCCCTTGCTGCAGTCAGATTTGCGCTCTTTTTCCGAATGGTGCAACGCTAATAACCTTTCTCTGAATGCCTCGAAGACAAAATTCATGTCTATCACTCGCAAAACATCTAGCGTGTCATTTCAATACTCTGTCAATTCTGTGTCCTTATGCAAGGTTTATGAGATCTTGGTGTTGTTGTTGATAGCACGTTAAACTTTTCTGCTCACGCTAAGCGTGTTGCTTTGCGGGGTCTTCGCACCCTAGGCTGTGTTTGCAGATTGTCTAGAGAATTCCGTTCTCCTATGCCCTTCCGAAAATTGTACACCGCGCTATGTCTTCCTCAACTGGAGTATGCGTCCGTGATATGGAATGGCATTGCTCAATCCAGCGGTAACACCATTGAACGAGTCCAGAAAAAATTCCTTAGCATATATAACCATCGCTTTGCTAAAAAATCTCGTTCAAATACTGCTGAATTATTATCATTGCCATCACTTCACTGCCGACGAAATCGTTCTGATCTCTTGTTTCTTTACAAGCTAGTCCACGGTATCATATCCTGCTCTGTGCTTCTCAATTGTGTTAATTTTCGAATTCCGCGTAAGTTAACCAGAGAGAACAGACCGTTTCATGTACCCGCCTGCTTCTTCCAACACTCTACCGTTCACAGAATACAAAGTCTCTATAATGTTAATTTTCTTGATCTTGACATTTTTCATAGTCCACAATCATTGTTTTTATCCGAGCTTTGTACTGTTTTGACATAGTATGGCACAATGTACAAAGTCTTCCCTTCTCTGTCTTTCCGCATAGTTGTATATATGCAATCTAATTTTTTATTCCCTTTCAATATTTCTCGTGTTGTCTTATTTTACTCCTCCCCTTTTGTGTTCATTTCTCTTTGTCTACGTGTATTTGCTCTTTTTATTTCTGAAGACTGTCTGTATAGTATAGTTTATTTTTATTGTTTTTTTTGCGTGCGCCTGCACAAAGACCTTACGGTTGTTCCTGGGCACGTTAAATAAATGATTGATTGATTGATTGATTGATTATTATTATTATTATTAATATTATTATTACTCTACTGTGACCTGAGCAAGGCTTTTGACGTAGTCAGCCACACACTGATTATGGTTAAACTTGTGCAATTTGATGTTGACTTGTCGGTTGTGAATCTCCTGCAGAGCTATCTGCTCAATAGATATTGTTATGTAGTGGTAAATGGCCAATCATCTTCTTTGTATAAAGTGACTAGTGGGGTCCCTCAAGGGTCAGTATTAGGCCCACTCCTATTTTTAATTTACGTTAATGATGTTTCTTTTGCCATTCGTAATTCTTCTTTCCTCTTGTATGCCGATGACATCAAGATTTTTAAGGAAATTCATTCACTTAACGACTGTCGCTTTCTGCAGTCAGATTTGCGCTCTTTTTCCGAATGGTGCAACGCTAATAACCTCTCTCTGAATGCCTCGAAGACAAAATTCATGTCTATCACTCGCAAAACATCTAGCGTGTCATTTCAATACTCTGTCAATTCTGTGTCCTTATGCAAGGTTTATGAGATCAGTGATCTTGGTGTTGTTGTTGATAGCACGTTAAACTTTTCTGCTCACGCTAAGCGTGTTGCTTTGCGGGGTCTTCGCACCCTAGGCTGTGTTTGCAGATTGTCTAGAGAATTCCGTTCTCCTATGCCCTTCCGAAAATTGTACACCGCGCTATGTCTTCCTCAACTGGTGTATGCGTCCGTGATATGGAATGGCATTGCTCAATCCAGCGGTAACACCATTGAACGAGTCCAGAAAAAATTCCTTAGCATATATAACCATCGCTTTGCTAAAAAATCTCGTTCAAATACTGCTGAATTATTATCATTGCCATCACTTCACTGCCGACGAAATCGTTCTGATCTCTTGTTTCTTTACAAGCTAGTCCACGGTATCACATCCTGCCCTGTACTTCTCAATTGTGTTAATTTTCGAATTCCGCGTAAGTTAACCAGAGAGAACAGACCGTTTCATGTACCCGCCTGCTTCTTCCAACACTCTACCGTTTACAGAATACAAAGTCTCTATAATGTTAATTTTCTTGATCTTGACATTTTTCATAGTCCACAATCATTGTTTTTATCCGAGCTTTGTACTGTTTTGACATAGTATGGCACAATGTACAAAGTCTTCCCTTCTCCGTCTTTCCCAGTGATGCTACCGAGGGCTTCTGATTTGGAGCAATTTTTGGAGCAGCAAATTTTCCGTTTTGGCGCACTATGGAGCAGCAAAATTTTCATCTTGGAGCACTTTGGAGCAGGAGCAGATAATTTTGCATCTGGGAGCACTCTGGAGCAGCGAATTTTACATCCTGGAGTGCACTACAGAAGCATATTTGAATAACATTCAAGCACCGGAATATTACTATGGGGCTCTTATGAAGGCTAGAAATATTCCGATTCATTGCAAATCTCATGGAAAAAATCATCTCAGGAGAACTCCATATTTCGCTCGCTAAAAAAAAGAAATAAGGGCTCGTGCAGTTGAGTGTTCTGGATTAACCTCTTCGGCGATTATTTGCGACACTAGCAAATAAACAGAATGCCGGATCAATAAAATTGCACTTCATGAAATAACACTCTAAATACATCTATGTGGTTATCAGCAGATATAGAAAAACGTCGTGATGTACAGCAGTGCCTCAATGCCAAAGAGCCAAACTATCTCTAATGCATTCCCCTAAGAAAACTCCAAGGCGAAAGCCAGGTTCTTTTTCTTCTCGATCGACGGGTTGATCCTCCCCCTCCTTGTCTGCAAGCTTTCTGCACCTCACCTGGTTTTGCGCTAGCTCCATGATCGGCGGACCGATTACGGAAGCAGTGTAAAGCGACGATGTCATGCGATGGCGTCATCACGTGACATCATGATATACGACGCCATGACGACGTCACAAGTTTTGACGATCTATGACGTGATCATGACGCCATCACATGATGATTATTTTTTGCAACAATCGACTGACGCCGCCGACGGTCAATTTTCGTGTTTGATAAAGCATCTGAGGCTTTCGCATTAATATTGCGTATTGAACGTTAAGAACCTGGCCTTACATACCAAACTGTCCTCCACCATGTCACCTCTTTGCCATGCGCGAAACAGCTTCGCTTATCATCCACTTCACAGAGTGAAATCGCTCCTCAACTTTCTTAATATATTTATTGTGATAACAATTATATGAACACTTTCCGCGGATTTTTGCCGTCGCCATTGCCGTAATTTTCTTATAAAGACCAAATTAATAACATCGCCGTCGCACTTCCTCGCTACCGATAGGCCTAGACGTCACAAGCCTCTGCGGAGAGCGCGTTTTGCTCTCGAGCCGACTTGCAACAGAAGCTGCGTCGGCACCGTACATAGCATCGTGGCTTACTCGAGACACACGCGCGAGCGCTGTTTATTCAGCGGAATAATTCTTGGTCCATGGTTGCGACTTTGGCAGCCCCAAGATCAAGCTGCACATGTTCTGACGCGCCGGCCGTGCGACTGCCGGTGATAGACGCCCCCAAACCCGAGACTTTGGCGCAGTTTGGCGCAATTTTCGTCGATATTATCAGGATGGCGCAGTAAATACAATTTGGCGCACTTTGGCGCAGTTGGCGCAGGAGTGGAATCACTGCTTTCCGCATAGTTGTATATATGCAATCTAATTTTTCATTCCCCTTCAATATTTCTCGTGTTGTCTTATTTTACTCCTCCCCTTTTGTGTTCATTTCTCTTTGTCTACGTGGATTTGCTCTTTTTATTTCTGAAGACTGTCTGTATTGTATTGTATATTTTTATTGTTTTTTTTTGCGTGCGCCAGCACAAAGACCTTACGGTTGTTCCTGGGCACGTTAAATAAATGATTGATTGATTGATTATTATTATTATTATTATTATTATTATTATTATTATTATTATTATTATTATTATTATTATTATTATTATTATTATTATTATTATTATTATTATTATTATTATTACTCTACTGTGACCTGAGCAAGGCTTTTGACGTAGTCAGCCACACACTGATTATGGTTAAACTTGCGCAATTTGATGTTGACTTGTCGGTTGTGAATCTCCTGCAGAGCTATCTGCTCAATAGATATTGTTATGTAGTGGTAAATGGCCAATCATCTTCTTTGTATAAAGTGACTAGTGGGGTCCCTCAAGGGTCAGTATTAGGCCCACTCCTATTTTTAATTTACGTTAATGATGTTTCTTTTGCCATTCGTAATTCTTCTTTCCTCTTGTATGCCGATGACATCAAGATTTTTAAGGAAATTCATTCAGTTAACGACTGTCGCTTGCTGCAGTCAGATTTGCGCTCTTTTTCCGAATGGTGCAACGCTAATAACCTCTCTCTGAATGCCTCGAAGACAAAATTCATGTCTATCACTCGCAAAACATCTAGCGTGTCATTTCAATACTCTGTCAATTCTGTGTCCTTATGCAAGGTTTATGAGATCAGTGATCTTGGTGTTGTTGTTGATAGCACGTTAAACTTTTCTGCTCACGCTAAGCGTGTTGCTTTGCGGGGTCTTCGCACCCTAGGCTGTGTTTGCAGATTGTCTAGAGAATTCCGTTCTTCTATGCCCTTCCGAAAATTGTACACCGCGCTATGTCTTCCTCAACTGGAGTATGCGTCCGTGATATGGAATGGCATTGCTCAATCCAGCGGTAACACCATTGAACGAGTCCAGAAAAAATTCCTTAGCATATATAACCATCGCTTTGCTAAAAAATCTCGTTCAAATACTGCTGAATTATTATCATTGCCATCACTTCACTGCCGACGAAATCGTTCTGATCTCTTGTTTCTTTACAAGCTAGTCCACGGTATCACATCCTGCCCTGTACTTCTCAATTGTGTTAATTTTCGAATTCCGCGTAAGTTAACCAGAGAGAACAGACCGTTTCATGTACCCGCCTGCTTCTTCCAACACTCTACCGTTCACAGAATACAAAGTCTCTATAATGTTAATTTTCTTGATCTTGACATTTTTCATAGTCCACAATCATTGTTTTTATCCGAGCTTTGTACTGTTTTGACATAGTATGGCACAATGTAGAAAGTCTTCCCTTCTCCGTCTTTCCGCATAGTTGTATATATGCAATCTAATTTTTCATTCCCCTTCAATATTTCTCGTGTTGTCTTATTTTACTCCTCCCCTTTTGTGTTCATTTCTCTTTGTCTACGTGTATTTGCTCTTTTTATTTCTGAAGACTGTCTGTATTGTATAGTTTATTTTTATTGTTTTTTTTGCGTGCGCCTGCACAAAGACCTTACGGTTGTTCCTGGGCACGTTAAATAAATGATTGATTGATTGATTGATTATTATTATTATTATTATTATTATTATTATTATTATTATTATTATTATTATTATTATTATTATTATTATTATTATTATTATTATTATTATTATTGATTAGTCCCGCACCATGGCTCCCAGTCGGGATGCATGCTTGCTATGCTCCTGCCCGTTTTTCGGTAAGCAGCAGCTTTTCCGCTGTGAAAGTTGCTCTAAACGCGTTCATGCGAAATGTGTAACCTGGCCTGATGAAAAGCTGCAACTCCTGAAGTCTGGATCGCGCTCATTTTGCTGCAATTTATGTGATCTGAGCCGTGCTTCTGGTAAGCCTAGCGAAAGTAGCTCGTCGGGGTGCAGCGGTGAGCATTGCAGTTCTCAAACCGGTTCCCTCTCCACGTGTACCCCTCCGGGTGACGAACTCGCCGGGCTGCGCCGCCTCCTCCTCGACGCATTGGAGGGAATCTCGTTCCTCAGCGACGAGGTATCCCAACTACGCGAAGACAACGAGCGGCTCCGTAAGGATCATTCCCGCGGTGTTGAACAACAAGCTCGCGTGGTCGCCTCCCTTCGTGCAGAGGTCCGCTTCCTGCGTGAGGAGCTGACGCGCCGCACGGCCGCCGTGGCAGTGAATGCACCTGTGAGACCCCCAGCGCTTGTGACCGTTGACCCGTCTGTGACCTCCAAGCAACCTGCGTTCTCCGAACAACCCCTCTCCAAAATTCTTTCATCTTCGGCTTCGCCGCCAGCTGACGTAGACACGTCGGAGCGTGTCAGTGTGATGCCTGTGACAGCCTCTTCTGCAGCGGTGACTGAGGGTGAAAGAAAGAAGAAACCCGCCTCGTTTGGAGTTATGAAAACATCCACTATATCTGTAGCTCAACGGCCACAAAGGCCACAATGGCCAAAGGCCATTTTTGTTACGAAGCTGAGCCCGGACACCACTACTGCTGACATTAAAAAACATATTGCTTCATTGGATCTGTCTCCCATCTCCTGCCGGCGACTTCAAACAAAGTTCCAGTCATATTCTTCATTCTATATTGAAGTTGACGAGGAAACACTACAACGCCTGAATGACCCTTCGATGTGGCCCCTCGGATGCCTCTTCAAGCCATTTCGTGGGGAGCTGCGCGATGACATGCTTCATCCCTCTGAGATAGTGACTGGAATCCAAAGTGCCGTGTGACGTAGACATATTCTACCAAAATGCTCGGGGTCTGCGTACCAAGACACTCGAGTTTTTCTCTAATGTTCTTTCGTCTGCTTTTCCTATTATTGCTATCTCTGAAACCTGGCTCGGCACTGAAATTCCCTCATCGGACTTTTTTCCGCCGACCTACACCACCTTCCGCAGTGACCGAGGTTTCAGTGAAACCAAACAGAAAGGCGATGGCGTGCTGATTGCCATTGACAATTCACTGAAATCCGTTAGACGGAAAGACCTAGAAACCATCGAAGAATCGATCTGGCTAGAAATCAACCTTGAGCGCCGTGAAAAATTGTTGATTGGATGTTTCTATTTACCACCCAGCATTCCCCTGCCTCGTTTCATGATGTGATGTCTTCTATTGAACTTGTGATATCTTCTCATAGTGGACACAGAATTATTGTTCTTGGGGATTTCAATGTACCTGGAATTGACTGGAGTACGCTTACCTTTTCTCATTACAATCATTTCATAGAGAAAAAGTGCAGCCTGCTCTTGGACTTTCTGGCGTTTAATTCCCTACTGCAACATAACTCAGTCGTCAATTCCAGTGGCAACGTCTTAGACCTGTGTGTGTCAAACGATCAACCCCTTGAAGTTTCCCGCTCCAGCATCTCTCTTGTACGTCCTGACAAATTACACCCACCACTTAACGTAAGATTATCCGCATCAGCCAAAACAACGAGCTACAGCAGTTATGTAAACAGATCTCCAAGATTTGCTTTCAAGCGAGGTGATTACACGGGCCTGTATCATTACTTGTCCACCGTTGACTGGTCACAGGTTACTGACAAACCAAATGTTGATGACCAGGTTGATCAGTTTGCGGAGCTTGTACTGAGCAGCATGCGTAATTTTATTCCCCAATACACACATAAACAACGTAAATGTCCCCACTGGTTCTCATCTGAACTTATCAGTGCACTGAAGCATAAAGATCGCGCACACAGGAAATCTAAATGTTCTCCATCGAGCGAGTGGAGGGAAGAGTTCAGCTTTTTTCGAACTCTCGCTAAACGCCTATATAAACGGGATCATAGTTCGTATATTGCATTCTTAGAAAAAAGCGCTTCTGACAGGCCAGCTGAGTTTTGGAAGTATGTACGTAAACGGTCCAGCAAAAGCGGAGAGTCTTTCAGACTACTAGACTCAAATGGGGTAGAAGTGCATGCCGTCGCTGACTGTTTTGCCGCACATTTCTCATCCGTTTATAAGGCCTCAGACTCTAGCACTGATATCAGACCGCCTAAGGCAGTTCGCTCGCCCAGTGCTTTGTCGCTGGATGAAAATCTTATCTGCGAATGCATTAAGTGCTTAAAACCATCCTTATCATGTGGCCCAGATGGCATCCCCTCCGCCATACTAAAAGCTTATAGTAGTATATTTGTCCCAGTACTGACTACGATATTTAATAACTGCCTGGACACTTCCACATTTCCTAGCATGTGGAAAACTGCTCGTGTTTTCCCAGTATTTAAGTCGGGCTCTAAAACAGATGTTTCTAATTATCGCCCGATTTCTCTACTATGTGCCACATCAAAGATCTTCGAGCTGGCTCTTCACAAAATATTGTCTTTTAGTGTTAAAAGCTCATTGATTCCTAATCAACATGGTTTTCTCGCTGGCCGCTCAACTACCACAAATCTTGCTAGTTTCATGACGCAGATCTCCACACCTATTTCTCAGAGAGGACAGGTTGACGTACTCTACTGTGACCTGAGCAAGGCTTTTGACGTAGTCAGCCACACACTGATTATGGTTAAACTTGCGCAATTTGATGTTGACTTGTCGGTTGTGAATCTCCTGCAGAGCTATCTGCTCAATAGATATTGTTATGTAACGGTAAATGGCCAATCATCTTCTTTGTATAAAGTGACTAGTGGGGTCCCTCAAGGGTCAGGATTAGGCCCACTCCTATTTTTAATTTGCGTTAATGATGTTTCTTTTGCCATTCGTAATTCTTCTTTCCTCTTGTATGCCGATGACATCAAGATTTTTAAGGAAATTCATTCAGTTAACGACTGTCGCTTGCTTCAGTCAGATTTGCGCTCTTTTTCCGAATGGTGCAACGCTAATAACCTTTCTCTGAATGCCTCGAAGACAAAATTCATGTCTATCACTCGCAAAACATCTAGCGTGTCATTTCAATACTCTGTCAATTCTGTGTCCTTATGCAAGGTTTATGAGATCAGTGATCTTGGTGTTGTTGTTGATAGCACGTTAAACTTTTCTGCTCACGCTAAGCGTGTTGCTTTGCGGGGTCTTCGCACCCTAGGCTGTGTTTGCAGATTGTCTAGAGAATTCCGTTCTCCTATGCCCTTCCGAAAATTGTACACCGCGCTATGTCTTCCTCAACTGGAGTATGCGTCCGTAATGTGGAATGGCATTGCTCAATCCAGCGGTAACACCATTGAACGAGTCCAGAAAAAATTCCTTAGCATATATAACCATCGCTTTGCTAAAAAATCTCGTTCAAATACTGCTGAATTATTATCATTGCCATCACTTCACTGCCGACGAAATCGTTCTGATCTCTTGTTTCTTTACAAGCTAGTCCACGGTATCATATCCTGCCCTGTACTTCTCAATTCTGTCAATTTTCGAATTCCGCGTAAGTTAACCAGAGAGAACAGACCGTTTCATGTACCCGCCTGCTTCTTCCAACACTCTACCGTTCACAGAATACAAAGTCTCTATAATGTTAATTTTCTTGATCTTGACATTTTTCATAGTCCACAATCACTGTTTTTATCCGAGCTTTGTACTGTTTTGACATAGTATGGCACAATGTACAAAGTCTTCCCTTCTCCGTCTTTCCGCATAGTTGTATATATGCAATCTAATTTTTCATTCCCCTTCAATATTTCTCGTGTTGTCTTATTTTACTCTTCCCCTTTTGTGTTCATTTCTCTTTGTCTACGTGTATTTGCTCTTTTTATCTCTGAAGACTGTCTGTATTGTATAGTTTATTTTTATTGTTTTTTTTTTTGCGTGCGCCTGCACAAAGACCTTACGGTTGTTCCTGGGCACGTTAAATAAATGATTGATTGATTGATTGATTATTATCATTATTATCATTATTATTATTATTATTATTATTATTATTATTATTATTATTATTATTATTATTATTATTATTATTATTATTATTATTATTATTATTATTATTAACACTTCATACTGGTAGAGTGTTGGTTTATATAAATTGAATTTAAAAAATGAAAACACGAAGCCTTTATATTTAACCTGGTCGAATGTTTTCTCCGCAGTGCATTGGTTTAAACCGCACTCGTCTTAAGCGTGTAGTCATGTTTTGGATTTCTCAACTTGCATTATGACTGAAAAAAAAATAATACAAAGACCAGGAGAAGCCATTTCTTGACGAAAATACACACTGCGGTGTAGCTTTTAGCATGCGACAGAAGACGGCCTAGCGAGCAAAGCAAGCAAAACTAGAGGAATATCACAACCTTCTCCCTTTATATACAGGGTGTCCCAGCTATCACGCAGCACGATTTGAAAAAAGAGGAACGGTGTTACGCGAATCAAACCTACAGCATATTGTTCCTAGTACACTAGAGTAGCCACTGCTATTTTTTTCGTTAATGAGGTTTAATTAATTAGTGATAATTATATTCCTAACTCGACAAGTACTCGCCTAATTGTCAAAATGTCAATGAGGCGTAAGTAGGCATGTTCACATGGCATCTAACTGCTCTACATGCTAATTGCGCGCTCATTTTTCCCGCCTGATCAAGAAAGCTCGCGAAATATGAAAAGTGACACGTGACTAGAGTGTTGCGCGCGTCGGGAACCAGCGCCCTCAAACAGGCTCCCTATGAGGCAGACAGTATCAAGGAAAAATGCAGAAAGAAAAAAAAATTCGGCAGATCCCACGTACCGCGGGAGTCGATGTTATGCGAAGCATGCGGCGGGTAGGTGACTGTGGCGTAACTTTTTTACTGAGAGACACGTTACAAAATAACGCTAAAGATTTGTATGAAATTTATACGCACACATAGAAATGTTGAAGAGTCGCATATGTGTTATATAACCGGTTGTTTACGGTTGGGTAACGCTGCCAATGGCAACGTGGGTATTACCAACACCAGAAGCGGTGAGCTGATATGTAGTGCTTATACGTGTCCCGAGAACGCACGCACGTTTTACGAACCCGTGTGCATGTGTGCAAGAAGTTCTTGACAGTTGTTGAACAAGGGCGTCATCGCCGTGATCAGTGAGCACCAGCAGCTGGTCATGACTTGTTATAGGATCCGGTCGTGATCGTGGTGACGAGGGGTCCATGTGTAGTGAAGTATGTGGTATAGTAGAGCTTTTGGAATTCGTGGATGCCTCGGTCATTTCATCGACAAATTATCTGTCGACAGAGCCGGCGAGATGTCGGAACCTGAAGCCACCCTTCGCGTTGGTGAGGTACAGGCCGTCGAGGCTGGTAGGCCTGGATAGTGCTACGTAGACCAACATCAGTGGATGGTGTTTGTCGTATTCGTAGCCCGGGCAGCACGCCGCCATTGGACCGATCTCGGCCCAACGTCGGCAAATGACGGCAGCAATATTGGCCCCACGTCGGCAAATCACGCTCGCGCTACTTTCACCCGCATCGGCCCGACGTCGGCCAGCCGCCTTTGGGCCGATGCGGGCTTGCCGGCTTCGGGCCGACGTCGGCTAGCCGCCGTTGGGCCGATGCGGGCTTGCCGGCTTCGGGCCGACGTGGGCTAGCCAGTGTCGGTCCGAGACGGGCCTGCCGTTATTCAGCCGATGATGGCAAGCCGTCATTGGGCCTATGTATGCTAGCCGATGCTGGCGTGGTGTTGGCCCCGCCGACGTCGGGTAGCCGCCGGCGTGACCGTTTACAGCCGTTATTATGTTTTAGCAGTGGTGGCTTACCGTGCGTTAAGTACGGTAGTACTGCACCGTCGTGGTCTTAACGTAGCTAGTTTATATGGGGACACCGGCGGTAGTTGCTCGATGCGTAAATTAACCTGATCAGGCAGGCTGATACATGTGTTATAAAGTAAAATGGCTGCGTGTCGACCACGGCAGTTCGGTATTACTGTGGTTACTGTACTGTAAGTCAGCAGCGCTAAAATAGACTATTCGCGGCCCAACGACATTCATCGACTGCCATTGGTGCCATATTCGAAAAATGCTTCCTAATTAGAACGACTGCTCCACTGATGTCTTAGTGTGCGATTAAGACCCACAATTCTGTCGAACCGTGCACGGCCGAGAACGAAAGTCAATATTGTCTCTAACACAACTAACTTGATGAAAGGCCTGCTGCACCAACTACGCATGCGTCTGAGAAATTAAGGAGCAACACATTTGCAAGGTGATAAACACAAATTTATTCACAGATATGAACACACGCCAGCAGTTCCGGAATAATTATGCCATAAAGGAATATCTAAACATCTATAGATACCGTAGCCAACATCTAAAACAACCCCACAGCCACCGTATTCCTCAAAAAAAAGCAGGACAATCCTAATCGAGAATGGGATCAGGCGCAAAATCATAGGCGTGAGCAGGGTTCCCCTTCAAAGGGGGTGGGGGGCGAAGGTTCATCGCGGCGCCCCCCCCCCTCCCTATTAAGTCAATGTGTTTGGCAGACCTTGCGCCCACCTCTTCTTAAGTGACTACGGGGGCCGGCCGCCCCCCTTCCCCACTGTGCGCACGCCTATGCGAAGAGTTACAATCACTTCAACGTTATGCGCGGCACATTCACTATAAATATTGAAAGAACTTGAATGGGCAAAAATAGGAATAAGGATTAACGAAGAATATCTTTGCTACTTTCGTTTTGCGGACGATATCGCGCTTTTCAGTAACGACGGTGCCGAATCACGAAAAAAATTCTGGAGATGTAAACGAAGGCAGCATCAAAGTAGGATTAAAGACGGACCCGAAGAAAAGAAAGATAATGTTAGGCGGCTTGCCGAAAAAGCGAGAATAAGAGTGGCAACTAGACTAGATGGTTGTGTACACGCGTGAGCTAATTACGAGCAGAGGAGCAGCCCCCCCCCCCGCTCCCCGACGTTTATTAAGTTCACCAAAGAACAGTAGGCATTCGCAACAAATGACTGGCAATTAAATTAGGGTTATCCCTTAAGCGAAAATTGCAATTTTTTCAGTGATAACTTAGGGGCCAAAAACATGGATAAACTGCTGCACGCGACGCGAGAAACATTGCGAGCGGTACCACAAGATCCCATGAGCTCTACATCTAAACAAGATAGACACGCACGCATTCCTAATCTAAAGGTAACATTGTAACAGAAAGGAATCGTGAATAAAAACCACTCACGTATGCCCGTTGGATCGCTAAAAACACGAACGAATAAAAAATGCAAGCGCAAAATATCAGAATACACAAGACACGATGGTCAATAGAGAATACGCGATAAGAAGAGAACAAAAATCTGATGACACGTAACAGCAGTGAACACGCGGCCTTATATGAGGTGAGCGAGTTCAACATGGAAGCAGGGGGCCACTGGTTTCTCGCTGCGGTGATCTCTGCTGAAAACTATGCCGGAATCCTGCCGCGTATCCGTCTCGTGCACGATTTTGACTTTCCACCACACATGTCCACACACCGAACTTCTTGAAGAATTCTGCTGGTCGGAGTGAAAAAAACCTGCTGCCGCAGCTACGATTGTCCCTCCGCCTGGACGGCTACCCTACCCTGCCTGGTCAAGCGAGTTTCGCGACAATGACGCTTGTGGTGAACTCTAAATGCGCCGCGGCGCAGCCGTGGCGCTGCCAGCGTGAGGGAGAACGACATTCCCTTTCCTCCCTCTGCGCCGTAACAAAGGCACGAAGGAGGCGCGGAGAGGGAGAGAGGGAAAACCAGTTCACCGAGAAATAAAGCTAGTTGGTACCGAGACTCTCAACAACACGCCTCGTCTCTGCGTCGCTCACGCGTACCAACAATTGGTGACCCGCAGTCCCGAACATGGAACACCACGACGCCGTCGCCAGCCCGACAGTAGCTGTGTTAGACGTGAAGCTTCCTCCCTTTTGGACCAGCGACCCGGCAATTTGGTTCGCCCAAGTAGAATCGCAGTTCGCCGCCCGCCGCATCACCGCCGACCACACCAAGTACCACCACGTGGTGGCCAATATTCCACCTGCCACAGCGAGCGAGGTGCGCGACATTCTGCTTGCCCCACCAGCCGAAGATGCCTATCGAGTGCTCAAAGAGACGCTGATTCGCCGTCTAACCCCTTCGGAGCCGGAGCGCCTGCAGCAGCTGCTACGCGAGACCGAACTGTGCGACCGCCGACCCAGCCAACTGTTGCGTCACATGCAGCAACTAGCGGGCTGCACAGCAGGTCTCGACAGTCGCCTGGTGCAGGAGCTTTTCCTTCAAAGACTGCCCGCAACCGTGCGGATAGGTGTCACGGCCTCCGGAGAGACGGACGTTTCCAGGATCGCCGAAATGGCTGACCGACTCATGGCCGTCGCCACGCCAGCAGTTGCCACGGTGCTCGCCGAATCCTCGCCCTCTCCCGCCTTGTTGGAGATTCGTGCGGAAATTTCTCGCCTCGCCGACACCGTCGCGGCGCTGCAGTCAAGCGGAAGCCAAAGCACACGGCGGAGTGCTACACAACAACAGCAGCAGCTGTGCTGGTACCACCGTAAGTTCGGTGATACTGCACGGAAATGCGTGCCGCCGTGCGAGAAGTCGGGAAACGCGCCGAGCCAGCACTGACGGCGACAAGTGCCACCGGCTCAACGGAAAGTCGCCCGTCGGTCTTCTTCCTGACTGATCGCGAGAAAGGCACCCGTTTCCTGGTCGACACTGGGGCAGAAGTGAGCGTTGTGCCGGCGTCGCCAGCCGATCGCAAAGGCCCGTGTTCGTCACCGTTGCAAGCTGTAAATAACACGACGATACCGACGTACGGGCACCGCTCACTCTCGCTGGACCTGGGCTTCAAGAGGACATTTCGGTGGATATTTGTGGTAGCTGACGTAAAATTTGCTATCCTGGGAGCAGACTTCTTGCGTCACTTTGGACTGCTTGTTGACGTACGCAACCGGCGTATACAGGATCCCCTCTCACAAGCAGAAGTGTGCGGAAAGCCGTCTAAGCATCCGCCTCTCAGCCCTACGCTCGTGATACCACCTGGTACTGCCCGTTTTACGGCTATCCTACGCGAGTTCCCCGAGCTGACGCGGCCGCCACAGACCGGCGGGGTCGTCACACACAATGTATGTCACCACATTTCCACCACAGGGCCCCCGGTTTACGCACGCCCACGCCGCCTGTCCCCCCAGAAGCTGCAAGTAGCACGACAGGAGTTCGACCACATGCTCGAGCTCGGCATAATCCGCCCATCCGCTAGCCCTTGGGCATCTCCACTACACATGGTGCCAAAGTCTACACCAGGAGACTGGCGGCCCTGCGGGGATTATCGAGCCCTCAACCGAGCAACCGTGCCCGACCGTTATCCGCTACCTCATATTCACGACGTCACGGCCAACCTGCATGGTGCGACACTTTTCTCCAAGATCGACCTCGTACGTGCCTACCATCAAATTCCCATGGCCTCAGAAGACATCCCGAAGACGGCGATAACAACGCCATTCGGCCTGTTCGAGTTCCTCCGCATGCCTTTCGGCTTGAGAAACTCCGGACAGACATTCCAGCGCTTTATTAACGGCGTTTTGCACGGCCTCGACTTCTGTCATGCGTACCTCGACGATCTACTCATCGCAAGCAGCACACCAGATCAACATGAGGTGCATCTGCGATCCGTGTTTCAGCGCCTGGCAGAGCATGGAATACTGGTGAACACGGACAAGTCTGAGTTTGGGGTGCACAAGCTGACGTTTCTTGGTCACGTCATCTCGAGCTCCGGAATTAAACCTCATCCAGACAAGGTTAAAGCTGTCGAGCAGTTCCCACAACCCAACACTAAACGTCAGCTCCGTGAGTTCCTTGGTCTCGTGAACTACTACCGCCGTTTCATCCCCCAGTGTGCCACTATTCTACAGCCTCTCCACCTCCTGCTGTCGACACACGAAGGTGCCGCTAAGGATACAAAGGATGCCGCTAAGGAGCTCTACTGGACGGAGGGCGCCCAAGCGGCCTTCCAAGAGATCAAGAGACGTCTTGCCGACGCCACGCTTCTCACTTACCTGCAACCGGGAGTTCCGCAGTGCGTCATGGTGGACGCATCGAACGTAGCTGTGGGTGCCGCACTTCAACAACTCATCAAAGGAGTGTGGCGACCAATCGCTTTCTTTTCCCGGAAACTGACATCCACCGAACAGCGGTACAGCACCTTCGGGCGCGAACTGCTGGCCGTCTACGCGACAATCCGGCACTTTCGGCATTACCTAGAAGGTACCGAATTCTTTGTCTTGACGGACCACAAGCCTCTCATGTATGCCTTGCGTTCACTGAATGCTGAGGGGGGCGCCCATACAGCCCGCGAACTGCGGCAGATGTCATACATATCTGAATTTACCACGGACATCCGCCACATCAAAGGAGTCGACAACGCTGTCGCCGATGCCCTTTCGCGCAGCCCGGTCAGCGCCATAACCTGTCCCACAGGAATAGATCTCAGCAAAATGGCGGCTGCTCAACGGGATGACGACGAATTGCGCCGCCTACAAGAAACGTCGACGTCACTAAACCTGCAGTGGTTACCCTTGCCAGGTACAGAAGGGCTTTGCTGCGACACGTCTACTAGCAAGCCACGACCATTTGTGCCCGTGCACTTCCGTCGCGAGGTATTCGCATCGCTACACGAGATGTCACACCCGGGAATCCGAGCTACGCAAAAGCTCCTAACGGCACGTTTCGTATGGCCCGGCATCAACCGCGATTCCCGACAATGGACTCGTGAGTGTCTCGCATGCCAGCGCTCCAAGGTACAGCGTCACACCGTGACACCGTTGGAGACGTTTCCCGGGCCAGATGCTCGATTCGACCACATACACGTGGACATCGTCGGGCCGTTGCCACCCTGTCAGGGCCAAATGTATCTGCTAACTTGTGTTGACCGTTTCACGCGTTGGGCAGAGGCTGTTCCCATGCCAGACATCACAGCCGAAACTGTTGCCCGTGCTTTCGTCAGTCACTGGCTCTGTCGCTTTGGCGTGCCATCATCCATTACAACCGACAGAGGAAGCCAATTCGAGTCCGCATTATTCGCCAGTCTAACAAAGCTCATCGGTGCTTCGCGCATCAGAACGACTGCCTACCATCCGATGAGTAATGGAATGGTTGAGCGATTCCACCGACAGTTGAAAGCCGCACTCATGGCAAGCGAAGAACACTCCTGGGTCGAAGCACTGCCCATTGTACTCTGGGGCATTCGCACTGCTTTCAAGGCGGACGTCGGCTGCAGCGCTGCAGAACTTGTCTACGGCACAACCCTGCGTCTGCCTGGCGAGTTCTTTGTGCCTGACCAACAACAAACCCACATTCCTGCTGGCGACTACGCATCTCGCCTACGTCACATCATGACAAAACTTCGACCGACACCTCCACGACAGCCCACAGAAAGAAGCATATATGTGAGCAGCGAACTCGAGTCGTGTAGCCACATCTTTCTGCGCAACGATGTAGTACGAAGATCACTACAAGCACCGTACGACGGACCCTTCAGAGTTCTCCGCCACGGGAGAAAAACGATGACCATCGAAAGGCATGGCCGCCAGGAAGTGGTGTCATTGGACAGAGTTAAGCCGGCACACATGGAGACCAACCAGTCCACGACAGCAACCTCCGCCTTTCCACCTGAAACCTGCCGAACAGCGCCACATCCCACACCAGCGACGGACGACCCAGTGACTGAAAAATATCGCACACGCAGTGGAAGACGGACAGGTGCGCCAAATCGCCTCAACCTGTAGCCGCGTTTCATTTCGCTCGTGCTCTCACTAGGGGGGGAGTACTGTGGTGAACTCTAAATGCGCCGCGGCGCAGCCGTGGCGCTGCCAGCGTGAGGGAGAACGACATTCCCTTTCCTCCCTCTGCGCCGTAACAAAGGCACGAAGGAGGCGCGGAGAGGGAGAGAGGGAAAACCAGTTCACCGAGAAATAAAGCTAGTTGGTACCGAGACTCTCAACAACACGCCTCGTCTCTGCGTCGCTCACGCGTACCAACACGCTGAACGAGGGGAAGGAAGGGGGGGGGGGGTAGAGGTTGAAGAAGACGACTCAGCACGGCTCAGCCTACCACAATGGTGTGCGATTCCCCCAGCATGTCTATGGGCATGTCGTTTGAGAAAGGCGTTCGTCGAATTTTCAATGCATCACTTGTTGCCATATGTCGCTGCATGAAAACTTTGCGTACACCACGTTGGAGCCGCATTTTTCATCGTATTTCACGTGCCATAATAATAATTTTATGCGACTGTTTCTGAAAGCACGTGGGAAGCAATCGTTGAGCGAGATTTTTACTTGAAAAAGATATGTATGTCGCAAAATGGACGGCAACGAAGTACAAATGCGAACTGACAAACACGTGGCAAACACGTATAACACGTGGCAAACACGTGTTTCTCAGTTCGTTAAAGATGGTCAGCGGGCTAGTTGATTTGTAAGCATTCAAACGACAAAACGTGTCTTCACTTCGCCCGGTCTTTTTTGCACCATAGCTATTTTTCTCAAGTTACGCTTCACCCAAACACGCGCGTGAGTAAATATGTGTAAACACAGAGATCGGAAACTGTCCGTGTAGTATATGAGCACTGGCGGCACACAGTCAGCGGCTGAAAGGATATAGCGCTATAAATATGATGACAGGCTCGATTTATGCACAGAATTAGTATTCACATAAAAATTCTTCCGCTAAAAGCATTCGTGCGGGAAGGTTTGGGTGAATTTTGATGCTGGATACATTAGCGAAGTTGGCCGACCAGTGGCAAAAACATTTACGAAACAGAAGTACTTCGAATTTGGCCCATGAAGTTAATGGTATGTGTTATAACGTTTCAACATTTTTGATAGCGTTGAACAACTGGTCAACGAAGTGGCCATCTAATTTCAGTCAGTTATTCTTCTAAACACCACCTTTTTTTGGTAGAAAAGTGACTGTGCTAGTGATAGTTGTTAGTCATTGTCACAGCAGAAACGAATAAGAGAATGCAAGCTATTCAGTCGGCGATACTTCGCGCCCCGAGTCGTACGTGCGGCATTAGCACGGTACAATATTTGAACTTTGTTATTTGTGCTAGTACAGCAAGGTATGTAGCGGTATTCTACAGCTTAGGCTACAAATATTCAAGCGCCTGATGCTCTATTGCATTACGATTGTATGCTAGGCGGGCGAGCTGCCGGGCTTCTTCGGCGGGCTAAAGGTAGAGCGGAACGTCCAGGTTATTCTCGTCACTGACGGCCGGCAACACGGCGTCCAGCGTCGTTGAGGGGCTTCCGTGAACTAGTTTGAACGGCGTCATATGTGCGCCGTTTCTTGCACTGCCGTGTTAACTTCAGGTTATCTGCGGAAGATATTATGGCGTCCCATGTCATGTGTTCGACGTATGTACAGTACATTGCCAGCATGTCGGCGAGGGTTTCATTTACCCTCTCGGTGAGGCCATTCGCCTGCGGGTGATGTCCGTCGGTGACTTGTGTGGCTCTATTTCAAGATGGTTTGCGTTAGCCCTGCCGTAAAAGCCGTACCTCTGTCGGTGACGAGGACTTTTGGAGCGCCGCGACGCAGGAGGACGTTCCCAGGCAGCACACAACGTCGGGCCGATATTGGTTTTACGGCGGCTGTGCGCGGCCCCACCTCGGGCCAGCATTGCCAGCCTGGCGCCGATATCGGCGGAGCCGTTGAATTTTGCCGGCAAAATTGGGCCGATTCTGCCGCCTTTCAGCCGATGTTGGTCTTTCACCGGCAACACTGGGCCGAGTTATCCGGCCTTCTGCCGTCTTCCCGCCGATATCGGCTTAGCCGATTTCTTTCACCGGCAACAATGGGCCGAGTTTGCCGCCGTTTTGCTGTTCTTCCGCCGATATCGGCCTAGCCGATGGCTTTCACCGGCAACATTGGGCCGAGTTATCCGCCGTTTTGCCGTACTTTCGCCGACATCGGCCGAGCCGATGGTTTTCACCGGCAACATTGGGCCGAGCATGCCATCATTCTACCGTGCTTCAGCTGACATCGGCGGAGCCGATGGCTTATCGACGATGTTGGAACTTTCTTGTCTCCTTTGAGACAGTTATACATGCCCTGTTGAGAACGTCCTCCTGCGTCGCGGCGCTCCAAACGTCCTCGTCACCGACAGACGTACGGCTTTTACGGCAGAGCTAACGCAAACCATCTTGAAATAAAGCCACACAAGTCACCGACGGACATCACCCGCAGGCGAATGGCCTCACCGAGCGGCTAAATGAAACCCTCGCCGACATGCTGGCAATGTGCTGTACGTCGAACACATGACATGGGACGCCATAATATCTTCCGCACATAACCTGAAGTTAACACGGCAGTGTAAGAAACGGCGCACATATGACGCCGTTCAAACTAGTTCACGGAAGCCCCTCAGCGACGCTGGACGCCGTGTTGCCGGCCGTCAGTGACGAGAATAACCTCGACGTTGCGCTCTACCTTTAGCCCGCCGAAGAAGCCCGGCAGCTCGCCCGCCTAGGATACAATCGTAATGCAATAGAGCATTAGGCGCTTGAATATTTGTAGCTTAAGCTGTAGAATACCGCTACATGGATTGCTGTACTAGCACAAATAACAAAGTTCAAATATTGTACCGTGCTAATGCCGCACGTACGACTCGGGGCGCGAAGTATCGCCGACTGAATAGCTTGCATTCTCTTATTAGTTTCTGCTATGACAATGACTAACAACTATCACTAGCACAGTCACTTTTCTACCAAAAAAAGGTGGTCTTTAGAAGAATAACTGACTGAAATTAGATGGCCACTTCGTTGACCAGTTGTTCAACGCTATCAAAAATGTTGAAACGTTATAGCACATACTAATAACTTCATGCGCCAAATTCGAAGTACTTCTGTTTCGTAAATGTTTTTGCCACTGGTCGGCCGACTTCACTAATGTATCCAGCATCAAAATTCACCCAAACATTCCCGCACGAATGCTTTTAGCGGAAGAAGTTTTATGTGAATACTAATTCTGTGCATAAATCGAGCCTGTCATCATATTTATAGCGCTATATCCTTTCAGCCGCTGAATGTGTGGCGCCAGCGCTCATATACTATACGGACAGTTTCCGATCTCTGTGTTTACGCATATTTACTCACGCGCGTGTTTGGGTGAAGCGTAACAAGCGCATTTGCTTCAGGGATGTCACTTAATTTATGAAAATAGTAAAAAGCTCAGCAAGGCGTGTTGCTGAGCTAGTTGGTTCATTACTTGAGAAAAATAGGTATGGTGCAAGAAATACCGGGCGAAGTGAAGACACGTTTTGTCGTTTGAATGTTTCTAAATCAACTAGCCGGCTGACCATCTTTAACGAACTGACAAACACGTGTTTGCCAGGTGTTTGTCAGTTCGTATTTGCACTTCGTTGCCGTCCATTTTGTGACATACATATCTTTTTCAACTAAAAATCTCGCTCAACGATTGCTTCCCACGTGCTTTCAGAAACAGTCGCATAAAATTATTATTATGGCACGTGAAATACGATGAAAAATGCGGCTACAACGTGGTGTATGCAAAGTTTTCATGTAGCGACATGTGGCAACAAGTGATGCATTGAAAATTCGACGAACGCCTTTCTCAAACGGCATGCCCATAGACATGTTGGGGGGATCGCACACCACTGTGGTAGGCTGAGCCGTGCTTTCAAGAAGGGAGAATTCGCATTTTTTTTGTCTTCTTCAACCTCTACACCCCCTTCCTCCCTCTCCTTCGTTCAGCGTCATTGTCGCGAAACTCGCTTGACCAGGCAGGGTAGGTAGCGGTCCAGACGGAGGGACAATCGTAGCTGCGGGAGCAGGTTTTTTTCACTCCGACCAGCAGAATTCTTCAAGACGTGCGGTGTGTGGACATGTGTGGTGGAAAGTCAAAATCGTGCACGAGACGGATACGCGGCAGCATTCCGGCATAGTTTTCGGCAGAGATCACCGCAGCGAGAAACCAGTGGCCCCCTGCTTCCATGTTGAACCAGTACTGTTACGTGTCATCAGATTTTTGTTCTTTTCTTATCGCGTATTCTCTATTGACCATCGTGTTTTGTGTATTCTGATATGGTGCGCTTGCATTTTTTATTCGCCCGTGTTTTTAGCGATCCAACGGGCACACGTGAGTGGTTTTTATGCACGATTCCTTTCTGTTACAATCTTACCTTTAGATTAGAAATGCGTGCGTGTCTATCTCGTTTAGATGTAGAGTTCATGGGATCTTGTGGTACCACTCGCAATGTTTCTCGCGTCGCGCGCAGCAGTTTATCCATCTTTTTGGCCCTTAAGATATCATTGAAAAATTGCAATTCCCGCTTAAAGGATAACGCTAATTTAATTGCCAGTCATGTGTTGCGAATGCCTACCGTTCCTTGGTGAACTTAATAAACGTGGGGGGGGGGGGGGGTGCTCCTCTGCTCGTAATTAGCTCACGCGTATACACAATCTTCTAGTCTAGTTGCCACTCTTAATCTCGCTTTTTCTGCAAGCCGTCTAACATTATCTTTCTTTTCTTCGGGTCCGTCTTTAATCCTACTTTAATGCTGCCTTCGTTTACATCTCCAGAATTTTTTTCGTGATTCGGCACCGTCGTTACTGAAAAGCGCTATACCGTCCGCAAAACGCAAGTAGCTAAGATATTCTTCGTTAATCCTTATTCCTATTTTTGCCCGTTCTAGTTCTTTGAATATTTATAGTGAATGTGCCACGCATAACGTTGAAGAGATTGTAACTCTTCGCATAGGCGTGCGCACAGTGGGGCAGGGGGGGGGGCGGCCGGCCCCCGCAGTCACCTAAGAAGAGTTGGGCGCAAGGTCTGCCAAACACATTGACTTAATAGGGGGGGGGGGCGCCGCGATGAACCTTCGCCCCCCCCCACCCCCTCTGAAGGGGAACCCTGCTCACGCCTATGATTTTGCGCCTGATCCCATTCTCGATTAGGATTGTCCTGCTTTTTTTTGAGGAATACGGTGGCTGTGGGGTTGTTTTAGATGTTGGCTACGGTATCTATAGATGTTTAGATATTCCTTTATGGCATAAATATTCCGGAACTGCTGGCGTGTGTTCATATCTGTGAATAAATTTGTGTTTATCACCTTGCAAATGTGTTGCTCCTTAATTTTTCAGTAGCATGCGTAGTTGGTGCAGCAGGCCTTTCATCAATTTAGATTTGTTTGAGACAATATTGACTTTCGTTCTCGGCCTTGCACCGTTCGACAGAATTGTGGGTCTTAATCGCACACTAAGACATCAGTGGAGCAGTCGTTTTAATTAGGAAGCATTTTTCGAATATGGCACCAATGGCAGTCGATGAATGTCGTTGGGCCGCGAATAGTCTATTTTAGCGCTGCTGACTTACAGTACAGTAACCACAGTAATACCGAACTGCCGTGGTCGGCACACAGCCATTTTACTTTATAACACATGTATCAGCCTGCCTGATCAGGTTACTTTACACATCGAGCAACTACCGCCGGTGTCTCCATATAAACTAGCTACGTGCCGACCACGACGGTACAGTACTACCGTACTTAACGCACGGTAAGCCACCACTGCTAAAACATAATAATGGGTGTAAACGGTCACGCCGGCGGCTACCCGACATCGGCGGGGCCGACACCGCGCCAGCATAGGCTAGCATACATAGGCCCAATGACGGCTTGCCGTCATCGGCTGATTAACGGCAAGCCAGTCTCGGACCGACGCTGGCTAGCCCACGTCGGCCCGAAGCCGGCAAGCCCGCATCGGCCCAAAGGCGGCTAGCCGACGTCGGGCCGATGCGGGTGAGAGTAGCGCGAGCGTGATTTGCCGACGTGGGGCCAATATTGCTGCCGTCATTTGCCGACGTTGGGCCGAGATCGGTCCAATGGCGGCGTGCTGCCTGGGTTCTCAACAGGGCATGCATAACTGTCTGAAGGGAGACAAGAAAGTTCCAACATCGTCGATAAGCCGTCGGCTCCGCCGATGTCAGCTGAAGCACGGCAGAATGACGGCATGCTCGGCCCAATGTTGCCGGTGAAAACCATCGGCTCAGCCGATGTCGGCGAAAGTACGGCAAAACGGCGGCTAACACGGCCCAATGTTGCCGGTGAAAGCCATCGGCTAAGCCAATATCGGCGGAAGAACTGCAAACGCCGGCAAACTTGGCCCAATGTTACCGGTGGAAGAAGTCGGCTAAGCCGATATCGGCGGGAAGACGGCAGAAGGCCGGATAACTCGGCCCATTGTTGCCGGTGAAAGACCAACATCGGCTGAAAGGCGGCAAAATCGGCCCTATCTTGCCGGCAACAGTCAACGGCTCCGCCGATAGCGGCGCCAGGCTGGCAATGCTGGCCCGAGGTCGGGCCGCGCACAGCCGCCGTAAAACCAATATCGGCCCGACGTTGTGTGCTGCCTGGGAGACTACCGGAGCGTATGTGTCCTACGTAGCCTAGTCTACAAAGCGGCTGTCAATCAATCTGGCATCATCCTCGGTCAGCATGAGGCCATCGCCCAGCCACCTTAGAAATAAAGAGGCCACTGCGTCGTTCTGGTGGACGAAGTGCACTTTACGGTGCGGTGATGTGGATATCATATGTAACTTTCGTTAATCTATTCCTCCGGGCTCGAGCAATGCTTCAATATAGCTTGCTGAATCATAGAATGCAAACGTAAAGTTTATTAGACTGCTATAAAAGCGGAGCCAACACTAGAACTACAGACGTTAATCTGATATGACGCCTGTATCGTAGGAGTACACATCGTAGGAGTATGATGTAGTGTTTATTGCTTTCTTGTAAAATTAGATAGCCAGCACCACAACCACAATTGACTGTCACCGCTATTACGCCTGCGTAGGCTGTTTTTCCAAACCAGTTTATAGACCTGGCGTGGCTCAGTGGTAGAATACCTGATTGCCACGCAGAATGCTTGGGTTCGACTCCTGCTGCGATCTTAATTTTGATTCTTTCCATTCGTTGAGTCAACGCTGCCGATGTTGGTTTTCCTTAACGCTCTAGCATGTGAGTTACCAATGTTCTCGCCGTTCCTAGGTAGATATGAACTGTCAATCACCTGTGGCGCATACCCGTACACCGCGGCCGGTGGTAAACGGGTATGTGCCACATGTGTCTAGTGGAAAGGGTTTGACGACGTACGCGGCAGGATTTTAACGTTATTCATGTCATGACCCGACAGTCATATTCGTCAAATCCTCTTACACTCCCATGCAAATTTTGGTCTACACCAAGTTAAGGAGGCGATTATGAGAGCACCCAGACGTAGGCGGCTAGATAGATAGATAGATAGATAGATAGATAGATACGTAGATAGAAACGCTCAAAGTGCCAGAGGTTCGCTGAGAAATGCTTCGCATTTAAAACGCATCGCTCTATCTGCCACTCCCCGGCCTAGAAACGCACCGCTTAGTTTTACAGAGTCAGGCCGTAATCAGAACACCTGCCGCGTTATCAATGAGAACAGTCGGCCGTGAGATATGGATGATTGCGGCGTACTATCGAACGGATTGAATCCCAGCGAAATTGCACGCATATCGCTGGCGCCCGACCTGTACCCTTGCCAAAATGCGGAACGCTGTCTTTCGCAACGGGCAACAGGCAAAGCGGTTGTTTGCAGTAAGCTTATTTGAGGGCGCTGGTTTCCTCTGCGGGTGGGAGCGTAGTCACGTGTTATTTTTCATATTTAGCGGGCTTTCTTTATCAGCCGGAAAAAATGAGCGCGCAATTAGCACGTTGTTGAAAGTAGCGCAGTTAGATGCCATTTGAACATGCCTACATACGCCTCATTGACATTTTGACAATTAGGAGAGTACTTGTCGAGTTAGAAATATAATTATGCCTAATTAATTAAACCTCATTAGCTAAAAAAAATTGCAGTGGCTACTCCAGTGTACTAGGAAGAATATGCTGTAGGTTCGATTCGCGTAACGCCGTTCCTCTTATTTTAAATCGTGCTGCGCGATAGCTTGGACACCCTGTATATATATATATATATATATATATATATATATATATATATATATATATATATATATATATATATATATATATATATATATATATATGTATATATATATATATATATATATATATATATATATATATATATATATATATTATCCTGCGGCAAGAGCATCCGTAATTCCGAAGTGTCCACATGCGCATACTGGATACTTGCGAATTATGAATAGGCAGATGACAGAACATGCCCAACGTTAATTTAGACAAAACTTGATGCGTGACACTCTCGCGTTAATGATGAAGCGTGGGTAGGGGGTGTTTTTCAGGTATTATTTCTGTTGTCCCCTAGCGTCCTACGTAAATAATAATAATTTAAGGGATTTTACTTGCTATAACCACATTGTCATTATGGGCCAAGTCGCAGTGGGCAATTCTATAAAAGGTTTAAACACCAGGGGTTCTTGAACGTGCACCTAGATCTAAGTGAGCTGATGTTCTTGCATTTCGTCCCCACTGGAATACGGCCGCCATGACAGGGAATCGAACCCGCGACCTCGCGCTTAGCAGCGCCACATTTTATCTGCCAACCCTTACCGCGGCGGGTATGTACATTATCTCAGCGGCGCTGGAATAAAATTTAACCCCTTTAGCTCACGCAAAGGAGACCACAGTAGCCTATGCTCTGGAGAGACATTAATTAATTAAACTACTTTAACGTTATTAGTCAATTGCA
Organism: Rhipicephalus sanguineus; assembly: GCF_013339695.2. Lineage (NCBI taxonomy): Eukaryota > Metazoa > Arthropoda > Arachnida > Ixodida > Ixodidae > Rhipicephalus > Rhipicephalus sanguineus. Next base: position 167,874,974 of record NC_051183.1, read on the forward strand.
TTGTTCGTCCCACCCTCACTCTGAAGCATTTTCCACCTCACCCGTTGTTGCACAGCCTGCGGTATCGGCCCACTCGAGTTTTCGTACCAATGATATTCGCGCCGCCGAAGGCCGGATTTTTAAAATCACGAGCCATGCAACGCTCTCTTCGTGAGAAATGATAGTTACTTAGCACCCTCTGACGGTGCGATGTGTTTATTGACATTACTTTATGATTGAGACGATGATAATGAGGGATGAGAGAAAACCGAAGAATTTCATCATCTAAGATTCCTGACCAATTAGGTCAGTAGATTAGTAGGTGAACATCGTGTCTACGAAGTATGAAAATAATAAAAGGCAGTCCGTGCACCTCAGAGGGGGCCACACTTCCTGGGAGATGTGAGTCATCAGATGTGAGTACATCACACTGCTTTTAGAGTCATTGATTACAGCACGTGACTTCAGCTAACCTTCCGTTGCGAGACGCTCAATGCGGTCACTCTAAAGGCGTCGCGAAGAAAAACAGAAAGAAGGTGGGGCTCGTCATGTAAGCAAAACAGGGCACATTGCCTAGGATACGTAAGGGAAAGCAGGGAAAGAACTCCGCTTACAGAGTTCTTTCCCGTCATCGCTTTGGCAAAGGTGAGGCCAGCGTTAATAATATTATCTGGGGTTTTACATCCAAAAACCTCGATATGATTATGAGAGACGCCTTAGTGGAGGGCTCCGAAAATTTCGACCATCTGGCGTTCTTTAACGTACTGATATCGCACAGTACACGGGCCTCTAGCATTTCGCCTCCATCGAAATGCGACGGCCGCGGCCGGGATCGAGCCCGCGACCTTCGGGTAGCAGCCGAGCACCATAATAGCTGCTCCACCGCGGCGGACAAGGCCTGCATTGACAGCAATGTTTACCTTCTGGCGGCACGGTAACAGGGCAGTTCAATGCCTTCCTACTCTTGCAATACTGAACAGCGAACTTATTGACCAAAAAAAGACATTCGTGAAAGGTTGCTCAGCTTGCCCCAAACATCGCCTGGTGAGGTGCTACGTTGTCTTACGGTAAACAAACCCAAGAGACAGAGAATAAAAATAAAACGGCTTTTCGAGGTCCCTTGCTCACATAAATGAAATATTTCAGCTCGTAATCAATATATTAAACGGGTCCTGACGAGGAGCCTTTTAGCGAACTTTACCATGTAAAATTCGGCAGATCCCACGTACCGTGGGAGTCGATGTTATGCGAAGCATGCAGCGGGTAGGTGACTGTGGCGTAACTTTTTTTACTGAGCGACACATTACAAAATGGCGCTAAAGAGTTGTATAAATTTTATACGCTCACATATATATGTTGAAGAGCCGCATATGTGTTATATAGCCAGTTGTTTACGGTTGGGTAACGCTGCCAATGGCAACGTGGGTATTACCAACACCAAAAGCGGCAAGCTGATATGTAGTGCTTATACGTGTCCCGAGAACGCACGCACGTTTCACGAACACGTGTGCATGTGTGCAAGAAGTTCTTGACAGTTCTTGAACAAGGGCATCATCACCGTGATCAGTGAGCACCAGCAGCTCGTCATGACTTGTTATAGGATCCGGTCGTGATCGTGGTGACGAGGGGTCCATGTGTAGTGAAGTATGTCGTATAGTAGAGCTGTTGGAATTCGTGGATGCCTCGGCGATTTCGTCGACAAATTGTTTGTCGACAGAGCCGGCGACATATCGGAACCTGAAGCCACCCTTCGCGTTGGTGAGGTATAGGCCGTCGAGGCTGGTAGGCCTGGATAGTGCTACGCAGACCAACATCAGTGGATGGTTTTTGTCGTATTCGTAGACTACCTGGGCGTATGTGACCTCGTAGCCTAGTCTACAAAGCGACTGTCAATCAATCTGGCATCATCCTCCGTCAGCATGAGGCCCAGCCTCGTAAGAAATGAAGAGGACACTGCGTCGTTCTGGTGGACGAAGTGCACTTTACGGTGCGGTGATGTGGATATCATATGTAACTTTCGTTAAATGTGTTCCTCCGGGGTCGAGCAGTGCTTCAATATAGCTTGCTGAATCATAGGAATACAAACGTAATGTTTATTGACTGCTATAAAAGCGGAGCCAACACTGGAACTACAGACGTTAATCTCATATGACGCCTGTATCGTAGGGGTACACATCGTAGGAGTACCATGTAGTGTTTATTGCTTTCTTGTAAAATTAGATAGCCAGCACCACAACCACAATTGACGTTGCACCGATATTACGCCTGCGTAGGCTGTTTTTCCAAACCATTTTATAGACCTGGCGTGGCTTAGTGGTAGAATACCCAATTGCCACGCAGAATGTTTGGGTTCGATTCCTGCTGGGATCCTAATTTTCATTCTTTCCATTCGTTGAGTCAACGCTGCCGATGTTGCTTTTCTTTAACGCTCTCGCATTTAAGTTACCAATGTCTGTTCTCGCCGTTCCTGGGTAGATATAAACTGTCAATCACCTGTGGCGCATACCCGTACACCGCGGCCCGTGGTAAACGGGTATGTGCCACACGTGTGTAGTGGAAAGGGTTTGACGACGTACGCGACAAAATTTTAACGTTATTCATGTCATGACCCGGCAATCATCTTCGTCAAATCCTCTTACCCTCCCATGCAAATCATGGTCTACAGCAAGTTAAGGAGGCCATCATGAGAGCACCAAGACGTAGGCGGCTAGATAGATAGATAGATAGATAGATAGATAGATAGATAGATAGATAGATAGATAGAAACGGTCAAAGTGCCAGAGGTTCTCGCAGACAGCGAGAAGGCCCAGCTACTGGACTACTTCAACGATGTCTGGAACAGCGGACAGCTCCCTGATACCTGGCTTACTGCTATCATCGTGCCGATACTAAAAGCACGAAAGCCGGCTTCGGCCCCCTCGTCGTACAGGCCTGTCTCCCTCACCTCTGCCGCCTGCAAGGTGATGGAGACAATGGTCCTGGCCCGCCTTGAGTGGATTGCCAGGGCTTTAGACTACTTTCCCGAGCAGCAGACCGGATTCCGGCGTCACCGCTGCACCGCTGACTCGCTTGGTGACGTCGTCTCGGCACTGGAGCATGCAAGAAGCAGGAAGGAAGCGGCCCTTCTAGTGCTTTTGGACGTGCAGAGTGCATTCGATAGCCTGCCTCACCTGGCGGTCGAACAGGCACTAGCAACCTTGGGCGTCGGAGGCCGCATGCTGTGCTTTGTGCAGGGCTTTCTGTCTGGCCGTTTTTTCCGCGTGCGAGTCGGCCGAGCTCTCAGCTCTCCACATCCGGTCACGTCAGGTGTGCCACAGGGCTCTGTACTGAGCCCCTTCCTATTTAACGTCGCCTTGGCACATCTGCCTTCTGCCATCCCTTCCGGACAGCGTTACCCGGTCCACTGCTCCATATACGCGGACGACGTCGCCCTGTGGAACTGGGGCCCCACCAGGAATCTGCGCTCTGTCCGATCCTGCCTCCAGGATTCACTGAACGCCGTGGTCGACCACATCGCCTCTGTTGGCCTAGCGGTGTCTTCGGCCAAAACGAAGGCCCTTCTTGTGCACCCTAAGGCAAGAACGCGCCGCCGCGTGGCGCGCCTCACCATCGATGGCTCCATGATTCCTTGGGAGACTACAGTGACCTACCTTGGGCTCCGTATCGACCACCGGCTGTCCTGGGCTCCCGCCATCAAAGAAGCCATGGGGATGGTGAAAAGAGTTCAGAAGGCGGTGAAGTGCATCTTCCTGAGCGGCCGCGGCTGCGCACCATCCTGGGCTCTTCGTCTTCATGCAGCAGCTGCAACCGCGAGGCTCCTGTACGCCTTGCCTCTGGTGGCACTTCCTCTCCGGCAACTGGAGCGCCTCGAGCTGTTGCATAGGGGCTTCATTCGGAGTGTCCTTGGCCTGCCGCGGTCCTCGCAAGTGGCAGCCACCCTGGCAGAGGCGGGCGCCTGGCCCCTCTCCCTGCTCTTACAGCAGCGTGGTCTCCTCCACATCGATCGGCTCGCCCACGCGCCTGATGGACGCCCTCTCCTTGCCCGGCTGGAAAGCCGACCAACATCTCGGATGGGCGCACTGCTACAGGTCTATCGAGAAGCTGTAGGACCTGTACCTCCAGCCATGCCCCCTCCTCCGCCGACAGTGAAACCATTGACAGTCACTACCGATCTAGGTCGGCTCTCCAAGCGTCGCTCACCCACCTGCGCTCTCCAGCAGGCAGTCGCCTCCAAGCTAGAGGAAGAGCTGGCTGGTAGGCTTATTGTCTACACGGATGGCTCCGTCCTCCCAGCTACAGGCTCCGCCACGGCCGCCTGCGTCATGCCAGCTCTTGGTAGAACGGCCGCCTGTCGTCTCCCCTTTGAGGCCTGCTCTACCGCCGCAGAGACGGCCGGTCTCCACCTCGCCGTGGACCTCCTGGCAGCAGACCCCCCCATGTGTCCCGTGGCTGTCGCGTGCGACTCACGAGCCGCACTGCAGGCCGTCGCGAAACCGGAACGGGCGGGCTTCGGAACTCAACTGCTGGTCACCAAGCTGCATGCCCTCCTCGCCAGCGGCGTCGATGTCTCCCTGCATTGGGTCCCATCTCATGTGGGTATTCAGGGAAATGAGCAAGCAGACGCACTGGCGAAGGAGGCACATCACTCTACCGTCGCTGTCTGCCGTGCTGTGGTCGCCTCAGACTATTCGAGGCTGACTTTGAGGCGGCTGTTGCTACGCTGCCACCCCGACGAACGTGTGGCCAGGCTGGAACCTCCGACCCGGCTGCCTGACAGGGGCCTCTCCAGGAGGGAGCGGTCCCTTCTACTGCGTCTACGCATCGGCTGCTCCTGGCCTGCGGCACGACGTCATCGGCTCGGCAGAGCTTCGTCACCTGCGTGCAGTGCGTGTGGGGCAGACGAAACAATTGATCACCTGTTGTGTGTGCCCAGCGCTTCAAGCACAACGAGCTGCCTTGCTCGCCGCACTCCGTCGCCAGGGTATTCCCGCGGCTACACAGAGGGACCTCCTATTCCCTGCACAGCACCACACCCAGGTTTTCAAGGCGGTTCTTCGCTTCCTTGAGGACACTGGACTTGCCAACCGGCTATAGTAGCCGCCCGCCGCGTCCTCGGTCATGGACAGCATTCCTCCTCTCCTTCTCCTCCCTCTTCTCATCTTTATCTCCCTTTCCCCCTTTCCCCTACAGGCGCTGAGCCGTGCTCCCAATTAGGGTTGCAGAAGTTGCGCCTTTTCCTTTCCTCAGCCTCTCCTCCTCCTCGCTAAGAAATGCTTCGCATTTAAAATAGAAACGCGCTATTATGTCCCGAATAAAGCTCGCCGCAAGAGCCGGGTTTCAAGCCGCTACCTCCTACATTTGTGCAGACCAGCATAGGCAGTCAAACAAGAAGGCGGGTTTCTCGATACTTTATATGAATCTAATCTGTTTCATTACTCTTTCACCAACACTTAGCAGAGAGGAAAACGAGGCCTTTGTAGCATGCCATGCGTAAGTCAATGCACTATACGACGTATAGTTACGTTATTTAGAAACAACAAGCGCGCTGTAAAAACTAAAACGACTTTATTAAAACCATTCTTTTTTAAGAAGATCACCGAAAAATACTCTGCTTGCAAAGGTATTCTTCCTTTACTTCTGCTGCTTATTGAGCTTTAAAGAAAAATGTCTGTGGCAGCGGATATAACACGGCCAGGCGTCTTCACATAATAGCGCAAAATATTGATTTTATAAATTGAGGCCAACAAAAATTAGGGACGTCAAGACTGCACATTCGGAAACCCGCGATCGTCATCACCGCCTCCCAAGCTTGCATTATTTTCTGGAAGTTAGTTTTTTTTTTTCACATTACAAAAACACCAGAGCTAACGGACGCGTTCTTGCTTTCTTTTAAGAAAGCCGTCGGAGCCAACAATATCATTGAACGAAATACTATATTGAAGAGGCAGGGGATGAGAAGAAGGGCGGCACGCTCATTCGAGAGTTCGTAGTTATCAAGCACAGCTAAGCGCCCTGTATGTGTGCAACCTTTCAGTGCAACAGAACTGCTGACTCACTGTCGAGCAGCGCAACCGACCGCTCGTCGCATGCGCTGCGGTTATAGGCCTGACTGGCTGCCCAGGCGGCGCTGCGAAAACGGTGCTAAAAAGCGCCCCCTACGACAAGTTCTTTGGTTTCGAGTAGTCAGACAGGCGGCCGCATGCAGCACTAAGCTCAGATGCGCAATGGAGCCGCCGCTGTCGGTTGTGCTGCGCTTTCGATCTCGGCCAGTTTCTGGCGTGGCTGAGTTCTTCAGGCCAAGCAATCTGCGTAAACGCAAGAAGCTCTTCAACGTCAAGTATGTTTACGACGTGCAGGATATTGAAGGAACCATTTCGGCGCGCTGCAACTCGCAAGTGCAGCGAATCTCATACGACGTTGAACTCGAGTTAAGTTTTACGAGGCATGCTCGCGCGATTAACGACAGTGCATAAACGAAAAGATTGCTGTTAAGAAAGCCGACATGATTTGCATTACACGACGACATTACACGACGAAACGGAATCAAGAAAGGTCCAGTGACGAAGGCTAGCCGTCGGCGGCCCGAATGAGCGCATTCGCGTCGTGTGCCGTTTTCTGCCGCATTCAGTCGCAAACACACTTTTTCCCCATGCACGGTCGTAATTTTCAACATTTGCTTCTAGGGAATTCGTCAAATTCTGTCAGCGTGTGGTCGCGGTCGAGAAGCGACGGCGCGCAATGTTTACAGCCGGCCGCTGGAAGCAGCCGGCTGTAAGCTGCCGGAAAAATCGTAGGCACATACGCAGGGTGACTCATGTCATCGTTTTTCTCGTTTCGCACGAAATGCCGGCTGCATATCCTCGTGATCGCCGTCGGCAGCCACGGCGTGCCGTCTGGACTGCACACAGGGAATTATATACATATATAAACGCGTGCACGCGCGTACGAAAAGTAATCAGCACGTTACGTTGCAAACCACGTTTTGCTCGCGTACTCACTTCACGCGTCGGACGGCACGTATCCAGCGGTTCCGTCGCTCCACTTCGTACGGCTTTCAGGGGAACCAGTAAAACCGCACATTAGGATCCTTACCCCCATGTTCGAGGCAATTAACCACGCAACAATAACGGCGGCGACCGCGCTTGGGGCCGCGCGCTGCTCAGAGCCGTCGCCCAGACCACTTGCTTTCGGCATGGTTTGTTGAAGCAGGGATCGCTCGTCAAACATGTCACTCTGCAGGCATAGCGGACAAGTTCCTGCGTACGTTTTAAGCACTTTTTGAGCCTGAAAACTAGGCGCAAAATTAAGTAAAACGCTTAAAGCAACTGAGAACTGCGTAACTCGCCGGTCGGCGTCCATTTTTGACTACCCAAGCAACTCCGGCGCACGCCACCAGGCTCCGCCACAGTACTCAAAACTCCAGCGCGTCAGCCCTATCACTCGGCGACTGAGGCTCCCGCTCGCTGGTTGTACATCGTTGTCGTGCTTTTTAAATGCGAAGCATTTCTTAGCGAACTTCTGCGACTTTGAGCGTATCTATCTATCTATCTATCTATCTATCTATCTATCTATCTATCTATCTATCTATCTATCTATCTATCTATCTATCTATCTATCTAGCCGCCTACGACTTTGTGCTCTCCTGGCCGTTTCGTTAATCGGATGTATACCAAAATTGGTGTGTCATAACATGGCCTTATTACGAACATAAATGGCAGGTCATATCATGAAAATCATGACACGCATGTCATGAACAGCATGATTTACATTCCACTGCCTTTGGGCTCCCTGGCCGTTCCGTTAATCGGATGTATACCAAAATTGGTGTGTCATAACATGACCTTATCACGAACATAAATGACAGGTCATATCATGAAAATCATGACACGCATGTCATGAACGGCATGATTTACATTCCACGGCCTTTGGGCTCTTGCGGCCGTTCCGTTAATTTCATATATACCAAAATTGGTACGGCGTGACAAGAGTTGAGGACGAACATAATGACAGGTCCTAACATGCAAATCATGACGCGCATGTCATGTGCAGCATGATTTACATGACATGGTCTCGGGGCGCTCGCGGCCGTTTAAATGAAGGGATACATACGAAAACTGGTATGACGAGAAACGGTGAACTAGAAGCGATGTCCAGAATTCCTGGGTATGTTGTATGTAAGCGGCGGCGTCGAGATTTTCTTCGTCGGTGACGTTGGGTAGCATGGCGTCGAGCGTCGTCGCCGGGCTCCTTCCGTAGACTAACTTTTACGGCGTCATCTGCGTCGTTTCTCGAACGGCCGTGTTGTAAGCGAAGGTCACGTATGGAAGGACGGCGTCCCACGTCTTGTGCTCAACGTCGACGTACATGGCCTTATTTAGACGCTCGGTGAGGCCATTGGTCTGCGGGTGGGGTGGTAGGCGGTTGTGCGGCGGTGGCTCGTCTCGCTGTATTTGACAATATATATATATATATATATATATATATATATATATATATATATATATATATATATATATATATATATAGATTTCCTAATAGCATCGGTCCTTCTGAAAAGAAGGACCGCCGCCACCTGATAAAGAAGACAGAATCCGAACCCGCAAATACTACTCCCAATCTCATTCTAACATATTCAGCTTCCCCGCCTAACATAAACCGCATCCTCAGAAGGCACCACAACATTCTACTTGAAAGCGACAAGTTACGATGTGTTTTCCCGGAACCTCCACGCGTTGTCTACAGACGGGCGAAGAACATTAGAGATATTGTAACGTCCTCTAAAGTCAACACTCCTGAATTCACAGGCAGCGGCCCCTGCAACAAGCCTAGGTGCAAACTCTGTCCAATGATAAACAAAGTGTGCACCGTCACAAGTACCGCGTCTTCGTTTTCTTATCAGATAAGAGGCAACTTCAGCTGTGACAGCGCGAACATAATCTACCTTCTCGAGTGCACCTTATGCCATGCACAGTACATTGGTCAAACTGAGACTGCGTTCAGGATGAGAATCAATAATCACAGAGCACACGTAAAGGCTCTACCGCACCTTCCTCTATCTAAACATGTTAATAACGTTGGCCACCCCTTCCATAAATTTTCCGCGGCGGTACTCCAATCCAATTTCAAAACCCATTATGACCGGGAGGCTCGTGAATCATACCTGATCCACAAATTTAACAGTGTCTCTGGTGGCATAAATGAAAGCATAGGCCGACTATCATGCTTGACCTGCAACGAACCCGAAAAATTTGATTCTGCCGGCAACTAGGTGACCGATTCCCAAGAAACTTTTGTACTCGGGATGCAGAATTTGAAGCATCCGTTTACCCTGATGTGCATGCATGTACACATGTGATTACACACGTCGCGCATTGTGCTATTCGAGCCTGGACCCATTTCTTGATAAATACATATGTCATTAAGTTTGGTACTGTGATTACGGGTATTACGTGCGTGCTCGTTCCCCCCTTCCTGCAAGTACGAATGCGGTACCCCCCCCCCTTTTTTTACGCTTGAACATCGGTTGTTGGTTCATATGAGTGCGTATGTGCATGTGTATGTATATCCGTATGTATCTATATGTGTATGTGCATGTACGGATATGTACATGTATATGTATATTGTCACGTGGTAGTCACGTAGACGAAGACAGCAGACAGCACATCCGAGATGAAACTGTTTATTTGGCCGAACTTGTGGCCGGGAAACTGAAATTCACAGTACAGCAATACGCTGATAGCGGCGAACAAAGCGTCGACCGTCGATCAACTAACCAGCGGTGAAGCGCGTCGGCATTTAAACATGTGCCGTCGAATATTCCAGCGTTATCGCTGGCTATCGTGCAATTTCTAGAATAAGCTCGAGTGTGCGCGTCTTGCGCGCTATCTTAACAATACGATCTACAATGATCGTGAAGGTTCTCGAACAATGAGGCGCGGTTCGCGCTGAGCGTTGCTGGCAGTCTTTGTGGCCGAAAACCGAATATAGCAAAACTGATAAAGAAACGCACGTGGCAATGCCCCCCTCTGAAAGAGCATCGTCCCGATGCTTAAAACATGACACGGGGAGGGGGGGGGTGGCCAATACATGCAACAATAAATAACAAGAATAAAGCAAGAAAGAGCAATAAACAATAAGCAAAAGTACAGTTCTCAGATTCACTAAGGCGCGTAATATGGCTTGAGGCGCACGACATGGACGACTTCAGGACGCGCACGGCGCCGCTGAGAGTTCGTAATGCCGTCAGGGACAACCTCGTAGTCGAGTGCGCCGAGGCGTCGAAGTACCCTGTACGGTCCGAAGTATCGTCGCAGTCCCCGTCGGCGTATTGGCGTCCATACCCATACACGGTCACCGGGTTGGTATTCCATGTGGCGTCGTCGAAGGTTGTAGCGGCGGCTGTCAGTCGTCTGCTGGTTCTTAATCCGTAGGCGGGCGAGCTGTCGTGCTTCTTCGGCGCGCTGTAGGTAGGTGGTCACGTCGATGTTTTCCTCGTCGGTCATGTTTGGTAACATGGCGTCGAGCGTCGTTGCCGGGCTCCGTCCGTAGAGCAACTTGTATGGCGTCATCTGTGTCGTTTCTTGTACGGCCGTGTTGTACGCGAAGGTCACGTACGGAAGGATAGCGTCCCATGTCTTGTGTTCGACGTCGACGTACATGGCCAGCATGTCGGCGATGGTCTTATTTAGACGCTCGGTGAGGCCATTGGTCTGCGGGTGGTAAGCGGTGGTGCGGCGGTGCCTCGTCTCGCTGTACTTGAAGATCGCCTGAGTTAGGTCCGCAGTAAAGGCGGTACCTCTGTCTGTTATGAGGACCTCTGAGGCACCATGACGCAAGACGATGTGCTCCACGAAGAACTTGGCTACCTCGGCGGCACTGCCTTTGGGCAAGGCCTTTGTCTCGGCGTAGCGGGTGAGGTAGTCAGTCGCCACGACGATCCACTTCTTTCCGGTATTGGACGTCGGGAACGGGCCCAGTAAGTCCATCCCGATTTGCTGGAACGGCCGTCGAGGTGGCTCGATAGGCTGTAGAAGTCCGGCTGGCCTAGTGGGCGGTGTCTTGCGTCGCTGGCACTCCCGGCAGGTCTTTACGTAACGGGTAACGTCGGCGGAAAGGCGCGGCCAGTAGTACTTCTCCTGTATTCTTGCTAGCGTGCGAGAAACACCCAGGTGTCCAGACGTCGGGTCGTGGTGTAGAGCCTGGAGGACCTCTGGCCGCAGTGTCGAGGGTACCACGAGAAGGCAGTCGGCTCGAAGCGGTGAGAAGTTCTTCTCTAGGAGAACACCGTTGCGCAAGAAAAACGACGTCCGTCCCCGCGTGAATACCTTCGGAACGACGGTGGTCCTGCCCTCGAGATAATCCACAAGGCCCTTCAGTTCCGGGTCGGCTCGCTGTCGTTCGGCGAGGTCGTCGGCACTTATGGCTCCCAAGAAGCTGTCCTCATCCGGGTCGTCGGGCGGTGGTGGGTCGACAGGGGCACGAGACAGGCAGTCGGCGTCGGAGTGTTTCCTTCCGGACTTGTACACAACGGTAATGTCAAACTCTTGAAGTCTTAGGCTCCACCGTGCGAGGCGACCTGAAGGGTCCTTCAAGTTAGCTAGCCAACACAAGGCGTGACGGTCGCTCACAACTTTGAAGGGCCTGCCGTAGAGGTAGGGGCGAAACTTTGACGTAGCCCAGATGATGGCGAGGCACTCCTTTTCTGTTGTGGAATAGTTCGCCTCTGCCTTAGACAGCGACCGGCTAGCATAACTGATAACCCTTTCCAGTCCACCCGTCCGCTGCACAAGGACGGCGCCGAGTCCTACGCTGCTTGCATCGGTGTGAATCTCCGTATCGGCGTATTCGTCGAAATGCGCAAGTATCGGAGGTGTCTGCAGGCGTCGTTTGAGTTCATGAAATGCTTCGACTTGCGCTGTTTGCCACCTGAATTCGACGTTAGTCTTCGTGAGAAGCGTCAGTGGTTCGGCGATCCGTGAAACGTTTTTGACGAATCGTCTGTAATATGCGCATAAGCCGAGAAATCGGCGCACGGCCTTCTTGTCGGTGGGTGAGGCGACGTCGGCGATGGCAGCTATTTTCCGCGGGTCTGGGCGCACTCCAGACTTGCTGATCACATGACCCAGAAACAGGAGCTCGTCGTACGCGAATCGGCACTTTTCTGGCTTCAGGGTCAGTCCAGAGGTCTTGATTGCTTGAAGTACTGCCTCAAGCCGCCGGAGATGCTCGTCGAAGGTCGAGGAGAACACGACGACGTCGTCCAAATACACAAGGCACGTCTGCCACTTTAATCCGGCCAGTACGGTGTCCATGACGCGCTGGAACGTCGCAGGTGCCGAGCAAAGACCGAAAGGCATGACCTTGAACTCAAAGAGGTCATCGGGTGTTATAAAAGCGGTCTTTTCTCGGTCTCTTTCGTCTACTTCGATCTGCCAATAACCGGTCTTGAGGTCCATCGACGAAAAGTACGTCGCGTTGTGAAGTCGATCCAGGGTGTCGTCTATCCGTGGGAGGGGGTACACGTCCTTCTTCGTGATTTTATTCAGGCGCCGATAATCAACGCAGAAGCGCAGTGTCCCGTCCTTCTTCTTCACTAACACCACGGGTGACGCCCACGGACTCTTTGAAGGCTGGATGATGTCGTCGCGTAGCATTTCGTCGACTTGTTTCTTTATTGCCTCACGTTCTCGCGTCGAAACTCTGTAGGGGCTCTGACGAAGTGGTCGAGAATTTTCTTCTGTTATAATGCGGTGCTTAGCAAGGGGCGTTTGTCGGACCCGCGATGACGACGAGAAACAGTCCTTGTATTGCAGGAGCAGGTTTTTGAGCTGGTCTTGCTTGACCTTCGGAATGCTCGGGTTGACGTCAAAATCCAGTTCGGGGCCTCTATTCGTCGAAGCAGGTTCGGCAGCATCGAAGAGGGCGAAAGCACTGCTGGCGGCTACACATTCGTCGATGTAGGCAACCGTCGTACCAATGTTGAGGTGCCGATATTCGTGGCTGAAGTTCGTCAGCACTGCCTTTGCTTTACCGTCACGCAGCTCGGCTATACCTCGTGCGACGCATATTTGACGGTTCAGGAGTAGGTGCAGGTTCGCAGAGTAGAGTAGGTTCAGGAGTAGGTGTAGGTTCGCAGGTTTTTCGGTGCCGACGGAGATAATGACGCTGGAGCGTGGCGGAACGGTCACCTGCTCTTCTATCACATTCAATGCATGCTTCCCTGGCGTCGCATGGGGCGGGAGCGCTTTGTCTGAGGTTAGTGTTATCGACTCAGACCTCAGGTCGATGACGGCGCCATGGTCACTTAGGAAGTCCATTCCAAGTATCACATCCCTGGAGCAGTTCTGTAGGATTACAAGGCTCGCAGGATAAGTCCGGTTTTTGATGGTGACTCTCGCCGTGCAGACACCAATCGGCGTTATCAGATGGCCTCCAGCGGTCCGGATCTCGGGGCCTTCCCAAGCAGTCCTAACTTTCTTCAACTTTGCTGCGAACGGCCCACTGATGACGTAATAGTCGGCTCCAGTGTCGACGAGAGCGGTGACGTTGTGGCCGTCGACCAGAACGTCGAGGTCGCTAGTCCGCCGTCTTGCGTTGCGGTTACGTCGTGGCGTCGGGTCACGGCTACGTCGGTTTGCACCGCTGTTTCCGCGTTGCGTCGTGAGGTCTCCTTCCGGTCGCAAAGCTTCGTCTTCAGGACGTCGTTCGGCGTGCGGCGGGGGCTCGGAACTTCGTCGCGGCGTCGTCGTCGACGGCGGAGGATCTTCACCATTTCGTCGTTCAGCAACCGCACCTCCATCGGTTGCTGCCCTTAGTTTTCCTGATACGGGCTAGGCGACCGGCCCCGGTTTGGGCCAGTGTACTGCGGGCGGTGCGGTGACATGTAGCGGCCGGGCGACGGCGAGCGGGAAGGTCGTCGTCCTTGCCATTGTGTTCCGGTGAGGTAGTCGTCGATGTCGCGAGGCCGTTCGCCTGGCTGCGGGCGCGGCGCGTTGACGGCGAATCCGCGTAGCCCCATCTGTCGGTACTGGCAGCGGCGGTACGTGTGGCCGGCCTCCCCGCAGTGGTAGCAGGGCGGGCGGTTGTCAGGGGCACGCCAAACGTCGGCCTTTCGGGGGGCACAGCGTTGTCCTGTCGGCGGGCGGTATGGCGTCGGTTGTGGTGGCGGCGGTGCCTGGCGGCGAAACTGCTGCGGCGGCGCGGCGTCTTGACGTGGGCGAGGAGGAGGGGCGTTGCGTCGGGCTGCAGCAGCATAGTTCATGACTTCCGGCTGAGCCTGCGGTGCTTCGGGAATTCCAAGCGATTGCCGGACTTCCTCGCGGACAACGTCGGCGATTGAATCCACTTGATGCTGTGGCTAAGGTAACAGTTTGCGCAGCTCCTCCCGCACAATCGCTCTGATGGTTTCGCGCAAATCGTTGGTGGCCAGCGAGTGCACTTCGGAATAGGTTGCAGACAGCGGAGAGCGGTTGTATTGTTTCGTCCGCATGTCAAGTGTCTTTTCGATAATTGTGGCCTCGGTGAGGAATTCGGTGACTGTTTTCGGGGGGTTCCGCACCAATCCTGCGAAGAGGTCTTGTTTCACTCCCCGCATAAGGAAGCGGACCTTTTTTTCCTCAGGCATGGCAGCGTCGGCCAGGCGGAAAAGTCGCGTCATCTCTTCCGTGTAAATGGTTACGCTCTCATTCGGTAGCTGCGATCTTGTCTCCAGCAAAGCAGCAGCCTTTTCTTTGCGGACGATGCTCGCGAATGTATCAAGGAACGTCGTCCGAAAGAGGTCCCAGGTTTGAAGGCTCGATTCACGGTTCTCGAACCACGTCTTCGCGGCGTCTTCTAGGTAGAAGAAGACGTGGCGCAGCTTCTTTTCAGAGTCCCAGTGATTGAAGGTGGCGACTCGCTCGTACGTCTCCAGCCAGCTCTCCGGGTCTTCAAACGACGATCCACGGAAAGTCGGTGGCTCCTTTGGCTGTTGCATCACGACCGTTGTAGGCGGCATGGGGGGCTGTCATCGTCTCGGCGGTCGATGTGACGGTCTTGGGCTGCCTGGTGTTTTCAGGAAGGAGCCCGTACTCTGGGTGCAGTCCCTTCTGCCGGCGGCTGGTACGACGATCCGGGTTGTCTGTAGCGTCGTCTTCTCCGCGGCTTGGGCTTGGGTCAGCGCTCCGCGGTGGCGTCCGGATCATGAAGCAGCACCTCCACCAGATGTCACGTGGTAGTCACGTAGACGAAGACAGCAGTCAGCACGTCCGAGATGAAACTGTTTATTTGGCCGAACTTGTGGCCGGGAAACTGAAATTCACAGTACAGCAATACGCTGATAGCGGCGAACAAAGCGTCGACCGTCGATCAACTAACCAGCGGTGAAGCGCGTCGGCATTTAAACATGTGCCGTCGAATATTCCAGCGTTATCGCTGGCTATCGTGCAATTTCTAGAATAAGCTCGAGTGTGCGCGTCTTGCGCGCAATCTTAACAAAACGATCTACAATGATCGTGAAGGTTCTCGAACAATGAGGCGCGGTTCGCGCTGAGCGTTGCTGGCAGTCTTTGTGGCCGAAAACCGAATATAGCAAAAATGATAAAGAAACGCACGTGGCAATATGTTTATCATGTCGCTTGATTGAAAGAAATATGTCATGTGCCCACACATTGCGCCTAACAGCAGCTGTCCTCAAACTTGTTCACCGGCGAGTCGTATCCTTCTTTTTGAGGGAGGGCTATGGTCATTGCCGCGAGCACCTGCAAGATGCCCGCGGAGACCGGTCGACTTCAAAAGCCGTACCGAACCCCCTTCTCTAAAAGGCGCATGGATGGGCAAACACTTAACTGCTTTTGACGCTTTTTGAAGGTAGCAAGGAAACGCGTGCTGCACGTTTACATCCGGCGTCCGTGAGCGTATTCTCCTTTAGTCCCGTAGTTGATGGGTCTCCCCATTTAGCGTGGTAAGTGCGTTCGCATCTTTGTCGTTTTTTTTCGTTTTTTTCCCCCTGCGCCTCTCGTTCCGAACCGCACACGTAGGTTCGTTTCGCTGTTTGTTATTTATTTTGTGTATGTTCTGACCCCGCCTATACTCTACTCTTCACAGAGTGCAATGCTGTGTGTGTCACCTTGTATGCGTGTCGCTCTCTCCTTGGGATTTGTTTGCTGTTGTTGTTGTTCTGGCCCCTCCCATGTCATAGTCCAACGAATCACGATGGTGTGTCTACATCTATGTATTGACAAAATCTGTACTAGAGTGTTGGTTTATATAAATTGAATTTAAAAAATGAAAACTCGAAGCCTTTATATTTAACCTAGTTGAATGTTTTCTCCGCAGTGCATTGTTTTAAACCGCACTCGTCTTAAGCGTGTAGTCATGTTTTGGATTTCTCAACTTGCATTATGACTGAAAAAAAAAATAATACAAAGACCAGGAGAAGCCATTTCTTGACGAAAATACACACTGCGGTGTAGCTTTTAGCATGCGACAGAAGACGGCCTAGCGAGCAAAGCAAGCAAAACTAGAGGAATATCACAACCTTCTCCCTTTATATACAGGGTGTCCCAGCTATCACTCTATATATATATATATATATATATATATATATATATATATATATATATATTGTAGAATGGATAGGGCGCAAACAGGGGCGCCAGTGAAAGACGAAGACGAGGACGGTTGTTGGTGCTCGTGCTTGCTCCGTTTCGGACACACGCAAAGATGTCTATCCGCTCCCCAGAATCGATGACGCGCTCGACTGTTTGCAAGGCGCGGAGTTCTTTTCTTCACTGGACCTTCGATCGGGGTACTGGCAGGTACCTATGGATGAAGCTGACCGCCCAAAAACTGCGTTCGTAACTCCTGACGGCCTGTACGAGTTCAACGTGATGCCGTTTGGCCTTTGCAACGCCCCCGCCACCTTCGAGCGTCTTATGGACAACATCCTTCGAGGTCTCAAGTGGAACACGTGCCTTTGTTATCTGGACGACGTCGTAGTTTTTTCAAAGGACTTCGACACCCATCTTCTGCGCCTCGCAAGTGTCCTGGAATGCCTCACACAGGCTGGTCTACAACTCAATATGAAGAAGTGTCACTTCGCCGCCAGGAAGCTCACCATCTTGGGACATGTTGTCAGCAAGGACGGCATTCTACCCGACCCTGCAAAGCTCCGCGCTGTCGCCGAGTTTCCCAAGCCGTCGACCCTGAAAGAACTTCGGAGCTTCATAGGCCTATGCTCATATTTTCGACGATTCGTTCGTGATTTCGCATCCATAATGGCCCCTTTAACACGCCTACTTTCTGACAGCCAAGGTGTCATGGCATGGTCTTCCGCCTGCGACGCCGCATTCGCGAAATTACGTCATCTACTGACATCGCCACCGATTCTCCGTCACTTTGACCCAGACGCCCCTACCGAAATCCACACGGATGCCAGTGGAGTCGGCCTTGGCGCTATTCTTGCTCAACGCAAGTCTGGCTTCGACGAGTACGTTGTTTCTTACGCAAGTCGCACTCTCACCAGAGCTGAAGAAAATTATTCGGTCACGGAGAAAGAATGTCTAGCCATCGTTTGGGCAATTACAAAATTTAGACCTTACGTCTATGGCCGCCCATTTGATGTCGTGACTGATCACCACGCCCTCTGCTGGTTATCTTCACTGAAAGACCCATCTGGTCGTCTAGCGCGATGGGCATTACGTCTCCAAGAATACGACATCCGCGTCGTCTACAGGTCAGGCCGTAGACATTCAGATGCTGACGCTCTTTCTCGCTCTCCCCTTCCCCATGACTGTGGCAACGGGTCTGTTTCCAGCTACGATTCTGCGGCCCTTACACACGCTGACATGCCTTCTGAGCAGCGTCAGGATCCTTG
The DNA here is from genome assembly GCF_013339695.2 of Rhipicephalus sanguineus. Classification (NCBI taxonomy): domain Eukaryota; kingdom Metazoa; phylum Arthropoda; class Arachnida; order Ixodida; family Ixodidae; genus Rhipicephalus; species Rhipicephalus sanguineus. The sequence continues at coordinate 167,892,807 of NC_051183.1, forward strand.
GATAGTCTCTTTAATGGAGTTCCTATCTAAGCCCTCACCACGTACCGCCACTCACTCGCTGCGGCGCACAGCTCGACATTTCACCATCCGCGATGGGCTCCTATACCGCCGCAACTATCTATCTGATGGTCGCAAGTGGTTGTTGGTGATTCCTCGCCATCTCCGTGCCGATATCTGTGCCTCCTTTCACGCGGATCCCCAATGCGGCCACGCTGGTGTAATCAAAACCTATGCACGCCTCCGGCTGCGGTACTACTGGCGTGGCATGTACCGCTTCGTCCGCCAATACGTGCGTTCATGCTCCAAGTGTCAGCGCCGGAAGAGCCCCCCACGTATAGTCACTGGACCGCTCCAGCCGTTGCCTTGTCCCTCCCGGCCTTTTGATCGCATCGGAATTGATTTGTACGGCCCCCTTCCGTACACACCAGACGGGAACCGCTGGGTGATCGTCGCTATCGATCATCTGACACGCTACGCTGAGACTGCCGCGCTGCCAGAGGCCACATCACGTAAAGTCGGCTTATTCATACTTCACCAACTTGTTCTTCGCCACGGCGCGCCTCGCGAGCTACTCAGCGACCGCGGACGCACGTTCCTCTCTGATGCCGTACAAGCCCTCCTCCGTGAATGCAACGTTGTGCACCGGACAACCAGCGCCTACCATCCACAAACCAACGGAATGACTGAGCGCTTTAACCGCACACTAGGCGACATGCTGTCCATGTACGTCTCCGCTGACCACACCAACTGGGACCGCATACTACCCTTTGTTACGTACGCTTACAATAGCGCTACTCAGTCTACGACAGGATTTTTTCCCTTCTTTCTTCTTTACGGCCGCGAACCTTCCTCATTTATGGACACCATTCTTCTGTACCGCCCGGACGCTTCAGAGTCCACAACTCTATCTGAAGTCGCCACCTACGCCGAGGAATGCAGGCAGCTCGCACGTTCCTTAACCGCACAAGACCAAGCACGCCAAAAGGACCTCCATGACGCAAACCTGCCTCCCCAGTCATATTCGCCTGGAACATTGGTGTGGCTTCGCGTTCCCTCCTCTGCTCCTGGCCTTTCCACAAAGCTACTGCAGAAGTATGAAGGCCCCTACCGCGTCCTAAGTCAAGCCTCTCCCGTCAACTATGTTGTCGAGCCCGTTCAACCATCCGCAGACCGGCGCCGCCGTGGCCGTGAGATTGTTCACGTCGACCGACTGAAGCCGCATTACGACCCACCAGTCGTCCCTGTTCCTTAAGTCGCCAGGATGGCTCCTTTTCTGCGGGGGAGTGATTTGTAGAATGGATAGGGCGCAAACAGGGGTGCCAGTGAAAGACGAAGACGAGGACGGTTGTTGGTGCTCGTGCTTGCTCCGTTTCGGACTGCTGGTCGCTGAACCTGTGCTATTTATTTATTAAACGCCTCACGGACTCAACGCTAAACGCGTACCATCAATATATATATATATATATATATATATATATATATATATATATATATATATATATATATATATATATATATATTTATTGCGACGTAGCAGTTGACATGCCTTTTAATGAGCCTTCGCGGCTCGGCGAACCGATCACATCCAAGGCACAGAACAATCTCAATATGTCTATATGTCTCAATATGTGGAAGCATTCCTCAGCATTCCTCAGGGAATATATGTCTCAATATGTGGAAGCATTCCTCAGCGACCACTCTCTTACTCTGGTTCCTGCTGATAAAGAGGGAGGATTCACCGTCCTGTCCTTGGATTTGTTCCGGAAGAAAGGCCACGAAGCTGTAAGCTCTGTTTTCGTGCCTCAGGACGATGTCACTATTTCCAAGGTTAAGTCTAAAGCCAGGCAGCTATGCAAGAATTTAAACCTTTCTCGTGTTGTTACTGGCATTAATAACAGTAAACAGGACTTTCTTAATGTGTTTTTCAGTGCGAAGACACATAAGCCTCACACACCTTTTCGTGTGATTATCTCCGAGCGGGATACATGGCAGAAAAGCATTTCTATGTTCTTACAGGGCCACCTGAAAGAACTGGTAATTAATGATCCCTTCACTGTTAGAAATTCAGAGGAAGTCTTGCAGTCTATTGTACCCTTGGCTAATAGGGCTGTGTATGGCTTTTCGATAGATGTTAAAGACCTGTATTACTCCATTCCTCATGACCAACTAATAATTGCTGTGGAAGAGTGCATTGACCTGTACGGCAGTACGCGTTTTCAGGGTTTGTGCGGCGTACCAGTGCGCAGTTTTTTAGAACTTTTATCCTCTTACCTGAAGACAACTTTCATTTCATGGGAAGGCAAGCCATTCATCCAAAAAGAAGGCATTTGTATCGGATAATGCATTGCTCCCATTCTCAGTGATATCTTTTTAGCTAAAATTGACAAAGCGGTGGCGGAAAGTCTACGTAATCTCAACATCATCATGGTTCACAGATTTGTAGACGACTATCTCATCCTGTTTGACAACGACCCCCTAGGTAACCAGTCATACGCGTTAGACATTCTTTCTTGTTTTAAAGATAGCTTTAAGCCCCTAACTCTCACGCATGAAATGCCTGATAACAATGTGATCAAGTTCCTTGACATCATGTTCACCTTCCACACAGATCATTTCTGTTGGCGCTATGAACCTCGATGTAATAAACCGGTCCTTCCATACAACTCGGCACACTCCAAATTAGTAAAGAGATCAATTGTAAAGCTTTGCTTTCATAATGCTTTATCAAAGTCATGCGAGCATGAAGTTGCGGTTAGTTTTGAGCACCAGTCCGACCGGTTATCTGAAGCAGGTTATCCATTAAGTGTGCAATCCTCTGTAGCTGAAACTTTGCTCAGAAAGCATCGCCAGATGCCCTCAACTGAGGAGCCCTCAAAAACTAACGCGAAAAAAGTTGCCGTCATACCGTACATCCACAAGATTTCACACAATTTGAAAAAAGTGGCGGAACGTTCCAAAGTAAAAGTAGTTTTTTCAGCCCCGCGCAAACTCCTGAGCCTATGCCACCGCAATAGTAGCAATATGAAATCTAATGCATGCACTAAGAAACACAAATTCACCTATGTTCCTTGCAAGAGTAATGTTGTGTATCGGATTCCAACTTCGTGTGGTAAGATATATATAGGTCAAACCGGAAGGTGTATTAATGACAGACTTAGAGAACATAACAACAATGTAAAAAATGGACGTGATGGATGGCTTGCGATTCACTGCAAGACATGTGGGTGCCAACCTGTGTTCAGCGCATGTACAATTGTCGCATCGCAGAAAGATAAATTGACGAGAGAAATTATCGAAGCTGAGAAAATTGTTAGATTAGGTCCCGAATGCGTCAGCACGCCCTCTGTTAACTTATCTGGTAAAGAGCTCGAGTTTCTAAGAAGTTGATTGTTGTACTCACCTGGTGGCGCAAGAGTGGTGCATAAAAAACTGTGTGCTCAGGAAATAAACTTTTGTTGGTAGTTTGCGCTCTGTGTGTTGTCGTCTCTTCTTTTAGTCCCTGTCTCGTTTGCGCGATTCAACCCTCAAGATGTGTCCCCACAAGCGAAGATGATAAAGAACACCATGTGATGATGATAGTGTACAGATGATAAAGAAGTGCCTGATAAATGCCCACACTAATTTCCTCTGCGTGCAAGCGGCCATACTGGCCGCAACTTAAAGGTGCGGAGACCGCCTTGTGAAAGGCTTCATACGAGAGACATGCACAATCTCGGTACCGTGACGGCGCCGGTCAGTTGGAGCAAAAATTACACCATTTCCCGCTAAAGGGGACCATGAGGCGATGCGAAGCCGGAGCACTTGCAGGATCGCGTTCCGTTGGCGTTCGTTGGGCATGCTACCGACCTCGCGTCGTGGAATGCGAAGAGGAACGCTACGCGCGTCTTTTCTTCCCTCTAGCCTGGTCATTAATTCTCACAGGGCGAGCGGGGAACGCGGTCGACAGGCGTGCGAGGAGGGGGGGCAGCGTAGGAGAGGAGAGAGAGGGGGACGGGACGCGCATGCGCTGGTGCTCATCGCGGCGTTGCGCAGGAGAGGATTTCGGCATGTCTAGCCCGCGTGTCAGAGGAAGAGTGGAAAGGGGGAGGGGAGAGGGTAGTGGAGAGGAGTATGGGAAAGGGGAGGGGAGAGGGAAAGTGGGGAGGGGGAAGGGGAGAGTGGAAGTGGGGAAGGGGAGGGAGAGGGTGAGTGGAGAGGGGAGAGGGGAAGAGGACAGGGGGAATGGTGGGGGGACAGGAGAGGAGGTATGTGGAGAGGGTATGCGCATGCGCAGTAAGGGTGGTCACGCCGCACACCACCACCACCACCGGATTGAGCTCCGCCATAAGATACTTCGCATCTAATAACAGGTTCGACGCGATAATTGACCGGAGAGGTCTGCTCCAAGACTGTGTATGGGCCAAGAAACCGAAATTGAAATTTGTCGCACAAGCCAGGAGTGCGAACTGGTGTCCAGAGTAGCACCTCGTCGACGAGGCGGAAGAACACAGCGCTGTGAGATGCGTCATGGAGATTCTTGCGGTGCTGTTGTCTTGCTTCAGTGTTCACTCGGGCGAGCTGGCGACAGTGGAGCATGCGGGACACATATTGTTCAGTGGAGGATGCAGATGGAGTGACAGGGGCGGACAAGAACGTAGACGTCAAGGAGGGAAGATGAGCGATCGGCCATAGACAAGGTAGAATGGCGCGTAGCCAGTTGTGCGTTGTACGGCGGTATTATTGGCCTGGTGGGCGACCGATGGCGGCGCTGCGAACAGCGCCTGTATGACGTCAGAGCGGGGATTCGCGCGCTTTCGTCTGCTACGTAGGCCCAGCGCCGTGTTGAAACCACCGTTGTGGTATCTCAACAAAAAAGCAGTTCAATTGGTTATCTTGCGTATGGTGGCTATTGACGCTGTTCGAACAACCGTGGGACTGCTTTTAACGTTCATTTAGAACTACAGCTCTTTGTTTCTTAGAGCTGCGGCCGCTTGTCTCCGCGGCGAGCGCTGCGCAATGGTAAAGTACTGCTCTGTGCCTCAGTGTACTTCGTCCGCTCGTGAAAAAGGCGTTAGCTTTCACAACTACCCTAAGGACCAGAAGCTGAAGAAGGGGTGGATTGTCAAGCTCAGAACGGGAATGCGCCCCATGCCTTCATCGACAGTGTGCAGCAAGCACTTCGCGGACAGTGACTTCTGCTACCCACCGTACGCGCCACTCTTAGGTAAGCTTGTGACCATGTCTAAGCACCTCGCCAATACTTAAGCCGTTTATTGCACGCAGGCTATAAACATAGGCGACTTAACCAGGTGTGGTGCCGTCCCACAACCTGCCGCGAAGGCCCCCAGACAAGGAGCCGACGACGCGGCCTCCGAATTGCCTCGTACGTAAGCGCGCCTCGTGAGCTCAGCTGAGCGGCGCAGGATATTTGAGACTACGGCTGCATTTGGATGGTGTACATACGTATTTTACTGATGAAGGCAAGCGCGCGCCTAGCGGACTGCTTATCATAAAGTCATAAGCGAAACCTGTTGCCACTGTTTAGTGCACATTCTCTAAAAGTTTTGACCTGAGGCAGTGCAGTCACATTTAAAAGCGGAGCTCTTTAAGCTTTTCGTTAGGCTGCGTGGCGTGAAACTGGACCCAGCTTGCCTTTGCCATGCTAATCTCTGTGACCCTGTGCGTATAATCAGCAATTAACTATTCGTTATATTCTAATACCCATGCGACGGCCCTGTGCGGTATTAATATGAACTACGACGTAATATCGTTCTCCCTGAACCAACATTACGGGACAAACTGCGATCATGGGCATCGGCAGGGGGGTGTGCAACAAGGCGGCACTTGCGCACTTGTTTGCAGGACGAGAGCTGCGACGGTGATGCGATCTCCGTTGACGGCCTCGACCGGGCATTCAACAACGTGGCCTGCATCGTACACCGCCTCGCCCTCGATGAGGCACCGTGACCTTTCACAAGCTTTATCTACATAGTTGTAGATGCTGGGGAACAGCACGCTTACTGAAATATCGAAAGAAACACCAAACTAATTAGTATCGTACGGCGGAAACAAGATAACGAGCGAGAACACTCACACATAGTTTCACTTTCTTACCAGCAAAGCGGTTGCTGGCATCGGCGCACTCGTCGGCCATCCGGGGGATTTCTTGGCCCCGTCGATTGGGCCGCAACTAAAACAAGTTCAAGATTACACTCGAAAGCATTCGTTGCAGGTGTTAGTTGACCGTCGCGAGGCTGTTCGTTCGACAAACAAAGTTCCCGCCTGAAGCAGACGGTCCGCATACAGGAGCAGCGGCTGCTGCAGCACGGTTGAAAGCGGAGTCCCACCTCCGACGTCACACGCGAGAGGGCGCCACTCCAAGATCTCGAGGCCAATAGGAAAAAGTAACGAATGGCAAAATTGCGTCCCAGTTTGTGTGGTAGGGCTCAATGTACATGGCTATTATGTCGGATAGTGTGCGATGAAATCGGTCAGTTAGCCCGTTGGTTTGGGGGTGATAGCTGGAGGTTGTCTTGTGGGTGGTGCCGGAGGCTCTGAGCAATTCCTCAACAATTTTTGAAAGGAAAGCTTTCCCACGGTCGCTCAGAATGACACGAGGAGCACCGTGACGGAGTATTAAGGCTTGAAGCACAAATGCAGCCGCTTCAGAAGCCGACGCTGAAGTCACGCAGGCTGTTTCGGCGTAACGTGTCAAGTGGTCGACAGCTGTCACTACCCATCGATGACCAGTGGGAGTCGTGGGAAGAGAACCATACAGATCGATTCCAACGACTTCGAATGGTGCCGACGGACACGGAAGTGGTTGCAGCTCGCCGCTTTGAGGTGATGTCGGGAGCTTGCGGCGCTGACAAAGATTGCAGGAAGCGACGTACTTGGCTACACTGGTGGGTAGACCAGGCCAATAGAAGCGACCTTTAATGCGGTCATACGTTTTCTGGAAACCAAGGTGACCAGCAGTCATGTCGTCGTGACAGGACTTAAGAATATCAGCGCGAAGAGAGCGAGGCAGAACGGGCACCCAGCGTTGCCCTTCTGGGTGATAGATATGACGGTAAAGGACGTGGTTATCGAGCTTGAACTGCGTCAGCTGTCGACGAAGGCGGGCATTAGGCGGCCGCGAATTTTCCTGAAGGCGGTCTATGATGCGTCGACAGTGAGAGTCGGCGAGTTGATGAGATATCATCGAGCCGTGGTCGTCAGGAAAAATCTGGTCAAGAGCGGCCAAGGAAGAGACATACGTGGAAGGGGCCTCCGAGCGTTCATCGCTGAAATGAGTAGCGGAACCAGTGCACGGTGCCGTAGGAAGTGGGCAGCGAGAAAGCGCATCTGCGTCCTGGTGTTTTTTACCACACTTGTAGATAATAGTGAAATGGTATTCTTGCAGACGTATAATCCAGCGACCAAGGCGTCCTGATAAGTTCTTGAGTGTTGAAAGCCAACATAGAGCATGGTGGTCTGTAACGATGGTAAAATGACGGCCATGTAGATAAGGTCGAAACTTGTGCACTGACCAAACGACAGCTAGGCAGTCTTGCTCAGTGATGGTGTAATTCTTCTCAACGTTGGTCAGTACGCGGCTTGCATACGCGACGACCCTCTCACGTGATGACTGATCTCGCTGCAGGAGAATACCACCGATGGCGTGACCACTAGCGTCAGTATGCAGGAGTGTGGGTGCTGTTTCATCAAAATGGCGCAGTACTGGTTCGGACGTGAGGGCGTTTCTCAGATGGCTAAACGCCATTTCACATTCGGAAGACCAGTCAAAGGGAACACCAGAACCGAGTAATTTGTGCAAAGGTGCCGCTATTAAGGCGAAGTCTCGTATGAATCGGCGGAAGTAGGAAGCGAGGCCAAGGAAACTGCGTAAATCTTTGCACCTTTCGGGACGAGGGAAGTGAAGAACCGCCTAAACCTTATCGGGATCAGGACGAATGCCGTCCTTACTCACAATGTGGCCTAAGACCTTAATTGCCTTGCTGGCAAAATGGCACTTTTTCGTGTTCAGCTGAAGGCCAGCATTAGCAAGACACGTCAGCACTTCCTCCAAACGTTGTAGGTGTTGAGAGAAGGTTGACGAGAAAACAACAATATCGTCCAAATAGCACAGGCAAGTTTTCCACTTCAGAACACGCAGAACGGTGTCAATCATGCGTTCGAATGTTGCGGGAGCATTGCACAGGCCGAAGGGTATTACATTAAACTCGTAAAGACCATCTGGTGTCGAAAACGCCGTTTTTTCTTTATCTTTCTCATGCATCGGTATCTGCCAGTATCCCGAACGTAGATCGAGACTCGAGACGCACCCGGCCCCCTGTAGCGAATCCAAGGCGTCGTCTATGCGTGGCATAGGGTATACATCCTTGCGCGTGATCTTGTTTAGCGCCCGGTAATCTACGCAGAACCGCACAGAACCATCTTTTTTTCGAACCGACAGGAGATGACCAAGGACTAGCTGAGGGGCGTATTATCTTCCGTCGCAACATGTCGTCAACGTTTTCTCCGATGACCTTCCGTTCGGCGAGAGATACGCGGTATGGTCGACGACGAATGATGGATCTACCATCAGTCTCGATCCGATGCGTGGTGACGCATGTCTGTCCTAATACAGGGGAATGCGAGTCAAACGAAGCTTGATGCTTGGTCAGCAAGGCGATCAACTGTTGTGACTGCGAAGGGGTCAGGTCGGAGCTGATGGCAGCTTCGAGAGTGGAGATTGAAACGGAACGTCCAACAGAGTGATTTTCAGGGGTCACCGCTTGAAGAGGGACAACAGAGAGAGGCTCTGATATAGCGACGCAAGCCAACGTTATGCCCTTACGAATCAGAATTCCTTCGGATGTCGGGTTTGTTGCGCAAACAAATGCGGAGTCATCGTCTAAACGGACCAGCCCTGATGTAAACGCAATGCCTCTGGTGAGACAGCGTGCAGATGGTTGTACGAACACGTCACCATGGTCAATGGCATCAGACGTGATGGCGACAATTCGTTGACTGCGTGGCGGTAGCTCGGTGTCTTCTGCAGCAAGAAAACGAAGTGGTGTGTCATCTGCGTGAAGCGAATAGGTGGTATCAGTCATGTGGAGAACACGTTGCCGGCAGCAGATGGTAGCGGACGCCGTTGACAGAAACTCCCACCCTAATATGAGCTGCTGGGCACACAAGCTAAGCACTGCGAATTGTACATAATGCAGAACTCCATCAATATAGACACGAACAGTGCACATGGCGGAAGGTCGAATGGCGTCTCCTTGAGCAGCTAGCAACGTCGGTCCATCGTACGGAGTAGTAACTTTGCGGAGACGCGAACACAAATCACGGTGAATAACATACAAACTTGCACCAGTGTCTATCAATGCTTCCACTTCTATGCCTTCTACTAAAACAGAGACCATGTTATGGGGACGCGCTGGAGGAATTTCTCTCATTTCGCTAGATGCAGCTTTTTCTCCAAAAGCTGCATAATTTAGTTTTCCGGGCGACGGTCGGCGAAGTGAGAAGCTGGTCGAAGTGGTGACGTAGAGCGACGAAGGGGTGACGGCGAGCGGCGCCTGGCAGGACGGTAGCTCGGAGCCGTCTCGGACGTTGCAGGTGGAGAGGGAGAGCGGCCAGGATACGTAGCATAAGGACAGCGCTGGAAAGTGGACCCAGTGGAAAAGTCGTCCCGTTCGTAAGTGTCAAACCCGCGGCGTTCGTCTTGCTGACGCTTGCGACAGAAACGTGCGATGTGTCCTCGATATCCGCAGTAGTAGCAGGTAGGTCGCGTCGGTCGCCACGGTGGATAGTAGGGCTGGTTATGTATGCTGGGAGATACTGAAGCCAGGTGGGCTGGCGTCGGCTTCGGTGGAATCGATGGAACGACGGCTGGGGTAACTGTGGTGACTTGCGCGTATGTTGGTTGTGGCCTAGGGACGAGAGGGTCTGTATACGCAGCACCAGTCATAGCCGCCAACTCCTCCTTAACAACGTCACGCAAATTGGTACTGGAGGCGGGAGAAGGGACCGCACCTGTTGAAAAGCCGAGCGACTGCAGTTCTTCTCGTATGATGGCGCGGATCATCGCGCGCAACGAGGGATCGGCAGTCGGGTTGTTATGAGGGGTGTCCGGCTGCAACCGTGCGGATTCGAGCTCGTCCAGGCGCTGGCACGTAGCTACAATATCAGCGACGGTAGTCGGGTCCTTTATTGCCAAAGCATTGAAGGCAACAGTCCCGATGCCTTTCAGGAGATGACGCACTTTGTCCGATTCTACCACAGAAGCGTTGACGCGACGACAAAGAGAAAGGACATCCTCTATATGCGAGGTATAAGACTCGCCGAGTTCTTGTTTGCGAGTTTCCAGTGTTCTCTTCGCAACGGCGGATCGAACGGTTGGAGTACGAAACACTTGTCGAAGATGCTCCTTCAAAGTACTCCAGTCGGGAAAGTCGATCTGGTGGTTGAAAAACCAAGTCTTCGCCACGCCTGTGAGGTAGAAGGAGACGTGGCGGAGCTTGTGCGGGTCGTCCCAATGGTTCGCAGCACTCACTATGTTATATTGGTCGAGCCAATCCTCCACATCTTCATTGCGAAGTCCAGCGAATAAATGGGGCTAGCGATGGGGCCCGCTGACGATCCAAGGTGGAGAAGCTGCGGCAGCCGTAGCGGACGATGTAGATGACGAAGTGCCTGAGGGTTCATCCTGCGGCATGCTGGTGGACAACTGGCACAAACGGCGACCTGAACGAAGCTGTAGGAGGTAAAGTGGGCGAGTAGAGGACGGGGAACCGATGAGCACACTCCACCACTTGTGACGTAGCAGTTGACACGTCTTTTAATGGGCCTTCGTGACTCGGCGAACCGATCACATCCAAGGCACAAAACAATTAATCTCAAGATATGTCCCCACAAGCAAGGATGATAAAGAACACCGTGTGATGATGATAAAGTAGTGATGATAAAGAAGTGCCAGATAAATGCCCACAATATATATATATATATATATATTGTAAAGGCGTTCATTGACGGCGGTATTGACGGCGACGATACACAGCGACGACAGTCACGACACAGCGCAGACTCGCAGACACTCACGAGCATGAGCACGATGGGCGTGCTCTCCGAGAAGAGACGAAGAGGACGACCCACTAGAAGGCGCTCGAGAGGACGACCCATTACAGCGTTCAAATGCTTCTTTACAATCACCCCGGGTACGAAAAGGGAGCCGCCTGGCGACCTAACAGCTGGTCACTATGAGCGGGTCATGGTAGGGCTTTAGGCGCTCCACGTTGAAAATGTCGCGCCCTCGACGGCGCATGTCCGAAGATGGTTCAATGGGTTCAATCAGATAGTTGACCGGGGATGTGCGTTCGACGACACGGTAGGGGCCTTTGTATTTAGGCAGTAGTTTGGAAGAGAGGCCAGTTACAGTGGTAGGGACCGATAGCCATACGAGCGCTCCAGGGAGGAACGTGGGGGCAGAAGTGTTGGTGTCACCGCGAATCCTCTTCTGCCGCTCTTGGTCCTGCGTAGTAAAGGTCTTGGCAAGCTTGCGACACTCCTCAGCAAGTCTGGCTGTGGCAGAAAGAGGCGCACACTCAGATCGATCCGGCTTGTATGGGAGGATTGTGTCAATTGTGTGCGACGGGTGCTTGCCGTACAATAAGAAAAAGGGTGAGAAACCAGTGATGCTTTGAGGGGCGGTATTGTACGCGTAGGTGAGGAATGGCAGAATAGCATCCCAATTTGTGTGATCGGCGGCGACATACATCCAGAGCATTTCGCCAAGCGTGCGGTTAAAGCGTTCGGTGAGCCCATTCGTCTGCGGGTGGTAAGCAGTAGTTTTGCGGTGAACAACGTTGCACTCTTTGAGGATGGCTTCGACGACTTCCGACAAGAAGACACGGCCTCGATCCCTGAGCAGCTCCTGGGGTGAACGGTGGCGCAGCATGAACCGGTGGAGCAGGAAGGAGGCTACATCGCGCGCTGTAGCCGCTGGGAGGGCGGCAGTTTCGGCGTATCGCGTAAGGTGATCTACAGCGACGATGGCCCAGCGGTTACCAGACGACGTCAGAGGAAGTGGCCCATACAAATCGATGCCAACGCGCCCAAACGGTCGGTCAGGGCATGGTAGAGGTGTCAGACCTGCCGGCGACAGGTGCGTTGAAGTTTTGCGGCGCTGACAATCGATGCAGGAGCAAACGAACTTCTGCACGTAGCGGTACATCCCTCGCCAAAAGTACCGTTGGCGAATGCGGTGGTATGTTTTCGATACCCCAGAATCGCACACTACGGATCAGCGTGGAACGATTCACATGTCAGAACGCAGACTGCGGGGTATTAGTAGTAGCCATTGGCGGGCGTCGGCGTTGTAATTGCGTCCGTGAAGGAGGTCATTGCGAACGGCGAAATGGTGGGCTTCACGACGCAACGCGCGAGTGGATGGTGTGGCTGATGGATCAGTCAGCAAGTCTATCAGTGAGGCAATCCATTGATCTTTGCGCTGTTCGTTAGCGATGGTGTGAATGTCGATGGAAGAAACGGCAATGTGAGACACCGAGCTGTGGGCATTGTCGTCAGGCAAAGGAGAGCGCGACAGGGCGTCGGCGTCAGCACGCTGACGTGCATTGCGGTAGAGCACGCGGATGTCGTAGTCTTGCAGGCGAAGTGTCCACCGGGCGAGACGGCCTGAGGGATCCTTCAATGACGACAACCAGCACAGCGCATGATGGTCGGTGGCGACATCAAATGGGCGACCATACAAATAAGGTCGGAACTTCCTAAGGGCTCAGATGATTGCCAGGCATTCTTTCTCCGTGACGCTGTAGTTGGTCTCGGCTTTAGTAAGCGTATGACTTGCATATGCCACGACATATTCCGGGAACCCAGGTTCGCGTTGCGCAAGGACAGCGCCGAGTCCAACATCGCTGGCGTCCGTGGGTACCTCTGTAGGGGCGGTAGGGTCTTAGTGGCGTAGTATGGGAGGAAACGTCAACAAACGACGGAGCTTTGCGAAAGCCTCGTCGCACTCCGACGACCACAAATTGAGGGGCCCGTTGCTGCCAAGGAGCTTCGTTAACGGCAATATGATAGTCGTGAAGCTTCGGATGAAGCGCTGAAAGTAGGAGCATAGTCCTACGAAACTGCGCAGTTCTTTGACGGGTGTAGGTTTGGGGAACTCTGTCACGGCCCTAAGCTTGGCTGGATCGGGGAGAATTCTGTCCCTGGACACGACGTAGTCTAGTATCGTCAGCTGCCGTGCTGCAAATCGGCACTTCTTTAGATTCAGTTGTAACCCGGCGTCGCTCAAACGCGTCAAAACATGCCGCAGGCGTTGAAGATGCGTGGAGAAGTCTGGGGCGAAAACGACGACGTCGTCGAGGTAGCACAGGCACGTGTGCCACTTGTGTGGCACATACCCGTTTACCATGGGCCGCGGTGTACGGGTATGCGCCACAGGTGATTGACAGTTTTGCGCAGAACGGTATCCATCATGCGCTCAAATGTCGTGGGCGCATTACACAGCCAAAACGGCATGACGTCGAATTCGTACAAGCCGTTGGGTGTGACGAAGGCAGTCTTCGGTCGAGCGTCATAAGCCATGGGGACTTCCTGTCGTTCTCGTTGCGAGGAAGGACGGACCCGGAGCGCAAATCGAGCGACAAAAAGAATTCTGCTCCTTGCAGACTGTCAATGGCGTCGTCTATTTGAGGTAGGGGATAAACGTCCTTACACGTGATCTCATTCAATAGGCGGTTGTCCACACAGAACCGCACAGAACCGTCCTTCCTCGCAACGAGAACGACAGGAGACGCCCATGGGCTGTTTGAGGGTCGAATAACATCGCGGCGAAGCATGTCTTCAACTTGCTCGTTAATTACACGACTCTTTGTTGGAGATACGCGATATGGTCGTTGCCGCAGTGGTGGCTGGACGCCGGTGTCGATGCGATGCGTAACGGCGGACGTACGGCCGAGAGGAGTTTGAGCGACATCGAAAGAAGAGCGAAATTCTTCCAACAGGCCCAGAAGCTAGGAACGCTGGACCGGCGTAAGGTTGTCAGCAATGGCGGAACGAAATACATCAGCAGGTGAGGAACTAGACGTGGAAACAGCACTGAGCGTACTGGAACTGTGGCGGTGCATTTCATCTGGTTCGTCCATAACTTGTGCGTCTTCGAGGGGTTCCACGCTGCCGAGACCCTCTCCTCGCACCAACGTGAAACTGTACGGGGATGGATTGATAACGAAAATAGAGGTGCTGCCCTGAGTGACTTCACGGTCGCGAAAGGCAACAGCAAGCCTTTCCTCGTGCAAACACGGTCAGATGACGAGAGGATGGCAACGGTGTCGGAGAGATTGGCGCGGTAGACTGACACCGCCGTTGACGAGTTCGCAGGCACCTTGGTGTCGTCTTTGGCAAGTACCTTGCGCGCAGCCGATGGACTGTCTGCCGGCGTTAAATCAGGGAATGGTGAGAGCAGGCAGGAATGATGATCAATTCGACGGCGTTTTGCCTTTTCTTGTGTCCGTACTGCATTGCAGAAGTCCTGCCAGGATAGATTGCAATTAAGCTTTGATGAACAGGTAGTTAGACTTAGGCAAGTGGGTTTTCCGGAACACGTAATTGCGCAAGCGTGCGAGAAGATGCGCAAACACCTAAAAACAAATGGAACGCAGCCTGGGAATGATGAGCGGACCGCCAGAGCAAAAAAGTACACGGTGATACCGTACACTCACCGAGTGACACACGGTTTAAAAAACGTGGCCAAAAGATATGGCGTTGACGTAGTTTTCTCATCTCCTCATAAGCTGGTGTCCATTTGTGCAAAGGTACAGCAAAGCAATGATAAGCAGAGGACAGGGAAAGTGTTCCTAGCAACTGTGCAATTAACCACACCTACCACTATACAGATTGCAAGGAGGCCATAGTATACCAAATACCATTATCATGCAGAAAAGCTTACATTGGCCAAAGCGGAAGATGCGTTAACGTTCGTCTTCGTGAACACGAACGATCATTGACAGAAACAAAGCCATTTTCTCTCGCCGCTCATTGCCACGAATGCGGCTGCGCACCCTTCTTCAGTGACACAATGATTTTATCGCATCATAAAGAGCAGGTAGCAAGGGAAGTGATCGAGGCCTTCCACATTAGAAGAAAAGGAGATAAGTGCGTTAGCATGTCATCGATTTCGCTGAGTGACGCAGAATTTTCGTACCTTTGCAGCACCTGCAGACTTTGATACCTGCAATTTTGCTTTTACTTGCTTGAGACTTGTTTGGGTCTTTTTCGCTTTTCGTGTCTTTTTTGTTCTTTTTTGTTATTGTTTTGTTGTTGCACATCACCTATATATATGCGTGTTTTTCCTCATAAACTTTTGTTGCGAGTCAGCACCTGTCCTGTGCCTTCTTTTCTTCGTCGTCGTCTAGTGAGCGCTGTTTCAACAAAGAAGACCAAGTTGCTCAGCTTGCCCGCTTCGTCCCATTTATTGGGGACACTCACCCGTTCGTAAATCGCGAGCCAGTCCTCCACGTCGGTGCCATCAGCGCTGGTGAAGACAGGAGGTTCGCGGATACGGGGAACACCGGGACAAGCGGTCGGAGCAGAAGGCGGCGTTTGCTGAGCGGCGTCTTGCGGCATGGTAGATGGCACGGTACGGGATTGAAACTCCAGGGGTATCGAATGGAGACCGAAGTTGTTGTGACGGTACAGCACTTCTCCACCACTTTGTAAAGGCGTTTATTGACGGCGGGATTGACGGCGACGATACACAGCGACGACAGTCACGACGGAGCGCAGACTCGCAGACACTCACGAGCACGAGCACGAAGGGCGTGCTCTCCGAGAAAAGGCGAAGAGGACGACCCATTACAGCGTTCTAATGCTTCTCTACAATATATATATAATATATATATATATATATATATATATTGTCAAATAGTTAGGTCCGCAGTCATGGCGATACCTCTGTCTGTGATGAGGACCTCTGCGGGCCATGACGCAAGACGATGTTCTCCACGAAGGGCTTGGCTACCTCGGCGGCACTGCCTTTGGGCAAGGCCTTTGTCTCGGTGTAGCGGGTGAGGTAGTCAGTTGCTACGACGATCCACTTGTTGCCAGAAGTCAACGTCGGGAACGGCCGGTGAGGTGGTGCGATTGGCTCCAGAAGTCTCGCTGGCCTAGTCGGCGGTATCTTCCGTCGCTGGCAATCTCGGCAAGTCTTAATGTAGTGGGCGACAGCAAGGCGTGGCCAGTAGTATTTTTCCTAGAGGTACATTTACAGCGCAAACGTAAAGACGCACCACAAAGAAAGAAACGACACACACAAGCGCTGACTATCAACTGACTTTATTAAGGCGATTGTCAATGCATTTATACCTCCAAGGCAGCCTTACCGCACATGCGCCACGCAATCAACATAAAAACAAAACTATAACAAGGTGGAAACAAAGAATCGGTGTATTACATACGCGATGAAATGAAATCAAACTCAGATGAGTGCAGGGACAGAGACGTGTCGCTTATGCAAAGATGAGCCCTTTTTCTGATATGATAGGCTTCTAATGCCAGCCGCGCATGCTCATTGTGGCTCCTGCCAAGGATCGACGTCCCTTCAAATCGTGCCTCACAATTGCAGCAAGCGTTAATGTGAGCCACAAGATGGGCTCCTTATCTGCATTCTTGTTAATCTTTTGCGCGTGTTCCCTGAGCCGCTCGTTGACGCATCTTCCAGTTTGACCGACATAGGTCTTACCACACGAGAGCGGGATGGCATAAACCACGCCGACGGTACACGGGACGTAGGTCACACCGTGTCGTATTTGGCATCCTTCTCTGCTCAAACCGCAGGAGCGGGAGCATAGCTTGGACAGCTTGTTCGGGGCAGACAACGCCATAGAGACACCATGCCTGCCTGCCACTTTCTTGAGCTGATGGGTGATCCGGTGCATATACGGGACCACCACAGGCCTCACTTTGTCCCGAACGGCTTCCGCCCTCTTGGTGGTTTTCCTTTTCTGGATTAGCGTTTCAGCCACTGCAGTCAAAAGCGACTTGGGGAACCCTGCAGCCAAAAGTCGGCTGATCTGATTAGTGAAGCTATCTTGCATCTTGTGAGTGCACGATTTTCTAAGAGCCGATTCCATAGCAGACATCGCAATTCCTCTTTTTACAATTTTAGAATGAGCAGACTTAAAAGGTAAAAGGTCCTTATTAGCCCGTGGTTGATAAGACCAACACACATGGTGTTCACAAAATTCAAGCCTTAGTTCTAAAAACTGTAAAACACCATTCCGCGGGAGCTCAAATGTAAAAACAAGACCTCGTCCGTGTCGGTTAAAATCATCTAAAATCTTAGTCACTGAGTCCTGGTAGGAGGAGTCTAGAGATAATAAAACCAAAAATCGTCGACGTACCTAAAAACCTTTAAAATCTTCTTCGTGCTAAAACCATTGCTTAAGGAGCATCCCACGTTTGCCAAAAAATATCTACAAGTATAGGAGCAAGACAGGAACCGATACATATGCCATTACGCTGCAATATGGCTGGTCATTAAAAACGATAAAAGTGACCTTAAGATAAAACTCTAAAAGGCTCAAAAATTGCTCACAGAAACACCGACAAAATTCTGGAAAGGCACAACCCCATAGCCCTCGATACATGCTTGCACTGAAGACATAAGATCATGCTGGGGTACGGAATAAAACAAATCTTCTATGTCGACTGAGAAACCATATCCCACATTAGTTTCCGCGCGCAAGAACTGCACTACATCATCTGAATTTTTTGTACGAAAGGGATCACTGTACACTAGCGACTTCAACTTTTTCTGTAAAAACGTGCTAACATTGTGTTGCCAGCACCCTGATTCGCTCACGATGGTTCTAAAAGGCACTTCTGTCTTGTGGGTCTTGGCCGTGAAAAACACTGTCAACGACTTGCCTCTGCTATTTTCTATGCTTTTCGCAAGCGTCGTTAATTCCAATTTTTTACAAAACTCTACTAACTTTGATTTGACTCGAACCTCCCGCTTCCCAACAGGAACAAAGTTTTTTTTTTCTGAGAGCTAACGACCTCTGCCTCATGCAGGCTGATAAAGAGGGGGGTTTTGTTGTAGTGGAAAAAGGCATTTTTAACGAGAAAGCGCTGCAGGCGGTGTCAAAAAACTTTGTTCCTGTTGGGAAGCGGGAGGTTCGAGTCAAATCAAAGTTAGTAGAGTTTTGTAAAAAATTGGAATTAACGACGCTTGCGAAAAGCATAGAAAATAGCAGAGGCAAGTCGTTGACAGTGTTTTTCACGGCCAAGACCCACAAGACAGAAGTGCCTTTTAGAACCATCGTGAGCGAATCAGGGTGCTGGCAACACAATGTTAGCACGTTTTTACAGAAAAAGTTGAAGTCGCTAGTGTACAGTGATCCCTTTCGTACAAAAAATTCAGATGATGTAGTGCAGTTCTTGCGCGCGGAAACTAATGTGGGATATGGTTTCTCAGTCGACATAGAAGATTTGTTTTATTCCGTACCCCAGCATGAACTTATGTCTTCAGTGCAAGCATGTATCGAGGGCTATGGGGTTGTGCCTTTCCAGAATTTTGTCGGTGTTTCTGTGAGCAATTTTTTGAGCCTTTTAGAGTTTTATCTTAAGGTCACTTTTATCGTTTTTAATGACCAGCCATATTTGCAGCGTAATGGCATATGTATCGGTTCCTGTCTTGCTCCTATACTTGTAGATATTTTTTTGGCAAACGTGGGATGCTCCTTAAGCAATGGTTTTAGCACGAAGAAGATTTTAAAGGTTTTTAGGTACGTCGACGATTTTTTGGTTTTATTATCTCTAGACTCCTCCTACCAGGACTCAGTGACTAAGATTTTAGATGATTTTAACCGACACGGACGAGGTCTTGTTTTTACATTTGAGCTCCCGCGGAATGGTGTTTTACAGTTTTTAGAACTAAGGCTTGAATTTTGTGAACACCATGTGTGTTGGTCTTATCAACCACGGGCTAATAAGGACCTTTTACCTTTTAAGTCTGCTCATTCTAAAATTGTAAAAAGAGGAATTGCGATGTCTGCTATGGAATCGGCTCTTAGAAAATCGTGCACTCACAAGATGCAAGATAGCTTCACTAATCAGATCAGCCGACTTTTGGCTGCAGGGTTCCCCAAGTCGCTTTTGACTGCAGTGGCTGAAACGCTAATCCAGAAAAGGAAAACCACCAAGAGGGCGGAAGCCGTTCGGGACAAAGTGAGGCCTGTGGTGGTCCCGTATATGCACCGGATCACCCATCAGCTCAAGAAAGTGGCAGGCAGGCATGGTGTCTCTATGGCGTTGTCTGCCCCGAACAAGCTGTCCAAGCTATGCTCCCGCTCCTGCGGTTTGAGCAGAGAAGGATGCCAAATACGACACGGTGTGACCTACGTCCCGTGTACCGTCGGCGTGGTTTATGCCATCCCGCTCTCGTGTGGTAAGACCTATGTCGGTCAAACTGGAAGATGCGTCAACGAGCGGCTCAGGGAACACGCGCAAAAGATTAACAAGAATGCAGATAAGGAGCCCATCTTGTGGCTCACATTAACGCTTGCTGCAATTGTGAGGCACGATTTGAAGGGACGTCGATCCTTGGCAGGAGCCACAATGAGCATGCGCGGCTGGCATTAGAAGCCTATCATATCAGAAAAAGGGCTCATCTTTGCATAAGCGACACGTCTCTGTCCCTGCACTCATCTGAGTTTGATTTCATTTCATCGCGTATGTAATACACCGATTCTTTGTTTCCACCTTGTTATAGTTTTGTTTTTATGTTGATTGCGTGGCGCATGTGCGGTAAGGCTGCCTTGGAGGTATAAATGCATTGACAATCGCCTTAATAAAGTCAGTTGATAGTCAGCGCTTGTGTGTGTCGTTTCTTTCTTTGTGGTGCGTCTTTACGTTTGCGCTGTAAATGTACCTCTAGGATTATGAACCAACTAGGCCCAAAAGAAGTTTTACTGCAGTAGTATTTTTCCTGTATTCTAGCGAGCGTGCGGGAAACACCGAGGTGTTCAGCCGTCGGGTCATCGTGTAGGGCCTGGAGGACTTCTGGTCGCAATGATGAGGGCACGACAAGAAGGTAGTCGGTTCGAAGTGGCGAGAAGTTCTTCAGGATAACGCCGTTCCGTAAGAAGAACGACGGCAGTCATCGCATGAACACCTTCGGAACAACGGCGGTCTTGCACTCGAGGTACTCCATAAGGACCCCCAGTTCCGTGTCGGCTCGCTGCCTTTCGGAGAAGTCTTCGGCACTTATAGTTCCGAGGAAGCAGTCATCGTCGTCGTCTTGCGGCGGCGCGTCGACGGGGGCACGAGACAGGCAGTCAGTGTCAGAGTGTTTTCGTCCGGACTTGTACACGACGGTAATGTCGAATTCTTGAAGCCTCCGACTCAATCGTGCGAGAGGGCCGGAAGGGTCCTTCAAGTTAGCTAGCCAACATAAGGCATGATGGTCACCAGGGTGTCGGAACGGAACGAAAACCGAAAACGAAAAACGAAAAAAAACGATATTTTTGACCAGAACGAAAACTTAACCGAAACTTTATATATTATTTCGTTCCGGAGTGAAACCGAAATTTTTTCAATCGTTTTTAGGTTCACGAGAAAACTTCGCAGTCCAGAACAACTGAGCTCATGCAATATGAGCAGATCTCAGGGTACAGTATAAGCGCGTACCTCATGCAGGAATTCCGAAGCAAAGATGTGTTGAAATTGTGCGAAAAACGAAAACAGTGGCACCCAGAGATGTTTATATTAACGCAAGCCGACTTTTGCGGGCCTGTCACGCAGGCCAAAGTGTAGAGGGCATTGTCGGCGCTGAAGTTTCTTACAGCGAAGGCTCTTATGCGATCACAACAGCTGATTTTGGCCCCATAGTTGTCCGCCGCCGCCCGTGTCCGTGACCACTATCGCGTGAAATAAGAAAAAATTAAATGAGAAACAAATTTAGAGGATCGGATGGGATTTTAACCCGCGCCCCCTGCGTGGCAATCGAGTCTTCAACCACAGTGCCACGCTGGTGCTTATAACTCCTTCGCAAAAATACGCTATACAGGCGTCATGTCGGGCAAGGAATCGTGTTAACATATGTAATACAGCGTGGCAGAAGAGTAAAACGACAACCAGCCATCACACAATGCTAATTTCGCAAAGAGTGTGTGGTTTAATGCTTCCCACCCACTACAAAGCGCTCAGCCATAATTCTTCATCGTCACCAGCCACAGCACAAAGCGCACATAATGCCTTACAGATGTGTAGCGGCTACCACGATTCTCCGAAGAATGACGAAAAATGACATAGTGGGAACTTCGCTACTTCAAAAAATTACGATGATTTATGGCGCAGTGGGTACCGTGCATGTGTACTTGTATCAGTTGCCTCAAGAGACTTTACAACGGCCTCTATAAAGTCCGCTCTTCCAACTTTCGCTGTGACAGTGCTGCGCATTCCGCGCAGGCCTGGCGATCTTTTTATCAGAACAGCGGTCTCGCACATCATAGAGTACACTCAATGACGTGCTGCATCTGATATCGTGCTCACTCCCTTGACACAAAGCATTGAGCCCACTAAAAATCGTAATTGAATTTGGAAAAAATAAATACTATGACTTTGAATGGTATACTGGTTTGTGCTAGTTGGTAGGAATTCATCGCACAGTTACTTCCGCTCCTCTGAAGAACGTGTTTTACCCTTATCCCGCTTTCTTAGGAGAAAGACAAGTAACTACATCACAAATTAAATGTTTTGTTTATGATTACTTTAGCTTGAAGATTTTCCATAAAAAACCGTTACGAACCGTTACGGAACTTTTTTTTTCGTTCCGGAACAGAAACGGAACGGAACGTTTTGCGGTGGAACGAAACTAAAACCGAAACGAAAAAAATTTCGTTCCGACACCCTGATGGTCACTGACAACTTTGAAGGGCCTGCCATAGAGGTAGGAGCGAAACTTTGACGTAGCCCAGATGATGGCAAGGCATTCCTTTTCTATTGTGGAATAGTTGGCTTCTGCATTGCATAGTGACCGGCTAGCATAACTGATAATGATAACCCTTTCAAGTCCGACAGTCTTTTGCTCAAGGACGGCACCGAGTCTAACGGTACTTGCGTCGGTGTGTATTTCCGCATCGGCGCAATCGTCGAAATGCGCAAGTATTGGTGGCGTCTGCAGGCGTCGTTTAAGTTCTTGAAATGCTTGCGCTTGCGCCGTTTCCCACCTGAATTCCACGTTAGTCTTCTTTAGAAGTGTGATTGGTTCGGCGATCCGTGGAAAGTTTTTGACGAAGCATCTGTAATAGGCGCATAAGCCGAGAAATCGGCGCACGGCCTTCTTGTTGGTGGGTGGCGCGAAGTCGGCGCTGGCAGCTGTTTTCCGCGGGTCTGGCCACACTCTCGACTTGCTGATCACATGACCCAGAAACAAGAGCTTGTCGTACGCGAATCGGCACTTTTCTGGCTTCAGGGTTGGTCCAGAGGTCTTGATTGCTTGAAGTACTGCCTCAAGCCGCCGGAGATGCTCGTCGAAGGTCGAAGAAAACACGACGAGGTCGTCCAAATACACAAGACGCGTCTGCCACTTCAATCCGGCCAGCACGGTGTCCATGAGGCGCTGGAATGTCGCAGGTGCCGAGCAAAGACCGAAAGACATGACCTTGAACTCAAAGAGGCCGTCAGGTGTTATAAAAGCGGTCTTTTGTCGGTCTGTTTTGTCTACTTCGATCTGTCAATAGCCGGTCTTGAGGTCCATCGACGAAAAGTACGTCGCGTTGTGAAGTCGATCCAGGGTGTCGTCTATCCGTGGGAAGGAGTACACGTCCTTCTTCGTGATTTTATTCAGGCGCCGATAATCAACGCAGAAGCGCAGTGTCCCGTCCTTCTTCACTAACACCACAGGTGACGCCCACGTACTCTTGGACGGCTGGATGATGTTGCCGCGTAGCATCTCGTCGACTTGTTTCTTTATCGCGTCACGCTCTCGAGTCGAAACTCTGTAGGGGCTTAGACGGAGGGGCCTCGCACTTTCCTCCGTTGTAATTCGGTGTTTCGCCACCGGCCTTTGTTGAATTCATGATGCCGACGAGAAGCAGTCCTTGTATCGTTGGAGCAGGGATTTGATCTGTTCTTGCTTGCGCCGGGGGAAGACTTGGGTTGACGTCAAAAGCAGGTTCCGGCCCTGGCGTTTTCGCGGAAGCTTCGGTTACATCTATGAGGGTGAAGGCATTGATGGCTTCCAAAATTTCTTCAATGAAGGCGACTGTCATACCCTTTTTTACGTGCTTGTATTCGTAGCCGAAATTCGTGAGCATCACCTTTCTTTTTACCCCACGAAGCTTGGCTATTCATCTTGCGACAGAAACGTCTTGATTGACCAACAGGTGCTGGTTACCCTCAATGACGCCTTCCGAGTCGGTGGCTCTTTCGGTGCAGACGGAAATAATGACGCTGGAGAGAGGTGGTATGGTGACCCGCTCGTCGAGCACACTTAAGGCGTGGTTTCTTAGCGTCGTGGGGGGTGGCAGAGCTTCTTCTGAGGATAGCGTTATGGACTCATCTCAGATCTATTACGGCACCGTGTTCACTTAGGAAGTCCATCCCAAGTATCATGTCCCTGGAACAGTGCTGCAGGATAAGAAAGCTCGCGGGATAAGTTCGGTTACTGAAGAGTTACTGATGGTAACTCTTGCTGTGCAGACTCCAGCCGGCGTTATCAAATGACCTCCAGTGGTGCGGATTTCAGGTCCTTCCCAAGCAGTCTTAACTTTCTTCAACTTCGCGGCGAATGACCCACTGACGACGGAATAGACGGCCCCAGTGTCGACGAGAGCGGTAACGTTGTGTCCGTCGAATAGTACGTTGAGGTCGCTAGTCCGCCGTCTTGCGTTGCGGTTACGTCGCGGCGTCGGGTGACGACTACGTCGGTTTGCACCGCTGCTTCCGCGTTGCGTCGTCAGGTCTTCTTCCGGTCCCAAGGTTTCCTCTTCAGGACGTCGTTCAGCATGCGGCGGGGGCTCGGGACTTCGTCGCGGCGTCGTCGTCGATGGCGGAGGACCTTCAGCATTTCGTCGTTCAGCAACCGCACCTCCTTCCGGTGGCTGCCCTTAGTTTTCCGGGTGGGCGCTAGGCGACTGGCCCCGGGAGGAGCTGTTGTGCTGCTGGCGTTGCGGCGAGCTGTAGCGGCCGGGCGACGGTGATCGGGAAGGCTGCCGCAGCGTCCACTGAGCTCCTGTGAGGTAGTCGGCGATGTCGCGTAATCTCTCACCATGCTGTGGACACGGCGCGTCGACGGCGAAACCACGTAGCTCCATCTGTCGGTGCTGGCAGCGGCGGTGCGTGTGGCCGGCTTCCCCGCAGTGGTAGCAGAGGGGGCGGTTGTCTGGGGCGCGTGCACCGTCGGTTTTGTAGCGTTAGCTACACTTGCCTAGCCGGAGCCGATTTCGCGTGGAGGGTCATGAGCCGTGCTGCGCATGCGCGTGGATCAGTGATGTCACACAGCTGGGTCACCGGAGCTGGCATCTCACGCGCTGTCCGACACCGCCGCGCGTGGCTCGCCACTGCTGGCCTGCGCGTTCGGGAGGAGTGGCGTCGTAGGCACGGCAGACAGGCTGGCGCCGGCGCGCGCGGCTCGCCGCTGCTGGTCGGCGCCGCATTCGAGAGGAGTGACGTCGTAGCCATAGACACAGTGGCGCCGGCGCGCGCGCAGCTATTCGCCTTCGCTGTGCAGTCGCCGTCTGACACTGCGCTGGGGCCGCTTGATAGCACCTCTGACTGGCGTTTGCAGGTGGGTAACACCATGGAGAAGGAGAGCGCAAATGCTGCTCGACGGCGCAGAAGAGCCGAGAAGCTTATCTCATCGGATCCCGTAGTTGCCTAGCAATTAGCTGTTCAGCGTACGAAGAATGAACAGAAGAAGGCTAATAATCCTAGACAATCTGGAAAGCTAAGAATAATCAGCTGAACCTTTGCTAACGCTACGTGCAGTGGCATAGCGGAGCTAAGCCACTGCAAATTTTTTTTCTCGGCGCGTAGTGCTGGCCAGCAGGCTGATGGTAGGGCGTTGGTGGTGGTGGCGGCGGCGTTTGGCGGCGGAACTGTGGCGGGGGTGCCGGGCGACGGTACTGCGGTGGTGCAGCGTCTTGACGAGCGCGGGCAGAAGAAGCGGCACGGCGGGCTGCAGCTGCGTAGCTCATGGCTTGAGGCTGCGGTAAGGCTGGTTCAGGGATTCCCATCGAGTGCTGAATTTCCTCTCTGACGATGCCTTCAGTCGATGTCACGTGAGGCTGTGGTGAGGGTAACAGCTTGCGCAGTTCCTCCCGCACGATCGCTCGTATCATTTCGCGCAGATCGTCGGAGCCGAGGGGATGAGCAAGTGGACAGTCACGAATCAACAGCCGATTGTACTGGCGGTTTCGCATTTCAAGCGTTTTTTCGATGGTGATCGCCTCTGCCACGAATTCCTGGATGGTCTTGGCTGGGTTTCTCATCAGACCAGAGAATAGCTCCTGCTTGACTCCTCTCAGGAGAAGGCGAACTTTCTTCTTGTCGGACATGTTGGTGTCTGCGTGACGGAACAGTCGGCTCATCTCTTTCCCCTACAACACCACGTTCTCGTTTGAAAGCTGCACACGGGTTTCCAGCATCGGCCTTGCGGACGACACTCGTGAATGTGGCAAAGAATCTTGTGCGAAAAAATGTCCCACGTCGTGAGGCTTCGCTCGTCGTTCTGGAACCAGGTTCGGGCAGAGTCCTCCAAGGCGACGTAGACGTGTCGTAACTTGTCTTCATCTGTCCATTCGTTAAAAACGGTGACGCGGTCGTACTTCTCCAGCAAACTTTCCGGGTCATCAGCAGATGATCCGTGAAAGGTCGGTGGTTCCTTTGGGCGCTGTAGCAGCACGGGTGCAGGGGGGCCATGGTTGCTGTCATTGTCGCTGTTGTGGTGGTCATGGTCGGGGTCTTCCTGGTCTTGTCGGGTAAAGGCTCGTATTCTGGAGGTAGTCCTTGTTTCCTGCGGCTTTCTCGCTGCTCGGGGTAGGCGTCGATGTCTTTGTTGCGGCCCGGACTGGGTTCACGGCCTGACGGGGGCGACCGGAACATGAGCGAAGCAGCACCTCCACCAGATGTCACGTGGTCATGACGTGGACGAAGGCAGAAGTCAGCAGGATAAGAACGAGTCTTTTATTTGGCGAATTTGTGCCAAGAAACGAAATAGTCACTTTACAAGCGATGCACAATGAACATGGATTGCGGCGAACAAAGCGGCGTTCGTCGATCAGCTGACAAGCCATCAAGCGCGTCGGCTTTTATACAGGCGCTATCGAACTTTCCAGCGATATCGCTGGTGGCGGCGTTATCCTTCGTCAAAGCTGGAACATTCGCGTGCGGCGCGCAATCTTAACGAAACGTTGTAAAACAATTGCGAAGCCTCTTACAAATAGCGGCGCGGCCTGCGCAGCCCGTTGCCCACAGTCTTTGTGGGTGAAGCTTCAACTCATGAATATAACACGCGCGGCAATGTCCATCCAATAGGCCAAACGTACCATTGGGCCAAATCGGCTTTTCCAATGGGCCAAACGTACTTGGGAAGAGAAGAGACACAACTAAGCGGTTATCTTAATTTTATTTGCCAACGGTGTCGACCGGTGGACCGGTCTTCGTCAGGGCTTATGCGCAAGAAAATTATATATATATATATATATATATATATATATATATATATATATATATATATATATATATATATATATATATATATATATATACAACACAAATTAGCTGACATTTAATATATACCGTAGGTATTACTTACGTGTTGTTTTACTACACTACTGTGTTGCTGTGTCAATTTCTTGTTGTATAGTATTGCTACTGAATTGTTTTACATTATCTTCCGTTTACCACTTCCATCTCTGAAGCCCTCGGGCTCTAAGGCACAATGAATGAATGAATGAATGAATGAATGAATGAATGAATGAATGAATGAATGAATGAATGACAAAGACTTAAGTAAATGCGCATGCTTTTTTCACGTGATTGAATGAATGAAACCTTATTGCAAATATCATAGAAGGGAGGGATTACACAGTTTCAATACTAATCATAAACATGAATAGACTTAGAATGAAACGGAAAAAAAAAGAGAATTATACATGCCTAAAATCTACGCCCTATATGCATAGTTCTTCAACTTTGCTAGCGCTAAGGCGAGCATATTGCATTTACTTGGGCACTGGTTATTCAAGAGCAATAGAAGAAGAAAATGCAAACTTTTCTCGCCCTAATTATTGCGTTACGAGGAACTCTCCAAAAGGGTGATGTGTGCTCAAGGACTCAGCTATACCAGGGTGCTTGGGACGCCGTAAGGGCCACTGAGAAGCCGGTTAAAATGTCTCGAAGGCGTTATTACCTGGCATTCTGTGACAGACTGCGTTATAAGATAGGCTACTTTACCACTTGTATGTAATAGCTCTGTAAGTTGTCACTCTGCTTCCTCATGTGATTGCGTAGTAGAAGGAACGTTGACAGCACACCAGTACGCGTCGACTTTAAGTGGCCTTTCGTACACCAACAATAGTCCACAGCACCTACTAGTCCCCAAACGAACACCAAGCGTTTAACTGATTAACTGATTTTCACTGATTTTCTTGAATACATCACCAAACGCGATTGTGCAGCTGTAATCATGTTTGTTCTGGGAAATTCGTCATGACGAGACTGTCTTATCGCAGGTGGTGAATTCGACTATGATGGCTCATCACAGCCTCTGGACTCAGTGTGGCCCAACCCGGTACGAGAAACAGTCCTTCTCTTGGAGCTCGTCACCATTCGCGTCTGTGCCGCACGCTGGACAGCCGGACGAATGGAGCTTTCCACCAGCACTTAAAGAGTGGGCAGAATGATTGTTTGTACCACATACGTTGTACAGCAAAATTTGTATGGTTCTGTCGACTGAACCCAGGGCGAATGATGAGACAGATTCGTGACTTTTATAGTGCTAAATAAAAAGAAAATTAGGAGAGCTTCGCACTAGTGGTGCCAAGCCTGGAGGAAGTGCGCAGCAGGGCAGCCTTCTTCGGTTCTCTCTTTTTCTCTCTTCTATCAATTTTTTGTATGTCTTTTCATCTCAGTTTATTTCTACTTCTTTCTATATATATATATATATATATATATATTGTGAGAACAATATAGACAGCCTCCGTCCCTCATCCTCTTCACCTTATAACATCATCATCACTGTGAGCGTCTTCTTCGTTCGAAGAATTGGTCACGCGACCCTGCTGCATAAAAGGCGTCGAGCCCACGACATTGCTGCCGTCTTGCAGAGTGGTGGAGTTGCTGGGTTCTTTCTCTTTCTCGCTCTTTCTATCTCTATTGCTCGATTCCTCTTTTTTTATCTCTTTCCGTCTATATATTTCTCTCGCTTTCTTTGATTCTGAATGTTTCTGTCTTTCTTTCTCTTCCTATTTTTCTTCCCTTTCTCTCTTTCTTTCTATGCTATACGTTACGCTCTCCCCTCCACCTTTACCTCCTCACCCTCACATCTCTCTCTTTCACCCTCACTGCCCGAGTCCCCCTCAGGAGGCCCGAGGAGGCTCGGGCCTCCTGAGGGGGACTCGGGCAGTGAAATACCGCGGGAGGCCCGAGGCCGCGGTATTTTTTAAAGGG
Source organism: Rhipicephalus sanguineus (assembly GCF_013339695.2). Taxonomy (NCBI): domain Eukaryota; kingdom Metazoa; phylum Arthropoda; class Arachnida; order Ixodida; family Ixodidae; genus Rhipicephalus; species Rhipicephalus sanguineus. The sequence continues at coordinate 167,921,478 of NC_051183.1, forward strand.
CCCCTCACCAGGTTTGACAATTTTGAGCTAACGAGCGCAATGCATACACTGGGCGTTCACGATCACGTCTGCCAAAATTTGCAACGCTACGCACCGCGGAAATGGGTCAAATTTCAAGGTGAACGCTGCTTGCCCTTCCTCTCGCGGGCGCGCGCCCAGAGAATGAGGGAATGACGTAGATGAGAAAATGGCCCTACGTAGATGGTAGTGCTGTGACGTCGCCCCTCTACGTAGACGACTGTGCTCTGACGTCGCCAACTGTAGCACGTGACACTGCGATAATTATTTGACACGACATGTGTAGTTTGTGTAATTTGCTCCTTGAATAGATTAATAAAATTGAGAGAAATAATGAGACACACAAAAGGAATGTGTGCGTCTTTTTCATTTTTTATTCGTGAATTGCAGCGAGATGCGGGGCTCATGCGCCCCTGTTTACCATGCGTTCGTGTCCCCGCGGTTAGCGCATCGAGCAGACACCAGCCCTGGAAACGAAAGTAATGTTTTCACGCCCGTCCCGCAGAAACAGGCAGTACACCACAGAGAACGCCGGCACAACGCCCACGGCCGCTACATAAAAAAAATTGCCCGCGTATCTGCGTGCTTCGCTGCAAATGTCGTCTAAAGACGATAGAAGAAGCGCTGCGTGAGATATGGACGTCATCTGGCAATACGTCGGGAAACATGAGTGCTGTGTTGCGGGCTGGTAGTCCCGGCGCAGCAGCAGGCGAAGACCGGCAGTGACCAACGCGACCGGCGGGGACGCCAGCCAGCCCGAACACGCGGTTTGGCGCGAAGCGCCGAAGCAGAAGAAACGTCCGCACTCAACGGGTACTCTCCACACACTCTTTTATTTACAGGTCGCCTGGGTAAAACAGGAATGCCAGAGCGGGGCCCCATGGCATTCGTACAGTGCAATACAGAACCGAAACCGAAACACAACAATGAGCTCGTGCAGAGGGCACGGAGGAAGGCAAGTTTCAGCGCAGTCGCATTTTCAGCGCAGCTTAAGAAACTAGGGTCTTCAGAATTACGTATGTATGCATTTTCTAATAAAGGAACACACATGTTGCGCCTCAGATATGCGTAATGTTTGCTTTTTGATCGACAATGTACACAAGTATGAACCTAGTCAGCCGTTCAAGATGGCTGGCCCTTGGGCAAGTGGTTCAACTTTGCCCGAGTGGCTGAATCGAGTGACGTGCCGACAAACAGAAAGACAGACAGACCAAAATTTCTCCGTTTAAGTATCCCAAGAAAGACTTTCGTCTTTAAAAGACAAAATGAAATACGCGTGTACACAAACAGTATTCGGCAACTGGACGCCTCGCTTGCCGTCGACGAAAACGAGGCTTCGCTTTCCGTCGGTTGCTGCCAGAAAGAGCTGCCACGAGAGCACGGGGATCATTTCAGACTCACTGAAATGCAATCCTGCTTCCATGGCGAGATCTCCGCTCCGAGGTTCAAAGTCTGCAACCACATCCATCGCGGCAATCACGAAAGCCGCGGCTATGCAGCGGTCATTCGCACACGTGGTGACTTATCATCGCGCCTTCAAATACGCTGAGAGCAATGAGATTCGTGACGACGTCGCTTCAGCACCGAATCTGGGGCGAGAGAAATCGAGTAAGAGATATTCGGTCTTTGCTTACAAATAATTCCACTAATAGGTCATCTTTTCACACCCAACCGAAACTGCACGCATTCTTCAATGCCCCTGTTCATTTTAGTTCAATTCATATTCCTCGCTAGTGCTAACTTGCTGTGAGTACCGGACGGGAAAGTTACACAAGAAAACATCTATATGGACATGTTGACTACCTCGGGACAGGAGATGGACAAAGAACATCGATGAGACTGGCGTAGCGCACACCCACAAGGACAAAGAAGTACACACACACACACACACACACAGCGCTAACTTTCAACGAATGGTTTTATTTCTGATCACACGTGTCATTTTATACAGCAACAGCCGATCGATAAAACAAAGGAATAAAAACAACATGTAATAGTACAGCATCGACCGCGCACGTGTCCATCACTGGTCCCAACTGTCTGCACCCACCTTGTTCAAAGTGACAATTCAAGATACCTCTTTTCTTTATCGAACAAACCTAAAGAAGGAGCACTCACGCATTTTTCTTTCACTTTGTCAATTTCAAACGCCTCGATTATTTCCCGAGTTGTCTTGCCTCGAGCCCTATATAGAATACGAGTTCTCTCAAACTCTGGGACGCAACCACACCTTTGGCAGTGAATGCCCAAGTGGCCAGACACAGCTTTTCTGACATTATACGAGTGTTCTCTGAGTCTTTGGTTTACACACCTTCCGATTTGGCCAATATAGACGTGTTCACATGTGAGAGGAATAGAATACACCACGCCTTCACTGCAATTCACAAATTTTTCCCGGTGCTTGATTGTGCAAACGCGCTTCTCTTTGTTGTCCGCAGTAACCTTTTTGCACATCCTTTGCAGACGTTCGGGAGCTGAAAAAATTACGTCCGCACCTGCCTTTCTCGCTATCCTGCGCAAGATATGCGAAATGGCGTGCATGTAGGGCACCACAGCAACCTTGGTAGCCTTAGTGGCGGCGGTCTGCTTACTGGTGTTTGCTCTTCCTTTTCTACTGATATTTTCGGCGACGGCGGTTAACAGACGCAGGGGGTAGCCAGAACCAGTTAAACGTTTAGCCTGGGCCCACAAGCTTGCTTCAAGCTTGTGCGGGCACGATTGCATCAGTGAACTCTGAAAACATGAACTTATAACAGCACGCTTTACGAATTTTGAGTGCGCAGATGTAAACGAAAGTACAGGCATATTTCCTCGCGGTTCCGCGAGGAAATCGTGCCCGCACAAATCGAGCATACGGATTTGGGATACGATCACGTACGTTCGCAAAATCGTGCGCCACTCGCCCCGTCCGCGAACAAAACAGACAGCTGGCGCACGGCGCCACGAAAGCGATGCAAGGTGAGCTGCCGCGCCGATAACGGCTTAACCAGCTCACGTCTGCTTAGTACGTGTAACAAATAGTCGCTGCACAACACGACGCGAAAATCTCGCGAAAGTGATCGTGTCCCCAAAAGAGCTCGAGGATCTATCGCGTACTACGTCGCACACACGCGTTGACCAGCTTGCAAGGATTGATTGTTGGGCGAGTTGGTAATTCATGATGAATGCAAATAGCGCGAAAAAACGTAAGACTAGACGAAGAAGGCTACACCACAAGCGCACACCTTCTTCGTCTAGTCTTACGTTTTTTCGCGCTATTTGCATTCATTTGACCAGCTTGCGTTTTGTCATAACTTGAGACGTGCGGCGGTATGGGCACCACGAGTGCGTGTTATATCTAAAATAAACTTCCGCGTGACGCGTCTTGGACTCGTTTTGGCAGATGTTGCCTGAGCCTCTTTTCCAGTCCTAAGTGGCACTCCAAAAATCTCATGTGCTAGCTAAGCTTTTATTTGAGCTACTAGGTGATAAGCGCGTACATACTGCATGGAATTATTACTAAGAGGTGGAAAAAGACAGAGCCGACGATGAAATAAGCAACAAAAGGATGTATACATTTCTGAATTCATCTTCGTTTTTTCATCATCGACGCGTCGTAGCATAACATTATACCATACCTCATGTACTGGCCCATAGATCTAGGTACGCTCGCACGCCGTTCGCGACCAACGAGCATCACACAAAAAACAACGTCGCGATCGCTTTTATTCGATCTGTGCATTTTATCAACATCGAAGACCTAGTTGAAATAGTTTTAAGTTCTGACGGGGTTCACGCACGCAAACATACCACGGAGCGAAATATATCGATCACAATCGTCTCAGCTAAATGGACATAAAGCACACACGACACCACAATCGAATACTACTACGAAAAAATAAACTCGAAAGGGGTCTCCATGCGGTCGTACGAACGTGTACATAACGTTTGGTACATGTGCACGACGCAGTTAGAATGGTTCGAACGCGACAGTTCGCCGCGTTGTTCACGGAAGGAAACTTCACGGGACACATAAGAAAAGCAATAACCATTAGCTCCAAATGCTCGCCGCCACTCGTAATCGCGCCATCTCGCACGGCGGAACGGCGCCGAGGGGCCCGAGCGTAAGGACAAGCAAAGGTGTAGTCCGCAAGCGCCCGCATTGCAATCCGTCGAGTCCTCACAAAGATGGCGGCGAGCGCGTATCGTCTCTTTTCGGCGTCTGCTAGCCCGAAACCTTCCAGAGAGCTTCCACGACTAAATTGTCCTGGAAGGTTCTGGCGACCCTCGGGCTCCCCGCGGGTCGCCAGAACCGTCCAACCCGAGAAAAACGAACGCCAACCGGAAGTGCACCGCGGGGGGGGGTCGGAGCAACCCGAGAAAAACGAGCGCGCTCTGGCTGGCTCTGGCAGCCTGCGGGTAGCCAGAAGTGGAAAATCGAAGAGCCCCAAGGTGGGTGCAGATAGTTGGGATCAGTGATGACATGTGCGCGGTCGATGCTGTACTATTACATGTTGTTCTTATTCCTTTGTTTTATCGATCGCCTGTAGCTGAATAAAATGACACGTGTAATAAGAAATAAAACCATTAGTTGAAAGTTAGCGCTGTGTGTGTGTGTGTGTGTGTGTGTGTGTGTGTGTGTGTGTGTGTGTGTGTGTGTGTGTGTGTGTGTGTGTGTGTGTGTGTGTGTGTGTGTGTGTGTGTGTGTGTGTGTGTGTGTGTGTGTGTGTGTGTGTGTGTGTGTTCTTCTTTGTCCTTGTGGGTGTGCGCTACGCCAAACAGTCTCATGGATCATAACCAACTAGCCCAACAACGCGCCTTGAGCGAAAGAACATCGACTTCACCGTCGGCTTCAATGACGCGGGCAAGCTACAACGATACTTCTTTTTCTGCTAATACAGCTCAAGATTTCGCGTTTGATCTTTCACATAAACGTGTTATGGTGGCTTCATGAGATGGCATATCAGCGTCATCTGGCCGACATAGACTCCGGGCGAGGCACAAAACAAAAGAAAAAATGACCGAGCGTACTGTGAGTGAACTAGATAGGGAGTGTAACGAAATAGACGAAGAGAGAAACAGAACCCGGCCGTCTGGCTGTGTCGAAGGATTAGAACCAACTGAGCGTGCCAGCGCCCGTGGCAGTTGCTCGTGAGCCTCGCCCCTTAGTCCTCTTTTAGATGCGAAGTATCTTAAGGCGGAGCTCAATCCGTTGGTGGTGTGCGGCGTGACCACCCTTACTTCGCATGCGCATACCCTTTCCACACACCTCCTCTCCACTCCCCCTCACCATTCTCCCTGTCATCTACCCTCTCCCATTTCCCCTCTCCACTCCCCTCTCCCAGACCCCTCTTCCCTCCCCCTTTCCACTCTTCCTCTGAAACGCGGGCTAGACATGCCGAAATTCTCTCCTGCGCAACGCCGCGATGAGCTCGAGCGCATGCGCGTCCCATCCCCTTCTCTCTCCTCTCCTACGCTGCACCCTCTCGCCCGCCTGTCGACCGCGTTCCCCGCTCGCCCTGTGAGAATTAACGGCCAGGCTAGATGGAATATACGACGCGCGTAGCGTCGCTCTTCGCGTTCCACGACGCGAGCTCGGTAGCATGCCCAACGAACGCCAACGGAACGCGATCGTGCAAGTGCTCCGGCTTCGCATCTACCAGTGGCATCTACTTATGGTCCCCTTTAGCGGGAGATGGTGTAATTTTTTATTTGTAACACACTCCCGCGGCCGACATACTTATGACGTGCTGCCTGATTCGAGGAGGTAAACTTTCTGGACGGGACGTCTAATTATGGAGCCCGACGCCAACCTCAGGCAGCACGGTCGTGCGATGTTGTCGCGTCCCGGTAGCAGTTCGGTCACTCGAGCCATTTTCCACGTTACTGGTGGTGAGTCGTCGTGCACCAGGACGATGTCGCCGACCTGAAGCCGTGGTGGTGTCTTGGGTGCCGCTTCGTGGGCCGATCGCAGAAGCAACAGGTACTCCTTGCGCCAGCGCTTCCACAGATGATCTGTCAGCGCTTGTCGATGTAGAGCTCGACGTCGCAGATTGACGGCCGTTGACTGAGGGATTGCGGCACCGAAATCTTGCGGCAAGCATGTTGCACGTTTGCCGAGCAGGAAGTGCGAAGGTGTCAGTGGGCTTGGGTCATCGGGATCAGCGGGTAGATAAGTCAGCGGGCGGCTGTTGATGTTTGCTTCCACTTCGCAGAGAACCGTCGAAATTTCTTCGAAGGACAGATGGCTGCGACCCCGCGCTCGTTTCTACGTGTTTTTGGTGATGCGTACGAGTCGCTCCCACCATCCGCCCCAACAAGGGGCTCGCTCGACACTGAACTTCCACTCGATGCGATGGTCACTGCAGAAGTCTTCGAGACTGGATGTTGCCTGATTTCCGAGCTCTCTTGCGCTGTGATGGAAGGCCAGTGCGTTGTCCGAGTATGTGGTGGACGGTATTCCACGACGGGAGATAAAACGCCGAAATGCTGCGACAAAGCTGATGGCAGTCGTGTCGGTTGTGAGTTCTAGGTGTAGAGCGCGTGTTACAGCGCATAAGATGGCTATGTAGGCTTTAGAGCGAGTCTGTTTCACTGCATGACAATAAAGTGGTCCGCAAATGGGCTCGCTGCAGTAATTCGGTCTTTTGGTAATGGAGTTGTGGGTGCTGATTCCAGGGCAATCTTGCGTCGTCGGCACATCAGACAGCCTCTTAATGCGGACTTTATGGTTTTGCGACCTTTCAGCACCCAGAATCGCTCACGTAATTCGGTGAGTGTGTGCTCGACACTTGAGTGAAGCATTCGTTCATGAGTAGAACGAATTAGCAACACAATGACAGCGTCGCCACCAAGAAGCACGATAGGGTGACGGAGGGACATGATGCCGGGCAGAAGTTGGAGGCGCCCTCCAACGCGTATGAGTCCGTCGTCATCGATGAACGGACGCAGAAGCAGGAGATGGGAGGAAGTAGGCACTGATTTTCCAGCCGACAGTCCTGCAAGGTCCTCAGGAAAGTGCGAATGCTGGACTTGCTTGATCCAGTAATGTTCAGCTCGTGCGATTTCTTGGGCATTTAGCGGTCCGACTGTCGACGCTCGCCGTGTTGTTGCGTTATCGATGAAACGGTAGATCCACGCCGTTACTCGAAGAAGGTGTGAGTACCGGCTGTCGTCAGTTACCTTGAGTAATGCTTGTTGTTGGGCAAGGTTGACGACGCATTCGGCCTCAGGGACTACTTCTTCAGCGGTTAAAATGGGCTTTGGGCATCTCCCGTCATCCTCCCAGGCGTGCTTGGAAATAGAGAGCCATGAAGGTAGTGATGCAGAACTATCGGTAAATTGACTATCGATAGTATCGATAGTTGTTTTGAAACTGTCGATAGTGTAAACAAACTATCGATAGCACTACTATCGACAAACTATCGATAGTGCAATCAGTGGTACCATCGTTAATATTACTAGCGATGGTACTGTCACGCGTGTTTATTGCTTTCTTTTGATGTATTCGGGTTTTAACCACAAAGACTGTTAACGTTTGAAGCAGACCGCGCCGTAATGTTTGAGAAGCTTCACGGTTGTTTGAGATTACAGTAAAACCTCGGTGATACGATCACGGCTCGTACGAATTTCGGGGTGACACGAATTTTTATTGCGACAGCAATTAAGGCTCATTCACACCGGCGACTAGCAATGGTCGCGCGACCGTTTGCGACTGGAAGTCAAAAAGCGGCTCAAAGCGACCGATGTTCACACCTGCGTGCGACTTATAACCGTCGCCATATAAAATTCACGTCTGCTCGTATGCAGCTTGCATTGCCGTTGCCCCGTAAAATAGGCTGACGTCCTGTTCCTGCACATATCTGATTGGTTCAGAGGTTTGCGACTGCAGTCGCGCGACTGAAAAATCGAGCAGCGAGCGACTGAGCCAAAGCAGTCGCTTTGCGACCAAAACGGCCATTTGCGACCGTTTGCGACCAGTCGCTTTGCGACTAACTTAGTCGCGCGACCGTTGCTAGTCGCCGGTGTGAACCAGCCTTTATATGGACAGTCTCGGCTGAAAAATGTCCGCCCCCGTCATGTACCGTATATGTATAGGTATGTATATATATATATAAAAGCCCCAAAGAAAAATAATTCAGAAAAATGCTTCCGAATCGCGGAATCGAACCAGGGAACTCTTGCTCTGCAGCGAGTGGCGCTAGCCACTACGCCACGTAACGCAGGTCCTCCGCATAACTAACGGCGAGCGTTATATACACGCACTTTGCCGCTGGACGGACTTAGAGATGGCCGACGCTCATAAGTGTTTCTTCATTACCAGCGAGATGGCACTAGGAGCGCGACGAGCGCATTTAAAGTCGTCGGCGAGCTCGCTCGCTTCTTTTTATATTTGCCCAAGGAGAACCTTGGCCTTCCGCTGTCTGCTCGCGCGGTTTTCTCGTGGTGAGGGCAAGAGGGATGTTTCAAGCTTTAACCGTGATGTCCGCGCTCATGTTACGGAGCGCTGCTAAACGACGCCGCTAAACGAACAAATAGAAGATGAGCGCGAACAATCAAGTTTCACAGCTCGACACTTGAAGCACGCTAGTTTCCTTCGCTGCTTCGGCCGCCTTTGTAACAGGAGCGCTGTTCAAACTGAGAGTATCCATTGGCGAGCCTCACTTCGTATAGCATTAGTTTCTTGCTATCGCATTCATTGCTTCGCCCTTGCGGCGAAACTGTGATTTTTTTCTGTGGTCCCGGCCAATGCCCATTCGCCTGCAATGCATTGGAGTACGGTTGTTGCGAACCGATTTGCACCCCGCGGCGTTTGATAGGAACGTACGCTAGCGCACAGGTACGAACAGGTGCTGCCCGCGCTGTCGCGAAAGGCACGGCAGTCACGCGCGGGCGCTGACATACGCAATGCGCGACCATCAACGGTGCGTCGTTGCCTCCGAAATAGTGCGCGCGAATCTTGGAGGTCTTGAGGCGCCTTCGCGTAGAGGTTACAGATGACGTTGACGTCGCGCTTTTTAGGGGCGAAGCTCCTTAAGGCGGCACCCGTTCGTCCCTCGTAGTCGTAGTAGTGCGTAACCAGTCGTAACGCTAGTACCAGATCTTGACCTCCAAGTTGGTGCCGGTGGGAGATTTTAGGGGCGAAGCTCCTTAAGGCGGCACCCGTTCGTCCCTCGTAGTCGTAGTAGTGCGTAACCAGTCGTAACGCTAGTACCAGATCTTGACCTCCAAGGTGGTGCCGGTGGGAGATTTTTCCTGTGCGTTGTTGAACAATAAAAAATTCGCAGCGTGCGCGTTAACTAAAAGCCGAATTCTTCTGTCTCTCATTCCCCATTAGCAGCCATTGGCATGTTCCAGTAGGAAACGTTAGTAGAAGTAGAAGTGTAAGTGTTAGCTAAAAGCCGACTTCTTCTGTCTCTCATTCCCATTAGCAGCCATTGTTTACCTCCAATGTAGTGCCTGGTGAGATTTCTCCTGTGCGTGATTAAACAATAAAAATTTTGTTCAAAACGCCGTTGATTGATGAAATAAACCAACGAAAGACGCCGGATGTTTTCTAAAAGCAAGACGAAAGAACGCCAGATGTTTCTAAAGCAAAACGAAAAGACGCCAGCTGATTAACGAAAGACGCCAGATGTTTTCTAAAGCAATGGTTTTCTAAACAATGAAAATTCACAGCGTACATGTAAAATTAAAGTGAACTGCAAGTCGTCATAACTCATCGAACCTTTAGAATTCACGGAAGATTCACGGTTTACCGATGAACCTCCGCAGCTTCGCCCACTCATCATCATTCACTCCGTGGATATGCTGTGATTTTCTTTCCCCGAAGCGTTGACGCGTGCTCCTGTGCTCTGTTAACACGTGCCTGCCACGTCGATGCAAGCCATGTCCCCGCAATCAGACGTTCTATGAAACAAGACTGAAACTTGGGCTGCGGGTCCGTCATGAAGTCCCATTAAAGGTGGACGAAGACCCCAAGGGACGAAGCGGATGGTCTTGGCGAAGGAGCTTGGCCTCTCTCTATCGTGTGCAAGGCGCTTCTTAAATCACGTGCACCGCAGACTCTGGTGTCATGCAGAAAAGCGTAGTAAGATTAGGAAGGGGCTACTAGCGGTCACGGGGCACAACACATCTGGTTCATTAATTACACACGAGCGCACGCACCGTATGTTTACGAGTACAAGTGTGATCGCTGACGTCTAAAAACTTTAGTGGCAATCATTCAGAACTGTTTATGACGTCGCTGCGGCCCTGAGAAACGCTGAATCAAAACGTATGCTAACTTTCTTTTGTCGCATACTAATTTTTCATGTTTTCTGGTGATACGAATTTCAGATGATACGAATATTTTTGGTAACCGCGCGAGATTCGTATCACCGAGGTTTTACTGTATTCTGTTAAGATTAGGCGTCGGACATTAAAAGTAAGGTTTATTCGAAAGCTTACGCGAGCACCAGTGACAACGCTCGAACTGCTCGATGAATGATGTATAAAAGACCACGCGTTCCACCGATCATCAGGTTACTCGACGGCCGACGACTGTTCTGGCCGCATCAGTGCGCAGCGTGTATGGCTTGTATTTTGAGTATTGGTTTTCTGGGTGCAAGTTGGCCCACATAAAGAGCTCCGTATTTCCAATGACTCTGGTATTTCTCAGCCTCGCTGCAGCATTCTTTACCGTCACAACCACGTGACCATACTATCGATAGTGGCGTGAATAATAATGCTGCTGCTGGCCGGCCATATTGCCAAAATATTTCCGATAGCCTGCTATCAGATTCGCGTAATTTAGGAGCAAGTTTTCGGGAAAGAAATATTTTATTTCCGCAGTGAAAATGGCGGAATACGTCCATCAAAAAATTCACATCTAAAAGCAACCAGTTACACCTTACAATTAACAAAGGTTTTGATATATATTTTTGTAATTTTGAAATCATAAAATGCTATGTAAATTTGAAGCCACGCAGTTCCACCACGTGTAACGCCTTCCTTTCCGCTACAGCTGAACAGTGTGACTTCACGTGTGAGTAAAGCCCTCTGGCGAAGAACATGTGAACTCCCTTGCCCTTCATTCTCCTCTGCTCCTCCGGCTCCACTACTTACCGCCCGCGCGGGGAAACATGTTTATTCTGCAATGAGCTCATGCTGTTGATTTTACACTATCGATAGTACCATCGAATTTTTTACTATCGATAGCGCTATCGATGGTATCTTTTACCATCGATAGTTCGATAGTGACTCAGCTATTGATAGTATCGATAGTACGATCGATAGTTCTGCATCACTACATGAAGGACCTCTCCACCATAGAGATGAACGAAGAAACGCGACCGCAGTGATACCTCTTGTCAGAAGGTCGGCCGGATTTTTCTTGCCTTTGCAGTGCTGTCACTTGTGGCCCGCTGTATACTGCTGTATTTCTGCCACTCTGTTCCTGACGTAGACGTCGCGGCGCCCTGGATCTTGTGACATCCAGTGGATGGCAATCTGGGAGTCAGTCCAAAAAAAACGGTCTTGTCTTTTGGAAACATGGTATGTTCTTGGTGTGGTTGTACACTCTAAGAAAAAAGAGAGTCAAAGAGGTCATGGAACCGTGACTCTCTTCGGGTGTCCATCTGACCCCTTTTGGAAGGTACAGGCAGAGAAAAAGAGTTAGCATTTTGGAATGAGTCACTGGACCCTCCTAAAGCGCGTTTCGATTGGCTTCGGTATACGGAAGAGCCGCCGTATAGGGCTGACGCGCTGGAGTTTTGAGTACTGTGGCGGAGCCTGGTGGCGTGCGCCGGAGTTGCTTGGGTAGTCAAAAATGGACGCCGACCGGCGAGTTACGCAGTTCTCAGTTGCTTTGAGCGTTTAACTTAATTTTGCGCCTAGTTTTCAGGCTCAAAAAGTGCTTAAAACGTACGCAGGAACTTGTCCGCTATGCCTGCAGAGTCTGACATGTTTGACGAGCGATCCCTGCTTCAACAAACCGTGCCGAAAGCAGGTGGTCCGGGCGACGGCTATGAGCAGCGCGCGGTCCCGAAGCGTGGTCGCCGCCGTTATTGTTGCGTGGTTAATTGCCTCGAAAGTGGGGGTAAGGATCCTAATGTGCGGTTTTACTGGTTCCCCTGAAAGCCGTACGAAGTGGAGCGACGGAACCGCTGGATACGTGCCGTCCGACGCGTGAAGTGAGTACGCGAGCAAAACGTGGTTTGCAACGCAACGTGCTGATTACCTTTCCTACGCGCGTGCACGCGTTTATATATGTATATATTCCCTGTGTGCAGTCCAGATGGCACGCCGTGGCTGCCGACGGCGATCACGAGGATATGCAGCCGGCATTTCGTGGGAAACGAGAAAAACGATGCCATGAGTCACTATGTGCCTACGATTTTTCCGGCTGCTTCCAGCGGCCGGCTGTCAACATTGCGCGCCGTCGCTTCTCGACCGCCACCGCACGCTGACAGAATTTGACGAATTCCCTAGAAGCAAATGTTGAAAATTGCGACCGTGCATGGGGACAAAGTGTGTTTGCGACTGAATGCGGCAGAAAACGGCACACGGCGCGAATGCGCTCATTCGGGCCGCCGACGGCTAGCCTTCGTCACTGGACCTATCTTGATTCCGTTTCGTCGTGTAATGCAAATCATTTCGGCTTTCTTAACAGCAATCTTTTCGTTTATGCACTGTCGTTAATCGCGCGAGCATGCCTCGTAAAACTTCACTCGAGTTCAACGTCGTATGAGATTCGCTGCACTTGTGAGTTGCAGCGCGCCGAAATGGTTCCTTCAATCTCCTGCACGTCGTAAACATACTTGACGCTGACGAGCTTCTTGCGTTTACGCAGATTGCTTGGCCTGAAGAACTCAGCCACGCCAGAAATTGGCCGAGATCCAAAGCGCAGCACAACCGACAGCGGCGGCTCCATTGCGCATCTGAGCTTAGTGCTGCATGCGGCCGCCAGTCTGACTACTCGAAACCAAAGAACTTATCGTAGAGGACGGACGTGTTTTTCGTGGGCTCCGGAATGACAGCGTCAGATAAGTTTTGTTTTTTTTCTTTGCATGATTCGAGCTTGTTTTATTAGTTATATGAGTACATAAGCCACTAGATTGAAGCTTAATAGGGCTTACAATTTTGTACTGTTTCCTGTGTGACAGTCGCCTGGGTCCTTTTTTTTTTTTTTTGTTCGGTCACTACGTGGCTGAAAGGCACACATGTGCTTTGAAGTATAGCATACTTGCGGAGTTTTGTGATACGATTTGACTTTAAGTGTAACTAATCCGCCGTGTGAACGATCTAGCCATGGTCAAAAAGACCGTAAAGTGTACAGGGTGCGGAATGGGATGGAAAATAGAGGTTTGTACGGATGAGAAGACAGAGGGAGCTGACGCCAAGTGTAAGCAATGCGAGTTAGAGGCGAAAATGGAAATAATGATGGCTGCCCAGAATGAGCTCATGGTAAGAATCGCCGAGCTGGAGATTGCGTTGGCGACAGAGCGGGAAAAAACGATGGCTATGGGGGAAAGGCTTAAGTCAGCCGAGGAGGGGTTAGCAAAGGTAGTCATGGTGAACAAGCAAGCAAGCGACAGCGGGAACAGCGGGGCATCGACCCCCACAGTGGTAGACGCGAAGGGGGAAACAGGTTTGGAAAAGACAGGTGCAAGGGTCACAGGACCCAGCTTCCGCGAAGTAGTTTTGGGAAGGGGAGGGGACAAAGCAGCAGTGGCACGCGCTAATAACCGAGGCAGTGGCCAGGTGCGGGACGGTCCAGCAGAAGAGTCGGAGCACGTGATAATCGCCGGGGACTCGAATTTAGTTAGATGCGAAGAAGCAGTCAAGGAAAGGGTGAGAGGCGACAAACGAGTTTAAATAGGGAAGTTCCCGGGACATAGGCTGGGATCAGTGACGAGACAAGCTAGCGCAAAACTCGCAACTAAGGCTAAAGGACGTAACCTCGTGATAATCGCGGGAGGTCTAAACGACGTCTTGAATGAAGAATCAGCCGAACTAGCGAACACATTGGCGAAAGGGGTCGATGACATGCGCGCCATTTCCCCTCAGGTGCAGATAGTGATATGCACAATACCGGAAGTACCAGTGAGGAATATCAACTTGCAAAGAGCGGTTGTCGACGCAAACAAAGAGATATGGCGAATTAGTCGAGAGAAGGGCTTCGAGGTAGTGGATATAAACAGGGAGGTGCACAGGTGGGGCGGTTTCCAAAGAGACAGAATTCACTTCGATAAGAGGCTTGGTCATGAGGTGGGCTGGCGACTGGCAGGACGCACAGTAGCTTTTTTGGGGGGCACGCGGGCCCTTCAGTGCCCAGGGTAGCTGGTAAAGAGGAAAAGAACCAGGGGGACTCTTTGACAGGCAGTATAGCGAAAAACCAGAGAAAAGGTAAAAGAAGGGAGAAGGCGCGTGTTGCAATTAGTTACATAAACATGCAGGGTGGCAGAAAAAAGGCAAAATAGTTACAGATTGAGGAGCAGTTAAGCAAGGAACAGATAGGTGTTTATGCGGTTACAGAAACACACCTTAGAGACTTGGAAGAGCCACCACATATTGACAATTATATTTGGGAAGGATGTAACAGGATCACATCAGAAAGGAGAGGTGGGGGTGTTGGAATGCTAATCCATAGCAGAACAAAATTGGATAGAGTGAAACAAACGTGTTCAGAGCACATGTGGGTTTCGGGCACAGTAGGTGGAAAAAAAACGTGGCTAGGTGTAGCTTACTTGTGGACGGGGAATAACTGCAGAGAAAAGAATCTGGAGATATTGAAATGCATAAGCACCGATATTAAAGAATTTGGTCATGATGCCGAAATAATTCTTCTAGGGGACATGAACGCTCACATTCATGACCTTGACGGATATTGAGACACCAATGGCAAGTTATTGCTAGATCTCTGCGAGCAACATAGTCTTGAGATAGTTAACGTGGGGCCTAAATGTGAGGGGCAGATCACGTGGGAAGTCGGAAACCGGCAATCGAGCATTGATTATTGTCTCATGACAGAAGGAAAATATGACAAACTTAGAGAGATGAGAATAGACGAGGAAGGCATTAACAGCTTGGGTAGTGGTCATAAACGCATAATATTACAAATGGGATATAAAACTGATAATAAGAACATAGAATCAAAGTTTGGCAGCTTGTATCTAAATGACAAACAAATAACAAATATAGCCGCAAGAGTCGAGGAAAAAGTGGACGAACTACCAGGTAAAGACTGGAAGTATAGTGAGCTGCTACATATAATCACAAAAGAAATGGAAAAAGAGAAGAAAACTATTTGTTGGAAAGGAAAGAGAAAGCCAAAAAGTTGGTGGAACAAAGAAATCCGGGAGGCGATCGAGAAGCGACGTGAGGCATCACGGGAGCACAGACAAGCAAAAAAGGAGAAGCGGCCACAGGACGAAGTCAACCAAATATGGGAAATATATTTAGAGCAAAAATCCATTATGCAGAAATTAGTCGAGGCAAAAATTAAAGGTGAAAGTGAACGCTGGATGACAGAGATTCGCGAAAAGAAGAAGGCCGCGCCTAGGATATTTTGGAGCCACCTAAAAGCGCTGGGTAGGAAGTCTGTCACAATGCAACAACATATGGTAGATGAAGGAGGAAATCAATTGGAAGGATATGAAGCGCTAGGTTACATCCGAAAGATAACAGCCGATTCGTTTAAAAACGTCGCCCAGGGGATTCCCCCGGTGAGTAAAAGTACGCAAAGGAGTGCAACCGACGAAGATGTAGTACTAGAGAATTTCAATTGGAAGAAAGCCGAAGGAAAAATTCCTAGGCGCACTACACCGGGCTTAGATGGGGTTCCCGTCAGCCTCATTAACGAACTCGGACATAACACTAAGGAAGCACTGCTGAAAGCCGTAGAAAAGTGCTTACAGGAGAGGGAAATACCAGACAGTTGGCGAAAAAGTAGAATGAACTTAATCTATAAAGGCAGGGGAAAAAAGGATAACATTCGCTCGTATAGACCGCTAACCATTACATCGCTGCTATACAGGTTGGCGATGCAGGCAGTAAAATTAAAAATAGAAGCGTGGGTAGAACAAAATGATATCTTGGGAGAACTTCAGAATGGATTTCGAATCGACAGGCGGTTAGACGATAATCTGTTTGTTCTTACCCAGTGTATAGAAATATCGAAAATAGAAAACAGGCCCTTATGCGTAGCTTATCTAGATATTACCGGGGCGTATGACAACGTTAATCAGGAAATTTTGTGGGATATACTGAAAGAAGTGGGCATAAGTGACGACTGTATACAGCTTTTGAGGGAAATATACCGAGAAAATACAGTTTGTATAGAATGGGAAGGAATAAGTAGCAAGGAAAGCGTTGAAATTAGCAAGGGGCTGAGACAGGGCTGTCCTTTGTCCCCGCTGTTATTCATGCTGTACATGGTGAGGATGGAAAAAGCGCTAGAAGGTAGCAACATTGGATTTAATTTGTCACACAAACAGGTCGGCACGATGGTTGAGCAGAAGCTTCCAGGTCTATTTTATGCTGATGATATTGTCTTATTTGCGGACAGTCAAGACGATATACAGCGACTGGCAGATATATGCGGAAGGGAATGTGAGGCTCTAGGACTAGGATTTAGTGCAACAAAATGTGGATTGATGGTATTCAATGATCACGAAGACCATGCGGTCTTTATACAGGGCCAAAAAATACCGAGGGTAAGCGAGTACAAGTACCTCGGAGTATGGGTAAATGAGGGGGATAGATATATGGAGGTACAAGAGAAAGCATCGGTAGCAAAGGCAAAGAGGAATGCTGCAATTATGAAGCACAGAGCTTTATGGGGGTACAATAGGTACGAGGTGCTTCGAGGGCTGTGGAAGGGTGTGATGGTCCCGGGGCTTACATTTGGGAACTCAGTGGTGTGCATGAAATCAGAGGTACAATCAGGAATGGATGTAAATCAAAGGACGGTGGGCCGCCTCGCGTTGGGCGCTCACGGGAAGACGACAAATGAGGCTGTAAAGGGTGATATGGGATGGACAGGCTTTGAAGTGCGGGAAGCTTAGAGCAAAATGAGATTCGAAGAGAGGCTGAGGAAAATGAAGAAGAGTAGATGGGCAGAGAAGGTTTTCAGGTATTTGTATAGAAAAAGCGTTGACACGCAGTGGAGAAAAAGAACTAGGAGGCTCACCAGTAAATATATGGCTAGCAGTGCGGGCGATATGGCAACAAGGAGCATTAAGCGGAAGGTCAGAGAGGCGGAGAGGACTTATTGGATGGCAGCAATGGAAAAGAAGCCGGCTCTGAGTAACTACCGAAAGGGAAAAAACGAAATAAGGAGGGAAAGGTTTTATGATAATTCAAGGGGAAGCGCTTTACTGTTTCAAGCAAGGTCGGGCTGCCTTAGAACGCGTAGTTATAAAGCGAGATTCAGTAACGAAGAAGAACAATGTACATGCTGCGGGGGAACTAAGGAAACGATGGAACATGTACTGATTGAATGTGGCGATATTCACCCAGGTATACGTGTGGGCACGAGTCTACATGAAGCCTTGGGTTTTAGGGACAACAATGGAAAGCTGAACACGTCCGCGATAGAAATAAGTAAGAGACGGTTAGAGTATTGGTGGCAGAAAAGTAGAGATAAAGAACAAAAATAAATAATGGGGGAAAAATAAGGTCATTCTGCCTTAAGAGGCAGCGAGATAGACCGTGAATTTATATTTTTTTTGGTATAATAACATAGATTTAATCAATGTAGATAAGGTATTAGGCCAACATGAAACAAGGAAGCTTTTTCTTTTTTTCTTTTTTTTTTCTTCGAGCCTGGTGGCAGACATGTCACCGCCCCGTTACAAAGGGGACGCTCATAGCATCCATCCATCCATCCATCCTTCGCAGCGCCGCCTGGGCCATAGAGTTTCCTAAAATTAACTAGAGGGGACTCTGGCGCTGCGATCGTCCAGCTACCATGGGAATGATGGGTGGTACTGGGTGGTACACAAATTTGCCTAGTCTTCGTGCTTGCGGCTTCAAACGTACTTGTGGCTTTGTTTATTGTTGTGTTTTGGCGTTCGTTTCGGATAAAAGAATAGACCGTTGTGAACTTCGTGACCAGGTTTGATTTGGTGAGCCTAAAAAAGTTAAAGTGGTTAAGTGGAACTGCTGACTTTTGCTGAATTTCGTTTTGCGACAAAGCGGATGCAGCCGACGCGGAGCCAAACGGAGCCGAAAGAACGAAGTTTAGACAAATTTGTGTACTACCCATCATTCCCATGCTGGCTGAAGCGTCATGCGTTGCAGCTCCCATAGACACTAGCGCCAGAGTTCCCTCTAGTAAGTATTGTAGGAAACTCTATGGCCTGGGCAGCCAGTCAGGCCTAAACGCCATACATACCGCGCGCTTGCCCTTTGGCGCCGTTGTGGCGCCTTGCTCGCCGACGCAGACGGGGTTGGCGCCGGGGTGGCGCGCCGCTCTCCTCTCTCAGTCGTCTCAGTCTCTCAGTCTCCTCGTCTATTGGAATGCGTTGCGTGGTTGCGTTGGTCGCGCGTCTTCGGTGATGTTGACGCCGGCTCCGTGCACGAAGTGACGCTTGGAGGGCGGAATATTCATGGAGCTGCGTACACCGACAGCGGGCGCCAGTTAACGGTGAGTGTACTGAATTCGTAGGTACTAATTATACAGCTTTAGCTGGGCGTCCGCAGCAGCCTTGCTGAAGTTATCTGCCAGCCATTTCCAACAGCAGCCTGCATCCGCGGGGCTGTTGCGGATGCCCAACTAAAACTGTCAGTTAACGAGTTGCCACCGTTATGCGCGTTGCTGTACAAGCTCCCATAAAGTGAGCTATGCAAACAATTATCGAGGGTCATTTCTTGCTGACCGCACGTTGTGTCTGCACTACTGAAGGTGCAAGATGTCGTTTTGAGATGCACTTTAGTCTACTTCATAATCCGCCTCGTGCATCGGTATGGTGGCGCCACCGCTCGGCTCCCCTGGTGACTAGCGAGGAGAAAGGAAGATGTGCCCTCTCCCAACGCCCCATAGGATCCCATGCATTTTGATTGAAGTTTGCAATTCCGTTGCGCAGAAACAAACTAGCGCCATCTGTTGACAACACACCACACCGACGATGGCACACCTCTTCTTGCTTCCACCGCTCTGCAATGTCGTTAGTTAACCTCTCTCTGCTTTTTTATATTGTTTTTTCGTTAGCGTGGCAGCGCGCAGGGCTGTTCGCGGAGCGCTCAGAGGCAACAGAGGCTCAGACGAGCCGACGAGCTGCGAGTGCAGCGTTGCGCTGGTGGGACCCTTGCTGTGGTCGTGCATTGTCAATAGGTTTGGGCGTTTTTGCGGTTGTGTTTCAGTGCTCTCTAAATGTAGGACCGCGAGCTTCGTTTATTCGTTTATTTTCGCGGTTAAACGCCGTTGCTTCTTCCGCCGCACGACGGAAATATCGTTGGCAGATAAGAAGGGTGCATCGCAGCGGAGCTCTTTTTGTTTCCCACGAAGTGCGCGCTGCATATGCGAGTCTCGCCCCGCACAGGCTGCCAAAGCTGCCTCTCCGGCCTAAAAGAAAGGAATACATTTGATCACATTACGAAATACATCTACCAGATAGCAACAAAGAGAACGGCCGCTTACCTTGTTCGTTCCACAGCCCTGATCCACTGTCCTCTTCTGTCATTTTCGTACTTCCTCCAGGGGAATCGGTAGAATATCACCTTTGGCAGCTTTCCTGCGGTGTTTTTATAGCTGTTGTGGCACTCTCCAACACAACAATACACAGAAGTGGCCTTTTTCGACCGTTTATCACTGCGGTCCGCCATGGTGATTAACCTAGTTTGCAGTGGTGAACCGGTCAACCGTGAGCCGGCGCCACCGGCACATCTGTGTTTTGCCACTTTTGCCGTAGATGGCGCCACCTGTCCGTTTCAAAGCAGCAGCGCACGAGGCGGATAGCATTTCCATCGACCTTGAGTGTGCAGCGTGCTTCCGCGCGTGGGAACGTGAAAAAAAAGGTTGTGTACAGAACGCTCAGACGCACTATATATAATGGTTTTTGTTGGCTTAAAGACGGTAGTTTGAGGTGCAGATATAGTACGGTGGCTTCCAGAACGTACGCGGTAGTCATTCAAGTTGGACACGCCTCGCCGGTAAAGTGAAAAAAGCTCTAGACTTTCGACGTCGCGCGTTGTTGCGGCCGCCGCCGTGCACTCTTTTCCCTCATTTCTGCTTGCTGTTTTCGTGGTTTGCATACACTGCGATGACGCTGGGCGTTATAGCAGAATCGAGTGAGTGTACGTGATTGTGGGAGTTATGTGCGCTAATTCTAGCATATGACATGCCTGATCTCGACGTAGACGGCGTGCGCACGCACTGGGTGTCGATCGGGCCCTCACTCGCATCTGTTTAGCTGAGTATTTAAGGATGGGTTACGTTTGTAAAACATGCGGTCAATAACCGCTCACGGCATGCCCCTGACTGCCAGAGGATGTGCTTTGTTGTTTTGTTGCTAGCCTTTATTATGTCTGTGTGAACCACTTATTTTGTAGGTTTTGCAAACCTTTGCTGCAATTTCATTTTCTCATCATAATATCACGTTCTGCTTTTCAGATACCGTTTTTCATGGTGCTCACGCTGGACAGGAGCGACAACCTAGCAAGCCACAAGTCTGATGCCTCAAGCCGTCACCACTTTTTGATTTATTCTTAATCATAAGGAATAAATATGGAAACATGATGGCGATTTCTGCTGTTTATTTAGCACCATATGACACTGTGCACATCACAGTCACACATTTTAGTTGGCTATATTCATAGAAGCATGTAAATGAGGAATACCCAAACTTCTTAATTGGAAATCACAGACCATCTTTTCGCGCTTTCTACATAACTTTGCTGGAAAATATGTGTTGTTTTGACGAGTTTTATTAAAATAATGCTAAAACTGAACTATTCTTTTTTTTTTTGCAGTCGCTGGGCAGAACGGCAAGTATTATTGGACTTGCTTAAAATGAACACTCCACTATTTTCAACAGTAGTCGCGCAAAAGTAGAGCAAGGGTCAAATGAGTAGCTTAAAATACTTGTGGAGTCGCTTTATGCTTCGGTGTGGGTCACTTGACCCCCGTAGGAGCGTTACCGGCAAGGGTCGTCTGACTCCCTATAAGTGGTAACGTGATCCTCCCGATGAGAGTCTTTGCACTCTTCCTAGAGGGTCAGGGGACTATCCTAGAGCGAGCCGGCCCTGACCCACCAAGACAGTCACCGTGACTATTTAAAGAGAGTCCTGTACGTGGCAAGTCGGAACTCTCCGAAAAGAGTCACGCATACTCTTTTTTTTTTCTGTAGATGCGTGCCGCTGTAAGACAGGCTAGCAGCTCCAACCGAGGCAGAGAGATAGCTTTCAGTGGTGCTATTCGGCCCTTGCTCATAAGAAGGTAAGTACTGCGTTCTTGCGAGTGCATTAACTCAGCACACACGTAGACAGCTACACCGTACGCCCGCATGCTAGCATCTGCGAAGACGTGTAGCTCGGTGGTTTCAATTGGATGCCCTAGCGCCCTGTTGACTTGTCGTGGCAGGCGAACCTCGCTTAGCGTTGGGAGCTCGGAACACCAGGCATTCCATGCTGTTAGCTGTTCTTGCGGTAGTGGGCAATCCCAAGGATGCTTCATTTTCCAGAGATCTTGGAAAATCAGTTTAGCTCGAACGGTGAACGGCGTGAGGAAGCCGAGAGGATCGTACAAGCTAGCGAATCCTTGGAGCGTTGTTCGTCTTGTGATGGGCATGGTTGATACAAATTTGATGACGTGGTCGGCGCTCACGATAACGGAATCATTGTCTCTTTCCCAGCAAAGCCCGAGGACCTTCATTCTATGTGGATCGCCACCTTCATCTTCCAATGATAATCGGTCCGTCCGGAACTGTTCTCTTAGCAAGGAGCTGTTTGATGCTCACTTACGAACGCTAGAATGATTCTCGCCTCCGAGTAAATCCGTTGAGCCGTCTGCAGGTTGTCCGCACCGACCACTAAATCATCGGCGTAAAATGACTGTCGGTGGCATTCCACTGTTTCGGGGAATCGCTCTTTGGAGACTCGGAAATGGTGATGTAACGTTGCTGCTAGGAAAAATGGGCTGGACTTAGCGTCGAAGGGCACGCAGGTCATTCGCCAGTGAACGATTCGCGGAAATGGTTCGTGTTCTGTCGGGAGATGAGCAACCCATAGGAAGCGCAGCGCATCTCTGTCCTCCGGGCGAATCCTGATTTGAAGATACGCTTTCTTAATGTCAGCCACCATGATTATTGGATGCATTCTGAAGTTGAGCAAAAGTTTAAGTCGGCATCCATATTGGGTCCTTTCATGAGCACGTTGTTCAGGGATGGTTGACCAGGAGCATGAGATGACGCGTCAAAAACAACCCGAAGCTTGGTGCTTGGTGGTGACGGCATCACGACGAATTACTCTATGATGCGGCATGTAGTACGTATTGGGCTTGGGCACCGTGTCGTTGTCTGGAACTCGTTCTGCGTGGGATTCGTTGAAGGATGCCTTGATGGTGCCGTCATAACGAACAAGAAGATCTGGTTGCTGTCGGAAGCGACGGAGGTCCATCAGGAGCCGCTGTTTAGCGAGGTCGTAGTTGCTTTGGCCGGTTTCCAGACCAGGCTCCCGAAGAAGAAGGGGCACCTCGTAGCGCTCTCCTTTCTTGGACACGCCATTTTCGAACAATTCAAGGGCGATGCTGTCGTTTTGGCTGCCGTCAGGACTGTCTTGCACACCTAGAGAGTCGATGCACCATACGTTGGCAATTCGCATGTCCAGGGCGGTATCGCTTTCAGTGGCTTCTTCGACAGCAATGAAGAGAGAAGTAGCTCGCATTCTCGATCCTTGCGCTAGGTTGCTCAAAGTACCCTGAATGATCCATCCGAAAAGGGTTTCTGCCGCAGTTATTTGAGGGGAAAGCCGTGTTATTTGTCCGGTTGCCACCTTCCAGTAGATGTCCGATCCTATTATTACACTGATCTCGTCCTCCCGGAATGTTGTCGCTTCTGGACGTGCATCAGCCGGGAGCATACCTTGCCGTGGCATCATGGTGACGAGCTCGCCGTCTGCTGGTGGACTTGTCACTGGGCTAATTTCTCGTATTGCCAGAGCTTCTATTGTGGTCTGGTTACCGCTATGTTGGCTCCGAAGCGTTACCGCAACGCGCTCACAAGTCAGAGTCGCGGGACGTTGTGTTTTCCCGAAAATGAACAAGGTGAGACGCTCAGTGCCTCGAACGGGACAATTCAAAGCACGAGCAATGTCCTGCCTGACGAAAGAGCGTTGACTTCCTGTGTCGAGCAGGAAGCGAACCAGCACTGTCTTTTCTAGCACTGTCTCAGCAGCACGGGCGTGAGACCAGCGCCGCTAGTTTACACTGAAGTTGCTCGAGATGGGGTTGTGGCAGACCCTGATGCGCGATCTTGTGGTGCCGAGGCGTTGCCGGTACGCTGTGACCGGTTCCTGACGTTGTTGATGTCGCATAGCGAAGTCAAATGCCGTCCAGCGCATTGGTGGCACTGCAAAGACCTGGAGGTTCGGCAATCGCTGGCGATGTGGTTAAGTTTGTCGCAGCGGAAGCATAGTTTGTCCACCTGAAGCCTTCTACGTTTCTCTTCCGGAGTGAGGCGTTTGGAGCACTCCTGAATAGTGTGTTCGGGGGGGGGGGGGGGTTGCACAGCAGGCAGGGGCGCGAGTAGGGGGGTCGAACTTCGGCTGATAAAGCCGCAGTGGATGGCAGGGGTGGCTGTGATGGCCGGAATTCTTGCTGCGGATGCCGCCGGCTTGTGGACGATGTCGCTTCCTCGAGACCGCTTTCCTCCCGTATTTCTATCTGAACTCGAATGAAGTTCATGAGGTCTTTCACTTGTAACTGGGCTCCTTGAGATGCATCAGCGTTTTCCGCTAGCAGGACTTCCTTTTGCCGCTGACGATACAGGATGCTGAGGTCCGGAGGTAACGCCTTCAAGGGGATGCGCCGCAGAACCGTGCAATACTCTCCTGGAGACACTCCGAGACCTTCTAGTGCGTTGATGTGAAATGCTGTCTCGTCATAGAGATTTCTTAATTTGGTCACATCGGCTGAGCTTCGAACTGGCGCGACAGACAGCAAATTGTCTAGATGATCGTCGATTAGCATGTCGCGACGGCCGAAACGGTTGGACAAGATCTGAATGGCTACGTCGTAGTTAGCTTCGGCGAGGCAAATACCTTGGATGGCTGCTTTGGCTGCCCCAGTCAGGTATGTCAATAGGAATTTGAATTTGTCGATTTTTGGGATCCAGTCGTTGTCATGAGTGCTGACACGGTCTTGGTCGAAAAATCCTAAGGTCCCTATATTTTTAAAGGTAGCGACAACTACACGCGCGCCCTCTCGAGGGGTCCAAGGAGCAGAGATTGCAGACGACGCGCCGCTCGCTCCCGTGCATATTGCGGGCGCCTAAAACCGAACTCGGTGCTCGCTTGAACCATTAAATTATTAATATTAGTGACCTAAGATGCTCATCAGTTATCAAACTACAGGGACAATAAATTTAACGAACACGGAGCACGTTCAATATTGAAATAAAACGCGTGCGTTTCCGAAGCAGGTTCCGAGCGGGTTCCCCACAGCAGCTGTCATGCAGGGCATTTATTTTTTTTTTTCCTTCGCATACTTGGACATTCAGCGTAACTTGAAGAACAGGTGGTGTTTGGGCGAGTTAAAAGTGCTTGTTTTCTAGTCCGACTAAAATAGGCAGTTAATCTGTAATTAGAGCAGCTACAGGGGCTAGTTGGTGTTGCATCTTGGAAATTCGCGCTTTTTTTTTTATCGTACGAGGACGGACTGAGTACACACACAAACACACACAAACACAGAGCGCAAACACTGCGCTCTGTGTTTGTGTGTGTACTCAGTCCGTCCTCGTACGATAAAAAAAAAGCGCGAATTTCCAAGACAGTTAATCTCCTAATTTTCTGCCTTGGAAAATTAGCAAAGATGCTTGGCGCTGCATCTATGGTTTCAGTTTTTTTTTCTTCCAGTGTCTTGCAGTATAATTTATTCGAACATCTGAAAAGCATTTAGATATTCTAAGGAAAACATTACGCGGAATACTTCAACGAAGAAGCCTTAATCGATCTCGCACACAGCAGTGCGGCAAAACACGGCAAGGTGTGGCAAAAAACTGATCCCAAATGCTCATTTCCCTGTGAGCTTGTAGCGTTGAAGCCACCCCGTTGAGAAAAACGAAGGCAGCTTTATTGGGTTCCGAGCAACCTAATGTTAGAGATACGGGGTGTGACTCTGCATTGACTACTACGGACAAATCTACGGCATAAAGAACGTCGAAGCAATAATATCGTTGCTAAGATAATGCTCATGCATATGCACAAACAAAAGCACGTCGGCCAGGCGAAAGGCAGCTTGAAGTTATAACCATTACAAAATCACTTAGTTCGCATAGCTGGGTGTTTTCTGTGGGCACAAATTTCTTGCGACTGATTTTGTTGGGCCTTCCTTGAGCATATATTTTTGTCACCGCGAGGAACGAAAAAAAAAAGACACATTTTTTTTCTGTCCTCCGCGCGGTGAGGCAACCGAAGGCTTAGAGACCCGACATACTAGCACGTCACGCTCCAAACATTAAATTGAAACGCGGAATTCCTGCGCCCAATCAGTTTCAGGTATAAACGCTTCTAGTTTGCAACAACAGTGCGACAGAGGCGCGTGAAGTACTCTCTACTTGCTAAAATCGCCCCACTCCACGCTTGAAAACACAGTGATCCGTACATATCACCGGCACAGCGCTGCCGCCGCTGGACCCTGTGGCGTTGCATCGAACGCGACCAGCGCTTCGAGGAACGCGTTGAAAACGCATCGACGTGCTCCGCCATACGACCAAGCGACGCCCGCGTTCCTGGACGGCTGCGGCGTCCGAACACACCGGTGACTGCTCCGCCCACCGAGGCTCTAAAAGCAGGACAGACAATAAACGGGGGGCTTTTCTTGGTTTGGGGCTTGAACGCTCGTCTCTTGTCTTTTTCTTCTGCGCGTCTGCCCCGAGACTGTGGCAGTAACGCGACAGACCCTTTGGGCGGGGCGCGAAGGCGAAAAGGTCACGTGTCGCTAACCGACCTATCGCAGGGCGCGGCGGCTGGATCAAGACCTTTCGCTACTTTTGAGAGATAGAGGGACTTTAGGTAGATCTAGGTGGATCGGGCAGATCATCGTGCTCACCTTTCCGCGGATCGCGGGCACTGTTCGCAATAGCGCGCGGCGCGCGATAATGCACGCCTCCGTGGCATGCAAAAGCAAAGAGCGCAATATTTTAAAAAGATATGTCAGTGAACGCACACGTATAACTTTCAAGAAAACCAGAACGACAGTAGTAAATCCGCGCTATAGATTACGACCACAACAGCCTTACTCGGGCCGCTCTCTCTGTACACAGTTCACACGCGCGATCAGTATTTTTGTTTGGTTTGCGGCGCACCGCTCATGCACATGTCCATGCCTTGTTCATTTCGAAAAACTATGACACATGCTATTGCGAAGGGTGTAGAGATACATGTGGCTAAAGAAATGAGTCGAAGAACGCAGCACAGCGTTGCACAGGTCGCGCAGAAACGACGTGGTTTTGGTAGATAACGCGTGTTTATAATCGCAGTGGGGAATACAATGTAGATATATTGCTGTGCAAGGTTATCTTAGAAGTTTGAGAGTCACATCTCCTCTGCAATGAACACTTTTCTTGACCGCTTACCTCAGATCGGAAGCACACGCCACTAGAGAACAGCAGTTCGGCTTTGCGAGGCGATGCGCCTCGTGCAGCTGCCGTCCCGATGAGTTTTGAAGCGCGCAGAGCTCCGATATTGCGTTCCCGTCGATTTGTGGCAGTACGGTGAGGTTCACTGACCTTTCGGCGCTGGACGACGAAAGAAACGGCCGTATTTTTGTGGTCCGAAAGCTCCGCCAACGACTGCGGCTCAGCGTCTCCGTGGCCTCTCCTTATGGAGACGCTAGCTAGCAGACGATTCCACAACGGCGCCCAACAAAACATGGCGGACGCGCCCAGTGTTGCCAGAGCACCAAGCATTGCGAGTGGGCGAGGCAACAGCGGTGTGGGCACCATGCTAATCCGCTGTCTGTTGATCATGCAGTTTGCCGGCTACCTTGCTGCCTCCATGTACCGGGATGCCACCGCGCATGCTCCTAACGTCATGCAGTGGATAGCCTGGTCAACGTTCCCTCGCCGTGTCATGGATGTGAACGACAGCGCACGTGTGGACTGCCCTATCTTCCTTGCGGATAACAGCGATGGTTTCACCTTCGTTTCTTCGACTTTCACCCTGGATCCTGCACTGGACAAGACTAACGTCACACTCGACGGCCCAATCATCGACAGACCTGGTTCGACGACTGCATGGTCTACAGCTATAAAAGCGTCCCCGGCGGATTCTTTCATCAGTGGGCGAGGCAACAGCGGTGTGGGCACCATGCTAATCCGCTGTCTGTTCATCACGCAGGTATGTTACCTTGCCAATTCTCGGTGCATTCGTTCTGATGACCGATGTATGCTGCTGTTCCCTCGCCCACATGATCGCTATCAGGGTTTTGTTTATACTTCATTGTATTCTGTGCTTCTAAATGCCGCCCGCAGACTTTTACTGAGCGGTGATGTGGAATCTAACCCGGGTCCTAACACCCGTTCTCAGCGCGATGCTGCTTCACAACCCCAGTTGACAGATCTTAATACTGAACCCACGGTAGTAGAAATGTTCGCTGAACTACTAAGTGGTCAAAAGAAATTGGCTCAGGATATTGCTGAAATCAAAATGTTTCAGTCATCTGTCAATGCGAGGTTTGAAGCTTTGGAAGCTCGTGTATGTTCTCTGGAATCACCATCAACGTCTAGTAGTACGCAGATTTCGAATGATCACATGCATACTCAAATTCAACAAATAAAGAGCGCCATATCAACTCTCTCTAACAAAAATGACAGCTTAGAAAACAGATCACGTAGAAACAATATTATCCTTCATGGCCTTAGTGAAGGGCCTGGCGAGAATCGTGAGGAACTATCCGCCATCATTTCCAAGTGGTTCGACGACACTCTTAAGATTGCATGCCCGCGCATAGAAAGGTGCCATAGGCTTGGCAGTAATGTTAGAGGCCGCCCACGTCCCGTTATCATGAAGCTCTTGGATTTTCAGGATAAGGTGGTCGTGTTAAAAAATTGCTCTAAACTTAAAAACACTGGCTTCCGGGTCTCCGAAGACTTCTCTCCCCAGGTTCGTAATATTCGCAAAAGGCCCTGGGAGGCATCCGCCTGTTATAGGGATAACGATGCATCTGTCCAAATTCGTTTTGATCATGTGTTCATTGATAAGGTGCGATATGACTGGGATAGTTCATCGAATACTCTTGTCAGATCATCCACTGGCTTAGCTAAACCCGCTGAATCAACCTCTGGGGCAACAACTTCTTGACCACGTGACACCTACAATAAACTCTTCTTATTAAATATCAATGCCAGAAGTGTTGTTAGTAATTACTCCAAATTTCTTTCCCTCGTCTCCTCTTATGCCCCACACATTGCGGCGTTACTGAGACTTGGCTTCATGATGGAGTTCATGATTCTGAAATAACTCTCCCTGGCTTCAAGGTGGTTCGGAGAGACAGAGAATTCGGGAGAGGCGGCGGTGTGGCCCTATTTCTTCGGTCTCTCCTGAACTTCTCTGTACTTCCTGCACCACCGAATACTGAGTCCTTATGGTGTAAGGTCCAACTAGAAAATATGTCCTTGATTATCGGGGTCGTGTACCGCCCGCCTGGTTCTGATATAAAACATTTACGCAATCTAAACCAATTTCTACAAAGTTATGTTGCATCAGCGCCTAACATTATTTGCATGGGTGATTTTAATGCTCCTGGTGTAGACTGGTCATCTATGACAGTTAGTGGACATGAAGTATCCATCGGAAGAGAGCTAATCGACGTTTCGTTGTCTTGTGGCCTTCACCAAATTGTTAAGGACTCTACACGTAATGCTGCTGTCCTGGACCTGGTTTTTGTCACTTCATCTCTAGCTAACTCCGGTTTTGAATGTGATATTATTGATGGCGTATCCGATCATAACGCCGTATTGTTATCAGTTCCGGGTATCGTACCAAAATGCCGTTACACTTACTGCACATTTCGTGATTTTAACCATGCTGATGATCTAGCAATTACAGACGCCCTTTGCGACTCTTTTCAAGAATTTGAGCTAAAAAGCGCAACCAGTGATGTCAATACGTTATCAGCTTTTTTCGAAAGTCTTGTCAGTAAGTGTATCAATTGTTTCATTCCTTTGAAAACAAAAAAAAAACACTGAAATACCTTGGATGACTAGGGACCTCTTGCATTTGTCGCGTCGTGTGACCAGACTACGTCGA
This sequence comes from Rhipicephalus sanguineus, assembly GCF_013339695.2. Taxonomy (NCBI): domain Eukaryota; kingdom Metazoa; phylum Arthropoda; class Arachnida; order Ixodida; family Ixodidae; genus Rhipicephalus; species Rhipicephalus sanguineus. The sequence continues at coordinate 167,950,923 of NC_051183.1, forward strand.
GCAAAACGCTCTGGTGACTTAACAAAGCTCCAACAGTTTGTTAGCGCCAAAAACGAACTTTGTGCTAAAATTAAGGCAGCGAAAGAATTTTATTACAGGGTTACCTTGCCGAAGCTAATGAAAGCAAATCCCCGTAAATTCTGGAAGGCTATCCAACCATCTGGGTCTTCATCGCACACGATGACAATTGACAACGTTGCGGTTTCTGATCCACAGACAATCGCTTCTGCCTTCAACGCCTACTTCCACTCAGTCTTTACTACTGACAACTCGGACATCCCTGTTTTTCATTCAGAATCTCACCCCGGAATTGACGATGTGTCAGTGTCACTTGAGGGCGTACTCAATCTCATTTTAAATTTAGACACCAAGAAATCATGCGGTCCCGACGGCATCCCGACAGCTTTTCTAGTTAGATACTCTGTTTGGTGTAGCAGATACCTCACAATTATTTTTAGAAAATCTCTCTCGTCAGCCACACTTCCTTTCTCGTGGAAATGTGCTTCAATTCTGCCCTTATTTAAATCGGGTAATGCTCAATTATTAAGCAATTATAGACCAATCTCTTTAACAGCGCATTCATGTAAAATGCTAGAGCATATTATATTTAAACATATCATGGAATTCCTTGAAACGAACAAAATCTTAAGCACTTCCCAGCACGGCTTCAGACGTGGTCTTAGCACTATTACTCAACTTACAGAATTCGTTCATGACATCAGCAGCTCGATGGACATAGGTGACCAGGTTGACACCATTTTCATAGATTTCGCCAAGGCATTCGACACTGTCTCACATCCTAAATTATTGCACAAGTTGTTTGCCATACTAAAGAACGTGTCCTTGGTTGGCTGGATATCCGACTTTCTTTCGCAGCGTTCACATTATGTGTGCTTCAGCTCTACTAACTCACCTTCGATGCCTGTTTCATCAGGTGTTCCCCAGGGCCCCCTGGGCCCCCTCTTATTCCTGCTTTATATTAATGACCTCCCCTTGCACACCCCTGTGAAAATACGCCTTTTCGCAGATGACTGCGTCCTATACCATACTGTTAAATCTCCACTGGATCATGCCACTCTCAACAATTCCTTCTCTCACTTTTGTAGCTGGTCCAAATCTTGGCAAATGAATATTAACTTCTCCAAGACCGTCGTTATGTCATTTACCCGACGTTCATGCCCCTTGACTTTTGACTATGGTTTTAACAATGTTAGTCTGTGCAGGGTGAACGAATTCAAGTACCTCGGTATCCTTATGACACACAATCTCTCATGGTCTAAACACATTGATCTCACATGCAACAAGGCTCTTAAGAAATTAGGCTATTTACATCGTACGCTCCGTCTTGCTCCTCAAGAAACCAAACTGCTTACCTACAAAGCTCTCATTCGTCCCATCCTCGAATATGGTTGCGTGGTGTGGAACCCACATAAGAAATGTGACATCAAAAAACTAGAATCTGTTCAAAAAGGAGCTGTGCGCTTTGTATGCAAAAGATATGACAGGGATTTTTCTCCGTCGAATTTTCTTCCTCAGCTAGGTCTGACTACACTTGCGAAGCGTCGCCACGTTGAATGCCTGAAATTTCTTTACAATGTAATCAATTCTCCCCGCCTCGACACTCTAGAGAGTTATCTTAAGTTCTCCAGACCTTTGTCTACGCGGAGCGACCACGCCCTTAACATTACAACTTTTTTCACCCGCACTGACATGTTCAAATATAGCTTTTTTCCTGCAACTATAGAAGCCTGGAATTTGTTGCCCGGAAGTGTGCGTTGCTTACCAATCAAAGAATTTCTGGAAGCATGTTCATGAATGTTGATTTGCTGTTATTGTTTTGTTTTCTTTTACCACTCCTGCAATAGCCTCATTGAGGCTGCAGTATGTAAAAATTAATAAAATAAATAAAATTATGAATATACCCTATTACGTCTGTTTCCGAAAATAGAGCACGTTTTCGTCTACGCGCTGTTTTTCAAATTTCAAACATTTTTCAGTAAGTTAGAGCCTCGAGTTTAACAATAAAGCAGTATTCTTTAAAATGGCTTGGCTGATTACAAGCACGCGGTGCATTTATAAGCAACTCCCCTACTACAATTCTGTCCTTATATAGACTGTGTTGCTCCGAAGTTTGTCTCTATTCTTCGCGTCCGCGGTTCTATGCGTGCGAAACTACTGGGAGGGGGGGGGGGTACGCCAGCGGCGTACCCCCCCCCTCCCCAACTAATATCAGCAGCTCTAGAGGGTTTTGTTCTCCATTAACCAAATCTTATACCCGTCTCACACGGGCGTTTGGAAGGCCTTCCAACCGATAGTCTATTGACTCAATGGTCAAGCACGAGCTGCCATACGGGCGGTTTCAAAGGCCATCGAGTCAATAGTCTATTGAGTCAATGGAGCACCCCATGACTCCATTGAAACTTCGATGGCCATTGAGCGACGGAAGCGGAAACAACGTGAAGCGTTCGGTTCACCCATATAGCCGCTTAAAACCGGCTTGACTTGGCTTGAAGTGTATAAGTAGGTGGCGGCAGAGTAGCGTTCAGGCCGCCGTTTATTTCTGCGTGGTGTGGTGGGTGTTGGCAGAGAAGGCACTACTGGTGTTGGTTTTGAGCGTGAACTGCGTGCGCGAGAACCGCCTCTGGCCGTGGTGTAACCGTGGGGACGTGGTCGCGTTGCGTAGAGTGTTGTAGAAAGGGATTCAAGTGCAAGTCGTTGCCGCTTTTGTTTCTGCGATGTCCCCGTGTTCAGTGGACCGCCGCCAAATCTATAACAAACGATAACGAGCGTGAGATAAAGGCCATGTGTTATGCGATTTGTGAATGTCTGTAATAGTAGTGGTTCTTGATGGAAAGGAAGAACGGAGTGTCTAGCGTTACGTCCAGACGTAACTATAGGAGCCGTTGCAGTTACGTCTGGACGTAAAAATAACAAGTCTTAAAGTTACGTCCAGCGTGAGATTAGACACACCGAACCGATCGGCTCTAGTGACGCAGCGGGCTAGTGCGTGTCGTGCTCGGGTCTGCGAGAACGTTGGTTCGAACCTCGCTGTTGTCCTTCTCTCTTTTTTTTTTTTGTTTCATTAAGTGCTCCACGGGCGCCGTAATATTTTTTGTTTAAGGAAATCGCCTTCGTGGCAGCGGCGGACGCCCCAGCACACGTCGTTGACGCTCCGTACTCTTGCTGTAGTGACACGATGCCATTCGAGCACAATAGTGGAGCGACGACGGCGCACCGCGAAGCGACAGCGTCCCAGTGACACGAGCCAGCCACTGAGACTGGCAAGATAATTATTAAACTCAAGTGCTCATTGTGAATCACACGGTGGACGTAACTTTAGCAGCTGATTATGGCTCCCTGCGTCGTCTGCTAGCCACACCGTGTTCGCTAGTGTGCGAACGTCCTGCGCGCGTCCTCAGAGGGCAGCCTATTCCGTTGTGTTAGCACAGCATCAAGTACGTATGTCTGCACGATATAAACAAGCACTTCAATTTCCAAGGCTTGTATGCAGACAATAAGTTAGGAAGACACGCAAATTGGGCGAGTTGGTGAGGTTCCATGGTAAAAATATAAAGCAGCGCTTTTTTAAACACAAGACGAAGGAAAGGAGAGACACACGTCTCTTTTTTTATTGAAATAGAAAATAAATGAAGAAGTTGTTGTCACCATTGCTTGGTGACGACTACCCCTTTCCACATAGTTCTTTCGTCTTGTGTTTAAAAAAGCGCTGTTTTATATTTTTAATAAGTGAGTGCATGCACGTGTCGGTATGGAGGTCTAATCATCGTACCATCCATTCGCCAAAATCATTTCAATGTGGGTGTCACTTTGTCGTTTAAGCACATCATATAGTGCATCTGGCGTCGTCCTAAACGAAAGAAGTACTAAATGTGGAGGTGTGAATGCAGAATTTTTGAGACACAATTTTTATTTTATTTTATTTCTTTAGTACCCATAGCGCCCATAGAGGCACTACAGGGGGGGGGGGGGGGTACAGAAGAAGAAAACATGAAAGTTGCAGGTGCAAATGAAAATGTAGATTATTCTACGCCGACACAAACGTACACAGCTGCGTCGAACACAGCTACATCAAAAATGTCGTATACATTGGGAAAACAATGTAAAATAAACAGAAAGCACGGTGATAATAGTTAATGGCAATGGGAACAGTAATTACAACAAAGCGCGGCAGTGGTAAATATATAGTACAGCACAAGATGCAAAGGAAGCACTAAAAGAAAACAACACAGTTTACAAATGGGATACAGTATAGATCATGGTGATTACCAGGCGTACACATGATTTCTTTTAAGGCTCAGTGGTCAAAAGTTTCAATCATTTTTACTGCAGAAAAGAATGCGTCAGTAGACGAAATTCCTACAATTGTGGAAGAAAATCGATTCCACTGACTGATATTCTGGGAAAAAAACAGTTGCTGAAGGACGATGTATTGCATTTATATTCTCTTATCTTGTGTTCGTGATCTTTGCGTGCTGATGTGTAGTGAGGCCGGTTAATGTATACGTCACGGGGAATTCGAGTATGAAAATAATATATGCTGTGTAATAGCTTCAGTCGAAATGACGCTCTTCGCATGCTGCAGAGACTTCCATTTTAATATCGCCTTAGATTACGTTGCACTAAACTGTCTGTCATACATGGGTATATTAAGCACATATCTTGCCGCCATGGACGGAACTTTTTCTAATCTTTCTTTGTTTGATGCTGTTGAAGAATCCCACACGTAGCACGCGTATTCCAGCACTGATCTTACGTATGTTTTATATAATAACTCCCGGGTTTGCTGTGGAAATGCACGTGTATTTCGTCGCAAAAATCCCAAACTCCGACAAGCTTTACCTACGGTATAATCCACATGCCGACTCCATGATAAAGAGGGGCAAAAGTACACGCCTAGGTATTTGTATTCGCACACCATTTTTACCGGTGAGCAGTTTATTGTGTATTCGAATTCACCTGGACTCTTTTTTTTTCTGGTGAACCTCATGCACACCGTTTTCTTAAGATTTAGTTTCATTTCCCATCGCTCACACCATGCGTGTATCGCACATAAGTCGTTTTGGATCACAGAGCAGTCAGTTTCAGAGGTAATTTTGCGGTATAATATGCAGTCGTCTGCAAATAGCCTAATATGAGATTATACGTTTTCGTTAATGTCACTGATATAAAGTAAGAAAATCACACCATCTCCCGCTGAAGGGGACCATGAGGCGATGCGAAGCAGTGTTTCGGCATGTAGAGCCCGCGTTTCAGAGGGGGAGTGGTGAGAGAGAAAGGGGAGAGGGGAAGTGGAGAGGGAGATGGGAAAGGGGAGGGGGAGGTGATGTGGAGAGGGGGAGGGGAGAGGGGGAAAGGGGAGGGGAGAGGAGGAGTGGAGAGGAGGTGGGATAGGGAAATTAGAGGGGGGAAGGGAATTCGAGGAGAGGTGATCTGTAGAGGGAAAGGGGAGAGAGGGAGTGGAGAGGGTTTGCGCATGCGCAGTAAGGGTGGTCACGCCGCACACCACCACCGGATTGAACTCCGCTATAAGATGCTTCACATCTAAAAAGAAGGGGTCCCAGAACTGATCCCTGAGGCACCCCTGACGTAACATCAGTTATTGCAGACTGTTCGCCGTTTACAACTACGCATTGTCGCCTCTCACGTAAATATTCAGCAACAATCAGGGATTAATGTTAAAGCTGGACAGTTTTTGCAGTAGTAAATTAGTGCGAAACGGTGTCAAACGCTTTCTGAAAGTCGAGGAAAATACAATCAACCGAAGAGTTATCGTCCAGTGCTGCTGCTAAAACATGTGTGAACTCTATCAGTTGCGTGACGCACGATAGTTCATGTCTAAATCCGTGCTGGCTTGAGTAAATAAAGAATTACTATCTATATGCTTAACAATGGCGGTATATAAAACGTGTTCAAGAATCTTGCAGCTCACAGAAGTTAGTGAAATAGGGCGGTAGTTATTGATAACGTTATTGATAACAAAGAAGAAGAACTCGCTGGCGCGCGGTATTAAAAAGACCGACCCGCTGTTATTCTCTCTATCTTGGCGTTACGACCTCTCTCTTGACGTCGCGACACTGGTGGAGGTGCTGGAGCCTGCAACCCGATGCAGGAAAGCCTTATTCGGACACGTACCCCCAGTCCGGAGACTCAGCCTCTCGTCACGACTCCAGTACACCGATTCAGCCGGCGCCTCCTAGGCCTAAGTCCGGAGTTCTCGACTGTTCCTCATCTTCCCAGCATGGCCGCTCCTACAACATCAGCGGATCTCCTTCCTTCCCAGGTGACTCTTGAGCATCCTCACGTGCCTGAAATCTTCCGTGGGGAAGCGTATGAGGATGTCGAGGACTGGCTCGAACAGTTCGAACGGGTCGCTGTGGTGAATCGCTGGAGCGAACAACAGAAGCTTGGCCGTGCCTATTTCGCGATGGAAAATAGCGCTCGCACATGGTACGAGAACCGGGAGCCTACTTTCCAAACTTGGGCCAATTTCCGCCACAAGCTCCTCGAAACGTTCCAGAGCTCGGATCGGCGGGATCACGCACAGCAGCTGATCGAAGCCCGCGTGCAAAAACCCAACGAAACCGTTGCCATGTTCGCAGAGGACATGACGCGTCTGTTTCGCCGAGCTGACCCTGACATGCCCGAGTCGAAGAAGGTGCGTCATCTGATGCGGGGCGTCAAGGAACCGCTGTTCGCGGGCCTTGTACGAAATCCGCCGACAACAGTCGACGAATTTATAAAGGAGGCGACTGTTATTGAGCGGGCACTGCAGCAACGATGCCGCCACTTGGACCGCCTGCCCAACCACACGCCAATGAGTGCTGCGGCTCAGAACGCTGCCGTTGGCGAAAGTTCCCTGCGACAAATGATCCGGGAAATACTGCGTGAGGAGCTTCGGGCCCTCGGCGTTCCTTCTACCGAGCCGCCAGTTGCTTCTGTCGCTGAAATCGTGCGCCAGGAGTTGCGGCAAGCCTTTACATCGCCCGCACCATGTCCTGAGCCGCGTCCGTTCAGCTATGCTGATGTGGTCCGTCGTCCTCCACCTTCACCTGAGGCAACGCCCTTCCAGCCACCGCCCGCTGCCGTGCCTTGGTGGCAACGGGATTCTGCGAGACGACCACCAGTTCGCAGAACCGACTTGTGGCGCACGGCTGACCGTCGACCCCTTTGCTTCCACTGTGGGGAACCAGGCCACATTTCACGCTACTGCCGTCATCGAGATGCTGGATTTGGCAACTTTTCACGCCCCGCTTCTTTTCGCTTTGAAGACCGTCGCGCCCACGATGGTGACCGCTTGTCGACCAGCCAAGTACCGTCACCGAGTCGTCGTTGGCAATCTCCGTCACCTGTGCGTCACACTTCCCCGAACCGCCAGAGCTACGCTGACGTTACCAGAGGCCGTTCCCCGAGCCCACGCCGGGGAAACTAACTGCTGCGACCTCCGGGGGCAAGGTTGCCAATCGTCGAGACGCCGAAAAGTCCCCCCTACCGCCGCAAGAAGACGATATGACGACGACGACGAATACTAATGCCGATGACGTCGTACGGGCCGATCTCAGTGTTCTCATAGACGGACACCACGTGACAGCACTGGTTGACACAGGCGCTGACTTCTCGATTATGCGGCAAGAGCTCGCCAACCGCCTTCGGAAGGTCAAGACGCCGTGGACAGGGCCGCACATAAGAAGTGCTGGGGGTCAGCTAATGACTCCAACGGGTAAATGCACCGCTCGGCTCATAATCGGCGATTCCAGCTTCGTTGCCACTTTTGTCCTTCTACCAGAATGCTGTAAAGAGCTCATTTTGGGTATGGATTTTCTGCGAGAGTACGACGCTGTCATCAACATTCCGGACCGTATGGTGACGTTTTCCGCACATCCGTATGTCGACACCACCACGGATACCACTGACGACCGACACGTGCGTTTGCGAGTATCCGACGATGTGACGCTCCCGCCGAGATCCTGCTGCCTTGTGTCCGTATCATGTGAGCAGCCGTGTCATAAGGATGTGATAGCGGAGCAAATAGCTACGCTATTGCTTACGCAAGGTGTTTCCGTCGCGAGAGGCGTTCTGGCACTAGCTGGTGGGCAGGCAGAAGTACTCCTCACCAACTTCAGCAACGAGCGGCGTCACATCCAGAAGGGTACCGCGATTGCCTACTACGACGACATCGACCAAACGAGGGATTGTTTCGCTTTGCAACCTCACGACGCGACCACGCCTGCCTCGACGCCTTTGTCTGTCGACGTCAGCTCTACTCTGTCACCCTCTGATAGGCAGCGCCTACTGGAACTGATACACCAGTTCGAAGATTGTTTTTCGTGTACATCGAAGGTCAGGCAAACACCATTGACCAAGCACCGAATAGTTGTTGAAGATAACACGAGACCGATCCGACAAAATCCCTACCGTGTGGCTCCGAAAGAACGCGAGGAGATTCAAAAGCAAGTACAGAAGATGCTCCAGGATGACGTCATACAGCCTTCAAAAAGTCCTTGGGCATCCCCCGTGGTATTGGTTAAAAAGAAAGACGGCAGCTTGCGCTTCTGTATAGATTACCGCAAGTTAAACCAAGTCACGAAGAAAGACGTCTACCCGCTGCCACGTATAGACGATTCTCTGGATAGACTGCGGCATGCACGCTATTTCTCATCAATGGACCTACGAAGCGGCTATTGGCAGATAGAGGTCGACGAGCGCGATCGTGAGAAAACTGCCTTCGTGACGCCCGACGGTCTTTATGAATTTAAAGTCCTTCCATTCGGGTTATGCTCAGCGCCAGCCACTTTTCAGCGTTTGATGGATACCGTGCTATCAGGCCTGAAATGGCAAACATGCTTGGTATATCTAGACGACGTTATTGTCTTTTCAGCTACATTTGAAGAACATCTAAGCCGGTTATTCACAGTTCTCCAAGCTATACGTTCGGCTGGCCTCACGTTAAAACCAGAAAAATGTCATTTTGGCTTCAGTGAGCTTTCCTTCCTCGGCCACGTCGTAAGTCACGAGGGTGTTCGACCTGACCCAGCCAAAATAGACGCTGTTGCAAACTTTCCTGCACCACACGACAAAAAAGCAGTGAGGCGCTTCTTAGGACTATGTGCCTATTACCGACGATTCATCGCGGACTTTTCATCTATTGCGGCACCTTTGACACGACTCACACGAGAGGATGTTCCCTTTCTTTGGGGAGAAAAGGAACAAATGGCATTTACCGACTTACGTCAACGCCTCCAAACGCCTCCAGTTCTTGCGCACTTTGACCAAGAAGCGCCAACAGCACTGCACACCGACGCCAGCAATGTAGGCCTGGGCGCCGTACTGGTACAGTGGCAAGATGGCACTGAAAAAGTGATAGCCTATGCCAGCAGAGCTCTCTCTCGCACCGAGGAGAACTACTCGACTACCGAGAAAGAATGTCTCGCTGTGGTGTGGGCAGTTATCAAATTTCGACCATATTTGTACGGGCGCTCATTCAAGGTCGTCAGCGATCACCATTCGCTCTGCTGGCTCACTAACCTGAAAGACCCATCTGGCCGTTTGGCGCGCTGGAGCCTTCGGCTTCAAGAATTTGATATGAGCATAACTTATAAATCCGGAAAGAGACATACTGACGCCGACTGCCTCTCGCGGTCGCCCGTTGAGCCTGCCGCTGTTGATGACGAATCCATGGACGCCGCATTCTTGGGAGTCGTCAACACGGCTACTATTTCACAAGAGCAGCGCAGCGACCTAGAGCTGCTTCCGCTCATCGATTTCTTGGAAGGACGACGTAAAGACGTGCCGCGAATTTTTGCCAGAGGACTGCCGTCTTTTTGTTTACGGAACGACGTTCTCTACAAGAAGAACTTTTCTCCAACCGGCAGCGCGTACTTGCTCGTCGTGCCTTCATCACTGCGAAAAGAAATTTTAGAAGCCTGCCATGACGAGGCCACTTCCGGTCACCTAGGCTACACCCGAACGTTGTCCCGACTGCGACGAAAATACTACTGGCCCAAACTACCTGCTGCTGTGAAACATCACGTCCAGACTTGTGCTGACTGCCAAAGACGCAAAGCGCCACCCGGTAAACCAGCGGGCCTATTACATTCTGTTGAAGTACCAGCACGGCCATTCGCCCAAATTGGAATGGATTTCCTGGGCCCATTCCCAACTTCTACTGCAGGGAACCGATGGATCATTGTCGCCACTGATTACCTCTCTCGCTACGCGGAGACTAAAGCTATGCAGAGGTGCACAGCAGCAGAAGCGGCTCACTTCTTCATCGAAAACGTCGTCCTTCGGCACGGCGCCCCAACAGTGGTCATCACAGACAGAGGAACTGCCTTCACGGCGGAACTTTTGGAGTCGGTTCTCAGGCTCAGTGGTACAGCTCACCGGAGAACAACTGCGTACCATCCCCAAACAAACGGACTAACGGAGCGCCTTAATAAAACCCTCGCAGACATGCTCTCCATGTACATCGACACGGAACATAAAACCTGGGACGAAATCTTGCCTTACGTGACCTTCGCCTATAATACAGCTCGACAGGAAACTACTGGAATGACACCGTTCAGTTTAATCCATGGTCGCGAGGTCACGACAACGTTGGACGCTATGCTGCCGCACGAGGGTGACGACATTGATACCGACTCTGAAGAATTTACTCAGCGCGCCGAGGAAGCCAGACAGCTCGTCCGCGTACGCATTGGTCATCAGCAACATAAAGATGCGAAACGGTACGACCTGCGACACAGATTCGTTACCTACACACCAGGCGACAAGGTATGGGTCTGGATCCCAATACGTCGACGCGGACTTTCTGAAAAACTGCTGAGACGCTACTTTGGTCCATACAGAGTCATCCGACGCTTGAACGACGTGAACTACGAGGTCGTTCCCGACAGTGATTGCTGCTCCAGTCGCCGGAAGCATTCACCCGAAGTCGTGCATGTCGTGCGGATGAAACCGTACCTGTCCAGCTAACTCTGGTTGGGTTCCAGTGCATATGTGCGCGCTTTTCTAAGTAGAGCGCCTAGGCTGTGCATCGGGACGATGCCTCTTTCGGAGGGAGGCAAATGCCACGTGCGTGCTATGAGAAAGACGAAGACGACAGCGCAAAGGCTCATACGCGTTATACAGGAGCCATAAAGAACAAAGAAGAAGAACTCGCTGGCGCGCGGTATTAAAAAGACCGACCCGCTGTTATTCTCTCTATCTTGGCGTTACGACCTCTCTCTTGACGTCGCGACAATATGCTTAACAATGGCGGTATATAAAACGTGTTCAAGAATCTTGCAGCTCACAGAAGTTAGTGAAATAGGGCGGTAGTTATTGATAACGTTGCGAGGGCCAGATTTATGTATAGGAGCAACCGATGCCATTTTCCAATCAGTCGGAAGAGAACTGTGTTTTAAGGACTTTTCGTAAATAACTGTTCGCAATCTCGTGAAGTGTTGGCGATTTAGAAATCCTTGTGATACCAAGCATGAACTATAGTCTGCAAAGGCCGGTTTGCAGTAAAAAAGACCTCAAGTCACGCACTTCTAGAGATGTACACGGATTCATGCAAACAGAAAAGCAGAGTGCACAGAGTTCCACTTCAACTAAATTACACAAAAATACAAGCTTTTTTTTGTAGCCGCTACACTAAGAAGTATATTGGTTCAGTCGCACAACACCATTTATATTGTGGTATGGGCAGAACACAAACTAAGCACGTACAAATAAAGCAAGAAAAAAACATCGAGCACAGTGGAAAACACGACTGTCGCCGAAGGCCAGTACCCCATTGATTGGCAGATTGCACTTCTCACACACGTAATAGGAACGTTAGGACGGCTTCGTGCATTCATGTGGCAATGGAGGGCGTATATACCACCATTGGGCTGTAGTCAACGCGCTTTCATCGCCGACAGTGGGCTAAAACCGCTCACAGTGAAGCGCCGCTGTGTACACTTGGATATGTGCCGCCGACCGCCCATCCATACTACACTGCTAACGCCGCGACGGTGAGTCCAATCTCGCAACAATGTGTTGCGAGTAGTCCAAGTAGGCTGCACCAACATAACTGGACGGAAGGAGGCTTTCTAAAGACGACATTTATGTGTACACAAGCGGGGCAGCTGTACCGATTGTTATTGTATGGACGTAACCCTAGTGGACGTGTGATAGATCAACACGGGCACGCAAACCGTACTTACATAAAGTTCGAAGAAGACCTGCAGTTATTTCACTAACCGTGATTGCCGTGAGGTTGACCGCCTCAAGGAAGCTAAGGAAAAGGCAGCACCCGAGACGGTGGCTGAAGGCAGCGTGGCTCCGGCGGAGGCCGAAATTAACGTCTTCCTAAAGTGCGTCAGCTGGTCTGTCTCGACAACAGAGCTGCTGATACGCGAAACAGTCCGGCAAAACAAACCACGCACGTCTCAATACACAAGTGATGCTGGTAAATCGGTGATATGACAGTGATACTGAATGTATGGCCGCTTAATTCAGCGAGCGACCGTGGTGAACGTTACAGTGGCTAGGTGTAAACGTCTAACCTTTCACACCGACCACAAGGTGACCACCCCTAACTTATGTCAAGTATTCTCAGGGACAGTAGATTGCAAACAGCAAGGATCGAGTTGTTTTAGTCTGCGCATAGGACGCGTAACCACGGAGGAAGAATTGTACCGTGGACACCGTGGACGTAACGCTAGCGGTGGATATAGTTACGTCTGGGCGCAACGATAGCGACGGCTACAGTTACGTCACGTAACCCTAGCCGCACCGTTAAATAAAAGTGATGGTTCAAGTACACTTCGCCCAAATGACTTTCCAACTGTAAGCGATCGATCCACGCAAAGCACGCACTTACCACACATACATGTCAGCCACAGTACAAGCTGTGCGTCAAACAGACATTCACAAATCACGTAACTCATGGCCTTTATCTCATGCTCGTACAGCTCGTTATCATATATCTTATAGGTTTGTCAATGGTCCACTGAACAGGGTGACATTGCAGGAACGAAAGCGGCAACGACTTGCTACGACTTCTACAATATACACAACGCGATACTGTCAGAGGCGGTTCTCGTTAATGTACACAGTTCACGCTCAATATCAACTCCAGTAGAGTAGTGCTACAGTGTTCTTAGTAGTGCGTAGTGCGCAGTAGTGCGTAGTGCGCCTCCTCTGCCAACACCCACCACGCAAGCCACACAAACGGGCCGTGCAGAGCACGCACTTACCACACATACACGTACGCCACAGTACAAGCTGTGCGTCAAACAAGACATTCACAAATCATGTAACACATGGCCTTCATCTCATGCTCGTACAGCTCGTTATCATTGCTTATAGATTTGGCAGTGGTCCACTGAACCGGAGGACATCGCAACAAGAGCGGCAACGACTTGCTACGTCTTCTACAACACACAGTTCAGTTCACGCTCAATATCAACACCGCTGTACGTCGTCTGCTCAACGCCACGCGCCCTAGAGTCACTGGAAAATTTCAGAGTACCGCAGGGGTGAGACAGCTGCGCATATTGCACATTTTTGATACGATTCCGTTTTCCTGCGCCAAGCTGCTCCGAAAGCATAAAAATTGCAAAAATTGCGCCGAACTGCGCTGAAACGGCCCCGCAAGCAAGAATTTTCAAGCCTGCATCAGTTTCAGCGTGGGAAAAAGTAACTTTAGAAGCAGCGCCAGGGATACGTTCGCAGAACATGTTAACGCGCCCAAGCGTGTCCTTCTACGCGCCTTTGTAATGGAGGCTTCCATAGTGCTGTGGTAATCGCCTCTGAGTGGTTGTAAATACAGTCAACTGCCGATTTTTCGGACTCCCTAGGGACCGCGAAATCGTCCGAAAAATCGGGCAGTCCGAAGAAACAAATTCCTGCTTTTTTTATTCTGCTCAAGTGGTCAAATCGCCACAGCCCCATCCGAAATAGCTTTAATGCCTCCAAGTACAATTATCAGGCATTTTGGTGCGCGCCCAGGCTCTCGCAAATACATTCGGTACCTGCCGCGAACCCCGGCTAACTACGCACGTGCCAACCGCCACTTTTGCGACTCGTGATGAGCGCCGCTGATAATAGCAAAGCGCGGAATATATTACGGCTATCTCGCATGAAGCATTTGTAAACGATGACGCGGAACACAAAGACTGTGGCGGAAGAGCGGACGACTCGTCCGGCTTTCCCCGATGCGTGTGCGCATATGCGCACACACATCGCCAAATCGCCGCCGATACGCAGCATTCGCTGCCGCGTCAAGCCAATCGTTTCTAGTTGTGTGCAGCACATCGCCATATAAGCTGACGCCGTCACTTTACTGTTGCTGTATCGTACGCACGCATTTATCATGAAAGGGTTCGTGATGCGCACTTAGTTCCTGACCGCACACGGGCTCGGCAATGGCGAGCTGGTTTCGTCCGCGAAGGCAACGCGTCTACGCGGCGCACTTAGCGGTCTCGCACAAAGAGGCAGCAAGAATGGCGGCGCGGCGCATTTTGGTTCTCGCCTATTAAATGCGTGCAGTACGCATGCAACTGCGCTAGGCCACGTGCACTACAGAGCAGTTAACTGAAGATGCTTATCGTAAGGGTTGTCAGCGATTAAGCCGTAGTGGCACGTTTGCCAGCTGCTGCCATCCTCCGTTCATTTACGCTGCACGGCGCCGCGATAGCGGCCCCTTTGACTTTCTGGTCTGCTTCACCCCATAACGCTTCGGCATTGCGGCAAAGCTGACTTTCGGACTCTGCTACTGTCTCAAACAGATCGACTCGCGAAAGCGCTGGTTCGAACCTACGAGATGATAGACGCGGCAGAGGTGGGGGCTTCAAATAATGCCTTTCGGACCTGCAGTGGCAGGAAGTCCGAAAAATCGGACGCAAATAGCTTCAGCGTCCGAATTTTTGGACGTTCTAATACATTGAAGTTTATGGGGCGGTGACGGTGCCGCGAGAGCGTCCGAATTTTCGAGCATGTCCAGAAAATCGGGCGTCCGAAAAATCGGCAGTTGACAGTATATGTGACCCCCCCCCCCCCCCCCATGCCTTCATGGGTGGCCGCCATACCGCTTTTGTCCTTTCCTGATGTTACACGTGAAGGCGTCGCCGCAATCGCGTGCTAGTAAGAATCGTTCATTGACCGTCAAAGACCTACTGCTATGAGACTACAATTCTTGTGCAATCAGTTTTTTTTATTATTTGAAAAATGTGATGTTTTTTTCTTTTTTTATTTTCAAATGTAAAGTGAACCTAGTTAAAAAACTTTTTTCATCTATTTCATATGTTGTTACCCGGGTTATATAAATTGCGTAGTTTGTAAAAAGGTAGTGTAGTTCATACCTGGCAATAATCTGTTAAAAAAAGCTTTCTCCAAAGGCTCTTTGAACGTTATATGTATTCTAAGCCGATTAAAATGTGCGTTTCTTCCTCCAAGTTGCTACAAATTTGTTTTTTTTTTTTTTCAAGCTTCAAAAACGGCATAATAAATGCCACTAACTGCTCCCAAACAAGGTTCTCCTGCTCCTAAATTGAAATTTTGCTGCTCCCAAAACTGCTCTCAAATCGATTTCAGCCGTCTCACCCCTGGTACCGCAAAGGTAGGCTGCACGCGGGCAACATTGGGCGGCGGCGGCCATTTCCCTTCCGGACCGTCCGGCGCGTTGGTAGTGTGTGTTGAGAAGTAACCGATCTTTTCGCCTCGATGCCGTGTTACGCTCGGCGTAACTGCAATATGTGCGTGTGTGTTTCTTCAAAAGGATATTAGAAGTGATTTCGAGTCATCGACAGTCATGAATCGACTGCGCAGTAAGCGGTGTAGCTAATGAAACGTGCGGCGAATGTTGCCATGTGCTCGCGAGCTGTCTTCGTGGCTTCATCGCTCTCCTTTCGTTTCACGGCCGGGTGTGTTCGCAAGGTCCGGAGCTGTATCGTTGCATTTGCGTAATGACCGTACTAGATGCCCTTTACTTCGACACTTGGTGAATGTTGACTGTTTGCGCTAGCTTTGCAGTCGGTGTTCAGGTTCACTTCATAGCGCATTCGAGAACATTATCGAACATCGAGAACATTCAGCATTGCGTCCTTCGACTTATTGCTGACGCATACTTTACTTGCGCACCATTCTTGCTGTTCAGCTGGGTGTTATTTGTAATAGAAGTGGTGTATGTACGGTAAGTGGAAGTTGTGCGTGAAGTATTTGTCTCGGTTCGGAACGCCAGCAGCCGAACGCACGGGTGAATCGGCGTGCGGTAGCAGTGGCGTAGCCAGGAATTTTCTTCGGAGGGGGGGGCTCACGTTGCAGCGCAACCTCCTCATCGAATGTTTCGAACGACTAAGTATATGAATAGCACGTATTACCTGTGACAATTTGTATTATATGCTGCAAATCACTTCTTGAATGCTGCGCACTGTCAAGAACATGTAAGAAAACAAGTAAGAAATTATTGCAGGAGGGAAATACACAGGGTTACACGTGCGCGTAGAGATAGACAACTGGGCAAAGAAAATTGACACAACAGAAATAGAAAGAAATAAGTTCACGCCGTAATACATTCGCCAGTAATGTTCTGAAAAATGCTTCGGTAAGATAATCCGCAATTTGCTGCCGTAGCTGATTCTACTGGGTTATCGAGTGTGGGGAAAGTGAGCTCGAAAAGACGTTCGTTCCACAAATAATTTTCCTTAATTTTAACGATGGTCACTTATATGAGATATGCAATGAGGCGTTAAAGGTAAGCTTTCTTATTTCCCTATTTATCTTGCCCATGCTGGGGAAAAAAAATTGAAACGCATTCCTAACCTCGTGTTCTTTCTGCGTGTGCTTAAAAGGGCCCTGCAACAACTTTTCAGCATGGTCAGAACACGCGAGCGAGACGCTATAGCTCCTCCGTTTCCTTCCCAGGCCCGCCGGAAACCCAGCACGCGGCCTGTAACTTACGATTAATTCTCAGTCAGCTAGAATAGAGCACTGCGCGGGCTCGGGCCTACCCGAAAACCCGGGCCCGGCCCGGCCCGTGGGCCGGGCCGGGCCGGGTAAAGTAGTTCTCACGGCGGGCCCGGGCCGGGCTCGGGCCTGAAGCTACGGGCTTAGGGCCGGGCCCGGGTTTGAGGCCGTGGGCTCGGGTCGGGCCGGGCTTGGACTTTGCTGGGTTCTTAAATGAACACTATAGTGAAGCACTGATTCGGTTTAGACTGATAAAGTGACGTCTAAGAACTCGAATCTCATACATCTCACCATGGTAATTTTATTATCAGACGAGAAAATCAAGGTCAAAATTCTATTTTTCTAAATATCGCGCCGAAATATCCGAGCATGACGCCACGGATTTCAAACTGTATTTGTCGTATTTGGGGACATTGGCTGTATAAAATTTGCTGAAACTTGGTATGGTAAGTCTATGGCCCCCTCAGAGGTCAATGTAATTCATTTTTAGTGATTAGGAACTACGTAGACCCCATTAGACGCCGTCAGAATGTAAGATGTTACGGTGTCTGCTACGCGAACTTAAAGCGGGCGTCGCCACCGCATTTACCTTTTTGCGCGTTTTCTCACTTACCAACGTGGTGATTTAGGAATTGCTAAAGAGCAATTTACTGATAATAGAGAAATTGTTTTTCTTTCTAGTGCCCCTTCATGTTTGTTCCACATACGTTGTGCATACGTACATATATGTTTCACATTTTCTCTCGAAAAAAAAAACGCTTTTTTTATGTGGGGCAAGCTCTTTAGAGAAATTTTATTAGAGACAAGTACTGAACTTCTTTTGCTCCTTGCATATGGGGCTACTTGATTTATCTAAAACGGGCGAGCTATATGTAGTTATACCAGGCGCTTATATAGTTAACGTGTCGTTATTTTGTGCTTTATTTGCATTCGTTATGATTTTATATCCCAAATGTTATTCTGTAATCGCAGTAATAAATGTAATATAATAAATATATACCCGTAACTTATTGCAAGAGCGATCATAGAGCTCCAAAGCGAGGAAACGTTCTTGAAGTTTCCAGCCCTCCACTAAAACGAAAGGACTGCACACAATCTCGTTACATAGAATTCCTATACAGAGACATTCTTTTTCCGCGGATTCGTCACGGCCCGGAGTGGTCATGTGACGCGATATGGACGTGCACAGCCTGCTTGGTGTGCCCAATTTGTTAATATTTGAACTTTCGCCTTTTTTCGCTATATCAGGTGTCTCAAACCCACCTCAGCTAATGGGCCGCATTCACGAAAATTTACTCCGGCAAGGGCCAGGACAGTAACGCAGCTTAAAAGCGCGGGGGAGGGGGGGGGCGTTAGAGGAGCTAGGTCGTACCAAATGTCAGCTAACGTTGCCATTTAAAAGAAGAGCTTTCCCATATGTCACATATAGGTCGTTTGAAGGGTATTTGGCGGCAGAATTCCAACAACATATCAATACCTATCTTCAACATGACTAAAATCAGGACGCCGATTTTGAAATATAGAGTTTTGTTTCACGGTTAGGTATCAACACATGGTGGCAGCAGGGGTTGCCTCACGACAAAAAAGCTTCAGACTTCTCATGGCTGTGTAGCTTAAGTACATACTTATAAAGAAAATGAAAAATTCGGACGAAGACAGTCATGTGCGGGCCGCGGGCCTTTAGGGAGAGGCCCACGGGCTAAGTGTTTGGGTCCCCTGCGCTATACAGGTATAGTGTGAGAACTATATGACACTGCCACAACACCGTTGGAATGTGCAGGAATGGCATAGGTTCAAACAGCATAAGGCGTGAGGCAAATTATATTCGCTTGACGAAATATCAGGCTTGAAAAAAGACAATTACGAATTCCGTGCCGGGTGATGTCCCTTCACCTCGAACCATAGGCATCCAATGAGTAAGCGTAGAGAAACTTACTCGCGCCTTTATTACCAGACTGTAACGAACACCAAAAATAGATCGAAATAGCTTCGTCCACCTCTTGCCAGTCCTACCCGCGTAGTGCAGTGGTCACCTTCTACCAGTACAACATCGTTAGGAAGGCATAGAGTATTATGATACGGAAGAAAAGAAGAGCGCAGTGCAAGCAGTGCATAACATACACTGCTGAAAACTGTAAGCAGAGGCGCTCAAAGAGGAGTTTTATAAGTGATACTGAAGAGTGTGACGACGTTCGGGAACGATAGAAATGAAGGGATAAGCTGCACAACTACATTCATTCTGCAGATGTCCACAAAGACATCCTAAATTTGCTCCAGTGGTGGAAGTTAAGAACGACTGCCGACGCCTTCACATTTCGCAAGGCAGATGTGCACCCCTGCGGCTAGCGCATGCAGTGCAAGAAACTTTAGCGCGACAGGATATGTGATACAACGGCGGATGGCGTGCTTAAAGCCGGAATCTCTATATAGTTTGATTTTTTGAACAATAACACGTGAAGAAATAAACTATAAAATATGCCACAAAAGACTTGTGGACTCTATATAGCCCTGGTGATATATGAAATATATATGATATATGAAAAGAATGCTACCACAAATATTTTTTCGTCCTTTCGGCTGCCTATACGTATTTCTAAAAGTACACGTGGTGCACATGGTTTGTTCTTTTTATCTAGATTAGTGTACATACAGCAAGGTAATAAACTTGGCTTCCTCCATCTTGCTGTGGCAAGGTGCTGCCATGCTGTAGACAGGTGTTACATATCCGAAAGGGTGCTCGATTGGCTTTGTCGTTAGAGCATGTTTTATGTTTCAGTAAAGAGCGCAATAAGGTGTTGTGTTCTCTGTCTCCTCTCTTTTTATTGCAATTCTTATCGAAACTGAACTCATGCTGCAAATCACTTTTCGTGCTACAATATCTGCTACAAAACGCTCTTGATGATCCGTATTGCATTAGCAAGAAAAAAAAAAGTTATAGTATACCATTGCCGAACAAACGTTCATTGTACCCAGTATTTCCACTCAACTCTTTCCACTGTGAGCCCCTTTTTACACGAAATTACCGTAGGTTAAAGTAGAATTGTTAGCGAAATATTCGCCAACAAAGAGTAGATATTCGCTCCTTAAAACACCTTGCTGTAGATTCTACGTTCTGGCAACACCACCTATATTATTGGCTCTCGGGCCTCTGTCGGGCCTGATCTGCCGTCGGGCCGGGCCGGCTAGGCGAAATTTTTTCTCGGGTTCGGGCCGGGCTCGGGTCGCGTATTGAATCACTGGGCCGGGCTCGGGCGGGTAAACTTGAACGAGGTGCGGGCCCGGGCCGGGCCCGGGCCGGAAATCACGGCCCGTGCAGTGCTCTAAGCTAGAATTTGTCCCCTATTCTATCGACAAATGATGCCATAAACCGAAATGACTGCGCCATGAATCTGTAATACACTCGGAGGTCGGTGGCTGATGCGTAGGCTGCACAGTTACTGCGACCGCCGCGGAAGGCCTCCATGTGCCCGCGCGCGCGCTCGCGATCACACTGAAAGCAAGTCGCACGTTCACAGAAAAAAAGAGAGAGAAATTGCCCAGGGCCATGATGCGCGATACGACACGCACCTTCTAGCCCCTTTGTTTTCGTTCGCTTCGAGTTTTAAAGACGATGGTCTTCCTTGGGGAACTTAAACATTTTGCTCTGTCATTCTGTCTGTCCGTCACACAATTCAGCAGTGCAGCTGAAGTTTAACCACTTACTCAACGCCCAGCCATCTTCCAACACCTTCCATTAGCGCTCATGCGTGAAAATCGAAGAGGCTCACGTGTTCTAAGGAATAGGGGTTATAGTACAAAAATATAATGTGCTTACCTTTGCTGGCTTCGGTGTCATGGCTTCGACGCTTTGGCGCAGGTGAAAAAAAGGACGATATTCTTTTCTGCGACATGACCGCACAACTGAAGCGCCAAATCTCTTCGCGTCGGTGCTGTTGCGACTCGGGTAGCGTAGCCGTTGGGACCACGAGTGGGTGCTCGACCACGTCGGCTGGTGCGACTCCCTAACAATCGGACCTGCACGGCCTTAAATTGGGTAGCAGTCTGTAGGACCGCCGTCAGAACTGGGCGCACGATTGTTGTTGTTTTCTTGTTTACTTTGAGCGGAAAACTTGGGAGGCCACGGCGGTCGGGGTGCTGCGTTCATTCCGGCGCGCAGCGCGACTTGGGCGGCTTTTGGTCAAAGCAGATGCGACCGGATGGCCCCTGACCGCAGGCTTCGAAGTGCCTGCGCGTCGCCCCGCAAAGTGCTTGGGCTCCGGAGATGAGGGAGCCCATCTGGTTTCTTGTCGCACTCAGGACAAAGGAGCCCGCTTCCACGCGGGCGGTGGCTGGAAGGGTTGGAAACGCCGTCGTAATGACCTCCCTAATTGCCCAGCGATGCCTTCCGGCTGCGCATGAATGGGCCGCTTCCAGGCCCCGGCGCGGCGGTGGCGAGGTGTCGCATCGGTTCGGCCTTGGTTCGGCCCAACCGTTTGCTGTTCGCGCGCTTCGCGGTCGCCACCCTAGGAGGTACAAGATAATGTGGTCTGCTTTTTCGGCACCGTGCGGTCGCCGGAGGCATTCGTCATGTGTTTCGTGCATCAGGCGGCTCAGACGGCAGCTAGGCCCTTGACGCTAGAATGCGTGAACGGCGAGGAGCGGGCACACGTCGCGGGGGTTACGGGCGCCCAGTCGGCACCTTTGATAATTGTTTGTGCACTGACATTCCTTCGGCGCGATAACCATTTCCGCACTTTGCTTTACAGTCTGGTTCGGCAGAATCGCTGGAGTGGGAGTTGGGGTAACGAGCCCGTAAGTGGTGCCACGTGTAACGTTTTGCGCGGAGGCGGGAGCAGCGAAGTGGCTCGAGGGTGGTCGGAGGGTGGTGTCCTTTCAGCAATGGGTTGGACATGGCACCAGGGTTGTTTTCTTAAGGTCGTTTTTCTTTTCTTTTCTTATCACTGCACGCGTACATTTGACAGCGAGTCTACTGAAAGAAATAAGTTTTATATGCACATAGAAAAATAAAACATATCATTTTATGTCACTTTTGTATATAGTTGTCGCATTAACAGCGAAAGCAGTGAGGCACGGAATGCTAAATATTTTTTGGCGCGTTCTTTTCCGCGCGATTTTTTTGTGACCACGGAAAAAACACGTGAAAAAAAGTACTCGCGCCTAGCGATAAAAAAATGTGAAAAATAATCCCTGGGAATTTACAGCTCATCTGAACTGGCGATAAAAAGATCATTCGCATGGAGTCTGTGAGCGGACTGACTATTCGTCTGGCGAGGTGATCTGTGAAGACTAAAAAATTCGGCAGATCCCACGTACCGTGGGAGTCGATGTGATGCGAAGCATGCGGTGGGAAGGTGACTGTGGTGTAATTTTGTTTTTTTTTTACTGAGCGAAACGTTACAAAATGACGCTAAAGATTTGTATAAATTTTATACGCACACATATATGTTGAAGAACCGCATATGTGTTATATAACCAGTTGTTTACAGTTGGATAACGCTGGCAACGGCAACGTGGGTATTATACCAACACCAGAAGCCGTAAGCTGGTATGCAGTGCTTATACTTGTCCCTTGTGATAGAGAACGCACGCACGTTTCACGAACCCGTGTGCATGTGTGGAAGACGTTCCTGGCAGTTCTTGAACAAGGTCATCATCCCCGTGATCAGTGAGCACCAGCAGTTGGTCATGACTTGTTATCGGATCAGGTCGTGATCGCGGTGACGAGGGGTCAATGTGTAGTGAATTATGAGGTATAGTACAGCCGTTGGAAATCGTGGATGCCTCGGTGATTTCGTCGACAAATTGTCTATAGATAGAGCCGGCAACATGTTGGAATCTGAAGTCACCCTTCGCGTTGGTGAGGTATGGGCCGTCGAGGCTGGTAGGCCTGGATAGTGCTACGTAGACCAACATCAGTGGATGGCGCTTGTCGTATTCGTGGACTACCTGGGCGTATGTGGCCTACGTAGCCTAGTCTACAAAGCGGCTGTCAATCAATCTGACATCATCCTCGGTCAGCATGAGGCCATCGACCAGCCTCATAAGAAATGAAGAGGACACTGCGTCGTTCTGGCGGACTAAGTGCACTTTACGGTGCGATGATGTGAATATCATACGTAACTTTCGTTAATGTATTCCTCCGGAGTCGAGCAATGCTTAAAAATAGCTCGCTCAATCATAGGGATACAAATGTAATGTTTAGTAGACTGCTATAAAAGCGGAGCTAACATTGGAACCACAGACGTTAATCTGATATGCCGTCTGTATCGTAGAAGAATACGCATCGTAGGAGTATCATGTATAGTGTTTATTGCTTTCTTGTAAAATTAGATAACAAGCACCAAAACCACAACTGACGTTGCACCGACATTACGCCTGCAGAGGCTGTTTTTCCAAACCAGTTTGTAGACTTGGCATGGCTCTGTGGCAGAATACCTGATTGCCACGCAGAATGCTTGGGTTCGATTCCTGCTGGGATCCTAATTTTCATTCTTTCCATTCGTCAGGTCAACGCTGCCGATGTCGGTTTTTCTTAACGCTCTCGCATTTAATGTCTGTTTTCGCCGTTCCTGGGTAGATATAAACTGTCAATCACCTGTGGCTCATACCCATGCACCGCGGCCCGTGGTAAGCGGGTATGTGCCACAAGTGTCTGGAGGAAAGGGTTTGACGACGTACGCGACAGGATTTTCACTTTATTCATGTCATGACCCGACAGTCGTATTCACCCAATCATGTTACCCTCCCATGCAAATTTTGGTCGGCACCAAGTTAACGAGACGATCATGAGAGCCCCCAGACGTAGGCGGCTAGATAGATAGATAGATAGATAGATAGATAGATAGATAGATAGATAGATAGATACGTAGATAGAAACGCTCAAAGTGCCAGAGGTTCGCTAAGAAATGCTTCGCATTTAAAAGTTCTGAACTAATACGGCGATCTGGGCGAGTTGGTGTACTAACATCTTCGGGGAAAATGTGCAGCGCGGCACGGACGAAGGACAAGCGCTCGTGTTGTGCGTTTCTTGTCCTTCGTCCGTGCCGCGCTGCACATTTTTCACGAAGAAGACTAAAAAGTTGCCTTGAAGTAACTGCATGGAGAGTAAATGTTAGATCCGGGGACGTTAGTCATTAAAAAATTAATGTAATTAAACCTGCGTCGCCTTGTAGAGCTTCTAGGATAGGAAGGACACAATGGCAGACGCCGGCTGCGTGAAAGTAAGGTAAAATAGCAATAATCGGACCACAGTCAATTTTCTTTATATTGTTCAAAAAAACATGGCTGATCCCTCCGTCATAGGAATCGGTATAACACGAAAGTGAAACGTGTCTTCACAGAAGTAGTGCTTATTGTGTAATGATATATCAGAGCTTGTACAACGTCTATTCGTGTTTGGCAGCTACAGCACCGTTTGACGTGGACGCACCCATGTTGACAGCATGTCTCTATCGCGTCGACTAACGCCCATGGTAATGATTAAACTGTTGTGGTAGCTGACGGTGTGAACATATATTTGGACACAGCGAATCGTGAATCCCGCGTAAAGGTGATATCAACAAGCTCATAATCAACACTGGTACCCGGTATGCACTTCTTCAAAGCGTCGTCAATTAAGGAGAGAAACGGCACGGTGTGCGCTTTCTAGTAATGGGTAGCCGACGCCTGTGCTCATGCATACATAACACGCACTGCGCTTCAGCAAAACGGGAGGTAGAGGTTCGTAGCCTGAGCCGCAAACGCATGCGTCCCGCTGGCCTCTGTCTCGCAGGCGCTGCTCTCGCTCCAACAAGGCACGACATTCGCCCGTCGAAATCGCGTCCTTTCTGCAACACATATTGCAGCAGTTTTGTTAGTCGGTGCCCTCGCAATTGAAGCAGTCGGCGGCGGAGAAATCCCGTTGGTGCACGTGGAAGATGCACTACTCCGATGAGCCGACGCACGCTAACACGAAGCCAAAGGCAAAGAACATAACTGCGTCAAGGGTACCTCGGCGACGCCAGCGCGGCCACTCTACCTCTCTGGTATCGAGACGCTTTAACCAAATATACGGCTCTGGCTTTAACCATGACCTCAGATATCGCGTGCAATCTCGGAGTAAGCGCTAGTAAGTGTCGATCGTGAAGTATTACTTCTTTTCACCTCTCACAGACGGCGGCACCGCCCCGCTCCGCCCGCCGCGAAAGAGAATGTGTGAAAGATATAAGGCGCGTTCGCGCCGTGCCTAGCATCTCCCGAGATGGCTTAGCGGGTAGCGCGTCGGGCGCTTGCCGTCGCGGCCGCAACGTCGTGGGTTCGATTCCCAGCGGGGTATGTTTTTCTTGGTTTTTTTCTTTCTCACCCGTTGGTTTCCATTTTATCAACGTCATATCCGTGACAGATGTACTTGGTGGACCCCGGCATAAAACACTTTCGTGTTAAAAGAAAAAGAGTGATACCCTGTTTCACAAATTGCATGGTTGAAAACAAATCTCGCAGAAAAGCTACCATCCAGAACCTTTTAACTGTCCATGGTATTGTCGTGCTCAAAAAAAAAACATTTTAGACGACAACCTGGTTGGTTTTCGGTGAAGGTGGTTATTTCGGACGGCGGTGTATAATAGAACGAAAAAAAATTCAAGGGGTGGCGGGGAGGCTGAAGCCCAATAAATCTCACCCCCCCCCCCGGGCGACGCCCCTGGTCGGCGGTGAAAGACAGCACGAAAAATTTCGGGGGGGGCTGAAGCCCAAACGACGAATACACAGAGAAGAAGGAACACGAACACCAGCGCTGTCACGAAGAAGACTGTTCGTGTTCCTTCTTCTCTGTGTATTCGTCGTTTGCGCTGAAAACCACTCATCATGTTTAACGCAATCCAACTCGCCCAAATGTCGGTTCTTCGGCTGAAGCCCCATAAGCCCCCCCCCCCCCCCCCCCCCCCCTGGCTACGCCCCTGTGCGGTAGGTAATGTTCATCTTATTTTGCGAATACGTTGTCATTCTAACAGATGCGTAGAAAACAGGCCATCAAAAATTATTGACGTCACTACTCAGTTGTTTCATTTCCTATTTTTTGTCTCCTTAATATTCCCAACGTTGTAGTGCATTTGCAAATATTTTGCTGTGTTCCGACAAAGTTTTTTTTTTTTTTTTTTTGGCGTTGCCAGCCCGTAAACAGCGGGGGTTCGGTTTCTGCACTGCTTTTAATTTCAACTTTGTTTTCGTAATGCACTCTTGTTAAAACTTCCTCGACGCAGTGCTTTATGTTATTTTGATCAGAAATAGCACATCCCAAAAAGTTTTAATGCGCATGCTACTGCAACACAGTATGTATATAGATCTAGGGCTCGCATGAAATCGATTCCCTCAATGCGTGGGAGGATAAGCCTTTTTTTTTCTGTGACCATTTCTCACCCACTAAATAGTATTGTAAGGGTACGCTCGGCGCAATGCAGCATTAGCAACAAAAAAATAAAATACGCTTAATAACATCGCCTTATACCAAGTTTATCAACAGAGTTCCACGCTTCAGTTTTGCGCAGTGGCAAATGATCATGCGATAATTGCCTTCAAGGTATACAGTAAACAGTTATTATTTTTATTAAGTCTTCGATTTCGCTCTCGGGCGTGACACGCTTATAACTCGAAATGCATGCACAATCTGTTCCAGACCCGTAGCCAGGGGGGGGGGGGATTTTTATGATACATGGCGTTTTACCAAAAATAAAGAATGAAAATAGGCGTTTTTTTCACATAGTCAAGTCTTTCAGCAAGTGCCCCCCCCCGAAAAAAATTCCTGCCTACGGGCCTGATCAGTTCAGCCGAGTAAATAGAAAGGTATGTAGTATGTAGTTTTCAATATCGCTGAACATGGCGAACCGAAAAGGTGAAGTATCCTGTTGCATGGTAGCTTTTCCAGCAAAGTTTGTGTAGTTCACTGCAGAAAGGAGTGTTCTTCGAGTGGGATGAATTCATTCCGCGGCCAACTATGCAGCCACGTACAACGACGCTCTTTGACGTTGATGTTTCCCACACGGAATGCAAAAATATACGAAATTCCCGGAGTAGCTCACCAGCAACGTTCGGTTACTGGTGAGCTACTCCCTGGCATCTGCATGACGCGTTTAAAAAAGCGACGAAGTACTTCTAGGGACCGTGGTACTGCTAAATGTCCGGCCGCGCTCTGCATTCAACGCGCCTGCACCCAAAGCGCTTGGAAGGGATATGGCGGCGAGAGGTCACGTGATGCGAGTAAGCCAATCGCGTCGACGGCGGCGCGCGGAAAACAGATGCGATACTCTGAAATTTTTCCAGTGACTCTAACGCGCCCCTGCGTACAGCGCCCCTTGCGGCATCGGCGCACTTTGGGGACCGGTTTCCGAGGCCGCTTTTCACACCTTCCCCTTAGTATGGTGGCTAGAGGGGGAAGTGTCACGGGCGCTGCATCCCCGCCGTGGGAGAGGGATGCGCGGAACAAGGAGCGAGCGCGCGCCTCTAGACCGGCCGTGGCGGAACGCAATGACAGTTCTGGCCGCCGCAAGGGGCGCTGGGGTAGTAGTAGGTGCTCGCCGCGCTTGCTTTGGCTCGTTCGAGGAAAAGGCGCCTAATTTCTGCCGTGCTCCCGACCGGGCTGCAGAAATTAGGCGCCTTGTAGATGTGAGGTATCTTATGGCGGAGTTCAATCCGGTGGTGGTGGTGTGCGGCGTGACCGCCCTTACTGCGCATGCGCATACCCTCTCCACACACACCTCCTCTCCACTGCCCCTCACCATTCCTCCTGTCCTCTTACCCCACCCCTCTCCCCTCCTGCTCCCCACATCCCCTCTCCTATTGCCCTCTCCCATTCCCCTTTCCACTCTTCCTCTGAAACGCGGGCTAGACATGCCAAAAGTGTCTCCTGCGCAACGCCGCGATGAGCACCAGTGCATGCGCGTCCCCTCCCCCTCTCCTCTCCTACGCTGCCCCCCTACGCCTGTCGACCGCGTTCCCCGCTCGCCCTGTGAGAATTAACGGCGAGGCTAGAGGGAAGACAAGACGCGCGTAGCGTTCCTCTTCGCGTTCCACGACGCGAGGTCGGTAGCATGCCCAACGAACGCCAACGGAACGCGATCGTGCAAGTGCTCCGGCTTCGCATCGCCTCATGGTCCCCTTTAGCGGGAAATGGTGTAATTTTTCCTCTTCAAACCACTACCATCGTTCTCTCTGTGCTGTGCCGTCACTTGCCGTCACCTTGTTCGGATGCCTCGCCTTCGCTGTCGTCGTTTGTTTACTCGCCACTGTACCCGCGTGTTCTGCGAACCATGCCGTCAAATCGCTCAAGTCGTACATGCTTAGTCCCTGGCTGTAAAGGCGGGTATAGATCGTGCTCGGAGAAGCTTTCGGTCTTTAAAGCCCCGAAGGATCTCTCGAGGCGAGAGCAATGAGCTCGAAATATGAAGCGGACTGACAAAGAGCTGACGAGGGACAGCGTTGTTTGCGATAGGCACTTTGACGTGAGTTTCATCGAAAGGACATACCAACACATTATAAACGGTGATGTTGTTGAGATACCGCGCGTTTGTCAGAAGACGCTGCGCCTACGGTGTTCCCGGACGCACCGAAGTACTTTACAAAAAAAAAAAAGAAAAGAAAAGCAGACAGAACTGTCGAAACGGAGCGCCAAAAACACTTGAAGTTGTGGAGGGTCAAGTAATTTGACCTCTTAACGTGATAGGGATGTATGTGATAACAAATGTCTGACATAAGTATGGGATGACAAATGTGTGATAAATAAACATGTATGCCATTTCCCTTGCGGGCATTTAGTATATATCCATCTAGAGCCGCAAGTTAACAGAAATCATTGGTCCTTGCATAGATAGGACTATCGCTAAAATAATAAAATGTTCAGTATCAAAGAGCCTCCAGCTGCAGCGTTCCGATCTCCACTTCAATTTTCTCAAATGAGCCGGAAAATGTAAATGCTTTGAACATTTCGCGCTGACGAGAACCCCCTACATTGCATAGGAAATGAAGGGGGGTTGGTGGGTGCGGACTAAAAGAGAAAAAAGAAACGCACTGCACTGCAGCCAACATACTCGCTGTGAACGATTGCAAACAGTTTACATTTCATCAAGAGGACAAAAAAAAAAAACACTTTAAAGTCAGCTGAACTATGCAGCCGAGAAAGTGGTTTAGTTCAACTGAAGCAGACTATAAATATGGTAAAATCAGCGCAAAAGGAACACGATAATAAGTACAACACAGGACCAGCGCTGAAATGTTCAGCACCTGTCCTGTGTCGTTCTTCTTCTCGTGTTGCCGTCTTTTTACGCCTCTTTTACCATGAAAATCAACCAACTAGCCCAGTTTTTGCACACTGTTGCAGATTAAACATGTCAAAGCGAACGGATATTAAGAAACATTTAGATATGAAAACCTGGAGGCACGCCAGTTCCGTCTGATTTAAAAGCATTCTTGGTTTCTTTTTTTTCCTCTTGCTTAACACCACTGTAAGAACTTGCAACAGATGCTTCTTAGCGAAGCAAACACGTAGTGCCTTTAGCAGCACGGGCGCATGGTATAAGCGATTATTAGAAACAAGTGAAACTAACGTCTAGCGGCCATACGCAAAGCAGGCAAATGCCGCCGCAAGCACGGATGGATGGATGTATGCTATGAGCGTCCCCTTTATAACGGGGCGGTGACATGTCTGCCACCAGGCTCGAAGAAAAAAAAATTCCTTGTTTTATGTTGGCCTAATACCTTATCCACATTGATTAAATCTATGTTATTATACCAAAAAAATATAAATTCACGGTCTATCTCTCTGCCTCTTAAGGCAGAATCACCTTATTTTTCCCCATTATTTATTTTTGCACTTTATCTCTATCTTCCTGCCACCAATACTCCAACCGTCTCTTACTTATTTCTATCGCGGACGTGTTCAGCTTTCCATTGTTGTCCCTAAAACCCAAGGATTCCTGTAGACTCGTGCCCACACGTATACCTGGGTGAATATCGCCACATTCAATCAGTACATGTTCCATTGTTTCCTTAGTTCCCCCGCAGCATGTACATTGTTCTTCTTCGTTACTGAATCTCGCTTTATAACTACGCGTTCTAAGGCAGCCCGACCTTGCTTGAAACAGTAAAGCGCTTCCCCTTGAATTATCATAAAACCTTTCCCTCCTTATTTCGTTTTTTCCCTTTCGGTAGTTACTCACAGCCGGCTTCTTTTCCATCGCTGTCATCCAATAAGTCCTCTCCGCCTCTCTGACCTTCCGTTTAATGCTCTTTGTCGCCATATCGCCCGCACTGCTAGCCGTATATTTACTGGTGAGCCTCCTAGTTCTTTTTCTCCACTGCGTGTCAACGCTTTTTCTATACAAATACCTGAAAACTTTCTCTGCCCATCTACTCTTCTTCATTTTCCTCAGCCTCTCTTCGAATCTCATTTTGCTCTGAGCTTCCCTCACTTCAAAGCCTGTCCATCCCATGTCTCCCTTTACAGCCTCATTTGTCGTAGCGCCACCTGGTGTGACCGCCATCTTTCATTGGGAATTCGTACAGCCATCCGCTCTCGCCCGTCACACTTCCCCCTCTAGCCACCATACACTCAGCGACAACTCCATCGAGTCGATAGAGTTGTGGCGTTTCAATGGCCTTCGACTGGATGGCCGTTCAAAAGTGCCCGTGTGACACAGGTATTAGTTTTCTCCATATTCACGACCGCTCCCGACGCTTGGCAAAACTGCTTAGTCTTCTTGAACACTCTTGTCAGCATAAAAATATGCTATGTCGCAATTTTAGCATTAACACATTTTAGCTTAAACAACATTAAAACATCGCCTTTCGTTCAAACATGCTGACCATGCAAATACTATAGGCAGCGGGAGAACTGCCTTTATGGGAATTAGTAGGGTGGTTGTACTGCACGAGATCTGTCACCAAGCTACTATCCCTCGACCTTGGTAACGTGTTTTGCGTACTTTTGCAGTGTGGGGATCGAGAGCGTCCTCCTACCTGGCGCCTCTTTCCCAGCTGCCGCGCGCGTGCCGGCCGCGTAGCCCGGGCGCACTTAGGCACCGGCAATCGCCAAGATGGCGGCCAGGGCGCCTCTTTGTCTGGGCGAGCCAAGCGTCGGCTCCGTCCCGCGCTGGCATGTCCGGACACGCTACGCTGGCGCGCTGCGCGGGCCTACGTCACAACGCAGCGCCATTCCCCATTGGGCCGCTGGTGACATCCTCCTCTCCTACGAGCTAAGATGCGCCCGACGATTCGCTCGTGGCGGCAGATGCTCTCAGGTGCACCTCTCCATCGGGGCTGCGGAACTGGCTGAACAGCTGGCTGGCCAGTTTTCTGCCAGGGACGTAGCCCAGCTGCCTGCTGCACCACCACCTGCTGCCCTTCCTTGCCCGTCCTCCTGCCACCATCCCGGATGGGTGTCTGTGCAGGTGCGGGAGCTGTGCGTACAGCCCATCGGGATGCACGAGCTGGTGGCGGCCCTCGACGGGGCCAAGCGGCGAAGTGCTCCAGGGGCCGACGGCATCACCTTCCAGATGCTTCGCAACCTGGATGGAGCTGGCCGTCAACGGCTCCTGGAGTACTACAACGACGTCTGGTGCACCGGAGTCCTACCCGAATCCTGGCGGACTGCAGTCGTGGCGCCAATCCTGAAGCCCCAGAGGAAGGCCACGGCTCTCTCCTCTTACAGGCCAGTCTCCCTCACCTCTGCACCATGCAAAGTGATGGAGAAGATGGCCCTGGAGAGACTCGAGTGGATAGCCGACCATCTGGGCTTCTTCCCGGAGCAGCAGACGGGCTTCAGGCGACACCGGTGCACGGCAGACTCCATCTCAGACGTCGTCGCTACCCTCAAGGACGCCAGGAGCTGCGGGGACGTGGTGATGCTGCTGCTGCTGGATGTGGAGAGCGCCTTCGACGGACTCCCACACGTGGTCGTCGAGGCGGCCCTGGACCAGCTTGGCATCAGCGGGAGCCTCCGAGGTTTTGTGTCCGCCTTTCTGTCCGGGAGGACCTTCCGCGTCCGTGTTGGACGGGAGACCAGCCAACCCAGGGACATCACTGCTGGTGTCCCACAGGGATCCGTGCTGAGCCCCTTCCTGTTCAACATGGCGCTGGCGGGACTTCCAGCCTCCCTCCCGACAGACACAAGGTTCCCGGCCCACTGCTCCGTCTACGCAGACGACGTGGCTCTCTGGGTCCGGGGACCACGGCGGTCCATTCCAGCCATCAGGAGATCACTGCAGACGTCCCTGGAAGCAGTGATCACCTACCTCGGAGGCATCGGGCTCAAGGTCTCTGCCACCAAGACCGAGGCCCTGCTGATCCACCCGCTGGCAGCGGCACGAGGCTACGTGAAACGGCTACGGGTTGGCAACCGTCACCTGCCGTGGAGGTTGACGGTGAAGTACCTGGGGCTCACCATCGACCACCGGCTCACGTGGATCCCGGCTGCCAAGGCTGCTGCTGCCAGGGTGCGGCGCGTCCAGGGCGCCATCAGCAGGCTTCAGCAGCGTGGCTGCTCCACCAGGTGGGCCCTGTGGCTCAACCAGGCAGCGGCGTCCTCGGTCCTCCTGTACGCCTTCCCGCTGGTGGCCCTGACACCGGCCAGGAGACGCCTGCTGGAGGGACTCCACAGGGGAGCGGTGAGGTCCATCCTGGGGCTCCCAAAGTGCTCCCCGGTGGCAGCAACTCTTGCGGAGGCGGGAGAGTGGCCCCTGACGCTACGCATGCTGCAGCGTGCGCTGGGACACATCGACCGCCTCCACCGCGCCGCCGATGGAAGGGCCCTACTGGAGCGCCTTCGCAGCCAGCCTAGGTCACGGATGGGGGGTCCATGCCTGCTGTACCACCAGATGGTCCCGGATCTGCCAGTCCCGATTGCCCCTCCACCACCACACCACCGGCCACCAGAGGTCCACCTCGGTTTGGAGGGGACAACCAAGCGACGAACACCTGCGGCCGCATTACAGCAGGCAGCCACTTGCAAACATCGATGAGCAACTGAAGGGGCGGCTGCAGGTGTTCACTGACGGATCTGTCATGCCAGACGGTACCGCGGCGGCTGCTTGCGTCATCCCTTCCAGGGCCAGCAGCAGGCAATGCAGACTGCCCTTCCCGGCGAGCTCCACGGCGGCAGAACTGGCAGGCCTTCACCTGGCGGCGGACCTCCTGGCTGAGGACATCCCTGCCGAACCGGTTGCGGTCCTCTGCGACAGCAGGGCGGTCCTGCAGATCCTGGCCAACCGCCGCCGCGCCGGAATGACAGCCAGCCTCCTGACTGCCAAGTTCCGGGCTCTCACTGACGCTGGGTTGTCCGTCTCCTTCCACTGGCTGCCCTCCCACGTGGGCATTGCTGGAAATGAGGAGGCGGACACCCTTGCCAAGGCAGCACGCCAGCCTGGCATCCCCGTCTCTCAGGCCGTGGCGGCCAGGGACTTTTCGCAGGCTCGTCTCAAGAAGCTCCTCGTCACAGTCCACCCGGACACGAGGGTGGCCAACGGGCGAGGACCAAAGCTTCTTCCAGAGACGGGCCTCACCAGGAGGGAACGGGCCGCCCTGCTGCGAATGCGGACCGGCTGTATCTGGACCGCAACCCGCCGCTACGCCAAGGGTCGCTGCACCTCCCCAGCCTGCAACCGTTGCGGGGACCCTGAGACCCTCGAGCACCTGCTCTGTGCCTGCCCTGGTTTGGCACAGGAACGCTCGAGGGTCACCACGGCCTACAGGAGACAGGGCCTACCTGCCTCCACACTGGAGCATTTCCTCTACCCGTCTCGCCCTCATCTGCCAGCGCTCCGGAGCCTGGCGGAGTTCCTGGAGGAGACGGGTATAGCGGCCTACCGCTGAGCGCGGGTCCTTCCACCCCTGCCCTTGCTGCCGGTTTGATGACTGTGTCAGCGGTGACCAAATGATGGATATAAGGCAAGGTTGATTTTAAAGAAGAAAACTGTATTGAACTGAAATTACAAGTGAATCGGCGGGGTTACATGCGAAAGGAGAAAACGGGATTCGGTGCCGGAGCTCGTCGGTGCCGGAGCTCGTCCGACGCCGCTCGTGTCTCGGTTCTCTCTCCCGTCTCTCCTCCGGCGAGGCATTGCTGCGCGTTCCCGGCTCGCAGTCTCACTTTTTGTTGTTTCTTGTGAGGGGCCGAAATGCTCTCGGTGAATTCGAGCTGCAGCCAGCGCTCCCCGGATCTTAGCCTATCGTCTCTGTTTGGGCTCCAAGCGCGTACGTTGTAAACATAGCGGCCGCGTGAACTCGATGCAAGTTGTAAACACAGCGACCGTGTGAACTCGAGGCACGTTATAAACATAGCGACCGTGAACTCGAGTCCCGGCTGACACGGCCCTCCCGAAAATTGCGCCTGTCCTCAGGCGCACGTGTCGTTCGGCGGCGATGGTTCCGTAACCTCTAGGAGCGGTTCTTTATGTCTCCGAAGCTGCTCCACGTTGACGATTTTTTGGTTGATCTTGCCCGCTGCGTGGGGTACTCTCTTGATCTCGGCCCTGTAGTGTTTCACGGCGTTGACGATTGCTTGGTGAGCGTCGGTCCACACGATAAGAACGTCCTTTGCCAGAAGATGCCGTAGCTTGTGCGTGAGTTTTGCAAACTTCGGTATGAACTTTCGTTAGTGGTTAGCGAACTGAAGGAAGGAGTACAGTTTCTTTGCGTTGCGATGCGGCTCGAACTTCTCGACAGCGGTAACTCTGGAGCAAGACTGATAGTTGGGCTAGTTGGTAATACATTATGGGCGGTAACAGCGCACACACTCACGGGACGGATAGAAGGGAACACAAACAAGCGCTGACTCTCAACTGAGGTTTATTGCAACAAACAAATAATTTGAACACTTGCGATAAACATATAGAACATGCGCAGAGGGGCCAGCGAGGGACCTTGTCTACGTCATTAACAGACTTAAGGCTGCGAGTGACTGCGCAGGCGCGACAAAAATGGTTGTCAAACAAACATGCCACTGATTAATATTTTCTTTTTCATGCAATGATACCGATGTTTGACTAACGCAGGACTCCCCTTCTTTTTTGATATAGAAGGCTTCTACCAGTTCTCTTGTCATCTGATCACTATGTTTGAAGAGCACTGTCGTTTCATTGTACAAAGGCGTACACCCACACGTGTTGCAGTGCGAAGGCAGATTCGCGTACGTGCAGGACTTGAAGGATCCGGAGTGTTCTTTTAATCGTGTATAGAGACAGCGCCCCGTTTGCCCGATATACGCTTTTTTACATGTTAAGGGAATTCTGTACACTACCCCTAGTGCACAGGGTATTGAAGCGTCCCTGTGTTTCACACCGCACTTATTTTGGCTAGAGCTTTTTCTGTCAAGTTTTTTGTTCACCATCGGGCACAATTTTCCTAATTTGTTTCCTGCTGAGAATAGTACCTGTACGTCGTACCTTGATGCCACATTTTTTAGTCCATGGGCTAATCTATGCTTGTAGGGCATGGTGGCACATTTCTTTGACCTCTCTTGTTTTAGGGGCGAAGCTCCTTAAGGCGGCACCCGTTCGTCCCTCGTCGTGGTCGTAGTAGTGAGTAACAAGTCTTACGCTTTGACCTCCAAGGTGGTGCCGGTGGGAGATTTCTCCTGTGCGTTGTTGAACAATAAAAAGTTCGCAGCGTGCGCGTTAACTAAAAGCCGAATTCTTCTGTCTCTCATTCCCCATTAGCAGCCATTGGCATGTTCCAGTAGGAAACGTTAGTAGAAGTAGAAGTGTAAGTGTTAGCTAAAAGCCGACTTCTTCTGTCTCTCATTGCCATTAGCAGCCATTGTTTACCTCCAAGGTAGTGCCTGGTGAGATTTCTCCTGTGTGTGATTAAACAATAAAAATTTTGTTCAAAACGCCGTTGATTGATGAAATAAACCAACGAAAGACGCCAGATGTTTTGTAAAAGCAGAACGAAAGAACGCCAGATGTTTTTCTTAAAGTGTAGTAGTTGTATTTAGCCACCTCGCCCGATCGTCAACGGGCGAGGTGGACCGGCAACGGCGCGAGGACCCTGCCGTACGAGAGTTAAATCACACTAAAAGACATACTTTGCGGGCGATACACTCTAGTGAGCTTTCAACTTTTCGTCTTAATGTACATGATAAAGAAATTCTTTCTACGAAAAACGCAAGGCACACCTTGAGCAATATGTTTGGTTTTGGGACGCTAAATGGAACCATGAGGCGATGCGAAGCCGGAGCACTTGCACGATCGCGTTCCGTTGGCTTTCGTTGGGCATGCTACCGACCTCGCGTCGTGGAACGCGCGTCCTGTCTTCCCTCTAGCCTTGCCTTTAATTCGCACAGGGCGAGCGGGGAATGCGGTCGCTCTTGGCGCTCTTTCGCTCGGGAGCGGACTTCTTCCTTGCATTTCACCGATCACAAGTGATAATGAAGGGACCACGTAAACCAACAGTACAATAAATGTTTGATGTTTAATATATACACGATGTTTCACACTCTTTATAATATGTACTGGGCGCATTTCACGGAAGAGTTTCACGGTTTACAGATGATTCCCTCCGTAGCTTCGCCCCACTCATCATCATTCACCCCGTGGATATGCTGTGATTTTTTTTCAACACTTTTTTCTCCCTTCTTGATCTGACGTATCAGACCTTCGCAAACAGAAGTGAGTATACAGGTGTCGGGAAGCCGGCTGCCTGAAGGCGACACACCTGTTCAGAGAAGCCTTGTTCCACTTGGTGCCTGCACGATTTCTGA
The DNA here is from genome assembly GCF_013339695.2 of Rhipicephalus sanguineus. Taxonomy (NCBI): domain Eukaryota; kingdom Metazoa; phylum Arthropoda; class Arachnida; order Ixodida; family Ixodidae; genus Rhipicephalus; species Rhipicephalus sanguineus. The sequence goes on from NC_051183.1 coordinate 167,987,596, forward strand.
ATCGCCGCCCCGAGGGTAGACGTAGCGATGCCCTTCTTCACTATTTTTGAATGACCGGAGTTGTAACTAAGCAATGGCTTAACTGATCTAGGGTTATACGCCCAACAAGGGTGATGGTTGGCGAAAGTTATCTTTATGTCTAGGAACTGTAAGACAGGCTGTGAAGGCATTTCGCTCGTGAAATGCCTTCACAGCATGTCCATCGGTAGGACACACGAAGCGGATGTGCCGAATTTGGAGGTCTGAATTATGGAGCCAGACAAGACTGCTTAAGGACTGCCTTAGGACAACATGCGTACTACAATGTGGAAGAAGAGAAGGGAAAAGAAGATACGGCGAGTGGTGTGGAACCAGTAATTCCGTGACTGAGTTCCTATGGGTGACGGCCAGACCACGAGCACCGAAATGCAACGGGAGGACAAATCCTGCGGGCAAAGTCTTGAACCTCGCCGGTACAACGATACCGGAGCAGCACCTGGACACACTCAAGCTCGGCCCAAAGTTCTGCGTGGAACCGAGGCTCAGCGCGGTGGAAAAGGTACACTGTAAGCAAAAGTTAGCCGAGATTGGGGTTTTTGCGGCTCATTACCTCTGAAAACTCCCTCGCTCCTAAAATTACTACCTCGTGTTGGAGTAAAAGTGGCACATGACATAGTTTTACCACCACCTCTGAGGGACGTAGTAAAAGGATGTCATAATCCAATTTTACTACGTGGGGTGTTTTCTGTCACGTGATTTTTAACCACCGTTTGAGAGTTTCTTATCATGTGACCTCGCCCGCGCCCTTCGCTCCCCCGCGCCCTCCGCTTTGGCGGCTTTTGTCCGCCGATGAGCGCCCCTTCCAGTTTTTTTTTTTTTTTTTCAAAGCTGGTAATGGAACTGCAGCTGCAGAAGCTCAACGAGCGAGAAAAGCAGTCTGTGAACGAAACGACTTGCTCGAAGAAAAAAACCATCATCGAGCGGCCGTGCGCGTACGAGTGCAAGGCTTCGAGCCTGGACGGCGCGGATACCTCGCTTCCGTGCCGAATCGCGAAGAGCTACGAAGAACACTCTCAGCGGCAACAAGGTCAAGCTCGTGTGATCGTCCGTGGTTGCTTCCTAGAGGGTGACCGGCTACAACTTCGAAGCGATCGGAAAAAGGCTTCGCTATGTCGTCGGCACCGAGCCGGCCAGCGGCCGATGCGAGTGCGTCGCCGGAGCAGGTGAAACCAGCGTCGCATAGATTTTGTTTCACAGAACAGTCCGAACTGTGTACATTCCAAACTGTGTATTTCGCTCCATGCGGCCGCCGCTGTGAAACATCTATCGCGAAGGCGAGCACCGATACGAGGCAGACGGAACCCAACGTGCGGCCTCCGGTGGACTGCGAGTACGAGCACGGTGAAAACCGGGCCTGCGAGCCGTCTCGTTCGTTGTAAAGTGTATCGCTCCGTAAGACACCGCGAATAGCAGTCACCTGTTATTTTTAATTTGTGTCTAACATAACAACGACGAAGAATGCTCAGGAAATCGCCAGCTGTCTTTCATCGTATAGCCGTGCTCCTCGAAAAGGCCTAGCGATGCCGTCGGTAAGGAGCCGGTACAGGCGCGGCGCCGCTCTACTTCGCCGGCGTTCCTGGATTTGTGCTGCTACTGTGTTTGTGCACCGCTGCGCAATGGAAAAATTGTTGAGTGGCCGTGGTTTGTGTGTGCTTAGGTATATTTTGCGGGTTTGTGCGTCGGCACTATAACGCGGGTGCGGCAAACACGGAGTGCCAGCGAATAATTGGATAATCAAAAAGGTGAGATAAGGCGGGTTTGTACTAAAAAGGTCGGTGTGTCTCATGGCGACTTGCCGCCAAACTTAAAAGTTTACGCGTGCGCTGTGAATCTTTATTGTTAAAGCAAGCAAAACATAAGTCTCCTACCTGCGCTACATGGCGGGTCAAGATGCGGTGCCTATATATACCGGGTGGCCGGCGTACGGTTGTACAGCGGAGCAGTCGGTTGAAGTGGTGTTTTATTCTGCATTGGTTGTGTGTGTGTGCGTGTGTATGTATATGTGTTTGTGTAGGTGTTTATCTCTATATATGTCATGGATACTGTGTTTTCTACGTTGATTAAATTCGAATTTCGATGTGTCATGGTGCAATCGCGCTCCTTTATTTTTTTTTTTAACCACCAGAAATAGCCGCGAAAACTGAGTTAGGGGAGTAAATAAATACTACTACATCAGCCAAAAGAAACTGTCGATAAGTATAAGACGGTGGCGCAAAAAGGGACAAGGACGAAACAGAAAGAAGAGACGTATACAAGCGCACACTACCAACTGGTTTATTCTCGAAAGGACACTCAATATATATGCCATTACACACATGCGCAGACGGCCGAAATCAAAAGCGATCTCGCAAAAAAACAAACTCACTGCTGTGCAGGACGATAGAGGGAACGCTGACACACCCACTCCCGTACAATTTAATGAAATAGGCCTCAGCCAGTTCTCTTGCGACTGCGTCACAACTTCGCTTTAAGATTTTCCTGGATGAGAACAGGGGCACACATGCACAAGATTTACAATGAAATGGCAGATGCGAGCCCGTACCATTTTTGATGGACAGCGCATGTTCCTGTAACCGAACATTAATGCATCGGCCTGTCTGGCCGATGTATACATTGCCACAGCTCAAAGGAATCAAATACACCGCACCGACACAACACTCCCCAAAAGGATGCTCATGCTTAATATCACAGCAACGTTTCGTATCACCAGGTTTCATTACTCGCCTACAAACGCTGGACAATTTGCGTGGCGCCGAGAAGACCACAGGAACATTGAACCTTGTAGCAACCTTCTTAAGATTATGAGCGACTTTATGAGTGTACGGGATGACCTTAGAACGCCAAGAGAAAAAAACGAGGCCTGTAGTCATCCCGTACACTCATAAAGTCGCTCATAATCTTAAGAAGGTTGCTACAAGGTTCAATGTTCCTGTGGTCTTCTCGGCGCCACGCAAATTGTCCAGCGTTTGTAGGCGAGTAATGAAACCTGGTGATACGAAACGTTGCTGTGATATTAAGCATGAGCATCCTTTTGGGGAGTGTTGTGTCGGTGCGGTGTATTTGATTCCTTTGAGCTGTGGCAATGTATACATCGGCCAGACAGGCCGATGCATTAATGTTCGGTTGCAGGAACATGCGCTGTCCATCAAAAATGGTACGGGCTCGCATCTGCCATTTCATTGTAAATCTTGTGCATGTGTGCCCCTGTTCTCATCCAGGAAAATCTTAAAGCGAAGTTGTGACGCAGTCGCAAGAGAACTGGCTGAGGCCTATTTCATTAAATTGTAAGGGAGTGGGTGTGTCAGCGTTCCCTCTATCGTCCTGCACAGCAGTGAGTTTGTTTTCTTGCGAGATCGCTTTTGATTTCGGCCGTCTGCGCATGTGTGTAATGGCATATATATTGAGTGTCCTTTCGAGAATAAACCAGTTGGTAGTGTGCGCTTGTATACGTCTCTTCTTCCTGTTTCGTCCTTGTCCCTTTTTGCGCCACCGTCTTATACTTAACTATGCACCAACTAGCCCCGCAACAAATTTTATTAGAAACTGTCGACCGCGAAAAAACTCTCAGAAATCACCGGAAAAACATTGTAAAGGCAGTAAAAAATTACTCTTACTATACTCGCTGAAAACCTCAGCGGGGTAAATAATTACTACCGTTCCTACGTTCAAAAACTGGGTTAGCGTGAGAGTAAATTTTTACCGCGACTGGTAGCAAGGAATGTTTCTAAGCATGTTACGGACGATGAGAAGACTAGGTGTGTGTCTGAATGTGCAGATGTTATTATGCGTTGTCAAAAAGAGACACAGAAGAAAAGTATACGGTTACTACCTCTTGCCGAATCCTTGAAAGAAAGAAATTTAAAGTTGTTAACCGCGGATAAGGAAGGGTTTTTTGTACTGATGAATGAGGGACAGCTTTCTGAAAAAGCGTCTGTAGCCCTAATGAAAAACTTCCGGGTAGTAAAAGGAGACCCGAAAAAAGTTAAGGAAAGCGCAAAGAACCTCCTGCAGGAAATGAACCTGGAACGTTTGTCTAGGAGCGTAGCAAAAGTTCAGAGGTTACATCGGGAACCTTTCTTTACGATAAAAACACATAAACCAGAGCAGCCTTTTCGCACTATAGTTTCAGAAAGAGGCACGTGGCAATTGAATGTTTCAGCCTTTTTGCAGAAGCAACTACAAAAACTAAAAGTGCAGGATCCATTCCTAATAAAGAATTCGCACGTAATCGTTGATGAATTACGTTGTGCAAGGTTAGATGGATGCACGGCATTCAGTGTAGACGTAGTAGATCTATATTATTACCTTCCACAGCGAGGGTTAATGAAGTGTGTGAAGGAATGTATCACAGAGGATAACGACGAGCAAAAGTTCCAAAACGAATGCGGTTTAAAGGTGGACACGTTTCTAGAGTTATTGATCTTCTATTTGCAATCAACCTTCATTGTTTGGGAAGGGAAAACGATGGTCCAAAAAGCGGGGGTCTGTATTGGGTCTAGGGTGGCACCAGTTCTCAGCGACATTTTTCTCGGGAAAGTTGATTCCCAACTAGAAAAGAAGTTGGAGGGGAATGTGGTTCGTGTCGCCCGTTACGTGGACGATTACCTAATAGTTGTGTCCAAAAATGAAGAGCTCATGAGTGTTGAAAAGTCCCTGCACATTTTTCAAGAAACGGGGATGGGGCTAAAATTCACGAGCGAAATGCCTTCACAGCATGTCTTACAGTTCCTAGACATAAAGATAACTTTCGCCAACCATCACCCTTGTTGGGCGTATAACCCTAGATCAGTTAAGCCATTGCTTAGTTACAAATCCGGTCATTCAAAAATAGTGAAGAAGGGCATCGCTACGTCTACCCTCGGGGCGGCGATTCAGAAATCGTGCAGGCACCAAGTGGAACAAAGCTTCTCTGAACAGGTGTGTCGCCTTCAGGCAGCCGGCTTCCCGACACCTGTAATCACTTCTGTTTGCGAAGGTCTGATACGTCAGATCAAGAAGGGAGAAAAAAGTGTTGAAAAACAAGAGAGGTCAAAGAAATGTGCCACCATGCCCTACAAGCATAGATTAGCCCATGGACTAAAAAATGTGGCATCAAGGTACGACGTACAGGTACTATTCTCAGCAGGAAACAAATTAGGAAAATTGTGCCCGATGGTGAACAAAAAACTTGACAGAAAAAGCTCTAGCCAAAATAAGTGCGGTGTGAAACACAGGGACGCTTCAATACCCTGTGCAATAGGGGTAGTGTACAGAATTCCCTTAACATGTAAAAAAGCGTTTATCGGGCAAACGGGGCGCTGTCTCTATACACGATTAAAAGAACACTCCGGATCCTTCAAGTCCTGCACGTACGCGAATCTGCCTTCGCACTGCAACACGTGTGGGTGTATGCCTTTGTACAATGAAACGACAGTGCTCTTCAAACATAGTGATCAGATGACAAGAGAACTGGTAGAAGCTTGTTGAGGTAATCATTCACTTGCTCTCGTATGAACTTGCGATCAGCCGGTGAGCACCTATACGGCCTCGATGATACGGGTATATCGTCTCTGAGTTCGATGCTGTGTTCAGTGTGAGGACACACGCCCAAAGTGTCAGCTTTGGAGGTAAACGCTTAGTGATGCCTTAGCAGAATGGCGCGAAGTTCGTCCCTCTCTGCTTCGGTGGCATCCTTTGTTATCCTCCGTGTGGCGTCTTCAACCAGACTCATGAAGTCTTCGTCGGGTGCGGGGCATTTCGTGTTGAGGCGCACGAACCCGTCGTCCTCGGAAACGCTCTCATTCGATTGCCGGCAGAATGACGCGATAAGCGTTTCCCCAGTGCGGTGCGGTGTGCCTTGTTTCGGGGGTGGCACTTCGGACGATGAAGTTTTCCCGGTGGTCTCGACTGGGACGATGGTCACATCGTTTGACGTGTGAAACGTTACGTCAACGCTGGCGACTCGTCGCCAGTCCGAGCCCAGAATCAGGTCGATGCCGCTGGGCAGTTCCGTTACCACGACGTCTTCGAGTCGCACATTCGTGGTGCCCAGTGTCACATCAATCGTCGCAGCGAGAGTTGGACGTATGCTGCGGTTGAGCACTTCAATGTCCTCGCGCGAGACCCATGCGTGCGTGGGAATGTCGTCAGTCAAGGCGTTGGCACTCATGATGGATATGTTGGCGCCACTGTCAATGCATACGCGGACGGGTCGGTTGTTAGCAGTACCGGACACGATTGGTAATGTGCCGCCCGTCGAATGCAAAAAGCAGTTCGCTTGCCTCGCTGATGCAGTCCCTGTTCCGTGGCTGCTGTTGTCCCTCTTCGCTCGTTTCTCGTCCGCTCTGATCGTTGCTGGCGTTTTCGGCTTGCTACAATCACGGGACAGGTGACCGATGTCGCCGCAGTTGAAGCACGAACGAAAAGAGGTGGGGCGCGGGCGCGGAGTTCCCGAAGAATCGCTGCGCGAGTTGGCCGTCAGCAAGTTGGCAGAGCTGCTGGCTGGTACCCGCTGGCTCGAACCCTGACCACGGCTCGTTGTCGACGGTGGCGGTTTCTCATCGTTGTCGGCACACACGGTCATGCGACGCCTCGCGTCAAGCAAAGCCGCTCTGTCGATAAGTTCAGTCACGGTGCCGCAGAGTTGTGCTGCCAGTGGGTTGGCCCATGTGTCGTCCTCGATGCCGCTGAGAATGAGGGAAATTCGTTCCTCTTCTGCCAGACGGTACGGCGCCTTGTTGAGAATCGCGTTCTTTGAGTACATGTACTCGACGATGGTCTCGTGGCTCTGAAGGCGTCGCTTCGTCTGCAGTTCGAGGAACTCCTGCATGGTCAGCTTCCGTTTGAACCTGTGAGTGAGCGCTTCCCTCCATTGCTCCCAGGTGTCATGCTGTGAGCCGTAGGCGCTGTGCCAATCCTTGGCAGATCCCGTCAGGCGGCTCGCTGCCGTCACCATGCAACGTGAGCGATGGCGTCCAGTGGGCGAGCGCTGCGATTCTCTCCACTTGCGCAATCCATTCGTGGGCACTTTGTTGCGGTGTCCCATCGAATGTGGGGATTGAGGATGACGTGTCGCTTGTGGAGTGAATCTGGATCGGGCTCGTCGTCGGTGGACCTCTCGACAGCGAGTTGGCGAGCAGGGCCTGTGTATTCACAAGCGCGGCGAGGATCTGGGCCATGGATGGTTCTCCCCCATGCGTTGAAACGGTCGGCGCGGCAGGGCTTTCCGCGTCTTGGTTGGTGCCGTCGTTAAGTGGCGATGACTGCGTCGAACCCGAAGGCATCGTTGTGGCAGCGGGGACGAAATGACACAGCCCGTGGGTTGGAGTCGTCACCCGTTTCGTTGGCAATGAAGCGTTGTGACTGGCGTTGTACGATGTCTCACGTTGTTCGCTCGTAGTCGCGCAGTTGAGCTGGGCTCGCAGACTGTTCAGCTCCGCACGAAGCCTTGCGTTGTCGGCGGACAGCGTCTCCAGGTGCGCCTGCCTGTCGTCGTCGTCGGCAGCCTGGTCGTTCGTTGACGAGTCCGTCGGCTCTAGGGCTTGGCGAGTGGTGTTGTCGCGGATGAGTCGTGCGATGAGCTCGTCCTTTCGTCCGGAGCATCGTATAGACCTCGTAATCTCAGCTCGTCGACGAGTTGCTTTTTCGTAGCGGTGGCCATCGTGCGGCTATCGAGGGTCGTGAGCAGGCTTTCGACGATGGTCGCTTCCGAGTATGATGACGATGTGCGGCGTGGCGTCGCTCCGTCTCGTGGCGTCGTTTCTCCTTCCCCATGCAGTTCGGTCGATTCAAATCCTGTCGACTGCGCCATGTCAGCGGTGACCAAATGATGGATATAAGGCAAGGTTGATTTTAAAGAAGAAAACTGTATTGAACTGAAATTACAAGTGAATCGGCGGGGTTACATGCGAAAGGAGAAAACGGGATTCGGTGCCGGAGCTCGTTCAGTTGCGTCCGACGCCGCTCGTGTCTCGGTTCTCTCTCCCGTCTCTCCTCCGGCTAGGCGTTGCTGCGCGTTCCCGGCTCGCAGTCTCACTTTTTGTTGTTTCTTGTGCGGGGCCGAAATGCTCTCGGTGAATTCGAGCTGCAGCCAGCGCTCCCCGGATCTTAGCCCATCGTCTCTGTTTGGGCTCCAAGCACGTACGTTGTAAACATAGCGGCCGCGTGAACTCGATGCAAGTTGTAAACACAGCGACCGCGTGAACTCGATGCAAGTTGTAAACACAGCGACCGCGTGAACTCGAGTCCCGGCTGACAACTGCTACTACGCCCGAGCCACAACGACACTCTTAACACTCCTATCCACTTTTCTCCCGTCTCCCCCTACCCCAAGACGCTGCGCCGTGCTCCCTATAGGGCTGCAGAAATTAGGCGTCTTATTCTTCCTCTAATCACACAATCAATGCTCTCAGGCTGGCGCGAGAGGTTGACGCGCTGCTCTAGCAAGCGGCTTCTCGTTCGTGTGCTCGACTGCTGCCCTTTGTGTGATAGTCGTAGCGCCGCTGGCAAGCGTACTCGATCGGTCTTGCGGAGTTCCCCTTACGGCCTGCAAGCCCCTGACTGTCGTACTGTGATGCATCTTGGGTTAATAAACCCGTGTTGTTCGTTGACCTCCTGCCTCTAGTGCCTTTTCTGCGCCGTGCCGGAGAATCGACGAACCCGGCCGTAGCGTCTTTGTTCGCTGCGGCAGTGGAGAACGTCGCGTCCCTTGCCGGTCGCCTCGTAGGGTAAGCGTCTCGCAAACCTATCTCCACAGCAGGTCTTAATGCATCTGACGACATCAGCTTTATGGTGCGTTCATTCTTAACTCGATAAAACTATCAAGATGCTTTTCCTAGGTTGAGGAATTAAAGGAATGGAATTGAACTGCCTGGCCATTCCCGGAGTGGGAATGGGCTAAGTTTTTTCATTCCGAGGAATTGAAAGGAATGGAATTGTGGTGAGTTCTAATTCCCCGGAATGGAATGGAGGCGCCCATTCCGCAACAATGGACGAGAGCGGATCAAAAAGCTGCTAGCCATAGTTCGTATAACATTACATGTTGCTATCGCATTCACAGCTTCGCTTTTTCGTTGAAGCAGCTTTTTCTTTTCGAAATTCAAGAGACAAATTTCTCTCCCCACCCACTCTCGAATCAACCCCCCCCACCACCACCACCACCACCACCCTACCTCATCCGACGAACCCCGCGCCGTTCATGCGCTGTCACCGGAGGTGGAAACACGGGTGCGCCGCCGCCGGCGATATTGAGACCGGTGCACAGGTCCCGCAGGTACGCGCTCTCGCCACTCTTCCTCCTCGCATGCACGGTGATGTATTTCTAAAGCGACACAGTCCACCTCTTTTCTATGACAGTGTGGTGGTTGACGAACCGACGCCCCCTGCTTACTGGCCTGCCCCACACCGTCGCGAGCCCCTGCGAGTCTCCCTCGAGCTCCCCGGTGTCCGCTCCAAGCGCGTCACCCCTCGCTGTGCCATCGCTCAAGAAGCCGCAGCGCGGATGCACGAGGACCTCGCCGGCAGGACTCACGTCTTCATTGACGGCTCTGTACTACAGGACCACTCTGCTGCAGCCGCCTGTGTCACCCCCGAGCTCGCCACTGACCTCTAGAGACGCCTGAGCTACTGCGCCTCCTCTACCACTGCCGAGCTGGTGGGTCTGCAGCTACACTGTAAAAAAAAATTACTCCCAGGTGGGAGTAAAATGCTTGTCCTCTAGCGACCCCCCCATTCGGAGTTTTTTATACTCCGGACTTCCGGAGTAAAGCATTTACTCCGGCTGGCCGGAGTTATTGCGTGGCGCCTCCGGAGTGTTTCTGCCGCTCCTTCACTCCGGCTGGCCGGAGTTATTGCATGGCATCTTCGGAGTATATTTCACTGTTCTTTTACTCCGGCTGGCCGGAGTTTTTGCGCGGCACCTCCGGAATATTTTTTGCCGTTCTTTCACTCCGGCTGGCCGGAGTGACTGCGTGGCATCTTCGGAGTATTTTTCGCCGTTCTTTCACTCCGGCTATCCGGAGTTTTTTCATGTCACCTCCGGAGTATTTTACGAATCTCCTTACTCCGTCCGGACGGAATTTCAGTGAGATGCATCGGGAGTATTCTTCTCTTTGCTTCGCTGCTACAGCTTCTTCACTCTATGATGATCGTGTCACGCGTTGGTTACATAAGGGAATTCTCATCAAAACACTGCAGAGTCACTGTGTACTTTTATCCACAGACCTCTAGCAGATGAAAGTCAAGAGAACACGTGAGTTTCTATTATTTCATTTATTCACAATAAGCTGCAGTTTTCTGTTCATGAGCCAGCATTTGGGAAAGCAATACAAGAAACAAATATGCAAAAGGCCACCAAAAAAACGAAGCAGAAGTCAGATCACGTGAAACCGACAGCGCTGAAGTTTTAAGCGCAGCGTGTCGAAATGAAGCCCAGAATGCTGCAAAAGAATGCACAACAAACGAAGGAAGCGTAGTCGCCGGAAACCACCCACGACGGACCATCCATCAGATTCATTGACGACGCAAGGATTCAGCTGATTTCTTCCTGCATAATTTAGTAAAAAAGTAGTAGTACATGAGAACTAAGTCATGCCACAAACACGAAAACTGAGGACACTGAAGCCACAGATACTCATTAAATTACATACAGGGTGGCAGTCCATGAGAACACCCAGGTTCTTACAGCATAGTCAATACTAAAATTAACGACAAAGTTTGACAGAGCAGCACTAATTAAACGGACCACACAAAGTACACAATATCACAAAGAAGTCAATATAAAGAAGCACATCCCACGTACTCTGGTGTCAGCCAGCCGCTCTATGATAAAAACACACCTCCGCGCCGCGAACAAAGTGCAAAACGCGCGAAACTTTTCCATACAATTATAAATCGATACCTCTACTTCTGCTCAGTCTTTCAAAACTTTCTTTTTCACTAAAATGAGCGAATTTCAGCACTCTCGACGAAAGTATCACGAATGCCTCTCCCGATTAACTTTATTACAGTTGCATTTCAATCTGTTCTTATCGTCCTACTTCCCGCATATTAGGCGCTTCCAGTTTTTATGCTTACGACCGCTCCATAAGAAAAGCGTTCCTCTATTCTGCTTTCCAAAACAGGCTTCGAGGCAAGTTGGCGTTGTACCTTCCTTTCTTAATTTGCTGCGCCCGCTCTGTCATGAAACTTTTCGTAACGGACATTTTTCAAAATAGTTATTGCCTGGTAAGACGACGATGTGTACACAACTACTGCACTTAGAAAAACACGTCGATCCACCTCGTAACGCTTGGCCCAACAACAACAAAAAAAGATGCAGCCTCACTCACTGCTTCGCATGAAACCGATTCCCACAAGGCGTGGGATCTGCCGAATATTTAATACCTTGTTATTCTGTCTACATGTTAACATTGTCTCCCAACATTTGAAAAGGAAACCCTACGTCTCTTATTCGATCTTCGGCTTTCTTTACGCAATGCTTCGCCGATCGCACATGTTGTTCCTCCGGTGTACATCGCGCAAACTCCTGTTCCCGTTTTGCTTTCATTTTCTTTTCGATGCGTCGCGGATTCTAATATTTCAACAGCTATCTTCAGTCTATGTATTTCATGTAGCTTGATGCAACGAGGGCCGTCGTTGGCGGCCGGTGCGCGAACAAGGCCGTCGGCGACGGCGATTGCAGACGGGAACCGATGGAACTAGATCTACTCCCCAGCTTTATCCCTGGTTGCATAACTGTTTGTGCCGCCTGCAGTTCAGCCTGTCTGCTCGGGCTTGGTTCCCGGGGCCTTTCGGCAGCGCAGGACGCAAGCGACGAGAGCACAATGAAGCGCAGCCAACATCCAGCACCGCGTCCCCGCAGCTAGCGCCTGCTCTAGCCTGCTCCTTTCTGGCACTCACATGCCATTAGTCCGCGCCTCCACCCCCAACCCGTTTCTGTGCCAAGCGACCCCTGCCTTCCTTTCGCATTCCCCGTCACCCACAAAGTGATCTCGACACCCCTCTCTCCCTTTCTTTTATGGACGGACCACATTCTCCGAAGTGTCAATTACATTCCTACATTGATATTTCGGATGCCACTTATCATATGAAATAATTTTTTCGCCAAAATGAGCACGTATATGCGTTCTAAAAATCTGTACCAAACACATTTCTCTAGCTCAATTCGCTAAATATATAAAAAATTAATACTGGTTTCAGTTTTTCATGTCCTATTAGTTCCGTTTATATGAAAGATCAAGAATATTAACACTTAATGATAGACCCCGACCTGGCGTATATTAATATCGAAAGTGGACAAAAATTACCTTTTATTTATACTAACCAGGCCAACAATATCTCTTTACCAATTAGATTTACTTATCACTTAATAACTCTTTATTGAATTAACCCACAACTATGATGTTTTCCATGAATGCATATCGCTAGGGTCACTCCGCGCTGCGAATATTACAGTGCTGTGTTTAAGTTACCGCAGTTATCCATATTAAAAAAAAAGAACACCTAGTCCAAACAATGCGTTTTCTGAATTCCCGCTGGATTTTTTTACTGCCATCCTGTAATGCCAACCTAGTCTTCGTAATCTCTTTGGTTATCAACATAACAGTACCAAATTTTAGCACTTTTCGAGAAAAATGACGCAGATAATTCAACAAGAGCTCACTCACCAGGTTTGCGCCGCACCCGCGACCGTCCGCTTGTTCGCCACTCGCGAGATCACAATGTGTCGTTTGCTGCACGGCACCATCACGCGATTAGGGCACCGCAACTTGCTGTTGTCGATGAGATGACAACCTTCGTTGACGCTTGTAGTCGCTTGTAATGTCCGCAAGGTGCATGGAACGATTTCCTTTTTCCGAACGCGGCCGAAGGCTTCGGACAATCCTCACTGCACTATGACGCGGACAAACGCGCTTCAGGCCGGGTCACTAGGGAGACAGGGGATTGGAATGCAAGGCAAGCGAACTCGTCGGACGGGTTGGACGGCCGGCGGCTTGTGTCGTCAAATTCTTGCTCGCAGGCCTGAAAACCTGCCTAGGAGGTGGTGTGGAAACCGGTCGGCCGGCGAGGCTGCCTACGTCACTCCTCCAGCAGCCAATGAACGTCGCTGAGAGATGCCGCCGACGTATTTGCGGCACGTGCACCGGAGTATATTCAGGGAATGGGCGCCTTTTTCCTCCCGTCCATCGGCCGCGGGAGGAGAACGGCGGTGAAAGAACGTATATACTCCGGCAAATTCCGATGTGTTCGAGTTGGGGAGAGGTCACCGGAGTTAGGCGGGAGCATCATCCCCCAAGACCTCCCAGCTGGGTACATTTTCGTTTACAGTGTAGCTGCCGATCTCCTTCGAGAGTCGCCGGCTGTCACTAGCGCGGCCATCTTCTGCGACTCCAGGGCAGTCTTGCGCCAACTCGCGAGGGAGGACCGCGGCCCTCCGCTCGCCCAGCGCGTCGTCCAGAGCCTCCTGGCACTTTGTCGGAGTGGTTGCGACGTGGTCCTGCAGTGGCTGCCATCCCACGTCGGCATCGCGGGCAACGAGGCGGCGGACGAACTCGCGAAGCGAGCACACTCCAGCGCGACCCCGCTCACGGACTACGCAACATCGTTCGACTCGGCGCGCATCAACTTTCGCCGTGAGTTGATGCGAGAGCATCCCGACGCCCGGATGCGCATTTGACAACCGTATGCTACAGAACGCGGGTTTATTGGGTCTCCCTTTTCGGAGGTGCACTGAGGTACGGGGGCGGAGTCACTTTTCTTTTTGTTGTTGTTCGTTTCCTGACGTCACTTCCGTTTCTTTTTTTTTCTTCTTTTTCGCGTAGAGCGGCCAGGAGCGGCTGCATGTTTTCAAAAGTCTTTTTTTTTTCTTTTTGCGCGGGTAGGAACAACGCTGTGGCCAATCCCCCTCGTTGGTATGAGCCGGTTTCCTTAGGGCAAACAAACAAACGCTGTGCAGAGACCTTTAATCGCGATTTGGCTAACCTCAGAGCCAAACTCGATCCGTGCCGGCCCTGATCGCGATCAAAAGTGTTCGTACGACACCGGTATATGACACGGTATGAAAGCAAGCTTGACGGCTCGCAGAAGTTCGAGCCATCGTGGTGACCGCTGTTATGACGGTGGATACGCAGGTCGTTGAAGGCGCACGTAATATTTCCGAGGTTATTGTCGTGATCGACTTGAACATAAGCCTCCTGTGTTCCCGAAGAATCTGACCTGGAAACTGGACTCGCTTGAGCGCTGGCCAGACGTCGGCTGAGTTCAGTAACGAACTCTGGAATTAAAACTGCTGAACGAGTTGGCTGGGTGAGTGGAGTATAGTTAATGCGCGCTAAATATGTTAATACTTTAATGAGGACGCGTCCAATGTCGACCGCATCCTGGATTATTACGTTGGCCGTCGTTCCAGTACCAAGCAGGTATACTTGGTGGCCCGTGGGCTGGCCGTATGTCGTATCCAATCTTTACTCGCGCGTCACAGGCGCACGAACAATAAATCGAGCAATGTTGCAGGAACAAAAGCAACAAACCGTGTATCATTGTGTCACCATAGAGAAAGGTATCACTGCCACTGTCATAATAGCCGACACCACGATGGCTCGAACTTCTGCGTGCCGTCGAGCTTGCTTTCACACCGTGCCATAATACCGGTGTCGCACGGACACTTTTGATCGCGATCGACAGCCAACGTATCCAGGATGCGGTCGACAGTTCAGCATTGAACTCAGCTGACGTCTGGCCAGCGCTCAAGCGAGTCCAGTTTCCAGGTCAGATTCTTCGGGAACACAGGAGGCTTATGTTCAAGTCGATCACGACAATAACCTTGGAAATATTACGTGCGCCTTCAACGACCTGCGTATCCACCGTCATAACAGCGGTCACCACGATGGCTCGAACTTCTGCGAGCCGTCAAGCTTGCTTTCACACCGTGTCATATACCGGTGTCGTACGGACACTTGATCGCAATCAGGGCCGACACGGATCGAGTTTGGCTCTGAGGTTAGCCAAATCGCGATTAAACGATTAAACCATGCAGCCGACCTTGATGCAGCGATCAAATGTGGCCGTGTCCGCAGAGAACATCGTGTCAGCCTGTCGGCGCTGTCGGGTTAGTCGGGTCCATGCTCTGCAGTGTTGTCCCTCCTACCCGCGCAAAAAAAAACAAAAACAAAAATAATGACTTCAGAAAACATACAGCCGCTCCACGCAAAAAAAGAAAAAACGGAAGTGACGTCCGGAAACGAACAACAACAAAAAGAAAAGTGACTCCGCCCCCGTACCTCAATGCACCTCCGGAAAGGGAGACCCACAGAACGCAGGAGAGAGAGGGGAGACCATGGGGACACGCCCATGTCGTCTGCGTTCATTGGCTGCCGGTGCCGCGAACGCCATTTCCGCTTTGGTTGAAATTTTTTCGCACGGTTGCCACGGCAGCGGCTGACGCCTCGCAGTAAATGGCGGGTGAGGAGCAACTGAGAGCCGCTGTTAGAGAGGGTAGCCACGCTACCGCTGTGTGTGGTGGTTTGTGAATACGCCGTTGATCAGATTGCGGTTCGAGTTGTTTCCAAACCGCCGTAAGTAAACAGTGCGTAGATAGACGGCAGCTGCGCACGCATCGCGTAACCACGAGTAAATAGATGTCCAAGATTTACGCGTTGGAGCGAGACGTACGGCCGAGGCCGAACGTTTGTTTGCCTCTAGGGTTCCATAACGTCGCTAATGCCAGAGCTCGCTTTTTCCCGTAGTCTCCGCCGCATGTACGTCACGCGCGTTTAACGCATGTCATGTCAAGTTTTAATTCTCATAAGAGTATTCTGGTCTTGGCGAAACGACTCGTTCGGCTTATTTACCTATGTACGGCCGTACGTTGCCGTTCATCGAGACTAACAGACTGCTTGCTCATAAGATGCCGCCTGCGCGTTCGAAATGCTTATACTTGCGAGTTTTAACTATCATTACTGACTCGCCTTAATCCATACGCGAAGTGGGGGTCGGTACGATCGAGGCTCGAGTACGCGTACCGCTGCACGCTTGCTTGAAAAATGAAATACTCGATATGAGTTTCATATCAGCACTTTTGACGTCATCAAGCCGCGATAGTTATTAAATTTCACTATCCTGAATGGCCCCCTTCCGCATCTTGCGCAAAACACTCCAATCGCGATTAAGAAACGTGATTGAAAATTCACCCTGTGATATCCGTATAAAACTTTCAGGGCCAGCATAAATCATGCTGTGTAAATATGTCCACTGGAGACGTACGTAACTCAATGTCGCGTTTGTCTCTTCATCATCGTCCCATTTTGAGCACTGTTTTCTTCACTTTCAGTAATGCACCATCCAGCCCAATTCAATGCGCTACTGTACTCTGTAATCATATTCCGTTTCTCAAGACACTATTTTTGCACTCAATCACAACGTACGTTATCAAGTCTAATATGTCAAGTTTATTGAAACTGTCATGGTGGAGCTACATGGTAAAAATATCACAGTAGCAGGTTCCAGAATTTAAAAAAACTGCAGGATTAACTGTTACGATTACATAAATATATGGTTACTGTGCAAAACTGGCAAATAAGTGTAGACATGTGAACAGCGAAAATGAAAATTAAGTAAGATGATTATATATATAAGAAGGAATTTGTACTAAATTTAACAGAAATACTGATTTAAACAAAAAGCATGTAAAATAATCAAAAGTGTTTCAACAAGCAAAAATACAAGAGAAAGTAACAAAAAAAATCAACCTGACATAACACTCATTGCATTGTCAATATAAATTATACAAAACCAAAAGGTATACAGCAAAATGACATATAAATATTGTTACATGAAAAGAGAGGCATGGGAAAGACTATACACAACTGTATTTACAAGTGCGTTTGCATGTAGTACTGCACAAGACAAACAGCTTGCTCCAGTATTTCTCGTTCTGATCGTCTTTGTAATCATGAACGAAGTGTCTTCTATAACTGCTGCTATTAGGTAGCAATACTGAGAGTTAATTAGAAGATTTGCGCAGTTGGTTAATTTCTGGATTTAATATTTATTGCTTCATGTAGAGAAAGTGTGAACATTCTGTGATGACTCTATTTTGAGAGGTAATGAATGCCGTATTGCTATGCTAGAGAAGAGGATTGCGAACTTGCTGTAATTCCTCCCAACGGCAGGCATAAGATGATTATTGTGCTAGGAAAAACCAGGTACTGTTGTTATAAGTAGTGTTCAGGATGAGTACTATCACAGAGAGTCAAAGCTTGTGAAGCAATGGCAGCAATAACGACATAAACAGCAATGTAATGACGAGAACCAAGACATGCAGTACCGGCACACACTTGCCACCCGGCCCCTTCAAATAAGCAATTTTTGGACGCCCTGTACCAGTACGTTCAATGCAAACGCCATCTGGGATGAGCCTATATGCAATGATGCACGAAACAAGCACTACGAGGTTTCGGGAATGCTATCTCAACAATGCACGTCGAATTAATATTTGCCTTTACTGCCTCTTTAAGGTTACACTAGAGCGTGGCTGCTGGATATCCTGGGTGTAAAGATGGTTGTGTCGTCGGCATAATTATGCACTTGGTTTTAGAAAAAATAGTAGATAGGTCACTAATAAGCATCAAAAATAAAGGAAGGCCTGAAATTAAGCCCTGTGAGACTCCCACATGATTAGCTTGCAAAGATAGCTGTTAAGCTTCGTCATTTGAGACTGGTTAATTATTTCTAATCAAGTTTTGTGGAGGACCAGAAACCTGGAGAATAAGAAATAAACGAAGACATTAAGGACGTGCAGCTTGCAATGGAACGAAAAGTGATAGGTGTAATTCTGAGAAATAGGAAGATAGCAGACTGGATCAGAGAACAAACGTGGGTAGCCTTTACCCTAGTAGATATTAAGAGAAAAAAAAATGAACCTGAGCTGGTTACTTCATGAGAAGGACAGATAATTGATGGTCAGCTAGAGCATCGAAATGGATATTGAGATGACAAGAGTGACCGAGGGTGGCAGAGGGTTAGGTGGTGTGAACATATGAACAGTTGCTCTATGTGGGCAGGACTTCTTAAAAGCATTCAGCAAGCACATATTGGCGATGCTACGTTTGACGAGCTTAGAGTGGGACGAGCTAAAAGGTAGCAGTGCTTTGTTTGCACGAGGCTCGTACTGTCAACATACATGGTCAGCTGCAAACAAAGCACTGTGCCTGCTCTGTTGTCGCGTGAAGCCACGATAAATGGGTAAGATTAATGATTGAGGCCAAGACAGCCATCGAAGGAGGCAATAAGTGTGTTATCGGGGCTTCAATTTGACAATCGCCAAAAGAGTTGTTTTACTTTAATGCAACTGCACATTGATGATTTGTGACAGCACGTGCTGTATATATACCCTCTGCTCATTTCGTAATAAACATTGCTGGAAGTGGCGCTCCGTGTGTGTGTGTGTACTCTCCCGTTTGTCCGTTGTCGTCGACGCACCTTACATTTCCAACATTGCAAGCAATACCAAAATAGCTGACGCCGTTTTGCACTCACTTTCATTATCATTCACAATGGAACTTCTTGAGAACTAGTGAGACAGGAAATTGCTTCCTTATGCCTCAAATCAACTTCAACCTAACCATGCACACAAAAGATCAATGATAGTTTCAACCTATAGAGGTTTCACAACCTACAGCCTATGGCTTCCCTTCAAGTTTGCTTGTTGCTGTGGGATCAACCCTTATAAGCCCACTGTAATGCCTATATGACCCACTGTAATGCCTGTGAAGGTTCTGTGTGCACTTTGGTAAATAAATAAATTGCCAACAGCAACAGCTAGCTCAGCATACACAGACTGTGAAAACAGGCTTAGCCATAGGGGCCCAGGATGGCCAGGACTGAGGGCCCAACCTCTCCAGCAGGCATGAGCCGGAGATGATGGTTGCAGCTGATGTTTTTTTTTTATTTAATTTTATTTGTCATGTTAACAATGTCTCTGTGATAACAGGAATTATTAACATGTTATTGTGTGCACTGTACTTGCAGAGGCACACAATAACATGCAACAACAGCAAGATGTAATATTGGACAGTTTGTGTTCTTCAATGGACAACTGGTGGATAATTGTGTATGCAGCTACCTGACTCACTACCACAAGACAGCAGCCCTAACCTCTGACACCTCAGCACAAGTTTATGCTGCATTCAGTAAAACTTCGACATGGGCTGCCTCTCATGATAAGTGACTGTGGTCACCAATTTCCAGCTGATGTTGTGGAAGTATTGCTTTGTTTCTTTAGTTCAACTTCCAGCACTCAATGCCTTATCATCCACAAAGCAGTGGCCTGATCGACCGCATAAACCAAACATTGATCAACATATGTTATAAAACGGCACTTCATACCGCAAAAGCTGGCGATAAAGCATCATTTAGTGTGATGTACACTTTCAACACTGCCAATCACAAAACAACTGGCTATAGCTTTTTCTTTCTCCTTTTAGTTCACCCACCTCATTGGATACTATCTTTTACCATCCATGACAATTCGTCCATAGCGGAGACTTCGCGTCATGCAGAGGATGGCCTCCGAATTGCTCATGCTCATGTATGTGCTTCATGAGAAAGCTCCAAAACATGCCATGATAATTAGCTCAAATACATTACCTATGTTTTTGCTGACCTCGTGTGGCTGTGAACACCAATATGTAAATGTGGCTTATGTCAAAAGCTACTTGCGGACGATGCCAGACTGCTGTTCATCCCTGATCGTCTTAGCTAAGTTAACTACAAATTTGCACTCCTTACTTCAAGTGGCCAGTGCCCATCAAAGACTGAGGTGATGCATGTTGCCTGTTTGAAGCCCTTCACACGAAGGCATCAAGAGTGACTCACCAGGAGGGCTTCGTGTGGGAGAGTAGAAATATTAAAGCGTGTTGATCACAATAGAAAACAAAAGAAGTGCTGAGACAGGAGGAAGGCGACGGCGTTGTTCCCATGATTGGTAGTCTTTGTGTTTTAGTACTTGCTTACTTATTCTAAACACCTGAACCTCTCAGAAACATGTAACAATATACATAACGCTCAGGGGCGTAGCCAAGGGGGGGTTCAAACCCCCCCGAAATTTTTCAGTTTTGCTTGCGTATATAGGCACGCACACATACAAACGCACGCACGAACATACATAAAGTATGGTTGAACCCCCCCGAAAAAAATTTCTGGCTACGCCCCTGATAACGCTGTATAATCAGAAATTACTAATGCTTACTTTATTTGTGTGCTTTGAATTTTCTACTCCCTTCTGCGATGCCCTCGAGCCGTGGAGGTAATACGAATAAAACATTTAGCATAAATATACTCTTGCAGATATTTACTGTGACTAGTCACCCTTAACAGCATTTAGTCTTCTTTTTTTTGTACCATCTGCTTGTGATATAATTTTTATTTTATTGATCATTGTCACCTCACAAGTGTGCCAAAACTAAGGTTACTGTATTTGCCAAGGGACTCATAGTCTTTATCACAACAACCCAGCCTGTGTGATAGACTAAACACACACACACACACACACACACACACACACACACACACACACACACATACACACACACACACACACACACACACATATATATATATATATATATATATATATATATATATATATATATATATATATATATTATATATATATATATATATATATTTAGCATTAGTGTTTCCTCTTCGGTGTTTAGTCTATTTGGTGCTACAGTGCCTGCAAACAAACTGACTGATTGACTGTTTTTGTCTCCCATGGTGCAACAAAAACTTTTGTTAACATTGTCAGCCGCTAGGTTGGTGGCTGATAATCTCTGCTCATCACGAACAATACTGCTTTTCATGCACTCTTCAGCTGTCATATAGTCTTGATCAGGGGCGTAGCCAAGGGGGGGGGGGTTGGGGGGTTCAAACCCCCCCCCCCCCCGAAATTTTTCAATTTTGCTTGCGTATATAGGCACGCACACATACAAACGCACGCACGAACATACATAAAGTATGGTTGAACCCCCCCCGAAAAAGATTTCTGGCTACGCCCCTGGTCTTGATCATGGTCCATCAGTGAGCTCTCACTTTATGTTCGACATAATTTCGTATCTGATGCTGTATCGTCACACCGTGTTTAGTTGGAAGCCACTGTGTTCACAGCAGAGTACCATCACTCAGTGTTGTACGGAACGGCGTTCCAAGGAACGACGTTCCAGGAACTAGTTCCTTTTTGGAGGAACGGAGGAACGCCACCGTTCCATTGAGTATCGGTGGAACTGTAACGGTAACTGGTTACGTTTACGTAGGAACGACAGAGGAAACGGCGTTCCTTCTGTAAACGATCCTCGGCATTGAACGGGCGCACGCACGCAGCACATCATGCAGAACAGGTCGGATGGGCGACCGTGTGGCGCAAGAATCTACAGCTCGCTCCTCTCACTTGAATAAGGCGCCCGCGGGGGGCGCAGGGAAGCTGTCTTCTGACACCCAGTTGCATGGATAGCGGGGAAGAGGACCGTAACGCAGTGGACACGGGTGCCGTAGTGGCGCCTGTCCGGCGCCTTCGATGTTTGCGTTTGAGCAGGCTTCCCTTCAACATGCGAGTTATGTCCGTGGCAATCGGTGTATAATATTTATTATAGTTCATTTCGACAGCCACCGCACCGATGACGTCTGTCATGCAATAAATGATACGCGTACATCCAGCGCTACATTCTTGTTGCGCCCGCTGAGCCTGCCCTCGCCTCTACGACTTCGGTTGACTTTGTTCCTACTTGTATACAACACGGCAGTACCCTCAAGCGCTTGATGGAGCGGCTCTTCAACATTGCGAACAAAGTGCTGACGAGAAAACAGGTTTGGCTGTTGGATACCATCATCGTCATCATCAACCTGACTGTGCCCACTGCAGGGCAAAGGCCTCTCCCATGTTCCGCCTATCAACCCGGTCGTGTGCTTGCTGCGGCCACGTTGTACCCGCAAACTTCTTAATCTCCTCCAACCACCTTAATAAAGTTGTTTAAAAAAAAAATAAAGTTGTTTACTACTACTCTAACCACCTAACTTCCTGTCTCCCTCTTGAGCCTTCTCTTGGAATCCAGTCAGCTGCACTTAATGACCAGCGGTTATCATTCCTACGCGCTAAATGCCCATGTCCATTTCTCCTTCTTGATTTCGACTAAGATGTCCTTAACACCCGTTTGCTTCCTGACCCATTCTGCTCTATTCTTGTCCCTTAAGGCTACACCTATCATTTTACTTTATATTGCCCGCTGCGTAGTCCTCAATTTCAGCTGAACTCTCTTTGTAAGCCTGCATGTTTCTGTTCTGTAGGTAAATACTAAGCACTGGTAAGATGCAGCTGTTATATACCTTACTCTTGAAGGATAGCGGTAAACTACCATTCATGATTTGAGAATGCCTGCCGAATGTGCTCCACATCATTATTATTCTCCTAGTGACTTCAGTCTCATGGTTCGGCTCCGCGGTCGCTACCTGTCCTAAGTAGACGTATTCCTTTACCACTTCCAGGGTCTCGCTACCTATCGTAAAACGCTGTTCCCTCCCGGGACTGTTGTACATTTCTTTAGTTTTCTGCATATTAACCCTGTTTTGATTTTTTTTGTCCACCTCTCTGACCGCTCTGATTCGTTTTGTCCACCTTAGTAAAGTTACTCATACAGACATCGAGATGCAGCTCTTGCTGAGTGCGAACAAGGGACTTTACTAAGTCGCGAATATGTACACTGGACATTATTTTCCCCTCCCACTGCAATGCTGAATCAGCACTCATTAAACGCCTATGTATCGTTCGTTCGGATGCGGTTTCCTGTGCAAGAAACTTAATTATATTGATGCATGTGTGGAAATTTCTACTTGAATATCTGAAGCACAGTATTCGAAGACACGTGGAATGTGCCACATGTGTTGCACTTGGCATAGACGAGCACGAAAGTTGCAGTTAGATATGTCTGTAGTACGACCAGTCGTCTATAAAAAATTCTTCTAGACTCGTTTCTTTAGACTCCTTTCATCTACATACAACCTGCTGCCGGCGATGTATAATTCGTAAAGTATATATGTAGCTTGACGTGAGCTTTAAATTGCTTACTTTATTTCGCCTCAGGATTATACAGCACTATATTTTGATTCAAATTTCAAATGTAACGTTAATGTAACGACACGTTCCAATTTTTGAAATGTAACTCGAACGAGTTCCTTTCGCATTAACGGAACTCGTAACGGGAACTCGTTCCAAGATTGGGAAGGAATGAGGAACGAGCTGTCGTTCCTGTTTTAGAGGAACGTGTACAACACTGCCATCACTTCAGTGATGCAGCTATATGAAAAGAGTCACCCACATGTTATCCCCTGTGTCTCGTATGTTGTCAAAACTAGCTTTTTTTCCCCTGGCTCAGATAACAACTACCTCATTTCTCTTTGATTTTGCTTATGTTACCACGGTCACCTGCAAGTTATGCAATCGCAGTATTACGTAGAATGATTGCTTCACAAAGTTAGCGAAACTACGGGAGATGTCACGAACTGTCACAGCAATGCCAAGTTGCAAGGCAGTTTATTTTAAAACATGAAATACACAGTGACTGAACAACATTGTACGTTTTCGGACCGGTCTCGCTGCAGGTAAAAAGCTTACTTGGTGTTCCAACGAGCACTTAATCGTTAAAAAATATCAGGTGCAATCGCTATGCATCGAACGCGTAGCCGTCGGTAGCCTCGAAACTGCTCAAAACATGAACGGCAACGTAGGGCCGTACCTGCAACAGGTAAATAAGCCGAACTGGCTAAAACTTGACATGCTTTAAACACGCTTGACGTACATGCTGTGGAGGTTACGGGAAAAAGCGAGCTTTGATATTAGCGAAGCTGTGGAACCCTATGCGGCATATAGCGGCAAACAAACGTTCGGCCTCGGCGTACGTCTCGCTCCAACGCGCAAGTCTTGGACGTCTACTACTCGTCGTTACGCGATGCGTGCGCAGCTGCCGTCTATCTACGCAGTCAGCCCGACACTGTTTACTTACGGCCTCAGTAGTTTGGAAACAACCCAAACGCAATCTGATCACCGGCGTATTCACAAAAACACCACACAACAGCGGCTCTCAGTTAGTCATCAACCACCAACGTCGGCATGCCCGCAATACCCGCCGCCTCGGCCCTCGGCTGCTGGCAAAGCGGAAATGGCGGTCGCGGCACCGGCAGCCAATAAACGCCAGAGCAGACGACATGGGATGGATGGATGGATGCTATGAGCGTCCCCTTTAAAACGGGGCGGTGACATGTCTGCCACCAGGCTCGAAGAAAAAAAAAAAGAAAAAAAAAGGCTTCCTTGTTTCATGTTGGCCAAATACCTTATCTACATTGATTAAATCTATGTTATACCAAAAAATATAAATTCACGGTCCATCTCTCTGCCTCTTAAGGCAGAATGACCTTATTTTTCCCCCATTATTTATTTTTGTTCTTTATCTCTACTTTTCTGCCACCAATACTCTAACCGTCTCTTACTTATTTCTATCGCGGACGTGTTCAGCTTTCCATTGTTGTCCCTAAAACCCAAGGCTTCATTGGGCGTCTCCCTCGGGGGCGCGCCCCTCTCTCTCCTGCGTTGCGTAGCATACGGTTGTCAAATGCGCCGCCCCGCCGCCGCTGGACACGCCCCACCTCCCCTTCCTGCAACTGCGGGAGATCGCGCGCCCCTCCTCACCCCGAGGACCGGTTCGGCGTGGCCCGCGGAACGTAAACATCGTCTCCGCGGCGCGGGTGCACTGAACTGCGTCGATTGCGGCGCCGTAGAAACAGTTGCACATCTCCTCTGTGAGTGTCCCGCACAAGGAGGTTTAAATAAAACTTAAAACTTGCTGGAGTGGCGGCCATCTCGCCATAGGCAAGAAACGGGAGCCAAAGCGCGCCCGCCACGCCTCTCCGCCGTGGTTTTTAACGGTTATGGCGAGGATTAAGGGAGAAGTTGTCAAGAATAAGAAGCCATATGGCAGATAAGAATGCAGTCAGTTTTATGCTGTTTCTTTTGGCGTTTTCCTTAAGCATGCACACCAATGAAGGGCCTGTATTACTGGTTTTTAAAAATAATCATCCTCGTAAGAGCACACCTCACTTCTCGGCACTAATTTTCCTGTTTATTTAATTCGTCATGTGACGGAGTCTTATTCATATGTAGAGTTCGGCCACATTATTTGAGCGGAATATAAATGTTGATGTCCATAGCACCACACAAGGATATGCTCATCAATGCTTGAAAGCCATTTCTTTTCTCAAGACAAGCTCAAAACCTCCAAAACCAATAGCTTTGGCTTTACATGGACGTGTTTCAAGTATGGGCACTCAGCTTGCAGTCGACACTATTTCAATAGATATATAGCATTAGCGCTAGCTGTTGGGCCAGTTGGTGCAGTTGGCATGAACTTGAAAATGGGGTACCAGCGAAAACACTGAAAACAGCGTTCGTCCGCGTGTAACGCCTTATTCTTGTGTACGTGTTTTCAGTGTTTTCGCTGGTACCCCATTTTCAAGATATATAGCTTTTCGATACTATTTTGTTGGCTCGGCTCTCTCTTATCCTGTCAATGAATCAATTAAAAACGCCCAAGTGGCATCCTAAGTCTCAAGTTTAAGCCAACCAGCATATACACATGCATGCAGTCTGTCAGCACGCATTCCAGTCCCAAAGTCCACATATCTAACAACTTAGTCGCCCACAATCTCAACATGTTTCCTCATTTGCCATCAACAATCGAAGTACAGTACAGAGTCTCGTGCGGCATTGGGCTAGCTTTTTCGACACAGTGACTCATCTGTGAAGCCAGCATTTCCTGTGATGGAATTCTGTATACCGTTCTCGTATAGTGCGCTCTGCTTAAACTTCGAGCGTACATACTCATAAGCTGATAGAGAATAGAAGTGCAGCATTAATGCAAATGCCCGCACCTCGGATGCATACGTGCCTTTCTGGTCTTTTCGTGCCCTGTGGAGGGGTTGCTGTATGTATGTGGGAATACTGCAGCGAACATCCTCCTGCCCTACTCAGACATGAGCTTTTGACCCTTGATCTCCTTTATTATCGCTTGAGGATCGAGCCTCGATCTTTTTGGTCAGTCAGCAATTTTTCTGCTGCAGAATTTTCATCTTGAGCTGTTTTATCTCCCCTTGGGAAACATGAAGCATTTCTTTGTAATGCTGCCGGGTGGTGCAACTGTCACATCTTCTACAATTTTGTTTTCAGTTTGAACACATATAACGGCCGGAGTACCCCGGGGCCTCGGTTAGGTCGCTTTATTTGCAGCTGGAAAGAAGATTGCGCAGTTGAGACCTACTGGTTTTACTCGCTGCACTGCATAAAGCAAATACAAATGACGAAAGAAACGGCACGAATGTAAGAAAAAAACAGGTCCTTGTGTATTGCCCAAATGACGTTACTTAACCTCGTAGTTGCGAGCTACCCTTTTATAACACAACAGGGCAACCGATAACGAAATCTGGGGAGTCGCCTACTTATATAATTTCAACGAATACCAAACGGTGCGTCCTTTTCAATTTCGCGCTCTGCACCAGTGGCATCAACAAGCACAAGAATGTGTATCACTGGGTTCTGCAAGTGTTTTACAAATGCGTCAAGCACAGTCGGACAACTCCCGGGTCGCAGCCTAGTCCGGTCGAATCAATTCGGCGAGACGTGCCTCTAACATATGTGATCGCCCTCTTTCGGCTTCCAGACTTCCCGTCAAGCAGCCTGCCCCGACGTGCTTCGAACATTTGGCTCCTTAAGAAACCGGTTAGGAAAAAAGAATGACCGTCAGACGTGAACTAAGACAGATGGCGAGCTGTCAGCATGTGTTCCGGCATACACATAGCTTGCACGTGACGTCATCATTGCTGCGGTCCTACTGCGGCGGCCATATTGGTGAACAGCCGCACGTACCAGCCGTACGACGACTACAGTGTTCAGTACGACTAGCCACCCTAGTACGACGAAACCGCATTCCCACGGTCATTTTCTTTTTCGCGAGCCGTTTCTCGTGCATCATGCCGCCCGTTGGCACAAGGCAGCCGTTAAATGCGGCGTACTATTCAGAACTGATAGGGCAAGCGTGTTCTCGCTATGAGGAAAAGGTGCGGTTGTGCGACGGAGTGGATCCCTACACGCTTCGACTCGGAACGGACACGACATCGAACATCTCCGCCTTCCCAGACGTGTCGCAGGTACGGGGACATCGTGGACTATTTGGTTTTCAGCACTGACCTGGTTACTCTGGGCGAAATAAAGGCGTACGAACCAATGGAACCGCACGACTACTTTACCAGCGGCTGTGTAAAGAGCCTGTCTGCATACGAGCTTCGCGACCGTAAATTTGATCCTGCTTGCAAGGTAAGTTGAATGGTTCATGAAAATGGCCCCTTCGCCAGCCCCGAGTTATGAAATAGCGATGCACGAACGCTGCTAAATCAACAAGTGCTGATGCTTGCGCTTAGTTCTCGTGCGAGTGCAGCGAGGTGCACACGCCGCAGCGCGTTTTTCGATCGCGCGTCTCCTGTGCTGTCCAGTTTGTCATAAACATAGAATGATGTAGTACGTGTATGCTGATGATTTAGTCACTGCATGCGGACCGTCATCGGGAGCGAACCGCATTCGGCTTCATCAACACGCATCAGCCTGTGCTCGGCGCCGTTCGGCCTCTGCTTCCCATTTTTCATGACGCCGTTTTTTCGTGCACTCATGTCGCGCAGCGCCTGCATGCTTGCAGCTGTAGCCGAGCCGTAAAGACGGCGGCGCCCAGCCTGGGTTCGTCTCGTCGAACAACGCGGACGGCTTTCCTATGAACACAAGAGCATCCATGCTAATCAGTGTCTTCATATCTCCTCTCTTTTTCGCTTACATCCTACGAAGAGCGCTCCACACACACGAACGTTGGGGTTTTGTTCGTCGAAATTTGCACGCCTTCTGCGCGCCAGCCAGGTCCTCTGACGGTTCGCGGTGAGCATTTTCGTACGCTCGCACTGACCTTAAATAATCTCTCGTATTCGAAAGAAGCTCATACTAATGGGCTGCTTCTTTCTTCCGCAGCTGTCGCTACGATTAGAGCAGCCTACAACTGTGCATATAACAGGAAGAAACTCGCAGGTGCTACGAGGCAGCGCTGAACAAGATCTAACCGCTGTTCACCAATATGGCCGACTCATTCTAAAAAGAGACAGGGCGTGCAAACACGGACACAAGAAAGAGATCAGGACACCACAAACGGCGTTTGTGGTGTCCTGATCTCTTTCTTGTGTCCGTGTTTGCACGCCCTGTCTCTTTTTAGAATGAATACGTACCAACTAGCTCAGCTCTCTGTTATTCTAAGCTTCATGGCCGACTCGCTCCGAGCAGTGACGTCAAGTGACGTAGGTGCAAGCCATGTGTACAGAGAAGTTTTCATCAAGATCGAAATGTTCTGTTTACTGAAACTTCATCCCAGAGTACCTTTTCGCTCGATTTATATAGCCGTACGCAATGCACGATGTACTCCACAACGTCCGGACGCCACCACGCCAGAAAATATCTGCAACATCTATGCGGCCGCTGCAGCATGCGTTGCGCAAGGCGCGCCTTCTGCCTATGGCAAGATGGCGGCGCGCGGCTTCAGCTGAGGGGCGCCTCCTCCACTCCAGCCAATTTTATTTTAACCTCCTTGGTCCCGCCCTTGTCGACGCTCGGAAGCGGCTCAAAACTGAGTACCGCCGCCACGGCCTGCCCTGTGTAACCCTACAGGACTTCCTGTTCCCCACCGGCTGCGAGGATCGCCTCCGTGGCGCTCTTGCGGCCCTGATCTCCTTCCTTCAGCGAGCGAACCTGATCGAGCGGCTCGACACGGTTAACCAGACTCCTCTCTCCCGTCCCCGCTCCAATCACTACCTCATCCTCTTCTTTCTACCGCCTTCATACCCCCCCCCCCCCCGACGAGTGTTTTGGTTGAAGTGTCCTATACAGAGACAGTTATCGAGCACTCCTCCCCCATTTTCCCTCCCTTTACTCTTTCTTCCCCTATACTAAAAGAATAAAGAATCACTAACTCTTTAGCGTATCTTGAACATATTCTGAGCCCTGTACCAACAAGACCAAGTCAGTAGTTCCGTCTTTACAAGGAAATATGTTTATTATTGAGCGCCAGCAGAGGGTGGCGCATCTCCACTCTCAGGTGAGGGTCCAACCGAATGCTGCAGGACTCGGCCATCCCAAGCAGCAGACAGAAGCGTGTGCTCGCCCGTCCAACACAGGCCTCGCACGAACTCGGTGTGCTCCTCACTGTTGTAGCTGCAATATACAACGTGGGGCTCTGTATCACACAGCAAGAAAGATAGAAAGCAATCCGGCCAGAAAAACAAAAGCTCAGACATGCTACATTGAGGAAGGGAAATCTAGAAAACTAAACTGGTTAACACAATGAAATTGAAATCACAAAAACAAAAACAGCAAAATCGCACGTGGCAGTTGTCTAAGTGATCCACAAGTGCATAGGCGTGCGCACAGGGGGGGGGGGCGCCCCCGCCTACTAGTCACCTAAGGGTGGGGGCGCAAAATATGATCCACACATTGACCCCCCTAGTCACCTAAGAGGAGGGGGGCGCAAAATCTGCCTCGTACATTGACTTAGTAGGGGGGGGGGGCGCTGCGATGAACCTTCGCCCCCCCCCCCCCCTGATGGGGAACCCTGCGCACGCCTATGCACAAGTGCCATGTTTCTTGTACATAGCAGCTGCAAGGTATATGTAAACTGGTAGCGCAACTTTCATAGAAGCCCATGTGTCAAGTAGTCGGCGGCTCGTTGCCACTGTCGCCATTTACGTATCGCGGGGACTACTAACAGCAAGCAAAAAATAAAATATGACGTCACAACCGGAAGTGGTAGGACGTCGCGCATTTGCGCAACACGGCGCGAAATTGATTTTTTTTTCAATCGCTGCCCTTTTACATGCTTTTGATAACTTACGCGACTTTATTGCGTCTTTATGGCTCGCCAATTGCGTGCATGAGAGAAAAGGAAGATTGCGGAAGCAAGCTTGCTTTATTAGCCAAACGGTGCACTTGCAATATACACCAAAGTAATTTGCAGATGAAGAAATTATGATACAATGGCTCACGCGCACAATAGTTCGAAAACTCACGTTGCCCAATCGAGGAAAACCACTGGAGCGAGACAGCAGCCTTGAAAGTATCACTTTGCCAACCTTACAGAACACCGTTTCTTCGCTTACCGTGCCGGATTCACCGTCACGAAAGGCGAGGGCACGCCAGCCGTTCGCCAGCGAATTCACGGTAGCGGTTATCTACACATTCAACGAGCTAGTTCAGCTTCTCTGAAGTGTCACGCCAGTACACAACACATATGCAAATAAATAACCCAGGGAAGATATGCACGAAACCACCGCACAAATCGATGTAATTCGAAGCAGCCAGCAAAGAGCTGCGTACATCGCCTTGTTTGTCTTTGAGCCAAATGAAATCATTCATGCCATGGCATCTAGTCCACCATATATCGCATGTTTGCCATGCACGCATGCATGCACAGTATAGTATACACCATGCCAATAAAACGCATATTCTAGTATATACAATGCATGACCTGTCTATGTTCATCACGCACTCGTGTGATGCCATACCAATTTTAGTATATATTGTGGGGTTGCACACGCAACCCATTGTCTTCAACGCGGCGGCACCTCGGCTTCGCGCTACGTTTGTACGCGCAGTGGCGAGGGGGGTTGCGTGGGAGAGGGCACGTGCCGCTCCCGCAGCCCTTCGCGCCTTGCTCCCTGGCCGAAGTCGAGATGCCCCGTTTTCCCTCCTTGCCTTTTCTGGAGAGACTCCTCTCCAGACCCCAATAGAGGCGCGCGGCTTTCTTGGGGACCGCCTCGTCTTTCGACTCGAGCAGCGGTGACGACCACAGCTTGATCGAGTCGGGAGCCACCCAGACGCCATCACCCCCTGCGCAACGCCCGGTCTATTGTGAGGTAACTTACTGCCTCAGGGCCGGACTGCGAAGCCACGAGAGGTGAGTTGAACCTTATCGCTCTCAATCTCGTGTGCTTCCCATTTTGTTGTTGTTTTGACGTTGTCGTGCGGAACTTACTCCGCCGCTTCGTTCTTACCTTGTATTTTGTTGCGTTGGTGGCGCTTTTGACACAATAAACTGTGTCAGGCAAAGAACTCGTCTCTGTTACCACTGGCCTGAAACCCGCCGCGGTCGCAACTTACGCGAACCGCGGGATAGGGGGTCACAGCTCTGACTGTTAGGGCTGCTGCGTAGCACTAGTAGCGAGTAACTACACTCCTCTAGTGCGCTGTGTGATCCCAAGACGGGGCAGTTTCGCACGCGCGGATCTGTTCGTTACAAAGTAACCCCTATATTTGGCGCCCAACGTGGGGCCAGTGGCTAAACAGTACGAGTAGTTTGTGTAAGTGACTGCCACTACACGAACAACCATGGCAGCAGACGAGGCTGACTTACAGCCGCTGTTCACGCTGTCAAGGGTGGCTGCCAACAGGCAACAATTCGAAGCGGCGGTAACATACCGCACAGTCGGACCCTGCGGCGAACATTAGCCAAGGGGATTTGATTTGCTTCGATGAGGGTGGCGCTACACATGAGGCCCCCCCTCCGTTAGGTTGTCCGCTCGAAGGCGCGAGGCACATTACGCCGAGCCCTTTGTCCGAGCGCGCGGAGAGCAGGGAGCCACAGCGGCATACCGGCTCAACGCAATCAGCTCCTGTGCCAGACCTTACTGGCCAGAGCGAGTCTCCTCAGGTTTTAAGGGATGCCTTGCGCCTGATTGAGACTTTGACGGGTGTCGTGCAGAACACTCTGCTGAGGCCCAGCACAGCTGCGCGACCGAGCGTAAAGGTGGACTTACCCACCTACAGCGGGTATCATGACACGGTCAGCGCCAATGATTACCTCGACCGCATGCTGACTTACCAGCAGGCAACGGGGTTGTCCGATGGCGAGATGCTAGAACGCGTCGTTCCAGTATCACTGACTGAGCAGGCTGCCCGGTGGTTCCGACTTACCGGCCACCGGTCAAGCACGCTGAACGAATTCCGAGCGAGGTTTCGCGACGAATTCTTACCCGCTGATTACCAGCGTCGCATGCTGCGCGAGTTAGAGCGGCGTACTCAGCATCCGGACGAGTCCTTGCTCGAGTACGTGAGGGCGATGGACGAGCTCTATCGTATTGCTGACCCCTCGGCTCTAAATTGCGAGAAGGTGGAGCGAGTCACGCGACAAGCGCACCCCACTTTCGCAGCATATTTGAGAGGCGGCAAGTTCAGGGATTTGGACGAGCTGGCCTCGGAGGCAAAACGCATACAGGCGGACATACTCGCCTCACGTGCGTACCGACCATTACCCCAGCGTCGCAGGCACTTGAGCCGCAATGCGCGTGGAAGGGAGACAATGTTCGCATCCGTCCACAGGGAAATGGTGCAGTTGCCTTCAGTGACGGGCACTCGAGTAGCGGTTGGGACATATCTGACCGGGCTCTTGACCCGTACACGTACGCCATGCGAGCAGCACACGCTGCCGGTGGCCGAGGTACGCAGAATCGGAGTCGACATACCGATCCGAGGACGCTAGAGCGGAGCGCGCCCGGAAGGGAGCATCCGATAGAGAGGAACGGTGGCCAAACGGCGCGAGGCACAGCACGCCAAGCCCGAGCGCGGCCGACCACCCTCTGCTATCGCTGCAACCAGCCGGGGCATTTCGCCCGAGATTGTTGGCAACCCGCAAGCCGAGAGCACGCGCTTTCGGGAAACGAGCGGGGCCGCCGGTGAGCAACACTGCATGGCCGGCGGCAAACAAAGCGGTGCTCAGTGAGACACATGAACTCCTAGCCCCGCTGGCTTGTCGTACTGGACCACCCAACGACACGCCAGTGCCACTTATTGAGCTAACAGTCGCCCGGCGCAGGTTTTTTGCGCTGTTAGACACGGGAGCAAGCGCTTCACTCTTTGGCGACGAAGTGTACGATCATCTCTGTCGGAACGCTATCCGGCTTAGATCGAGTAATGTGACTTTCCGGCTCGCCAGCGGCTCGGCGCAAGCAAGCGCTGCCGCTCGGCTAGTGGTGCGGTGGGAGAAACGGGTCAGGCGGCAACGCCTAGCTTACCTCCCCGGCCTGTCGGTTCCTATCATTCTTGGTAGAGACTTCCTCGCCAAGACGGGCATTGTTATTGACGTCTGCAACGGAGGATATAGGGAGCGAGCATGTGGCACCCTGAAACCTTTCGTTTCCTTTCAAAAGGCGTCAGAGACAATTACGTTCGATGATGCTTCGCGCGCAGACTGTCCCAACAATTGCCCGAAAAAGTCACTCGTACATGTGTCTGCCGGGCCGACAAACCGACCCGCGGAGAAAGAACGCGCCGGAGGGAACGGCTCCCCTCGCGCGCGTCCCCCATCCCCCACTGCGGAGGCACTGTGCACTGCAGAACGGGGCGAAAGGGACCACCCGCTGCTCAATAGCTCAAGCAGTTTGACGGTGGAAGAGAAAGCTCGCCTCTCATCGCTTCTGAATGAATATGACGCCATATTCACAGAACAGCCTGGCTGCACTGCGCTAGTTATAGGCACAAAATTGAGACAGGCGATGCTTCTCCTTGGAAATGCAATCCTCGGCCGGTGAGTTTGGCTAAGAGGAAAGCATTAGACAGCGCTCTGGACGAACTGCTCGATACAGGCGTTGTCGAAAGGTCGGAGAGCCCGTGGGGTTTTCCCGTGGTACTGGTACCTAAAAAGGATGGGACGACCCGCCTTTGTGTTGACTACCGTCGCCTGAACGAGGTAACACGCAAGGATGCATATCCGCTTCCTAGCATTCCCTCGATCGTGTCTAATGTTGGCGGAGCGAAGTACTTCACTACGCTCGATGCTAGCAAAGGATACTTTCAGGTGGAGGTTGTGGGAATCGAGCGCGCCCTTCCCTTTGG
Organism: Rhipicephalus sanguineus; assembly: GCF_013339695.2. Taxonomy (NCBI): domain Eukaryota; kingdom Metazoa; phylum Arthropoda; class Arachnida; order Ixodida; family Ixodidae; genus Rhipicephalus; species Rhipicephalus sanguineus. The sequence continues at coordinate 168,021,620 of NC_051183.1, forward strand.
CGCCTCGTTCCCCAGCTAGCGCGCGTGTTGGCCCCGCGCGGCTCGAGCGCCGGGAACCGCCGTTAATCGGCGGTATGGCGACCGCGGCGGCAGCGCCAGGCCTCTTTGTCTGGTGCAAGCCATGCGTCAGCCTCCCGGCGCGCGGGCACGCGTCCGGGCATGCCTCGACATGCTCACATGCTCACGCCGCCAAGCTAGCTTACGTCACTGTGCAACGCCGTTCCTCATTGGCCGCCAGTGACAACCCCCTTCCCCCTTGAGCTCGCTTCTGTCTGGCGTGGGCTTGCCGGCGGCAGATGCTCTCAGGCTAGCACGAGAGGTTGACGCGCTGCTCTAGCAGGCGGCTTCTCGTTCGTGTGCTCGACCGCTGCCCTTTGTGTGGTAGTCTTAGCGCCGCTGGCAAGCGTACTCGATCGGTCTTGCGGAGTTCCCCCTTGCGGCCTGCAAGCCTGTGAGTGTCGTACTGTGCTGCATCTTGGGTTAATAAACCCGTGTTGTTGTTGTTACCCTGCCTCGTGCGTGGTTTCTGCGCCGTGCCGGAGAATCGACGAACCCGCGGCCGTAGCGTCTTTGTTCGCTGCGGCAGTGGAGAACGTCGCGTCCCTACACGGTCGCGCTCATATAGGTAAGCCTAGTGCAAACCTATCTCCACAAGGTAGATCCCCGTGACCGAGAGAAGACTGCCTTCACTTGTCACAGGGGCCTTTACCAGTTTACCCGAATGCCATTCGGTCTTGTCGGTGCGCCTGCGACTTACCAGCGCCTGATGGACCGCGTCTTAGGTGATGCAAGGTGGCACTACGCTCTTGCTTACCTGGACGATGTCGTGGTATACTCACGAACCTTTGATGAGCACTTACGCCATCTCAGGGACGTGCTGGAGCGTCTGAGGTCGGCGGGAATAACGCTAAACCCGGCCAAGACTCAGATTGCCGAAACCCGAGTAACGCTACTGGGTTTCATGTTGGATAACGGTCGCCTTCTGCCGTGTGATGACAAGGTTCAGGCATTATTGAACTATCCATCACCGACAGACATAGGCGGACTGAGACGATTTTTGGGGCTGGTGAACTTTTATCGTCAGTTTATCCCAGACTGCGCTGCACTGCAAGCCCCCTTGACACTTCTGTTGAGGAAAGGTGAGCGGTGGAGATGGGGTCCCGAGCAAGAGGAGGCACTGCGCAACCTCATTGAAGCGCTCGCGGAAACCACTGAATTAAGGCTAGCGGATCTCAGCAAAGATTTTGTGATCCAAACGGACGCCACCCAGGCAGCACACAACGTCGGGCCGATATTGGTTTTACGGCGGCTGTGCGCGGCCCCACCTCGGGCCAGCATTGCCAGCCTGGCGCCGATATCGGCGGAGCCGTTGACTTTTGCCGGCAAAATTGGGCCGATCTCGCCGCCTTTCAGCCGATGTTGGTCTTTCACCGGCAACATTGGGCCGAGTTATCCGGCCTTCTGCCGCCTTCCCGCCGATATCGGCTTCGCCGATTTCTTTCACCGGCGACATTGGGCCGAGTTTGCCGGCGTTTTGCTGTTCTTCCGCCGATATCGGCTTAGCCGATGGCTTTCACCGGCAACATTGGGCCGAGTTAGCCGCCGTTTTGCCGTACTTTCGCCGACATCGGCCGAGCCGGTGGTTTTCACCGGCAACATTGGTCCGAGCATGCCGTCATTCTGCCGTGCTTCAGCTGACATCGGCGGAGCCGATGGCTTATCGACGATGTTGGAACTTTCTTGTCTCCCTTCAGACAGGTATACATGCCCTGTTGAGAACGTCCTCCTGCGTCGCGGCGCTCGAAAAGTCCTCGTCACCGACAGAGGTACGGCTTTTACGGCAGAGCTAACGCAAACCATCTTGAAATAGAGCCACACAAGTCACCGACGGACATCACCCGCAGGCGAATGGCCTCACCGAGTGGGTAAATGAAACCCTCGCCGAATGTACTGTACGTCGAACACATGACATGGAACGCCATAATATCTTCCGCACATAACGTGAAGTTAACACGGCAGTGTAAGAAACGGCGCACATATGACGCCGTTCAAACTAGTTCGCGGAAGCCCCTCAACGACGCTGGACGCCGTGTTGCCGGCCGTCAGTGACGAGAATAACCTGGACGTTGCGCTCTACCTTTCGCCCGCCGAAGAAGCCCGGCAGCTCGCCCGCCTAGGATACAATCGTAATGCAATAGAGCATTAGGCGCTTGAATATTTGTAGCTTAAGCTGTAGAATACCGCTACATGGATTGCTGTACTAGCACAAATAACAAAGTTCAAATATTGTACCGTGCTAATGCCGCACGTACGACTCGGGGCGCGAAGTATCGCGGACTGAATAGCTTGTATTCTCTTATTCGTTTCTGCTATGACAATGACTAACAACTATCACTAGCACAGTCACTTTTCTACCAAAAAAAGGTGGTCTTTAGAAGAATAACTGACTGAAATTAGATGGCCACTTCGTTGACCAGTTGTTCAACGCTATCAAAAATGTTGAAACGTTATAACACATACCATTAACTTCATGGGCCAAATTCGAAGTACTTCTGTTTCGTAAATGTTTTTGCCGCTGGTCGGCCGACTGCGCTAATGTATCCAGCATCAAAATTCACCCAAACATTCCCGCACGAATGCTTTTAGCGGAAGAAGTTTTATGTGAATACTAATTCTGTGCATAAATCGAGCCCGTCATCACATTTATAGCGCTATATCCTTTCAGCCGCTGAATGTGTGCCGCCAGCGCTCATATACTACACGGACAGTTTCCGATCTGTGTGTTTACACATATTTACTCACGCGCGTGTTTGGGTGAAGCGTAACAAGCGCATTTCCTTCAGTGATGTCACATAATTTTACTTTATGAAAATAGTAAAAGCTCAGCAAGGCGTGTTGCTGAGCTAGTTGGTTCATTACTTGAGAAAAATAGGTATGGTGCGAAAAAGACCGGGCGAAGTGAAAACACGTTTTGTCGTTTGAATGTTTACAAATCAACTAGCCCGCTGACCATCTTTAACGAACTGACAAACACGTGTTTGCCACGTGTTTTTCAGTTCGCATTTGCACTTCTTTGCCGTCCATTTTGCGACATACATATCTTTTTCAACTAAAAATCTCGCTCAACGATTGCTTCCGACGTGCTTTCAGAAACAGTCGCATAAAATTATTATTATGGCACGTGAAATACGATGAAAAATGCGGCTCCAACGTGGTGTACGGAAAGTTTTCATGCAGCGACATGTGGCAACAAGTGATGCATTGAAAATTCGACGAACGCCTTTCTCAAATGGCATGCCCATAGACATGCTGGGGGGATCGCACACCATTGTGGTAGGCTGAGCCGTGCTGTCAAGAAGGGAGAATTCGCATTTTTTTTTTCGTCTTCTCTCCCTTTCCTTCGTTCAGCGTCATTGTCGCGAAACTCGCTTGACCAGGCAGGGTAGGGTAGCCGTCCAGGCGGAGGGACAATCGTAGCTGCGGCAGCAGGTTTTTTTCACTCCGACCAGCAGAATTCTTCAAGAAGTTCGGTGTGTGGACATGTGTGGTGGAAAGTCAAAATCGTGCACGAGACGGATACGCGGCAGGATTCCGGCATTGTTTTCGGCAGGATCACCGCACCGAGAAACCAGTGGCCCCCTGCTTCCATGCTCACCTCATATAAGGCCGCGTGTTCACTGCTGTTACGTGTCATCAGATTTTTGTTCTCTTCTTATCGCGTATTCTCTATTGACCATCGTGTTTTGTGCATTCTGATATGGTGCGCTTGCATTTTTTATTCGCCCGTGTTTTTAGCGATCCAACGGGCACACGTGAGTGGTTTTTATGCACGATTCCTTTCTGTTACAATCTTACCTTTAGATTAGGAATGCGTGCGTGTCTATCTTGCTTAGATGTACAGTTCATGGGATCTCGTGGTACCGCTCGCAATGTTTCTCGCGTCGCGTGCAGCAGTTTATCCATCTTTTTGGCCCTTAAGATATCACTGAAAAATTGCAATTCCCGCTTAAAGGATAACGCTAATTTAATTGCCAGTCGTGTGTTGCGAATGCCTACCGTTCCTTGGTGAACTTAATAAACGTGGGGGGGGGGGGGGGTGCTCCTCTGCTCGTAATTAGCTCACGCGTATACACAATCCTCTAGTCTAGTTGCCACTCTTAATCTCGCTTTTTCGGCAAGCCGCCTAACATTATCTTTCTTTTCTTCGGGTCCGTCTTTAATCCTACTTTATTGCTGCCTTCGTTTACATCTCCAGAATTTTTTTCGTGATTCGGCACCGTCGTTACTGAAAAGCGCGATATCGTCCGTAAAACGCAAGTAGCTAAGATAGACTTCGTTAATCCTTATTCCTATTTTTGCCCGTTCTAGTTCTTTCAATATTTATAGTGAATGTGCCGCGCATAACATTGAAGAGATTGTAACTCTTCGCATAGGCGTGCGCACAGTGGGGCAGGGGGGGGGGGGCGGCCGGCCCCCGTAGTCACCTAGAGGTGGGCGCAAGGTCTGCCAAACACATTGACTTAATAGGGAGGGGGGGGGGGAGGCGCCGCGATGAACCTTCCCCCCCACCCCCTCTGAAGGGGAATCCTGCGCACGCCTATGATTTTGCGCCTGATCCCATTCTCGATTAGGATTGTCCTGCTTTTTTTGAGGAATACGGGGGCTGTGGGGTTGTTTTAGATGTTGGCTACGGTATCTGTAGATGTTTAGATATTCCTTTATGGCATAATTATTCCGGAACTGCTGGCGTGTGTTCATATCTGTGAATAAATTTGTGTTTATCACCTTGCAAATGTGTTGCTCCGTAATTTCTCAGACGCATGCGTAGTTGGTGCAGCCGGCCTTTCATCAATTTAGTTTTGTTTGAGACAATATTGACTTTCGCTCTCGGCCTTGCACGGTTCAACAGAATTGTGGGTCTTAATCGCACACTAAGACATCAGTGGAGCAGTCGTTCTAATTAGGAAGCATTTTTCGAATATGGCACCAGTGGCAGTCGATGAATGTCGTTGGGCCGCTAATAGTCTATTTTAGCGCTGCTGACTTACAGTACAGTAACCACAGTAATACCGAACTGCCGTGGTCGGCACGCAGCCATTTTACTTTATAACACATGTATCAGCATACCTGATCAGGTTACTTTACGTATCGAGCACCTACCGCCGGTGTCTCCATATAAACTAGCTACGTGCCGACCACGACGGTACAGTACTACCGTACTTAACACACGGTAAGCCTCCACTGCTAAAGCATAATAACGGGTGTAAACGGTCACGCCGGCGGCTACCCGACGTCGGCGGGGCCGACACCGCGCCAGCATCGGCTTGCATACATAGGCCCAATGACGGCTTGCCATCATCGGCTGAATAACGGCAGGCCCGCCTCGGACCGACGCTGGCTAGCCCACGTCGGCCCGAAGCCGGCAAGCCCGCATCGTCCCAAAAGCGGCTAGCCGACGTCGGGCCGATGCGGGTGAAAGTAGCGCGAGCGTGATTTGCCGACGTCGGGCCAATATTGCTGCCGTCATTTGCCGACGTTGGGCCGAGATCGGTCCAATGGCGGCGTGCTGCCTGGGCAGCGACCTCGGCCTAGGAGCGGTTTTGCTCCAACAGCACGAAGGTGGCTTGCGGCCGGTAGCTTTTGCTAGCCGCTCCTTGACTCCCGCAGAGAAAAATTATTCAGTGACGGAAAAGGAATGTTTGGCAATCATTTTTGCCCTGAAAAAGTTCGGTTACTATATTGATGGAGTTCAATTTGTTATCGAGACTGATCACATGGCACTAACTTGGCTTAGACGCCTAGGGGAGCCGAGCGGCAGACTTGCACGATGGGCACTTTTCCTGCAGCGATACGACTTTACCGTTCGCTACAGGAAAGGAAAGAGCAACGTTGTGGCGGACGCACTTTCGCGCGCGCCCGTTGACTGTGAGAAGAGTAACATTACTACTCAACTCACCTCGCCCGAAGTCGTGCCCGAGAGCGACGTAACTGTTGCGACGCTCGATGTTGTCACGAGGGGTAACATTAATACCCATCCTGACACATTTGAAACTCAGCCTAAGAGCAGAGTAACTGCTACACTGCTCGACGGCGAGAGTCCTCACGGAAGGGCGGACAACCCACCTTCAATTGAGGAGAGCGTTAACCACTTGGACTGCGTCAGTTCAGTGGGGAACGTGTTCAGCAGGAAGGAGCTATTAGAGGCTCAGCGGGAGGATCCATTTTGCAAAAAGGTGTTTGAGGGGCTACGGGAGCCCGGCGGCGCGGCCGCGGCGCATGTTGACGCAGCTGGTATTGCTGTTAATGCGCGGCGCTCTGAAACAGCTGGTAATGCTGTGAGCGCGTTGGATTCCTACCTGCTAGACTCTGACGGCACTTTGCTGAGATACATTCCTGCGGAGAAGGATACACATGAGTCCTTCAAAGCGGTGATCCCACGCACGTTGAGAGGAGCACTGTTACGCTACTTTCACGATACGTGCATCGCTGGGCATGCAAGTGGCCCTAAGACTTACCTTAAGTTGTGCCGCTTTGCTACCTGGCCAGGCATGAAACGGGATGTAACACGCTACGCCCGCTCATGCAATGTGTGCCAACGCGTGAAGCCGCGTGGTGGACGCCCACCCGGGCTCATGCAGCCGATCCAAAGCCAAACACCATGGCAAATAGTGGCTTGTGACGTCATGGGACCCAAGAACACCGAGAGGAAACCAATTCCTTCTCGTCGTCACAGATCACTTCACTAAAGGACCCCTGACACCAAAATGGACCATTTGCAAAAATCTGCAAGGCGGCTTTACTGCAAGGTTATTTTCCAACCAAAAACTCTCCGTCGCAGACTGGTTTTCTCGCTCATTGTACTTTTACCGCTCCTAATTCCAGTGAAGGCACGCGAGTACGACAAAACGACTTCTTTCCCCAACAATTACTGTGGGGCCGCCTCGTACGAACCCTCAGCCTTCGCTAGGTGGACAAGGCAGCCGTCGTTCGTAAGAAAAAAGAAGGGGGGGGGGGAGGGGGGTAGGAAGCAAAAACAGAATGAGCGAGAAAAGCAGTCGGGGATTGAGAGTTTTTGGTTGGAAAACAACCTTGCAGGAAAGCCGCCTTGCAGATTTTTGCAAATGGTCCATTGGAACCTCGAGATCTTTGTGTTGTTTGACTTTCCTGTATACGGGGGCACATCTGACCAATTATTAGTGACGAACGTTGCCTTTAAGATATCTTAATTTGGTTTTAAAGTAAGCGTGAGTGCTCACTTGAGTTGGCTGCACCTTGCGACATCCTGGTATGACGTAGATAGAGGCCCCGTATGACGTTCCACGAGTAAAGCAAGTATTGTGGACGTCACAGAAGGTTTGCGGGGCGCACGTGCACAATACGACGACTGGCACCCGGCGAGGCCTATTGTTCCTCACCCCTCTGGCTCTGTTGTCGGGCTGCTCTCGAGGTAGTTTTCGTGAGGGGACACGCGCTTAACAGGTTTAACCCATACAGAGGCGCCCACATACTTTCAATCTCTACCGCGCGCGGGGCCCCGATTTGAAAACCGCGCTGTCAACGTCACCACAGCTTGAGTGCACGTGATCTTTGACGCTCCCCCGCATGGGGCGCCAGTTTCTTGTGGTTTTTAGGCGGGCGTTTTGAAGTGATGCTAAAATGGTCACAATTAATTACGCTAGAATTAGTTGTACGATATGCTAGAGCATTTACGATTTAATTTAGAGATTACCAGACACAAAGCTACAAATTACAGCAAAAAAGTCACCAACAAAAATTTCGCTGTCAGGGGTCCTCTAAGTGGGTGGAACTGTTCCCCCTACGAAGGCTGACGGCACGCATTATCATGGAAAAGCTCATCGAAGTGTTCACGAGATTCGGCTATCCAAAGCAGTTAATTACGGACAATGCGTCCTATTTCACCGCCAAAATTTTCGTGGACTCTTGTGCAGCCCTGGGCATTAAGCACAAGAGAACAACCACGTACCACGCCCAGGCAAATCCAACCGAACGTGTAAACCGCAACATCAAGCACATGCTTGTTGCTTTTGCGGGGACGCACAAGGATTGGGACAATTGCGTCCCTGAAATCGGATTTGCTCTGAGGACGACCGTGAACCGCTCGACTGGCTTTACCCCCGCCACTCTCAATTTTGGGAGAGAGCTGCTCAATCCCGTAGAACATACTCTACAGGAACGCAGCACGGAACTGGCTGCTTCGTCGGCACGCGCTGATTATGCAGCTGGGCTGCGCGCGAAGGTGACGGAGGCTTTGGGCAAAGCACGACGGAACCTGAGCACTGCTCGTGGGGAGCAGAAAGCGCAGTATGACCGCTCTCATCGGGACGTTCAGTACAAAGTGGGCGACCTGGTGTTGAAGCGCAATCATGTCCTAAGCGATGCCAGTAAGAAATTCTCAGCTTCTCTGGCACCGAAGTGGATAGGACCGTACCGGGTAGGAGAGACTGTCTATTCTCTCGTGTACAAGCTGACGGACTTTACGCTAAGACCGATCGGCGGACCGGTGCATGTCTGTGATCTCAAACCCTACTATGACAGAGGGAGCGAGTGGCCCGAGGGAAACGCTTCCCCGCGCCCGCAGGCAGTGGCATCCGAAGGCACGGCTCGACATACGGGCTCAGTGCGACGTTACAACTTGCGATCTCGGCAGAACTAACTCTGTCCGGTTCGTAGGGGCTTTATTGTGCGTGATATCGGATGGGACGCTCCTCTGATATCTAGCATGCAGCCTTCGAGAGCGAGCACGCGCTTGCTTTTTCGGAGAGTAAGAGAGGGGCTAACTTATTGTTCGAGTCGCAGATCACCCATCGGCAGCACTTCAACAGCCAAGCCAAAACGACCGTTTTCGCCGGCAGTCGCCCCAAAAGCCGGTACTTTCAACTATACTTTCAACGCACGAATTCCAGAGCAGGGAGCGGCGACACCAAATCTACAGTGTTCTACCAAAGCTTGCAGCGGCAGCCAGAGTCAGGGTGAAAGAAAAACAGCAAAACAGCTTCCGGTCCCGAATGGTCTCGGTGGAAAAGAATTCGCGGAACCAGTGCACAGCCCGGCGAAGAGCTGCGGACCCGGCGACCGAACTACGGAGTGCACCCGCGGTACGAGCGTGGTATCCCGCTGCGCAGAACGGGGGTTGCAGCCGGCCAGCCGCAACCGTCGGGGGAATTTCGATTCCAAACGTCTTAGAAGAAAAAGAGAAACGAGAAAAGGAGGGGAACGATTTCTACCCCCACCAGAGGGCAACGACCGATGAGCGCCCAAGCCAACTCTCCTGCGTCGACACGACGCTCTCCTGGCGATGCGACCAACGCAAATCGAGGTGGCCTGCAGTCTGGCGCTGAGACCAATCCAGCCGTGTGCCCCTTTCGACACCATGGGCCGCAAAATCCGAGCGAACGAGCGACGCCAGAAGCAAGCCGAGCCGATTCCGACCGAGCTGCCTGGGTTCCTGACAAATGTCAAGTTCCCGACAACTGTTCCCGACTGTCCCGACGACCGCCCTGATGGCTGTCCTGACAACTGTCTTCAACGGTCAAGCTGCCCTGCATTATCACTCACCAACACCTTCTTCCGGCTCGCCGGGTGACTGCCCCTTCAGCGATAACGGTGATCTGCGTCTCCGTGCGGCTCCCTCATCGACACGGACTTCGCCGTGTTCCTGGTGGAGCCGCTAGCCCCCTCTTAAGCCCCAGGTGATGGCGATCCTCTTTTTGGCTAAAGGGTTCAATTAAGGAGGGGGGGATGTGGGGTTGCACACGCAACCCATTGTCTTCAACGCGGCGGCACCTCGGCTTCGCGCTACGTTTGTACGCGCAGTGGCGAGGGGGGTTGCGTGGGAGAGGGCACGTGCCGCTCCCGCAGCCCTTCGCGCCTTGCTCCCTGGCCGAAGTCGAGATGCCCCGTTTTCCCTCCTTGCCTTTTCTGGAGAGACTCCTCTCCAGACCCCAAGAGAGGCGCGCGGCTTTCTTGGGGACCGCCTCGTCTTTCGACTCGAGCAGCGGTGACGACCACAGCTTGATCGAGTCGGGAGCCACCCAGACGCCATCACCCCCTGCGCAACGCCCGGTCTATTGTGAGGTAACTTACTGCCTCAGGGCCGGACTGCGAAGCCACGAGAGGTGAGTTGAACCTTATCGCTCTCAATCTCGTGTGCTTCCCATTTTGTTGTTGTTTTGACGTTGTCGTGCGGAACTTACTCCGCCGCTTCGTTCTTACCTTGTATTTTGTTGCGTTGGTGGCGCTTTTGACACAATAAACTGTGTCAGGCAAAGAACTCGTCTCTGTTACCACTGGCCTGAAACCCGCCGCGGTCGCAACTTACGCGAACCGCGGGATAGGGGGTCACAGCTCTGACTGTTAGGGCTGCTGCGTAGCACTAGTAGCGAGTAACTACACTCCTCTAGTGCGCTGTGTGATCCAAAGACGGGGCAGTTTCGCACGCGCGGATCTGTTCGTTACAAAGTAACCCCTATAATATCCAGTTAACAAAACGGCCGGAAGCGCACCATGACAGTGGCATGTAAATCATACCGCACATGACATGCATAACATGATTCGCATGTTAAGATCCCTCACTTATGTTCGTCATACAGTCACATCGCGCAATACCAATTTTGGTGTATATCAAACGAGCGAAATGGCCGCGAGTGCACCATGAGTATATATCATGCCATACATGACATGCATATCATGGTTTTTCATGTTACCACCTGTCACTAATGTTAATCATACAGTCACGTCGCGCAATACCAGTTTTGGTATATATCAAGGTAGCGAAACGGCCGCGAATGCACCATGAGCGCGGCATGTAAATCATGACATATCATGTGATGATTTTCATGTTACCACCTGTTATTCATGTTCGTCATACAGTCGCGTCGTGCAATACCAGTTTTGGTATATATCAAGCTAGGAAAACGGCCGCGAATGTACCATGAGTATGGCTTGTAAATCATGTACATGACCTGCATGTCATGATTTCCATGTTACCACCTCTCATTTACGTTCGCCATGCAGTCGCGTCGCGCAATACAAATTTTGGTGTATATCAAGCAAGCGAAACGGCCACGAGTGCGTCATGAGCATGGCATGTAAATCACGACATACATGACATGCATGTCATGGTTTTCATCTTACCAACTGTTATTCATGTTCTTCATACGGTCACATCGAGCAATACCAATTTTGATGCGCATCAATCTACTGAAACGGCCGCTAGCGCACCATGAGCGTGGCATGTAAATCAGGTCGTACATGACTTGCATGTCATGATTTTCATGTTACCACCTCTCACTTCCGTTCGTCATACGGTCGTGTCGCGCAATACCAATTTTGGTGTATATCATGCAAGCGAAACGGCCGCCAATGCGCCATGAGCGTGGCATGTAAATCATGTCGTACATGTCATGGATGTCACGGTTTTCATGCTATCACCTGTTATTCATGTTCTTCATACAGTCATATCGCACAATACCAATTTTGGTGTATATCAATCTAGCGAAACGACCGCGAGTGCGCCATGAGCGTGGCATGTAAATCATGTCGTACATGTCATGGATGTCACGGTTTTCATGCTATCACCTGTTATTCATGTTCTTCATACAGTCATATCGCACAATACCAATTTTGGTGTATATCAATCTAGCGAAACGACCGCGAGTGCGCCATAAGCGTGGCATGTAAATCATGTCGTACATGACACGCATGTCATGATTTTCATGTTACCACGTGTCAGTTATGTTCGCCATACAGAAACGTCTCGTCATACCAGTTTTTGTATATATACGTTCATTTAAACGGCCGCGAGCGCCCCGAGGCCATGTCATGTAAATCATGCTGCACATGACATGCGCGTCATGATTAGCATGTTAGGACAGGTCATTATGTTCGTCATGAAGTCTTGTCACGCCGTACCAATTTTGGTATATATGAAATTAACGGAACGGCCGCAAGAGCCCAAAGGCCATGGAATGTAAATCATGCTGTTCATGACATGCGTGTCATGATTTTCATGATATGACCTGTCATTTATGTTCGTAATAAGGCTATGTTGTGACACACCAATTTTGGTATACATCCGATTAACGAAACGGCCAGGAGAGCACAAAGTCGCAGGCGGCTAGATAGATACGCTTGTAGCGGGCGTTGATGCCGGTGACCGCGATAATTATTTCTGTGCGCATACCAGTTCGTATGCAGCGGCGCACGGCGCATACGCGGCCAACATGCCTCACGTTATCACCGGCGTGCCGCGGGAGATAAGCAGCCACGCCCCCTTTGTGTTGGCGTTTTCGAAGCCTGTTTTTCGTGGAAAATAAATGCCCAGACTTCAAGGAGCGTAGGTGTTCGCTTTTCGCTCCTCCTTGGGGCGAGTACACTACCAAGTGGTGACCCGGACGTTTGGAAAAGAAGCAGCCATGTCAGACGAGGAAGGCACTTCAAGCTCAACCACAACCAACGCCTCCGAGTTAAAGCTTCCTCATTTCTGGCCCAAAAACCCCAGGGTGTGGTTCAGCCAAGTCGAGGCCCGCTTCCAGCTTCGACGCATCACATCGCAGGAGTCGAAATACCCCCACGTCGTTGCAGCACTGCCACCTGACATCGCTGACGCCATAGACGATGTGCTCGCCTCCCCTCCATCGGAGAAGGCCTACGACGAACTAAAAAGCACCGTCCTGAAACGTCTTGAGGTGTCCGAACAGAGCAGGCTGCAACAATTCCTGTCTCATGAAGAGCTCGGCGACAAGCGTCCCTCGCAACTTGTCCACCGAATGCGTCAGCTGCTGGGCCAACAAGCGTCAGAGGTGCGTCAACAGCCATTGCTTTGCGAGTTGTTTTTGCACAGACTGCCACAGTCAACACGGATGATACTCGCTGGCTCGGACGACGTGGCTCTCGAGCGTCTGGCTCAACTCGCCGACCGCATCACCGACTGCACCGAGCCATCAAAAATGCCTATTGCTGCAGCGGGAATGTCCGAACATGCAAGCCGGTTAGGTCGCTTGGAGGACAGAGTTGACCGACTGGCTGCAGCAGTGGAAAACCTCGCCCTGTCCAATAAACACCGTCCTGCACGGCATCGTTCGTCGTCCCGTGCTCGAAGACCTCAGCACCGCGGCCACTCAAGCGAGGCAGAGCAGAGCGTCTGCTGGTACCACCGCCGTTTCAGAGAGCAAGCCGCTCGCTGCACCCAACCATGCTCGTGGACGGGAAACGCACCGGCCAGTCGCTAACGGCGGAATGTGACACGGGCCCTCGCTCAAGCCGCCTCTTCTTCGTTGTCGACCGCATCACCGGCACACGCCTCCTTGTCGATACCGGAGCTGAGCTATCTATCCTACCAGCAACAGCTCAACATCGCCGACGCGGCAAGTCCATTTCCAGCCTAATTGCAGTGAATAATACTGCTATTGCATCATATGGAGTTCAGTGAATGACGATAGACATCGGACACAGGCGCACATATCGATGGCTCTTCGTTGTGGCCGACGTCAGAATGGCCATCCTGGGAGCGGACTTTCTGAGCCACTTCAATCTTGACGTTAGCGTTCGCGATCGTCGTCTCAAGGACAACGTCACTTCGCTCGCTGTTGTCGGACTGAAGTCTGACCTGTCCTCATGCGGCATTTACACTTTCCACCCAGAGTCAAACTTTCAAAAGATTCTGGCTGAATTCCCTGAAATCACCAAACCTCGGAACACCGAACTGCCAACCAAGCACAAGGTGACGCATCACATTGTCACCACCGGACCGCCCGTCACCGCTAGACCTAGAAGGCTCGCTGGACAAAGACATGAAGTCGCCCGTCGTGAGTTCGACCACATGCTCCAGCTCGGCATTATTCGACCTTCGTCCAGCAACTGGTCTTCTGCGCTGCACATGGTGCCAAAACAAGAGCCTGGTGACTGGCGGCCTTGCGGTGATTATCGGGCACTCAAAACGGCAGACCAATATCCTCTCCCTCACATCCATGATTTCAGCGCTCGCCTCGCGGGAACGACCATCTTCACTAAGCTGGATCTGATGGCCGCTTATCACCAGATTCCAGTAGAACCAAGCGACATCCCAAAGACGGCCGTGACAACACCGTTCGGCCTCTTTGAATTTGTTCGTATGCCGTACGGACTGAAGAACGCGGCACAAACGTTCCAAGCGTTTCATGAATGAGGTCACTCGCGGACTGCTCTTTGTCTTCATCTATTTAGACGACATTTTGGTCGCCAGCAAAACGCCGGAAGAGCACGAAAATCACCTGCCGCTCCTCTTCAAGCGTCTTGACGAGCACGGTCTGGTTTTGAAGCCCCAAATATGCATATTTGGTGTTGAAGCACTAAATTTCCTAGGTCACCGAATCACCCCGCAAGGCATCTTGCCGCTCGAATCACGGGTACAAGCCGTTAGGGAATTTCCCATGCCTACCTCTTTCCGCAAGTTGCGCGAGTTTCTCGGGCTGATCAACTTCCATAGGCGCTTCATCCCATCCTGTGCACACATTCTACAGCCATTTGCTGCGCCGGGACACCAAGAAAACACCCGAGTTTCACTGGTCAGCGGAGCACGAAAAAGCCTTCCAGGACGCCAAAACTCAGCTTGCCTCCGCAACACTTCTGATGCACCCGCTTTCCGACTCGCCAACGCGGCTCATGGTTGACGCTTCAACGACGGCAGTGGGAGCAGTGTTGCAACAATACGACGGCAAGGACTGGAAACCGATAGGTTTCTTTTCGAAACGGCTGAAACCGGCGGAAGTGCGCTACAGCACCTTTGGAAGAGAGATGCTGGCCATTTATTGCTCCGTAAAGCATTTACCTTTCTTCCTCGAAGGTCGCACTTTCCACATTTTAACGGACCACAAGCCGCTGACATATGCGTTCACGAACAACAGTTCCTCATATTCGGAAAGAGAACTGCGCCAACTTTCTTTCATTTCCGAATTTTCGACGGACATCCGCTACATAGCGGGGATCGAAAATCAAGCAGCCGACGCACTCTTCCGTATCGACACCGTTTCAGCGTCCGTCGACTTTGAGGCATTAGCCGCCGCCCAGCGGGAAGACCCAGAGCTAACCGTGATGCGGCAGAATCCACTGTCACTTGTGCTCGCAGAGATCCCACTACCATACACGACGACTATGGTCACATACGACACATCGCAGAAATCTCCAAGACCCTTCGTCCCCGTCCAGTTTCGGCGTGCAGTGTTTGACAGCCTTCACGAACTCAGCCACCCAGGAATCCGCGCGACGCAGAGGCTCGTCAGGGACCGCTTTGTGTGGCCAGGCATTAACGCCGACGTTCGACGCTGGGCGAAGACGTGCCAAACATGTCAAGTAGTCAAGGTGACTCGTCACACGCGCACAGCACTTCAAGCATTTCGGCCACCAGAGTGTCGTTTCGACCACGTCCACTTGGACTTGGTAGGACCTCTTCCTCCTTCCCAGGGTTACAGGTACCTGCTCACATGTGTCGACCGCTACTCACGGTGGCCTGAGGCGACGCCGATTCTGGACATCGCAGCCGGGACCGTCGCACAGGCGTTTGTGGCCACATGGGTTTCACGCTATATGGCTGCCCACTGCGCATAACAACCGACCGTGGACGACAATTCCAGAGCAACCTGTTCTCTGCGCTGGCAAGGCTTCTGGGAACACGGCTCCACTTCACCACGGCTTACCACCCAGCGAGCAATGGAATGGTGGAGCGGCGACACCGTCAACTGAAGGCATCTCTAACGGCCAAATTGGATAGAGAGCACTGGGTGGAGAAGCTCCCTCTCGTTCTTCTGGGCCCGCGTACCGTGATAAAAGAAGACCTCGGATTCAGTGCAGCAGAAATGCTGTACGGCTCTACAATCCGACTACCGGGAGAATTCTTTGGTGAGAAACCAAGCACTGCGCCGACACCTTCAGAACATAGCGACCAAAGAGTGTTTTCGTTCCCGGACATGAATGCAGCAACCTATGTGTTCGTGCGACGAGACACAGTGAAAGCGCCGTTGACTCCTGCGTACGATGGGCCCTTCCGTGCGCTGTCGCGGTCGCACAAAACTGACCATTCGTGTTCGCGACAGAGAGGACGTCGTTTCTCTCGACCGCGTGAAACCGGCTTACCTCATGGACTAACTCGTTTTTGCTAACATTTGCTCGTTTTCTTTTCCTGGCTCCGCGGTCTAGGGGGGGGGGGGGCTCTTGTAGCGGGCGTTGATGCCGGTGACCGCGATAATTTTTATTTGTGTGCGCATACCAGTTCGTATGCAGCGGCGCACGGCGCATACGCGGCCAACATACCTCACGTTATCACCGGCGTGCCGCGGGAGATAAGCAGCCACGCCCCCTTTGTGTTGGCGTTTTCGAAGCCTATTTTCCGTGGAAAATAAATGCCCAGACTTCAAGGAGTGTAGGTGTTCGCTTTTCGCTCCTCCTTGGGGCGAGTACACTACACGCTCAAAGTCGCAGAAGTCCGCTAAGAAATGCTTCGCATTTAAAAATCAAAACAGCTGCTGAAAGCACAGCAACAGCCTGAATTACGGCACATCCGATTATGGTGGCCATGTTACTTAAAGGGGTACTGACACAAAATTTCGCTGCCGAGATAGCCTGTTGGATCGATTCCCATGTACGTGCGTGTACCATCTGCAAAATATCCACAGCGAATAAAGCTTGGAAGGTATTTTATATGAATTTTGAAGTTCGCGAGCGCGATCCAGCATTATAGGCCGCACCTGGTGCATTGACACCCCCGGAGGTGACCCGACGTGACCGCCCTACTTCCCCTACGTAACCGTTGCAGCCGGTACAAGTTATGATGACGTCGTAGCCGCCATTTCTGTTTTGACGAGCTTCCCGACTAAAGTGTTCTAGAACACTATATCCCGACGAATCGCTCCTCGCCAGCGGGTCAAACCTGAAGTGATTCGCCACGTCGAAAATTCCTTCCATCCCCGCCGCAAGAAAATCGTCGCCATCAGACGACGATGAGCCCGACTACGGTCCCTAGAATATACTGGCTAGTCTGCCGTCTCCGCTCTCCGCCGCGTCCTCTCGGGGATGCCTGCAGCGGTGGCGCTGCGCGCAATCGGAGTTCCTTGAGCAGACGCCCCGCCCGCGACTCTCGCTTACGGGTGGGCTGGCGGAGCCGTTCACAACCGCGCTCTCGCGTTTGCTTACCTTTTCACGTCGAAGGCCTGCGGTGTTTGCTTTTATTACAGAAAGTGACATTGAGTACAAATAAGTAAGGAATACCTTAGCGCTAGTTAAAGTAGCAGAAGAGCACGAAGTCTGGCGTCACACAAGTTTCCCAGTGATGACCACCATCCCTCAGTGCATCCGTCCTGCTTATCACTTCACGAGACAGAATTGAGAGCATCAGAATTTTTAATCTTTATTGGTTCCTTGACATGGGTTTCGTCAGCGTCATTTAATTGCATCTTCTCGTCTTTAGCAGCTTAATTCCTTGCCGCTTTACAATTCTCTTTCGCTGTTCAGTGATTTCGTGAAGAAGCGGAATCTAAGTAAAATGCAGAACTTGATGGAGGCTTTTTGTGATGAAATTTGAATGTTCTTCACATCCCAGATGAGGCAAATCAGTTTTTTTTTCTCAAGAAAGCGCTGAAATCAACAATGCTCTTTTCATGCAGCTTACTCACGCTGAAATAAGTGGTAAAGCTATTTTCAAGTTTTGCAATAGCTGCTTTGAGAGGTCCGGAGGGGTATATCACGCCTCCGTTATCAAAGTGCGCTGTGAATAGGGAGGCCTGATCACTCCCCGTTGCTGTGTTTCTGTCTGATGTGAGACAAATGTTGCGCAAGTCTCGCACTGTGTCTTCTTTAGTGTCTTACGCGCCACATAACCAGCAATGTAGTAAGTCAGCATGTCGTGGCTATATTTTTTTTTTTCACGTATGCACCGTGGTCTGTGCCTGACGCTACTGCAGTCTCCGCGCCAGGCTGTCAGCGACGTCAATTGTGGCAGGCGAGAGTGACTTTATGTCATTGCCAGATAAAAAGATGGCTGATGACTTGCGGCGAACAGTACCCCGACTTTGGTGGTCTTGCGAGGTTGTAAAATGCAAGGGCATTTATAGTATAATCAAAAACTGAGCAGCAGTGGGGTGATCATTTGTGCCAGAAGACTGCCGAACAATTCCAACTATATTTGCCAGCTTGTCTTGACTTAAATTTGAGGTCATCAAATATCTCAAACCAGCAGACCTGAGGAATCCGAGCAGCTGCACTGTGCTCTCAATTGTGACACGGAGCCCTTCTGCTGTGCTCGATGAAAGGAAACCGCCAATTGTGTTGGTGGCATGTGTCTCCCATTCTTTTAAATAACGCAGAAATTCTTTCAGAAACGCACAGTTAGGCGAAATTGGGTAGAGGGCTTCTTTTGGCGTTCGGGAGGTCATTATCCTAATTACCCTTTCATATTTTTAATAAAGCACTGAGAATTGGCTCCACGGGGCCACAAGCTTTCTCGTCTTTGTCGGAATACAAAAATTACCCCCTAATGACTTAATTTATCGCCGAAAAGTTGAAAAGGGTGCCATCCTTAATTTTTCAAATGCATTGAGATGGATATGAGCATTCGTGATGCTTGGCGTCACCTTTAGCGTCACACTCTGACAGCCTGGAAGGAATGAACCATCTGTTTCTGCTTTCTCACGTGAAGCCATTGTACAGTGACGAATCCTCGATCGTCGCTTGTTGGAGGGACACTTTAGGCTCTTTTTCGGTGGTCTAAAGCGTATAAAAAATAGTGTTTCTATTTTGATACTTTCATGAGGAAATGTGTGCTTGCTACCCGCTTGCGAAAGGGAGACCTATACCGAAGAACAACCTAAACGTGAATAGCCGAAAGGCGAAAAGCAGCGCGAGTCTGTCATGTGCGTTCTCTGTTTTGGAAATGTAACCGATTTCGAATACCTTGTACTACGATGCGAGAGAACGGTCAGCTATCCCTATACCTCAAAAAAAAAAAAAAAAAAGCAAACGAAAGAAATAAGCAGCGCGAAACATGTGCGGTGGGCGAGCAGTCGACAAACTGACATTGAACGACACATCTGGTTGAGTATTTCTTGTGCCGCGAATGTGTTCTTGTGCTGCGCTTCGAGCCTATTTCCCGCTCATTTCGGCATGCAGCAGTGTCATTAAAGAACGAACCTATATATATTTTCAGTGGAGGAGCCAAAAACCAAATACAACGCACATTATGAAAGCCAACACCTCTTTCATTTCATAATTTCGAACCTTGTGGCAAGGTACTCGTGGAAAAGATACCATATGTCTGTTCTTCGGCTGATACACCTGGTTCTGATGTGCCAAGCTTCTGCTGTAAATGTCTCAGCCTGTTGGAGGCGCAACTTATTTGTGGCGTCATTGTACAGCTATATTATAGTGCCTAGAATATACAGTATATTCTAGGCACTATAGCTATAGTCTCCCGGCTGCCGCCTCCCTGGACCGCAGCAAGCTTGGACAAAAACAGAGTTTTGTCTATATATATATATATATATATATATATATATATATATATATATATATATATATATATATATATATATATATATATATATATATATTGTAGGACCGTAAATAGATCTAATAACACTTTGAGCGAAATCGCATGAACTTAGCTTATCGTTAAAAAAAATCTTCTCCAACATTACAATGCCTGTAATATACTCACCCATTCTGAGAACTGCACTGCGTTTATTGTCTCCGTAACACATCGAGAACCAACCTTTATAATTACGAGACTAACACACTAAATATATCTGAAATAACGTTCTTACTCTCAGAATTGTTTGCTTATTAAAAACTGATCTTAGAAATGTTTGGTACCTTCGTAAGGACAATTTAACAGCATATATATATAATGATGGCAGTCTTGTGATAACAGTAACTCCTTAAGAAAAAAAATAAAAGCCAATTTTTGGCCCGTTCTGCTTCGAGTAACTGCGCGCTCTTAAATGAGCGTCTGGATCCACCACTGATCTTAGTGTGATCACGGCAGTGTCCACACAAGAGACGACGTTGAATGCAATGTTTGGTCGGTTCAAGATGTTCCAGTCTCTGCCCACACGAACAGAACGAAAACGTGTAGTTCAAGCGGGAGCGCAAAATAAAAGGCAAGGCGCGATACTCCACCGATTCCTCCTGCGCGACATGCACCGTGCAGGCGCTCCGATGGACCGCAGCGCCCCCTGCGCAAGCATCCGCGGCGCGGACGCGGCCTTGCATGGGGACGGCGCGGAGACGGCAGACTAGCCAGTATATTCTAGGGACCGTAGCCCGACGACGACAGACCACCCGGAAATGCGTCACTGTTCTGTGTGCTCACGTGACCGAGCGTTTCACTCGCTAGGTGGCGATAGTTGCATCCGGCGGCTTGTCGATTTTGGAGCTCTGTCAAACCGAAACTATAGTGCCTAGAATACCGAAACTGAGGCTGTGTCGGTAATGAGGAACTTGTAATTAATTATCTGTCGCGCGCTGCAGCAAACGATGTGCCGTGTTATGACTAACAGGCCCCCAGCAACACATTGCAGCAAGAAAACGCGGGTCGAAAATTTTTGTGTCAGGACTCCTTCAAGAGTAATTTTGCGCACGCAACACGAAGACACAGACGAAAAGTTCGCAAGGATATTGTGGTTTCTTATTGAATAAAGATCAGTTGACAGTCTGCGCTGGTCCTTGTGAACTTTTCGACTGTGTCTTCGTGTTGCGTGCGCAAAATTACCATTATGCAGCCAAACCAACTAGCCCGCCTTTCCGTTTTATAGCAGGCCATGTTACTGTTTTCCGACATCACGCGCCGAATCGAGCAAGTGGGACCCGTGCCGGTGTCGCGAACTTCGGTCGCCGCTATGCCTTGGCTCTGAAGTTTTGTAATTCGGCTTCGTAGCAAAACATCCACATAAGCAGTGATGTGGCTCGTAATTGCGAGCTGCAGCCCCCAAAAATATCGGTCGACTGCCTAAAACTTGTTTCAGCAGTGCCCTCACAGAAAAAAACAAAAAAAAAAGCTTTCACTTGCTGTAGATGGGCCTGTAAGATACGCTCGCTCTCACCCGGAAATTTATTCTAATCTTCACAGAGTCCTAAAAAAAAGTCACAGTTTCGCCGCAAGGGCGAAGCAATGAATGCGATAGCAAGAAATTAACGCTATACGAAGTGAGGCTCGCCAATGGATACTCTCAGTTTGAACAGCGCTCCTGTTGCAAAGGCGGCCGAAGCAGCGAAGGAAACTAGCGTGCTTCAAGTGTCGAGCTGTGACACTTGATAGTTCGCGCTCATCTTCTGTTTGTTCGTTTGGCGGCGTCCCTTGAGCTCGAGTGACTTTCGTACGCTCCGTAACATGAGCGCGGACATCACGGTGTAAACTTCCGTCGCGCTCCTAGCGCCATCTCGCTGGTAATGAAGAAACGCTTATTATCGCCTGCCGTCTCTGAGTCCGTCCAGCGGTACAGGGTGTGTATATAACGCTCGCCGTTAGCTACGTGGAGGATCTGCGTTTCGTGGCGTAGTGGATAGCGCCACTCGCTGCGGAGCAACACTCTAAAAACTGGTAAGCGTATCGCAAGAGTAAGAAAGCCGAGTTACTTTTCAGAGCGTTCTCTTACTCTCGCAAAGCATCGCACAGAGTGAAATGCACGTTCACTCTGTACGAAAGGAGAGAGTGAAATGTGCTTATACTCTACCTCCATCTGAGAGAGTGGAATGCCTGTATACTCTTCTGGCATGACAGAGTAGAACGCAGTTATACTCCTGCTCCTCATATATATAGTATATGTCGATGTGCCGGCATACCGCGAGCGATGACCACTCATTATTAAGGACACGCATATACAGTAGAGAGCACTGCATTCGTCGCGGGGCTGGATACAAATAATAAAAAAAGCAGCGTTTCCAGCGCCTCCCAGTGCTTTTCAGTGTACTGGAATGCACTGGAATCCAGCGCCTCGTGCTTTTCAGTGTACAGGAAGACACTGGAATAAAGCCTAATATCCGCGTTTTTAGCTTTGGATTTGTGCAGTTAAATAAGCGAATATCACCTCATCGAGTCGGTCGACGATCGAAACTACATTCGAAAGGTTTTTAAGTTCTTCGTATTCCAGTATCCATGTTTTTCGCTCGAACGTCGCGCACGGAGTACACTGCCCATAAGCTAAATGGTCCGCACGGCTAGAGTGCGCTATTACGGCTGTAGTCGCGGAACGTGAACAATAATGACCGAAAATATGTCCAAGGGCGTGACGAAAACTGAAGTGTTCAATGTGCACTTCAGAAGTACAGCGTTTTCTACACAGAAATGACTAACCGCTTAGCTGGTCAATGCGAATGCCGCACATATCCTCGGTTACGCTAATCTTGTTTGCTGAGAAACAGGCCGGATTGACGTTCTGATACCGGGAAGCACAACACAAAGATATGAACTATCTTGTGTTTCGTTGTCGCATGTACGGAGATACTCAAACCGGCGTTTCTTAACAAGAAAATGAAGACAGATCACCGATATTGTCAGTGCAATCAGTGACAATATGAAAGAAAAAGGACGTGTTGGTCGTCTCCGAGTGTGGCGTTGTGGTAGCGCGTCGGACTCACAATCTGAGGGTCGCTGATTCGAACCTCACTTGCGCGTGTTTTTTTTTTTCTGACGTCTTTCTTTTTTTCTTTTTGTCGCAGTGCTCGTTATTATCTCATCATTACGATCTACGCATGAATAAATTCTCAAATGCAATTTTAAGGCCCTATTTCGCCCGGGTTCTGCTATTTCTTTCTCGAGGTGTACTACTACTCCTCATGGAGGGGTCCGGCTACTCTACTGCGGCAAGAGTTATGTTACTCTGTTGAGGTGGAGTACTATAACCCTCACAGGGGGCATTACTATACTCTGCCTCAAGAAGAGGCGATTTACTCTGGAAAAGAGAGTTAAATATGGGACAAGAATATACTCTCCCAAAGAGAGTGCCCAGCACTCTCTTAGTTCTTAGAGTGAAGAGGTCCCTGGTTCGATTCCGCGCTTCGGAAGCATTTTTCTGAATTATTTTTCTTTGGGGCTTTTATATATATATACATACTTATACATATACGGTGCATGACGGCGGCGACGGCGACGGCAAAATCCAGCCGAGACTGTCCATATAATTGCTATCGCAATAATAGCGTCTTTGAAGCTCGGGATCAGAGCGAGTGAGCTCTCCGTTAACCGCCAAGCACCGTCGTCTTTTTTCTCGCCGAACATGATGGCTCGCAAGATACCAGCCTTGTCGACGACATCCGCTTCCTGAACGATTGCGATCGCTTGCAAGCTAACTCAAGCTCGTTACCTCTGCTGCTACCGCTTTTACAACTAATCATGCTTGTTACTTGACAAGCGGTGATAACAAAAACACCATGTCGGGCGCTAACGCACAGCACGCGCGACAAAAAATACAGAACTACACGGCGTAGTCACAGAACACCCTGACAACATTGCGCAATGTGTGCCGTGGTTCATGGTTCCCGCATGCCACGCATTAGCCGGATTCTCTCCGACTCCACCGCTCCGAAGGCGAGGAGCGCATCGAGGTGCGCCCCTTTCCCGCAGCGGCCCTTCGATACGAAAAAACGCGACCTTCGTTCCCTTTCAATAAAGTTACGGTGGATTTTCCCTGATGGGAGCCCAATTTCCCTGAGTTTTCCCGGAGTATTTCCAGACTATCTAAAATCCCTGAGAATTCCCAGTTTTCCCGGTCGGTAGACACCCTGAATTCTGTGATACCTGGAAACTTCTCCCGCTCTAACTTGTCCTTGATGTTCGTGAGGCTGTTTCCAAGTTTCTGCACAGGCATATGAGAGACCTGTACGTCGTAGGAGCGCAAAATTCTGGAGAGCGACTCCCTGAAGCCCAGACCATACGGCACCGACGCTCTTCTCTTTGCTGAAAGATTGCTTGGTTAAAGCGGCCGTGAAAGTTGACGATGGACTGAATTGATGAACGAGGATGGGTAACCGCATGCGGCCAGCTCCCGATGGACGGTCTTCACGTCACTCCGTGCGTCTTCCTTGCTTGAGCAAGTCCGCTGGGCCCGTTGTAAGAGTGTTGAGACCGACACAGCGTTTGTGGCAGGAAGGATTGAGCAATATGAAATTCAGGTAGCGGCCACTATGTGTGCTTTTCCTGTAGACGGAGAACTTCAAGCGCCTGTTGTTTTACGAGGGTGTCGAGGAAAGGAAGGCAGCCATCTGATTCTTTTTCCACCGTGAATTGTATCGAGTCTTCGACTGAATTCAGCTGATTTGTAAAGGCTGGAAAGGCCTCGCATTGAAAAACGCAAAAGCAATCGTCTATATAGCGTAAAAATATTTTTGGTGGGACGGCAAATGAGGACAAAGCACGATTCTCGACCGCTTCTGTAATGAGGGTTGCGACGGTGACAGACACGGATGCACCCATGGCAGTGTCATGTATCTGTTTATAGAACTTGTTCCGGAACGTAAAGTACGTGTTCTGCAAGCAGAACCAAAGAAGCCTCACGAAGTCTGCAACCTCTATTGGCGCTCTGTTTGGTAGTGTCCTGTCTGACTCGAGGGCAGGTGTGCACACGTCCAACGGCAAGCTCGACTGGTGTGCTCGTAAACAGAGACTTGACATAAAAGGACACTAGTACCTCGTCTTCTTCTAGCGATAAGTCACGTACCTTGTCAATAAAGTCGGCAGAATTCCTAATATGCGTCTGTGTTCGTCCGACAAGAGGGGAGAGGATTCTGTGCAGGTAGCCAGACAGCTTGAATAATGGTGAACGAGTGAAATCGACCATGGGGCGCATCAGGTTTATGAATATATTTTCACTTTGGTCGGCACTGTGTTTTCTTCGTCCATGTCATTCCCCGACCAGGCGGGATTCCGCCAAACTGTTGACTTCATAGATCACATATAAGTCGAACATGGATATATCGAACTCGAAGGGGATCGCGAATTAGTTCGATATATGAAGAATTCGATATAAAAAAATACAGGTCCCGAGACCTTACCTGTGGCGGACGATCACCTACAATCGGCGCATTCAAGAATGACAACTAATACCGCACACCCGATGCAACAGAATGTTTTATTTGCGTGAAAAAAAATCGCTTATCTTGGCCTGCTTCTTTGTCTTCGAAATGCAGTTGAAGACGCTGGCCTCGATCTTATCGAGGCTGTCCAGGTGCCACAGCCCGGTTCCCTCCATGTCGCCGCAGCAACGGCGAATCAAGCCGAACGCTGCCGCCACTTCAGCGGCGGAGTACGCGCGTGCAGCCGCCACCTCGACCGGACGATCTTCATCGACACTTGAGCTGTTGGCCTGGTCATCCTGGGTTCCTGCGACCGCAGCTACAATGTCCTCGTCAGCGAGGCTCGCAACAGCCTGAACATTGCAGTCCGCTTCCACTAAATCGGCCACAGACACTTCGGGTGGTAAGGCAGCCGTGAAGAGGGACGACAACTCGCGAAACGCGTCGTCTATGCGCTCGTCGTCGCAATCTTCACCGGTTTCCGCAAGTTCCGCCGTCACGAAGCCTGTCTTCCGGAAGCAGTTGGCCACAGTGTCCGTCTTCACGTCTTGCCAGGCGCCCGTCATCATTTGAATGGCACCAAGCAGGTCAACCTTCATCTCGGTGCCCATGCATATAGTGCCTGTTCAAGAACCAGGCAGAGAGTGCCTGCTCTACTTTCCCGTGGGCAGGAGCACGCAGACGACAGGCTCCCGACGTTCGCTGCTCTGCCGCCTTTCCCTTGATATCTGCCTTGTTCTTCAACAAGGTGCTCAGCGTGCTCCGTGGTATCCCGATGTCGTCCGCCACCGCCGAACTTCTTTCGCCCGCATCAACACGCTGTATGGCTTTCAACTTCGTCGTAAAGTCAAGGTTCTTGCGCTTCTTGACGCTGGCCATTGCTACACGAGAAGTCGAAAATTCAAGCAGTCCGCAGCGCCTTTGCACAGCTCGCACAGCACGCACGCAAAGGAGGAACGCGGTGGTATGCGACAACTACGGAAGTGGACTCCACCAACAAAGCGTTCGCGATCTGTCGCGATGGCTACCCGGGCGCCCGCCGCCCGGGCTATAAACGTTGGCCCTGGCTACTGCGAGGGCAGCAGCGACGTACGAAAGGCGCGAGCTGTGGTTGGCTGAGCAAATACGAAAGGCGCCGGCTGTGGTTGGCTGATCAAAACTCACAAAACACCAACAAAAAAAAAGAGAGAAAAGGCGAAAGGAGGAAGCCGCCGGATCCTTCGTTCCTGCTCTCCGAGCCGACGGTAACGCGGAGAAAGCACGAGAAAGAGAGAGATAAAAAAAAAGAAGAAAAGGCCGTTCCGCAAGTTGGAGAATGCGTCCAACAGGAGTAGTCTGAGCCCTCTCACACTCACGTTTTTCGAGCGTATCGGGTGTCGGCGGGGGCGCGGTGCCGCGAAGGTCGCGAGGCGCAGCGAGTGCCGACGCGCGCCTTCCAGCTCGCCCGGTGTTCGATATATCCGATGGCGGGTAAAAATGCCGTTCGATATAACCGTGCGAATTTCTATACTTTTACAGAGGATTTTCAAGGGGATAATTTACGAGTTCGATATAGCCGAAAATTCGATATATATGGATTCGATATATCCGTGTTCGATTGTATGTTCGAATTTTTTAAGCACGGATGCGTAGCATAGCAGTTCTTTGGAGCACGGGAGCCCTGGTTCAAACCCAAGCACTGGAGTGAAACCTTATTTTACTTTTTTAAATCGATGATCATCTTATGTGAAAGACAGGCAGACAGTTTACTCATGGTGTTGGCATACAAATGTTGATGCATTTAAAAAATTCTCGATACTACGGATGGATGGACGGCATCCTTTCAAGCAGACTGACAGCAAGTGCCATCATTAGTTCTTTCTATGGGCTGCAGACGGTACTAATATATTTCCATTCTTTTTCCTCCCAATTTTCACTAATACATACCTGAAGGAGACCTACTGCTTCCCTGATTATTAGACGGATGCCTCGACATTCGACTAGAATATGCTCCATCGTTTCTGCACCTCTCCCAAATAATAAGCACGAATCGTCTTTGTAAGAAAATTTCTTTCTACAGATTTGCATTCTCAGACACCCTGACTGGGCCTCAAACAGCAGGGAACTTCAACCAGTGGTGCCACTCGCGAAGTGAGATTTGAAGCAATTTTTGGAACAGCGAAATGTTAATTTTGGAGCAGTTTGGAGCACCTAAATATGCATTTTGGAGCAACTACATGCACACTGCTAAAGTCTTCTAAGAGATTTTGAACACTTAGGTTGACAAGCATAATTCCAAATAGTACTGGCATGCTCTAAAGCAATGCTGCTGTGCCCTAAAGCATACTGGTACACGTTACACAAGATAAGTAACCGATTACAATTACTTCCTTTAAAAATGTAACTGATTACTGTGGTCAATTGTAGCCACAAAAAAAAAGCTGAGCAATCACAGAAATGTAATCGATTACTTCTTGCGTTACTTTCCTTCAAAACTTTATTGCCGTAATACAGCAACACAAGTTAACTCAAACTACAACCAACTACGGTGGCTTGCATGGCAGAGAGAGGTTGGGGGCTTACGTAAAGGCTGGGAGGCTTACTGTGGCTTTTGTGATGTAGTGTTACATGTTGTTCATTTCATTTTATTACCTTCAAAGCCCAACATGGGCATTACATAAGGGGTGGGTTTACATATGTTCATTATACATTAGTTGGAAATAACATGTGCATAAGCAATAGTAAACATGGTATGAGTAATATGGGTACATGATTCTGTAATGTACACTAGCAGCCGGAATGATGAAAAATGATGAAAATGACATCCAGTAGTTTTTATTCTGAAAAATGATGGGATATTTTTTGTATGAATGGGGGCGCGCTGGTTAGGGCAGCGATTTCGTGGGGCAGGCTGTTCCAATCTGTGGCTGTGCAGAAAAAGAAAGAACCTGAAAAAGTAGTAGTACGAGTACGGGGGCGGCCCACTTGGTTT
Source organism: Rhipicephalus sanguineus (assembly GCF_013339695.2). NCBI lineage: Eukaryota > Metazoa > Arthropoda > Arachnida > Ixodida > Ixodidae > Rhipicephalus > Rhipicephalus sanguineus. The sequence continues at coordinate 168,049,644 of NC_051183.1, forward strand.
ATGCGCCGAATTCAATGTGACATTTGGCCAGCGGGAATAATGTACGGTGATTGAGTGCACAATGATAGAACTTATGAAAAAGAGATAGGGATGATACACGGTGACGAGTAGCAAGGGTCGGTAGTCCTAATTCATTTTGCAAAGACAACATGCTGATATGATATGAATATTGAGAGTGTATGAACCTTGTAGCACGGTTTTGTACAGTTTCGAGAGCGTTGATTAAATATGTTTGGTGGGGCCTCCATACTGTGCATGCGTATTCGAGTCCAATAAAACTTGCTGCCGGGCGAGTTGGTACATACTTGCAAGGCATATATTGTTGGTACATACTTGCAAGGCATATATTGTTGACGACGAAAAAAACTAAAGTTAGTTGAAAGTTTGCGCTCGTCAGAGTCTCCTGAGTCCGTGTTTTTATGTGTGTGCGCATCAGTATTCTTTCCTTGCACGTATTCGAGTTTAGGGCGGATTATGGTTTGATAGGCTAGTAATTTTATATGCTTTGGAGCTTGTTTAAGGTAGCGTTTAAAGAAACCGAGTGCCTTATTAGAAGATGAGATGACGTTAGTAATAATATGTGCGTTCCAAGACATATCATTAGTTACGGTAACACCACGATATTTCTAAGAGGGCGCAGCTTCTAATGGTATGTTATTGATTGCGTATGAATAAGCCAGAGGGTTACGTCGGTGGAAGAACGTCATAACTTTGCATTTATTTGAGTTTAGTGTCATTAGCCAGCAATCACACCATAGTTGCAGACGGTTAATATTTTCCTGAAGAGAATTTTGGTGAGATGTACTAGTAATTGTTTTGTAAATGATGCGATCATCTGCAAACATGCGAATATTACAGGTTACATGAGCAGGTAGATCGTTAATACAGTCAACGTCGGATTTTTCGGACTACCTAGGGACCGTGAAATCATCCGAAAAAATGAATTCATGCTTTTTTATTCCACTCAAGCGGTCAAATCGCCACAGCCACATACAAAATAGCTTTAATGCCTGCCAGTACACTTATCAGGCATTCTGGTGCGCGCCCAGGCTCTCGCAAATACATTCGGTACCTGCCGCGAACAACCCCACTTAACTACATGCTAACCGCCACTTGCAAGTTTGCATCTCGTGATGAGCGCCGCTGATACCAGCAAAGCACAGGATAGATTACAGCTCTCTCTCTCATGGAGCGTTTGGAAATGATGACGCGGAACACAAAAACTGTGGCGGAAGAGCGGACGACTCGTCCGGCTTTCCTCGATGCGCGTGCGCACGTAAACGATGCGTACACACATCGCCGAATCTCCGCCGATATGCAGCATTTGCTGCCGTGTGAAGTCGATCGTTTCTAGTTGTGTGCAGCACATCGCCATCTAAGCTGATGCCGTCATTGTACTGTTGCTATATCGTACGCACGCATTTATCATGAAAGGGTTCGTGATGCGCACTTTGTTTCTGACCGCACACTGGCGCGGCAATGGCGAGCTGGTTTCGTCCGTGAAGGCAATGCGTATGTACGGCGCACTTAGCGCTCTCGCACAAAGAGGCAGCATGAATGGCGGCGCGGCACGTTTGGGTTCTCGCCTATTAAATGCGTGTAGTATGCATGCAACAGCGCTAGGCCACATGCATTGCCAAGCAGGGAACTGAAGATGCTTATCGTAAGCAAAACTGCGATTTGGCCTAGTTGGAACACATCCATCTTGAAATATTTGCGCAGGCACACAGGAACACAAAAGAGACACACACACGGGCGCAATCTAACAACTTTTCAAAAAATAAAACCAGTTGTTAGATTGCACCCGTGTGTGTGTCTCTTCTGTGTCCCCGTGTGCCTGCGCAAATATTTCAAGACTTATCGTAAGGGTTGTCAGCGATTAAGCCATACTGGCGCGTTTGCCAGCTGCCGCCATCATGCCTCCGTGCATTTTCGCTGCTTATGCGTAAAGACATCGCCGCACGGCGCCGTGAGAGTGGCCCCTTTGAATTTCTGGTCTGCTTCACCCCATAACACTTTGGCATTGTGGCGAAGCGGACTTTCGGACTCTGCTACTGCCGCAAACAGATCGACTCGCGAAAGCGCTGGTTCGAACCTACGAAATAATAGACGCGGCAGAAGTGAGACTTCAAATAATGCCTTTCGGACCTACAATTTGGGCAGAAAGTCCGAAAAATCGGACATATTGACGTCTATGGGGCTGGTGATGGTGCTGCGAAAGTGTCCGAACTTTCGAGCATGTTTAGAAAATCGGGCGTCTGAAAAATCGGCAGTTGACTGTAATTCAAACTTCTGATAATTCAAATAAAATCCTGAGGTCCCTTCAAGTCTGAATTATCAAGGGTCTACTGTATGTGTATTCATCCAGAAAATAAAAGCGTATGACCTCGTAGACGTACGTCATTGTTTTCTTTACACTGTCAATCCATTAACTTGGACATTTCTTCCAGTCCTGTGAAATCTGCACTAATGAGCTTTTACTGTATAATGAATGACCTTTCCTGGTCACTATTATATGCAAAAGAACAATGCAGGCTACGTCGACAGACAATTCCACATGGTGGCACCATTGCAGTTTTTGGATCTTACAAAAAGTGACCACATTACTTTATGGGGCATGAGCGGGACTTGTATCTTAAAGCAACACTAAAGGCTAATAACAATTTATGTCAGAGGGAAAGGTTAATGTTTGAGAACGCTAAAACGGCAGTATGATCAACAGCAGTACTCTACTAGACGGGAAATTACGGTAAATGTAGGGCACGACATGCAGCACCAGTGGGACAAAGTGAGGTATTGGGCTAGTTCGTTTTTCATGATTACAAAAACTGCACTACAGTTACTGCAAAATACAAAGTTAGGGGGGGAGACACAAAACGAAGTGGACACTACAAGCGCAAACTATCAACTGAATTTTATTGAACAAAACTTGAAGGTAAGAAGACATCCAGGAAAGGGAAAGATCAGTTTACAGAGAGGGTAGGAGGGGGTGGCAATCTTGCTGCATTGTCTTTATGTGCTCCACGTGGAGTGCACCCCGCAGGGAGAAATGTGCCAAAAGGAATTTGCCAAAAAGTAAACGACCCCGAAGCGAAGAAAGAATGCCGAACACGTCATGCTAATAGATACGTTGAATATGAAATAGGAATCGTATATACTATCCCACTAACATGTGGCAAGGCATATATTGGACCATCGGGAAGATGCCTCAATGAACGGCTCAAAGAGCATCGCTATGCATGCCAGCAAATGGCGATTACAGGCAACCTTTCCATGCACTGCAGAGAGTGTGGGTGCCGCCCAATGTTAGAAAAAACGACAGTTTTGGCCAAATCAAAGAATAAGACTACACGTGAAATTTGGGAAGCCTTCCACATAGGCAGACAGTGTTCTGCCTTTAGCCTTGCCATCCAAGACCCATTCTGTGTCTGAAACAAATCAATAAAATCAAAATTGGACCAGGAAAGCGCATGCGTCAGTACAAGCTTCATTCTACTAACCGACGCGGAAATTGAATTCTTAGAATAACAGAGAGCTGAGCTAGTTGGTAAGTATTCATTCTAAAAAGACAGGGCGTGCAAACACGGACACAAGAAAGAAGTCAGGACATCACAAACGCCGACTAACAACTGAAGAGACGCACAACGGCTGAAAAGAAAGAAGGCACGAAAACTTATCTGCGCATGCCCATGCAACAGGCGAACCTATCAATCCGGCACGAGTGGCGGTCTACGTGTAAGATAACTGTTAAGGCATTTGATTTCATCTTTATGCAAGTTAATCGACGGCTGGCTCACGCATGCACTACTACTATTCTCGATATGCCATGCTTCAATCATCAGGCGCGTTTCTTCATTTCTATGCCGGTACAACACTGCGCATTCATCAAATTTTGGCGTGCACTTACAATCTCGACAATGTAACGATAGATTAGAAGGTGAGCCTCCTGTTAGCGATCTCTTATGTTCCAACAATCTCTGGTTGATGCATCGGCCCGTCTGTCCTACGTAGAAGCGGCTGCAGCTGGAAGGGTTCTTATACACCGCACTCGTACGGCAATCGGTGAATTTGTTGGTGTGTTTTACGAAACAAATATCGGTCCGCTTCTTGTCTTTTACTTCCTCATTCTTCCACTGCACAGCGGCACAAATCTTACCTAGCTTATTGGCAGCCGTGAAAACAACATTAACGCCGTATCTACTTCCTACTTTCTTTAGCCTGTGAGATACGCGATGAATGTACGGTATACCTACGACACGTTTCTTCCTATCGCTTTCTGCAACCATGCTAGGACTTAATAGAATAGACTTCTTTAAACGTTCAGCGACCGTGGCCACTGCATCACGAGGATACCCTACATCTAAAAGACGCGTAACCTGTGCGCTAAAGCTATCACTCATTTTGTGCTCACACGACTTGGTGAGGGCTGACTTAAGGCAAGACATGGCGATGCCGTTTTTTACAACCTTCGAGTGCTTCGACGAAAAATTTAACAGCGGTTTCGACGATCTAGGAGAATACTGCCAGCACACGTGGTTCTTCTGGAACGTTAAGGAAATGTCTAGAAATTGTATTCCATTATTCTGAGGCACCTCTTTAGTAATGCTCAGCCCTCCTCCATTTAATTCAAATTTTTCGCTCACGGAAGTTACCACCTTTTGAAAGTCCTCACCACTGCAAAAAATCAAGTAATCGTCCACATAATGAAAAACCTTAATAACCGAATTACCTAAGGCGCCTTCCAAAAGATTGTCAATCTTGCTAAGGTATAAATCACTAAGAACCGGAGCAACTTTAGAACGAATACATATTCCTGACTTCTGCACATAAACGCCTTCCTTCCAACCTACCAGCGTCGACTTTAAATACATGGAAAGGATTTCTAGAAATGCCCCGGTAGAAACACCACATTTTTCGATGAAAACCGTCTGGTGCTCTTGTTCGTTAATACATTCATTAACACATTTTAACAAGTCCTCATGCGGCAAAGAATAATACAGGTCTTCAATATCCATACTAAAGGCCTTACAACAGCCGGGGTTCTCCTCTGAGAGGAACTGAACTAGCGCCTGAGAATTACGCATACGAAAAGGGTCTGAAAAACTCAAAGAGGTTAAGCAGTTCTGCAAATAACTAGACACAGCGACTTGCGGTAGGCTCTTGATTTTTGTTGAAGCAGTGCAAGTAAGCCTCTTCGTTGAATGACCTTGTAATTCATTGGGCTGCTCACCGAACAACCCGCGTAGGGGCGACCGCCCTTGCTCCTCCACAAATTCCCTTCTCAGAACGAGAGGAAGGAACAGTCGTAGGGAACAGCAGACAGAGCCTCGCCAGCCTCACTTCGAAGCAGTAGCGCTCGCTCAAGTTCTGACAAGTCAGGCACTGGGCACCCTATTGGTTTCTATGGCAACGACGTCAACAATATGTTCAAAAGGACAAGCAACAGTGGTGTGCAAGCTTCCCCTACGTAGGAGCTTTCAGCTCATACGTCACAGGGTGAGTTAAATGCGGTCATGTGACCCCGCGACAATCGAGTTCAGGGTAGGCATTTTTTTTTCCTTGTATTTTGAATTTTCTAAATCGAATAACTTTGGACTGCGTGCCACTATCGCTTCCGTTCTTGCTGCACTAACCTGTCTGTAGTTCAGTCTACGCAACCCACGAGTAAAAAATGGGGCGCTGAAGAGTGTTGGAGGGCCCCTTCAAAGTCGGCATTGTTTTCAATGTCATACTCGGAGTGCTTCTCAGAATGCTGTATGCAGCGCCGACGTGAGACTTCTTTTCTCTACATTTGAATATGTTGATTATTGCCGGCTTTGCGGAGAACAGCCAGGTTCTTTTGTTTTATGGGAGCCATTGCGTTAACGAAGGAAGTTGACAAGTGAACGGCGACCCCGCACGATGAGGGATCATGGGAGGAATCACGCCACCGGCGCATGCGATGGTTTTTACTCGCCCTCCTAGTCATACCGCTTACTCTTCCAAATGCATGTGGGAAGTCACCTTGAAGAAAAGCCAACTTCTTGGGGCGTATCGCACTGCCAGATGTTCGATGGCATCAAGTGTTCCAGCTAACTTTGTTCGATGTAGCCGCAAACCTTCCCGTGCATTGACGTTAAAGCATTCTCATGTTCAAAAAAACGCTGGGCCTGCGCGGAAAGCGCAGCACAGTCACAGCGAAAGCTCGAAGACTGGCATTTCTAGAGCCTGTTATAAACTCTCTTGTGGCTACTGATACAAGTACATTAGGAACGTGCACACTATGCCACAAATCGTAATTTTTGTGAAGTTGGGAAGCACCCACCACGACATTACTCGTCATTCTGCGGAGAAGCGAGGTACCATCTGTAAGGCATTATGTGCACTTTGTTGATGTGACGGTTGATGACGATGAAGAATTATGGCTGATCCATTTGTATTGGGTTGGAAGCTTTAAAGGACCCACTAGTGCATAATTCGCATTGTGTGACGCCCAGTCGTTATTTCATTCTCCCACCACGCTTTATAACATACGCTAACGTGAGAAAGAGATAGAGAGAGGGAATTAACCTTATGAGACCCTGAGCAAATGGATCATGGGAGCCTTATGGGCTTCCTTGGCAACCAATTGAAGTGCACTTGCGAGGAACTCACTTCGCTATAAATCATCATAATTTTTGCAAAGTAGGGAAGCAGCCACTATGCAATTTTCTTCATTCTGTGCAGAACCGTGGTACCTGCTAAACACCTGTAAAGCATTATGTGGACTTTGTTGATGCTGTGGCTGATGACGATGAAGAATTATGGTAGAGCCCTTTGTAATTGGTGGGAAGCATTCAACAGCCCACTCGTGGTGCAATTCGCATTGTGTGACGCCTGCTTACCGAATTCACGTTGTGTGACACTTGGTTGTTATTTTACTCTTCTACCACGCTACATATGTTAATGTGAAAACGGCAGGAAGTGGAAGATGGAAGTTTGCAATGAAAAAATCCGTAAACAGGGGGTGGGTGCTCCCCCCCACCCCCACTCTGGAGAGGGCACGAAGCATATACACACGACAGCTAAGGAAATCAGTTCCAGCCTTGAAGAAGACAAGTCCACTTGTCGAAGCGTTGGCTCGAGCACCCACCCCCTGTTTATGGATATGTTAATGTGGTTCCTTCCCGACATGAAGCCTGTATAGGGTCATTTTGCAAAGCAGTTTCAAGCACCGGCATGGCTCTGAGGTTGAATACTGGGCTCCCACGCAGAAGGCCCAGGTTCAAACCTCGTTCCATCCTAGAATTTTTTTCTTATTTCGTTTTTTTTTTCTTATTTCGAGCGATAGTGGTTACGGACACGGGCGGCGGTGGCGGACAACTACGGCGCCAAAAACGGCCCTTGTTGTGATCTCGTAACAGCTTTCGCTGTAAAATAGTTTGACATAAAGGATAATTCAATTTACCCGAATTCGACATAGTTGGGTTTGAATGTACCCGTACCTCCACCAAACACTACACGTGGGGAAACACTGGATTGGAAGGCTAATTTAGGTACACGATGTATATTTACAAAGGCAGTTTAGCCAGAGATCAACATAGAAAATCAGCTCATGCTCAGATGCTTTTCGTCCTTTTCACCAGTCTCTGGCCCAGCTAATTCTGTATTGTGCCAATATCAACATGGTAACAGTACCTGCAGAATGAAATGAGCAAACAAACTCAATTTTTGCTCAAGCTTCATTATCCTGGCTTATCATATTGCGTAGAATCTGCATTTTGTAGGTTTATTCTATGATGACTACAGAAGTTCAAAACCAAACATCATGAGTTAAAACTTGGCTCACTTTGTACAGTCTATCCCGAATATATCAAATTACTGGCTATATCAAAGAGTTAAGAAATCCCCTTGAATTTCCCATGCAAAAGTATGGGGCTGGTGGGCACGTATATGGAACTCCTGCACAGCGAAACATCCGCTATATCGAATGCTGCGCCGCACCGAAGCCCAGAAAGTGTATTTTTCTTAACAAATATTGATCATTTTTCGTCCGCGTTCTAACAAGTTCCGATCCCTCGTCGTGCGCAGGTGACGAAAAGGCGGTGTTATTCCACTGCGTTGATCTAGTTTGTTGCGCAGTGCCTGTCAGTGCACCGGTATATTTGATGCGCGATCTGCAGGCTTTAACGCGCGAGCATAGTGTTTTTCAAAGAGGCTGATTGCCGAGGGCAAGAAAATGAGAATGCAAAGTGACTCGGTGGCCTCGTTGTAATGTTTGCATTCCCTTCCTTGTTTGTTCGCGCACAATGGCATGCATGCCCGAAAAGCATGGCCTTTGAGATGCACATTCTCGTGGCGTATTTTTGGTGTTTTCGGTTTTAAAACACAAATCTCAGAGGCTGTGCTTTTTTTCGCATTTCTCGCCAAAGCAGCAGCTGCCCTGGGCTGCCTTCTACAAAGTCACAAGTGGCATCGCTATCGCCAACATGTCGATGGTGGAGAAATGTTTCTTTGTATGTGCAGCGTTGTCTCTTGCGGCATGTGGACTTGTGCACTTCTCGCTTTGTTCTTAAAAAGTCACAGTTTCGCCACAACGGCAAAGCAATGAATGCGATAGCAACAAATTGTAATGTAACACGAAGAACGGAAGCCAGCTCGAAATTTCCAGCGCGTCGATCAAGCGCAAAGGACGCAAGAAAAGAACACACACAGGATGACCGCGAACTATCACGTGTCACAGCTTGACACTTACAGCGCGCTGCTCAAACATGAAGAAGGATGCACGAAACGAACACAGAGGTACACACAGGAACAGCGCGAACTAACAGTTGTAACAGTTATTACTTCTTTCTGTTTGAACAGTGCGCTCCTTTCGCAAACGCGGCCGCTGCAGCGAGCGAAGTGACCTTCGTACGCTCTGTAACTTTGGCGCGGACGTCGTGCTGGAAGCACAAGACACACAAACTACCCTAATCACGAGATAAGCGCGCCCACCGGCGACCACACCCTGTAGGGCCAAGTGCGCCTCGCGCCTCTTGCTCAACAGGAAGTGCGCACTTTGCAACGAGTGGAGCGACGACCTTTAAAGCGCACCCCTCGCGCACTTCGCGCCACCTCGCTGGTGACCGAGAAAGCACACTGAAGTAAATGGTGTATATAAATAGCTCGCCGTTAGCATGCTGAAAGACCTGCTCTTCATGGCCTAGCCGCCTAATGCCGCTTGCTGCGGAGCGAGAGGTCGCCCGTTCGATTCCGCGCATCGGAAAGTATTTTTCTGAATTCTTTTTCTTTGTGGCTTTTATATATATATATATATATATATACATATATATACGGGCCCTGACAGCGGCGTCGGCAAATACCAGCCAAGAGTGTCCATATAATTGCTATCGCAATAAAAATCGTCATTCGGGAGTCGAACTAAACATTGTCCCGCTCGTAGCGATAAAAATGATGACCGGTGCTTGGACGACGTCAAGTAAAGCCGTGCACCGTTTCCTAGCAGGCCTTGGTGCCAGGTGACGACTTTGGGTGCATCATGACCGCTGACTACGGCGTACAGCGCGTCAGTGAATTTTGAGATTGTTACGTTTCCGGGCGCCATATCGGACGGGAGCACAGCAAGTGATTTCGTTGGTGCATATAATGACGTAGCTGTTTCTGACTGCATCGATGCCGAAACTATAGCCGATGTTGCCGATGCTGCGAAAATGGTCCCGTGCTGTTTGAAGAAGTCAATGCCGCCGCTCCCACCGCTAAACCCTTTACCACGCTACAGAGCTTGCCTCAGCGTTCAAAGTCGATCACCGCTGTTGTGGCAGAATGATCTGAGTTTTCTTATTTGGAAAGCTTCAATGATATTGACGATGACCTGATGAATTCATGGCGCGCAAGAAGCAAGACAAGTTTGCGGACTATTTTCATGCGAGATAGAGTGCGGTAACTTGCAAAAGAAGAAGTTCTCATCTTGTTCTTTAGCATACGTGAGAGAATCATCATGTTCGCGCTTTTTGCGATTTCCGAAAACTGCGTCGAGGCCTGCAGTTGCTTTAATTTAAGCCTTAAATGCGCATATTTCGTATTTCGAATTCTCGATACATCGAACTATTTCGCGGTTCCCTTTGAGTTCGATATATCTGGGATCGACTGTTTAAAGAATATTTTGGACTACAAATGTCACATTTCTAGTCAAAGAACGTAGCGTGTATTAGCGCGGTACATAAAAGAAAGGAACACGACACAGACGTATAGAAAGGTGGCTGCTACCTATCTCTACGTCTGTGCAGTGTTCCTTTCTTTTATGTACCACGCTAATACACGCTACGTTCATGGATGACCAACTCGCCTGATCAGCAACCCTCCTGAACCTAATTTCTTGTCAAAATTTCTTAATATTGACAAAGATTTCATGATGCTGCAATCATGTGGTACCATTAGACTGAAGCAAAGTCTTAAATGATATTGGTGGTTTTCACAAAATGCTACAGAACCTGTCTGTCTTGATAAAAGGAAGCGATCTCAGGTAACATGAACTTCCACAGAAACACAGTCATGAAAACAGACTTTGGGATAGGATGCGTATGAAAATCAGGGCTTGTGCAACTCACATGATGTTGTCCTCTGTCTTCGACACATCAACCACTCGCACAATCGAGTCGTCAGCGCACACCGCCAACAAACTTGGCCTGCATGGAAATTTAATTGCAGACACATGAAGTAAGCACGGTTGTCATCTTACGTCAAGACAGAGGCTTCTCTACATGCGAACCAAAAGCCAGATGCTATGAGTCCCCATCAGCAATGTCATACACAGGCAGAACACTCTAAATCTTGAAAGCATCACCAACAGCTGAGCAGATGTCTTGAAGCCCTTGCATTAGTATTTGAACATGTTTTTGTGGCTTGATTCTACATGACACTGAAAACAAAAGATACATGTGGTGTTAAAAATAGGAGCCAGAACATCACATGTATATTGAGGTAAAAATGTTGCCTTCTTGGGTACTGCTGCCACAACAGAGCACCAGGCCCTCAGACACAACACAAAACTTGACATATAGTCAGAAGTGTGCCACAGTACTACAATGTTCAACAGTGCTTTAAAAAAGATGCTGACACCAAACAAAAAATCAGTTTCAATCAATGCATTCCTTTACAACTACATTTTTGTAAAGTGCACACTAAAGGAAATGAAGGTAACTTCAGTTGGTCACTTTTGAGCCAGAGCACGGAAGCACCCCTCACTTCAAGGCATATTGACACAAAATTTAAAATCTTTCTTGAATTGTCAGATATCCACGAAACCCATGACAGTGTTGTGCCAGTACTCTTTGAACACACAAAATATGACCAATTGTGTCCTTATTAACAGGTGCTCGTTTCACGATGAGCAACAAATGAAGCATGCGTTCTTGGTGCACAGTTTGTTTACAAGGCATGTCTGTAGATCATAAAAATCACGCACATAATTAATGACCCGCTGAAAGCAGGCTGCATGTCACACAAAGTGCCATTTCCTCTTTCACTTCACAAATCGTCATACTGTGCAAAAGATAACGACACAACGCAAGGTGAAGAAAACAAGAGGAGAGGAAAGAGAAACAGGATAGAAAGTTGGGCTAGTTGGTACAAATGCATTCTTGATGCAGCGCTAAAAGACAGAGAAGGAACATTCACACAGGAAGAACGCTGACTCGCGAGTCAGCGTTCGTTCTGTGTCAATGTTCCTTCTTAGTCTCTGTCTTTTAGTGCAGCATCAAGAAGGAAAGAGCAAGCCGAAACACAATTTTTTGAGGGAATGATTTCATAAACATGTGATTGTACCTGATTGTCCTGTGCAAGTGTAACTGCGCACCTGCCTGCCCTGCATAAAAAGGAACCTTTCTTCAAGTAAACCAAGTTGCAAGCGATGCTCTTTATTGTCCTCTTGTTTTCTTCGCCTTGGGTTGCGTGATTGTACGTTTTGCACAGCATGAAATAACTAGCCCAAAAACATGTTTTACAAAACAATTATTCATATTCCACAGAAGGCCTGGGTTCCATGATGTTGCTGCTGTCACAATGCACCCTCAGTCTTTGTCAGCTTTGTCCTGCAGCATCACTGACATCGAAGGTGGAAAATTTAGTGTGCCTAATAAATGTGTCAGAATAAAGTTGAAATGCACTACCTGCTGAAAGTTTGAGAAACTGAGGCATCGTGGCATGATTATCAATTTGCTCACTACTGCTATTTAACAATGCAAAGCAAAGGCAGACAAATATTTTGCATCCTTAGATTCCCGGACAGCAAAGAAACACATTAAGTCATTGTATCGTGTTGATTGATAAAGTACCATTTTCAATAGTCTATTTTTGGCAACTTCAAAGTAATAGGTTGGTAAGATTTATATTTATATATTTATATATAATTGCTCACTAAAATTGCAGTGCAACATCATATATTTCACATTCTGGCCATTGCATCTCCCTACAAGTACTTGTCAAGGTCGCCCAGTCTTTTCTTTTTTGAAGAAATATGCAACTTATCTTCAGAATTAGCCAAGCCTGAGCAGATTATTTGAAAAGCCGACATCGCCACAAGCTCGTGCAGGCATTGCCACTCATGTTTCACCCTTCCATCTTTTCTAGCATATCAAGCCAATTCTAGCAGTAATGGATGGCTTAGTTCAAATTATTTTTTCTCTTTAGCGCACTCTCAAATACATATACAGTCGAACCCGGTTATAACGAACCCGAAAGTGTCGCGAAAAGTGGTCGTTATATCAGTAGTTCGTTGTATGTGGACTCGTCCTTAAAAACGTGCGCTTAGCGGCCAAGCCGTTTTTTTTTTCTTTGTGCACTTTTATTAAAGTTCTAACAATCCCTTCGGTGACAAGCTAAGCCTTTTCGCGTCGTGAAGCGACGCCCGCTGCGTGCTCACGAGTTAATTAACTGCCTTTGCAATGAGGTGACACCGTTTCACCGAAGCGCGGTACCGCGACGTGGAGCCTATCATCCCTGGCTAGTTGCGTGCAGCGCGTCGCCTACTCGGCTCGCGGAGTCGCTGCCGGGCCGCTTGCTGTATGCCGTATGGGCGCGTTTGTACATTCGCGCTTGCTTCACTCCGGACCGTGCACGGGTGCGGCGACTAGCCCCTTCGTTCAACGCGGCGAAAACAAGCATTTTCCAAGCAACGCGCACTCTACGTCTCCGCGATGCTCTCGCGGCCCTGCACGACGACGCGCGGCGCACTTGAGTTGTCACCTAGTCAAACATAGTCATAGTCAGCATGCGCCTGTTTGTGTTCCTCTTCTGTGTCCCGTTTGTTTGCGCTGCCAATTTTCAGTTTCAACACTTCTGTAGTCAAACACGCAGTATACGCTCGCTGTCAGTGCATCGACGTTTCTCGGTGCCCGCGCCGCTCAACAACAGCGAGCTACTTTCGTTTCTACAAAGCGACGCGCACTTTAAGGCGGTCTCGCACGACGCGGCGGCGGCGAACTTGCGAACGGCAGCATAACTAAGCATGGCGCGCTCGTACCGCCGTCAATCCTCAGTGTACGGCGTACGCCACACGCGCAGCCGAGCAGATATCTACAGGTGACCGTGATAAGGTTGTCAGCTATAAGGCATAATGGCACGTTCATCGACGGCCGCCACCTCCGCCTTCGCTCTTTTCTGATGCTTATCCGCGAAGGCATCGCCGCAGTCGCGCGGAAGTCGTAATCACCGATCGACCGGTCTCTGCTGTTACCGAAAAGACGGATGACTTTTCGCGGCACCTTGTGGCGTCGACGAGTTTAGGGACGCAGTGAACCTTTTTGCGATGGAAAGTTATCGAGGTAATCACTTCTTGCATTTATGCCTTCTCGCGTTCCAAGGCACTGTTTGGTTCATCGCAGGCGGTCGTAGCTGCAGAGAACGGCGTCAGGAAAGGTTACTGTGCGAAAGCTGACATCAAGGCTTCATGCTGCCTACTATTTTTTTTTCCCTCACTGCCATTCTACCACTGAAGAAACGCCTGGAAAGTGAGCGATGTCGCTCGCAGCGTCCGAAATCTGCGTGCGGTGCTCGCCGATCTGGGTATCTTAGTCGCGAGTAAACTGGAGCGGGGCACGCGCGAGCGCGCGCCCCTGTCACGCTTCAGAAGGCCTGTTTTAACTTTTTTTCGCTTCGTATGCACCATATTTTTACTGCGACCGTGTCTGAAGTGTTCGTTGTAAAAGTAGGAGGCTTTGAAAAATGTTCGCTATATCTGGATGCAGCTTCAATGGTTAGCATAGGAAAATCGTAAGTGCACCCAAATATGGTCGTTATAACCGATAGATCGTTATATGTGGGATCGTTATAAGTGGGTTCGACTGTAATGCCAATGTACAATTCCTGAACCGTTTTGCAAGCAAACAAATGATGAGCTGGTACTACACATATCTTGCATTCATTAGACATAATTAATTATCCAACCAGAAGGCTCAGACGGTGGAATGACCATCTGAGAATGACCTTGGTTCGAATTACAGACCAGGACAAATGTTCCTTCAAATGGGAAGCTTTCTTTCAGAGCAACCAGCAACGGCTTGCTTGGAGCTTTGAGCTACAGAAGTTTGGGTGACAATTTTTCCCTTATAATATTTAGTTGCTTCCACACTGCTGTCTTCTGGCAGAGCTCATCTTCTATATAGTACAGTAGAACCTTGTTGATACATTCTTGTTTCCTATGATTTCCCGGTGCCAGCATTGCAATATTGTTATCAAGTGAAACTGCACAACGTTTTAGTGAATTTGGATTGTTCGTTTTATACAGTATTTTTTGTAAAAACTTCTGAACAAGGTTCTACTGTAGCTGGCTGTACTTATGCTAAAATCTAGGCAATGAATGAAAGAATTTTTTGAAGGGCTTGTTTCTTTGTTAGACACAATGATATGCATCCAACAGCAGCCAAGGAAAGCATAGGGGACATTAGTTTTGTCATTAACTGTAGTGCAGTAATTAAGGCGTAAATTGAATGAACTGTAGAGGATGAAAAACTACCCTTCCCGTCTGTGCGATCAGAACTTTCGAATTACGCATACGATGCTTTAGCAATTGGAGCGTGTTGACTGACAGAGTACTAATTTCAGTAACTGCATAATAATCGTTGGCATTTTACATCCCAAAACCAAGATATGATTACAAAGGACGTCGTAGCGGAAGGCTCCGGAAATGTTGACCATCTGGTGTTTTCTAACGTGCACCTGAAGTACACGGGCCTCTCATTTTCGCCTTCCCTGAAATGCTGCTGCTGCAACCGGGATTCGATCCTGCAACCTTCGGGTTAGCAGTGGAGCACCATAACCCCTAGACCACTGTGGCAGGTTATTTTCGGTAACTTCAATGTAATAGGTTGGCAAGACTAAAATGAAAGTAGTAAACCAATGAAACCAATGTTAGGAATGGTGAGCGGAGACTCACGTTTCCGGGCAGAAGAGAATTCGGTGCAGTGGCCTGTCACTCAACTCCATGTGGAGCACATCCTGATTGGGCTGCCGGAGGTCACGCACCGCCACGGCCCCCGACAGCTGGCCAACGGCATAGCTGCTGGCACTCAGGGGCTGCCAGTCGAGTGTGGTTGGGCCACAGGCATCGTCAGCTGCGCAAGGGTACACACTTGTCAATGCAAGTGCCGTGACTGAGTAGGGGCCTAATTGGCCGGCACTGTCTCCACTGTGGGGCAAACACCTTTCCTGGCAACCCTCCAAAGAAACACATGCAGCACTGTTTGGGAAGAGGGTGAGCTGGGCAGCTGCAGTCTATGCAGCTGCGTGGATGCTCTTCATTCGTCAAGTTCTTACATTTTTTCTTAAGTCAATTGCAGACTGGTAGTACACTCATGCACCAGTAGAACCTTTTACTGCATGTCGCAGGGAAAGAAGGCTGGCAGGTGAATGTGCTGCGTAAACAGCTACAACAATAAAGGATACTCTATCAGGATCTGCAACACCACTGAAAAAGTTATAATTTGGTGGGTTGTCATTTATTCTTTATAATCATTAAACTTTGTGTGAAAGCATTAGTACCTAAACTCCAGATGACCTTTAAAGGGGTATTCACACGAGGGAGAAATCCGCGGGGGACACAGGGGGACTGCAGATCACGTGACAGATATGTCACGGATTAGTGAGTGGGCGCGACCCCCCAGCGCCTCCTCGGAGGAGACAGGGACCTTTTTCCCGACGGGACAAACTATCCCCTGCGGTGGGGAAGAAAACGGATTTTTGGGCATGTGTTTGGTGCAGTTGCTCCTACTGCAGCAACAGTTTTGCAATCGCTTTGCGGGTTTGTTGGCTGCAGCCATGGCAGTCATGATGGCTTAACTTAGCGAAGATGCTGCTTTTTCTTTTTTTTTTTCTTTCCATCTGAGAACATGTGTCCGAGGCCTGCTGAAATTGAATGCTGTGTGAGAGGTGATTTTCAATCAGATGGCACAGCGCTACCTCCACTTTGGCCCATATACCAGTCACTGATATTAACATTTTTTTTTCGAATGGGATTATTTTTATGAGCATTTTGACGCTGCCAGTTTTCTTGAGCCCGTATGACCCGACGCCACCGGTTTTCTTGAAATAACGACTTAACGGGAAAAAAAAAAGCATAATGTATGTTTGTAGTAGTATATTAATGATGAAAAGCAGTAAACAATACATTTGAACGAACTTTGTAATGTTTGGTGGAGCGTTGCTTGCTCTTGCACACTACATACCGTATTTACTCGAATCTAAGCCGATGTTTTTTTTTTCGAAAAAAAAAAAAAACGATGCGCAAAAGTGGGGGGTCGGCTTAGATTCGAGTACCATGATTTGACCGCAGCCGCCACCTACCTAAAGGCCCGGCCGCACCAGCGGCATGGCGGCTCACCATGCGCAGATCTCAGGCTACCGTATGCAGACGGCTCTGCATGTGTGTCCGAGGCTCATTTTCGCAACATCCTACAGTAGCTGCATGGTGACGAGGTCGCTCAGGCTCAGCGGCAGAGTGGTGGTCCCCATGGCTACTCAAACCGATTGCGTCGTCTGCTTCGTACAGTCCACTGTTCCGAAATCTCGCCTTCGAACGAAGTCGAAGTCGTCGACTTCGTTCATGCAGCGAGGGTCGTCGAGCCGGCGAGATTTCACACTCGCAAAGGTGGATCAGGTCACGTGATTACGACACCGGTGAATGCCACACACTTTAACACCCTCTCTCCTCCTGTCGCATGACACGGAGGTGACAAAGGCACAAGCGCGGAGTTGGTCAGTTTTCTGGAAGCAATCGTGCAGTGTAGTCGTGCCTTAAACACGTGCTCGCGAAACGCCTGCACCAACTGTGCTTCAGAAGCAATGGCCTGCATTCGGCATGCATTCGAGGTAAGTTTTTTTTTTTCTGGCCTTGCGAATTTCGGGGGTCGGCCTGCAATCGAGGGCGGCCTAGATTCAAGTAAATACGGTAGTTCTCATGCGGAATCTCCGGTTCATTATACAGCTGAGCCCACATATAACGGCCCCTCTTAAAACGAACAATACACACGTGACCGTGGAAATATACATTATTTCAATGGCACACACAATGAACATCTTTGAGCCCTGCCAATCGGTTACAGCGAACGGAGTTGGCGCTCCGGCGATTGCCCAAGACACCACTTTCGACCACCGATAAACCATCGGCGAGGTGCACTACATTCTCACTGTTAAACGCTGGCCCTGCCTCGCACCCGTCTAGCTGTTGCTGTCCCCTCCGTTCTTTGTCCCCCTGCTGCTCCGAGCACCCCGCGTCGCCAGACGAATTCCTGATTCATTCCGTATTTAGGGCCTGTTCTCGATCATTTCGCACTCCGCTCAGCATGCCGTCAGCATGCCCTCCGCATGCGTGCGGAAGGGTAAAAACGGCTGTTACACAAAAAGAATCACGAATTGTCAGTCGGTGGGGCTGTGCAAGCCCCACCAAGTTCGATATGTCACAATCCGTCCAGCCGTTTTCACCCTTTCACACCCTTGGGCGCGGACTGAGCGGAAAGAGGCCCTAGATTTTCTGACACGCAAACAGCCGGCGGCACAATGCGATTCTCTGACCTCTGTGCGCGCAGGCCACTCTCCCAAGTTTTCTCGCGTAACTTGCACGTTTCGTGGACCTATCAAGCAAACTACCCCAACTACCCTCCCTCTTTATTGCAACTCCTTCATCTGTCTCCGCCGCTCCGCAATGCCAGCCACGCCTGCTCGAATTCAGAAGTTTCATTTTCTGGCTAGAAACGGGCCCTGAGCAGTTCCCCACGTCCTTGCTTCTCTGTTGCACGTGCACGTCTTGGTCGCTGTTGGTGTGCGTGTGTGGTCAGCTTAGGTTTGTTATAAACGGGCTCAACTTTTTTTTTTTACATAATTTTAGACATCTCTGTCAAGCATCAAGAGGCGACATCTCTTCCATTCTCATGAAAAAAAACCAACTATGATAACTGCACTCCTTCGTTAATACAAAGCCAAGCAACATCGAAAGACACTTCATTTTAATTCCTATTACTTGACTACATGACCAAAGTCTCACAAATTTGAACCAAAGTTGACTGATCCAAAAGGCTGTGCACAATTCCTTCAGCAGAGGAAAAAAAAAACGCTGTCAATTAGTGCTGGGCAGTATCGAAGATACATGTATCTTAGATACTCTTTGGGTATCTTGTATCTGTATCGCGATACGCCTCGCAAGACGAATATCTGTATCTGTATTTCCGATACATTCAATAATGTATAGTGTATTTTAAGATACAAGATACTCCTATAGGAACACCACCGTACGAAACAATAATTGCTGGCTCAACTGCGCTTCTCAACCTGGTACTGGTGCTACTAAACCGCCCGAATAAAACTAAGCGCAGTGACATGATTTCATTTTTCTGCCAGAGTCCACCAGTGAGGGCGGGTGATGAGGTGTGCGTGTCCATTTTGGTGGAGCAGAGCAACGTGACAGCGCTCGCATAGTCTCGACAGGACAAGCGCGCGAACGTCTACGCTTACCTCACGTGCCTTTCGTTTTCTCGATTTTTTCTTTCTACTTGTGCCAGTGCCATGACACTTACCCTTATGCACTGTTCAACGCTGCGTACCACAATGCGTGCGGTGATTATTGCGCAAATTCTGATGCCGCTCCCCTACGTAGTGCTTCGTTACAAAATCTGAAGCATAGGGTTGCTTTGCGTCTCGCGGCTTCCACACAAAAGCGATTTGAAGGATCTTGTGGATGTAAGTTCGACTCACATGCGAGTGACTTATGCGCGAGTAAGATTTTAACTATAGCACCAACTAATACCGATGCTAGATCTAATAGATGAAGCGCTTATCGAGCAGAAGATATGTTCGTGTACCGTATCTTCTTCTTCCTGCTGTCAATCGAATCCCACCCGCGGCGGGTGCATTTTCGATGGAGGCGAAAATACTTGAGGCCCGTGTACTTAGATTTAGGTACACGTTAAAGAATTCCATGTGGTCCAATTTCCGGAGCTTTCCACTGCAGCGTCCCTAATAATCGTATTGCGATTTTGGGACGTTAAACCCTAACAATAATTATTACTATATTCTTGCTACCTTCATTCAAAGAGTTTTTGAAATCATAATTTGATTGTTAGCACAAGTGCTTTCTAAGTTGTTCTTCTTTTGCATCCTGTACATTACCTATGGCTCTGAACTGTTTTTTTTTTTTTCGGTCTAATCACAGCAACATGTCTCTTGTAACGTGCTGTCAAAATAAGCTCTCTGCTTTATTCTTCGAAATGGTATTTGCCGGAGCTAGTTGGTTCATAGCTAACATTGGTTTGAGCAGCCGAACTTAAAATGAGGGACAAAAAGGGAAAACAGACAAGGATGTCGCTGTCCTTTTTTGTCCCTCGTTTTAAGTTCCGCTGCTCAGGCCAGTGTTAGATTAATTCTTACTTTGAAATGTCTGCTTTATTTCTGCTACTGTTTACACACTGATATTTCACTTTAGCTTACTGTTCTGCGAAGGCAATCTTCAAAACAATATGTAATTAAGTGGGTGTGCACTGACTATACAGTACCAAACATCCTTCTTACTGCTTAGTAAAACAGCGAAATTGAATTTGCATTATAATTATGGAAATAGTTAGGAGCCACCTGAAGGTGCACTGATTTTTGGGCTAGTTGGTTTTCCATCACCGATACTTAAGCGTGCACAAACAAGGACAAAGGGAGGTGCACAAACAAGGACAGGAAAGGTGGTAGGATTTCTGGAAACAAATTTTGACAAAGCTTTCATGGCTTGCTCACTGGACATCAAAGATTTGTACTATTCGTTGTCACAAGATATGCTTCTCGGGTGTGTGGAAGAGAGCATAGATAGCTATGGATCTGTAGCCTTTCAAAATGCTACAGGTATGTCTACAGCCGGTTTTCTGGAACTGCTATCTTAAGTCTACATATATTGAATGGAATGATCAAGCCTTTATTAAAAAAAAATGGAGTTTGTATTGGCTCGTGTATCGCTCCAGTGCTCAGTGACGTGTTTTTAGCCCATTGTGACAGACTGATTGTTTAGCGCCTTAAAGCTTTTAAGCATTTAAAAGTGTTCCGATACGTGGATGATTTTTTTATTTTAATGGAAGGGTGTGGTCAGGTTTTTCCTGACACTGTTAACCGGCTTCTCAGTATTTTTAGTGAATGTTGTAGTCCTTTGAAATTGACGCATGAAGTTCCAGAAGGTGGTGTTATACAGTTTCTAGATTTGAAACTTATGCTCAATGAGAAACACGTGTGCTCGGAATATCATCCACGCGCATGTAAACCACTGTTACCGTATCATTCGTCCCATTCGAAACTTGTTAAAAGAGCAATAGCTGAACAGTGCTTAGACAGCGCCCTAAAGAAATCATGTGTTCATTCTCTGGCAACCAGTTTCGAAAACCAGGTTGAACGACTGAGGTCAGCAGGATACCCAGACGCCATTCTTGTATCTGTAGCTGAGGGCAAGCTGAAGAAACAATCAGGAAACGGAAATCTGTCTCAAGAAGGAAATAGAATTCAAACCGTTGTCATTCCGTACATGCATAACACATCTCACCGCCTAAAGAAGATTAACAACCAGAACAGATTCAGAGTGGTGCTTTCTGCTCCTGAGAAGCTAGAACGGCTTTGCCAAATGACGAACCCATTGAAGAAAAAGAAAGAGCCATGCAATATCAAGCATCGGGACCAATTTGTACCGTGTGTATCAGAAGTAGTATACGAGGTCCCATTATCATGCGGCTTCAGCTACATCGGCCAGACTGGTAGGTGTCTGAACCAAAGACTCATGGAACACAAGAGGAAGGTGGGGAACTATCGTGATGGCAATCTTTCGGTGCATTGTCATGAGTGTGGGTTGAAGAATGGTAGGCCTTGTAAACCAATCTATGATATGTGTAGGGTGGTAGTTAGAAATAGAAGCCAAGATGTGAGGGAGATAATAGAGGCGGATTTGATTGCAAAGGCGGGTCAGTCATGCGTAAGTGCACCGTCCATTATCTTGTCGTTGAAAGAAACACAGTTTCTCAGCACGTTCACGTAACATCAGCAGTACGATTTTGTGACGTCATGAAAAAAGAGCGTTCATATTACGCATTTTCGTAAATAAATGTCAGTTGGAAGTAAGCGCTTGTGTTGTCGTCACCTCCCTTTGTCCTTGTTTGTGCGCGCTTAAGTATCGGTGACTTTAAGGTTGTCAGGAAGGAGATTCGAGAAACATTGCTATACCAAAGGATCCGTTTATTCATGAGCGTTTTTAATAGGCACTAAATATTTTTATTGTCTTACACTAACAGGTAAGTTCACGTACTTCATGCTTAATTTTCATAGCTATTAGGGGTGCCGCCTGTATCGTGTTTCAATACTTATTCACGATGAATGTTTGATACAGGACGGCTTTTCTATTTTATTTACATATATTTGTGCTCCTTTTTTAGGCCTCCCTAGTTTTTTTTACTATTACTAATCGCCAGGTAATCGGAGCTATAGGTGGAAATAGCGTGAATAGCAGCCGTGTGCTTCGACGATTTGTGCAACTATACTGCCACGCGCTCTTATTTCTTTATTTTTGTGTGATTGAGTTTAAACCGCAAAAATAATTAGTAGCAGCGCTCGGCTCAAACCGCGCCGCGATGTTTCCGAAGCTTCGCAGTCGTTTACGATTGCTCTGTTAAGATTACACGCGAATCCCAGCCGTGGCGGCCACATTTCGATGGCGGCGAAATGTTCCGAGGCCCGTGTACTTAGATTTAAATGCACGTTAAAGAACCCCAGGTGGTTGAAATTTCCGGAGCCCTCCTCTACAGCGTCCATCATAATCATATCGCTTTTTTGGGATGTAAAACCACAACAATTATTATTCAAATTATGCACAGGACGCGAGAACCGTAGTTCCTTTGGGAGCTTACGCGAGCACCAGCGGTAATGATGGAAGGTTCTATTGCTGATGTGACCATGCGTTCCGCCGATGATCAGAATACCGAAGGCCAACGACATTTATTGCCGCTATCAGTGTACAGCGTGCTCTGCTTGTACTAAGAGTTACTTGGTTTTCTGGGCAGAAGTTTGCCCAATGAGCAGTTTCGCCTCTACCAGTGACTGCCACCTACTTCATCGTCACCACCACATGACTATACAATAGGTATTAGGTATTTCTGGGGCGCACATGTTCTCTCGAAGAAAAATTGTTAAAAGATTGCACGTTAGTGAGTATATTGATAACGAACGCTTTACGCCAGCAGCTAAGTAGAACATGAAAAGTCATTGCAGTTTTATGAGCTCTATGTTTACACAATGCGTCACGAGAAATTAGAGCTGCGCACGGGCCGTATTTCCGAGCCCGAGCCCGGCCCGGGCCCGCTGACTTTGTCAAAGGCCCGCCCGAGCCCAACGGCAAAGGGCTGCGAGCCCGCCCGGCCCGGCCCGATGTACCAAAACACAATCCCGGGCCCGGCCCAGCCCGGCCCGTCTTTTTGAAGGTTCGCTGCGAAAACAAAACATCGTTTTCGGGTAATTTGGCATTTTATTGAGCATATCGAATATGATCAAACGACACACGACGAACAGTCTCTATTACACAGATTACAAACTGTCGTGCAAAACAGCAAGCAGTCCCACGATTCCGGCTTCAAAGAAGTGCGGCGCTTTTGCTTTATGTAGCCCGCCGAACTGAAGTTGCGTTCGCTGCTTGCACTCGTCGCCGAAATTGCTAATATCTTTTTTGCCAGCCTGGCAAGCTTGGGATATCTCTGCTGCTTGTTCTTCCAGAAGACTAAAACTTCAGAGGGACAGGCGGACGATTCCATAGAGAGATAATCGGAGAGCTCCCCTTTTGTTTAAAGTAGCGAATGGAAAGGAAAAGCGGTAAAGGGCGGTCGCGGAAAAGGCGCTGTATGCGTGCTGGAAAACAATTCCCGTTGATTATCTAGACTTCGGGCTTGAGTCGGGCTTTGTGCCGGGCCCGAGCCTGGCCCGATAAAACTCTAAGTAGCTCGAGCCCGGCCCGGGACCGAGGTGGAAATGCGTCGGCCCGCCCGAGCCCGAGCACGGCCCGCGGGCCGGGTCGGGCTTTCGGGCTACCCGGGGCCCGTGCACACCTCTACGAGAAATGTCGCCAGCAACGTTGTTGCTGCTGTACACCGGTGATTCGGCATTGCGTAAACGGCCTTTTACAGACAAGGTAAAACTCCACACCGGTATTTGCGCCATCGTGCGAAGGCTTCTCATTGAAGTCCTTGTGATTAGATGGCGACCCACTAGCTGGTTGGCAAGCTGAGCAGCGACTCTCATCAATTACAAAAATGACAAGCAAGAGCCGCTGTCAGTGAAGAGCTGTCCTGTTAAGCAGCCAAAACAAACCCCAAGAAGTTCTGTCAGAAGTAAACTAATGCACTTCGAGCAAGAAGGACAAAACTTTTGAGATACTAACAGACATTTCATTAAAATGAAACAAAATTGGTCACCTTAAAGAAATTTTCAAGCAAACCTTTTCTGCATAGACGTTCGCTACTACATTATGGGGGTCTACAATAACAAATTTGCGAATGTATCTAAGTATCTTAAGATACAATTGGTAAGTATCGTATCGGATACAATTATTGCAGTAGTATCTTGTATCTGTGTCTCCAATACTTCTTGCCTGAGTATCTTGTATCGTATCGCGATACAATTTCAAAGTATCTTTGCCCAGCACTGCTGTCAATAAACTCGCGAAGAATGGCACTTTTTTTCAGTCAGGGCTTGCGACAACAAAAGCACATGAAATACTGAGCATCGTCATTTTTTATGCGCATTCTGCGAAAGGCAGCAGCGCACGTCTGAGCAGCCTTGTACAAGCCACCAGAGTAGTCTGGTCTCCCTCTCCATTCGCCTCGTCCGTGCGAGCGGGGGACTTCTGAGGGCAACTGTCCCCGTCAGCTGACGTCACTAAGCTCCGTCTTTATCCCCTGCGGGTGTCTCCCTCATGTGAATACAGCTTTAGTCACTATTACGGGAGAGCTACATAGGCAAGTGCACAGGAGTTGCAGCACTCCTGAAAACGGTCCTATGTTTTTATCTGCATTATTTTAATTTTGGAAAGTGAAAACAATGGTCATATTTACAACAGAATTGAAGTCAAAATATGCCACTGAGTGCTAGCGTAAGTTATTTTTATACGTGTATGTAAAAACCAGTCCCTTACAGTCAATACTGCCTCCATCAATAAGTCTTTCATTATGTTAGTACTATAACACAGTATGTCACGAGTAAAAGTGCATCAAGAACAGAAAACAGACGCAACCATCGAATCCGTGTAATTTGATGGTTGCGGAAAGGATAACGCAAAGGTATAAATGCTCGCAGGAAAAACGCCACGGCATTCGTTTTTCCACCGACGCTTGCCTTTGCCACTTGTATTTTCATTCAGCTTATAGGGGAGCACAAGTTCGCTCCAATAAACCTTGTTTTACTGAATAGCCCTGGGTCAATCCTGGCTACGTGACATCTGGTGGAGGTGCTGGATATATAAACATATCTGGGTTGGGAGAGCGAAGGCTTGGAAGGAAGGACAAGACCAAGACGTTTTCATGGCGAGATGCCTTTCGAAATAAACTCAGTTGCAAGTTGAGCGTCTGTTCTTCTGTGTGGTCTTGTCCTTCCTTCCAAGCCTTCGCTCTCCCAACCCAGATATGTTGAACCAACTAGCCCAACAATTAATTATTTTGAAGATATATTAACACTATACTCCTGGCAAGTCACCAGGCAAGTCCAATTCGTACCAGCCGCCGACAGCAAGGTCTTCAGTTGGAGTTCGGATTGCTTCCGGAGAAAGTAAAGCCCTCCCCCCCATGGAACAATGCTGCCACTATGACCAATGCTACCATTCCTCCCATGGTTCTTCAGCAACCCAGGGAGCCGCTACCATTTCGCAGGTTTCCCTTGAAGGATCCCAAGGACTGGTTGCAGCAAGTTGAATGGGTCAGGCTGTTTAACCGCTGGGATGACGAGGAGACACTGAGGCACGTGTTCTTCTACCTAACAGATTCAGCTCGGATGTGGTTTGAAAATCATAAGAGGTCCCTAGAGCCCTGGCAGGGATTTAGAAGGCAGTTTATAACGAGCTTCACTACGGTTGTGCGAAAAGAGTGGGCTGAGGTCTTGCTGCAGACATGCAACGCAACACCTAAGGAAGGCGTCTTTGGGTTCGTCGAAGAAATTAGAAGGCTCTTCAGGCAAGCTGACCCTGAAATGGCCGAAGAAAAAAGGTTACGGCTCTTAATGTGCAGCATGAAGGAAGAACTGTTTGCTGGGCTTGCCTGTAATCTGGCGAAAACCATAGCTGAATTTGAGGCCGAGGCTAGCGCAATTGAGAAGGCCCTCGCAATGTGTGCTAAGCAGTAGTATAACTGTGATAAGATTAGTTTGCCGTTCCGGCGCCCGGGGGCGTCGATGTTGCAATGAAATAAATACGGCACACATGACCAGCCAGTCATGTGTAGAACCCGCCAACATACGTGTGTGTGATTCGGTACAGTGACCGGCATGGCCCAGGACTACCCAGTTATCACAAGTGGCGACGAGGTCGACTGACGAACCGGGCGGGCACAGCACAATCACACGTCGTCATGCCTGTCGTCGGGAAGCTGGATTCGTTCAACCCGAGTACATCGGAGTGGGCGGAATACCGTGAGCGGGCCGAGCTGTACTTCATCGCGAACGACATCCCGAGCGACAAGCAGAGAGCTGTATTTTTGACATGCTGCGGTCCGGAGACTTATTCTCTGTTACGAGGCCTCCTAGCACCAAACAGGCCCGCCCAAGCAGGACTGACCGAAATTTTTACCACACTTGGCAAGCACTACACCCCTCGCGTATCAGAAGTAGTGGCAAGTTTCAAGTGTTTCTCGAGGCATCGAAAAGAGGGGGAGACCGTAAGTGACTACATTGCCTCGTTGAAGAAATTAGCCGAAGACTGCAATTTCGCAACATTTCGAGAGCGCGTGTTGCGCGACCAGATAGTCAGCGGAATCAATGACGTAACCATGCAAACATGGCTGCTGGAAACGACATGTTTAACCTTCGAAACTGCGAAGGACACCGTCGTAGCTATGGAAGCTGCGCGTAATGATTCACGTGCATTGAGCTGTCAGCAAGCACAGCTACTATCTGACGAAGCTCCGGAGCAAGCGAACGTTGTCGCCTCGGGGAAAAATGATAGCTGTTGCTTTCGTTGTGGGGGAGGTCAAAAAGGGCACCTTGCAAGAGTTTGCAGAGTTCAGCCGGGGAGTAGAAATTTTGACCGGAGCCAGTCTAGTCGCAGCCGGTCTAGTCGCGTGAACAACCTGGGCGACCTGCCTGTCTCTGCTGAAGAGCCCGAAGTTTTCAACTTGTGGACGCTTCACACAGCTAGTTCGGAGCCAATGCACATAGCGGTTGAAGTTAACGGCGTAACGCTCGATATGGAGTTGGACACCGGCGCAAGTGTGTCGACCATTGATGATGGCAAGTTCGCCGAGCTTTTTCCGTCGGTGCCGTTGGAGCCATCGAGTGTGCAGCTGAGAAGTTTTTTAGGCGACATGAAACGCGTCCAGGGAAAGCTGGAAGCAACGGTCAAACTTGGCGACAAGGAGCGCCAGTTACCACTATTTGTCGTGAAAGCGGCGTGTCCTACGCTGTTTGGACGAAGCTGGATGAAGGCCTTCAAGCTAGGCATCGCTCAGACGGAGGGAGTCAACGTCGTGAAGACTACGGAAGACCTGGTAAGCCAATACCACAAAGTTTTTTCGGAGCAGCTTTGCACGTTTCATGGCATTGCAGCTTCTATATCCGTACAAAAGGGCGAGAAGACACGTTTTGTCAAGGCACGTCCGATACCATTTGCTTTGCGTGATCGGGTTTTTGAAGAACTACAGAGGATGGAACGGGAAGGCGTTATCAAACCGGTGAAAACTTCTCAGTGGGCCACGCCCATCGTTCCTGTATTGAAGCGCGACGGCCGGGTTCGGGTCTGCGACGATTTTAAGACTACCATAAACCCGGTGACAGTCGTTGAGTCCTACCCTATTCCTAGGATTGAGGAACTTTTTGCGTGGCTTACAGGGGGCAAGAAGTTCACAAAGCTTGACTTGCAAGACGCCTACCAGCAGGTCCCACTCGATGAGGAGTGCCAAGAGCTAGTCACCATTAACACTCCGAGGGGGTTATACCGATTCACAAGGCTGCCTATTGGGGTTTCATCAGCTCCGGCTATATTTCAGCGAGAGATGGAAAATCTTTTGCACGACCTTGACCATGTCGTAGTGTACCCTGACGATATTCTGGTCACAGGAACCAGTGACAAAGAGCATTGGGAGAATTTGGGCCGAGTGTTGGATCGCCTGAAAACTGTGGGACTGCGACTGAAGTTATCCAAATGCGAATTCTTGAAACCAGAAGTCCAGTACTTGGGCCATATCATTAGTGTGGCTGGGCTGCGTCCAAACCCGGCTAAGACTGAAGCAGTGCTGGAAGCCCCCGCACCCCAAGCGGTCAAGGAACTTCAGTTACCTCGGGTTGGTTAATCGTTTGTTGGCGTCGGGAACACCATGGTGCTGGGAAACTGATGAAGAGCAGGCATTTCGGAGAAGCAAGGAGCTATTGGCCTCTGCTGCTATATTGGCACACTTTGACCCAGGAAAGCCAACTGTGCTTGTCACTGATGCCTCTCCCTTCGGTATTGGAGCAGTACTGGCGCAACGAGAGTCATCTGGAGAAGAGCGCCCCATTGGTTTTGCCTCCCGCAGCCTGGCAACCGCGGAGAAAAACTACAGCCAATTAGATAAGGAGGCATTGAGCCTTGTATTTGGCGTTACAAAGTTCAGGCAGTACTTATGGGGCCGGCATTTCGAGGCCGTCACAGATCACAAACCGCTGCTCGGCCTGCTCGCAGTAGACAAACCAGTTCCCGACTCCTGTTCTCCGAGAGTGCTAAGGTGGGCCTTGCTGCTGTCGGGGTACAGTTACGACCTGAAGCATAGGCCGGGTTCACAAATTGCACATGCCGATGGGTTAAGCCGGCTACCTCTGCCAACTGCCGAATTTGTTGTTGACTGCCC
Organism: Rhipicephalus sanguineus; assembly: GCF_013339695.2. NCBI lineage: Eukaryota > Metazoa > Arthropoda > Arachnida > Ixodida > Ixodidae > Rhipicephalus > Rhipicephalus sanguineus. The sequence goes on from NC_051183.1 coordinate 168,078,176, forward strand.
TGCCGAAGTGTTAATGCTGGAAGGAGTACACCCAGGGGTGCTGTCGTCAAATGCTGTTGCGGCAGCTACATCCTGAGACCCGGTGCTGTCGCAAGTAAGAGCAGCGTTGTGGTCAGGCTGCCAGATAAACCTAGGATCAGAGGGAAGACCCTACGAGACGCGCTTTCATGAGATGAGTGTGCAAGGGAATTGTCTATTGTGGGGCAACAGAGTCATTGTTCCAAAATCCTTACAAAGGGAAATCCTCCAGTTGCTGCATGAGAGTCCTCCAGGACTGTCCAAAATGAAGGCAGCTGCGCGTAGCCATGTGTGGTGGCCTAGCTTGGATAACGACATAGCGATAACCATTCAAAGGTGCCGTATTTGCCAGGAGCATCAAAGGGTGTCACGACCAGTGCCTGTCACCCTGGCCGTTCGCGGAGAAACCGTGGTCACAGCTGCATGTGGACTATGCCGGTCCTTACAGGAACACAAATTTTTTTTATCGCAGTCGATGCGTTCTCAAAGTGGATTGAAGTGTTCCCGGTCTCCACACCCTCGGCTGAAGCAACTATTTCCTGCATGCGAATTATGTTCGCAAACCAAGGCCTTCCAGATGTGGTCGTGTCGGATAATGGGCCAGCATTTACCAGTGAGCTCTACTCCACATTCCTCAAGAAAAACGGGGTGAGGCGAATGCTGGTTCCCCCGTATCATCCAGCGTCAAATGGTGCTGCAGAGCGGGCAGTGCAGACTGTCAAAAACAAGTTGCGGAAGGCTGGCCCTGGAGATATTCGCACTCAAATTGTCCGCATGCTCCTGACTTACAGGTCAACGCCTCACGAGGTCACGGGTTGCTGTCGGTCGGAGCTGTTGTTGGCGCGGAAGCTGACGACTGCGTTAGACCTGCTACACCCAGACCTCAGGACTAAGATGCTACAGAAGCAACTTAAGCAGAAAACCAGATGCGACCAAGGAACAAGACTCAGGGTTTTGGGTCACCCTGGTGACCAGGTGTTCGCAAGGAACTTTCGTCCAGGTCCTGCGCGGCTCCCTGCAGTCGTCACCGAACAACGCACTTCGTCCATGGATGTTCTACTGGAGGACGGATGGCATTTAACTCGACATCTGGACCACATCCGCCAGCCCACTGAGGAACGAAGTGCAGACAACCAAGAGTCAGGCAGCCCAGTAGCTACAGGTCTTGCTCCAAGCTTGGATGTGGGTCAGCGGCAGCTAACTCCGGATCGCCTTCACGACACCGAGTCTAGGCAAGATCCCAGGGAAGACGTGGCGAGGGAAACGGAACTTGCTGTCACAGCACCCAGTACTCCTGTCCTGAGTCGAAGTACCAGAATTCGACGACCAGTATCGCGCTACTCACCTTAAACAAATTGTTTGCATCCATTAATAAAGGGGGGAGGGATGTGATAAGATTAGTTTGCCGTTCCGGCGCCCGGGGGCGTCGATGTTGCAATGAAATAAATACGGTGCACATGACCAGCCAGTCATGTGTAGAACCCGCCAACATACGTGTGTGTGATTCGGTCCGGTGACCGGCATGGCCCAGGACTACCCGGTTATCACAATAACCTCCAGTTTGTCGACACGGCCAATGCAAACTGTGTTGATGGGACACGGATTCCGATTTATACACTACACAAGACCATCCACACAGTCGTAAGGGACTTAATAGAACTTTTTGTTGGGCTAGTTGGTACATGCTTACTGAAAAACCAAAAAGACGCGTACCATCAAGGAAAAAAGTAAGGACTGTTGCTCTGCGTGGGGGTGAATTTAGTTTCATCGATTCATTTTTCGATTAGTTAATCTTGTTATCGCAGGTTTTTGACGAGCTTGTGAGGCGATGTGCGCGCGCAGGGTCGCTGTGGTTATATATGATGCTGATGTTCTGGGAATAAAGTTAGTTGCGAGTGACGCCCTTTCTGTCCTGTCCTTACTTTTTTCCTTGATGGTACGCGTCTTTTTGGTTTTTCAGTAAGTCGTAAGGGAGCAGCTGCCGAAAATTCTCCCAACGGTGCCACAACCCCAAGTCGCTTCCTAAGTGACGTGATCAGTGAAGAGGTCCCGCAAGCACTGTGGACCTTTATGTTGCCGGAACCACCCCGTGAACCGCAAGCTATGGCCTGCGCCGCTGCTAGTGGGCCTCGTCGCCCACCCGCAACTCGTTGCCTCGAGCCACACTGTACTGCCGCTTTTCATCGCCCGCCCACCCACCTATGATGCAACAATCGAGGTCAAGGAAGACAGACGTGTGGCGAACACCTAACAGTCATCCACTGTGCGTTACCACTGTGGAGAAGCCGGCCACATATACCATCATTGCCCTTCCAGACAACCGTTTGCCATTGACCCCTAATACGGATCAACGAGCCGCCACAGCAACACTGACTTTTTACGCAGAAGGTCCCCCAGCCGAGGAAGGGGAAACTAAAAACAGCAGCTTCGGGAGATGAAATTGCACTGCAGCGAAAAAATGAAGACCTTCCAACGACCCGCCGGTGCACCAGAGATGAGGATTCACGATGCACCCGCAGACCAACGCTCTGACCTAACCCCAACACGACACCCCAATGTGGCAACAGCCACACGGCACCAAGCCTGCAATTAACAAGATGGCGGCAATGACGACACCTACCGTATTTACACAATTGTAGGTCGACTCATTTTATCTTAAATTGAAATCCGAAGTTGGGGGGTCGACTTACAATCGAAACCGAAACTAGTTTCGGTTGAAAGGTCGATTTACAACAAAACTGAAACAAATGAGAAATCAGGCACGCTGTGGCATGATTACGACATTGAGTTTACATTCCGGCTCTACCTGAAACATATATTGTATTTTCTTGTGTATAACCCGCACCCTCAGCAACGTTTTGTGAAAATTTTTCTAAAAAATGACTCCTGGGTATCGCCGCAAAGCCACCTTTGCACACCAGAATGCTGCTTTTTTTTTTGCCGTGCAATTTTAGGGGGTTCGACCTACATTAGAGTCGACTCACAATAGTGTAAATATGGTAGCCACCAACCATCAACGCAAACAAGCCGTGATACAATGCCCCGACGAAACCAAAACTTGAGAACAACCACTTCTGACATACAGCTATCCATAAACCGCCTTGATATAGTCACACTAATCAACGTGGGATCCGAATACTGTGATGAGGGGACCATTTGCATCGAAACTGAAAAAAGTTACTACGAGCTAGGACAGTCCGCACATACACACAGCGGGAGGCCACCTGGTCACACACCTAGTGGAATCTGTACATCGCGCATCATCATAAACGGCACCACTTACCCTGCTGCGTTCATCATATTGCCCAGCTGCTCCCACGATGTAATCCTGGCCATGGACTTCTTGACCGACAATAGTGCCATTATTGATTTGCAAGCCGAGTCAATCAGTGTCTTAGCCAATCACACCGCGACAACGAAACAAAGCGCCAAACAACATACTGCTCTAAGGATTGCAGATGACCACGTTACCCTGCCTCCCCGTGCAAACTCGATGATTGCTGTGTACTCTCAGGATACCACTCTGGACACCGACGCTATCATGGAGAACGACCACAGCTTCCTTCTGGACCGCAGTGTCTCCGTCACATGAAGTATTGTGCTGTTGAAGAAAGGAAAGTCCTATGTTCTAATCACGAATTTCATAGAGGAATATCAGCACCTCAACAAGAGCGCTTCTATTGCGTTCCTCGGGGAAATTCAGGACGAAAGTCGCCGACTTTCAACATGAGTCGGACGACATCAAGTCTGCTCTCTTCTGTGAACCCGGCGCTACTGCAAGAAAAATGGGAAAAGCTAAGGGCTTCGCTGCACCACTACAGCGAGTGTTTCTCGTCGGCTTCGAAGCTACGTCAGACGCCCCTTGTAAAGCATCGGATAATTCCCGAAGAGGGCGCCTGAATAGCGCAACAGTTACCTTATCGCATGTCTGCCCATGAGCGTGAAGCGATTCGGACACAAGTCGAATACATGCTCGCCGACGACGCCATGCAACCATTGAAAAGTCCCTGGGCTGCCCTAGCTGTGCTCGTGAAGAAGAAAGATGACACTCTGAGGTTATGCGCCGACTGAACAAAATCACAAAAAACAGACGTATACCCACTCCCACAAATCGACGACGCCCTCAACCACCTTTGCCATGCCAAGTACTTCTCCTCAATGGACCTGACAGCCAGGTACTGCCAAATTTAGGTGGACGAAAAGGACTGTGAGAAGACAGTGTTTATAATGTTGGACGGACTGTATGAGTTCAAGGTAACGCCTTTTGGACCGTACACGGCACCAGCAACATTCCAAAGAATCACGGACACCGTACTAGCCGGCTTGAAATGGCACACCTGCAATGTCTACCTCAACGATGTCGTCGTATTTGCATAGAATTTCGAGGAACACCTTGTGAGGTTAGAGTCTGTGCTCGAAGCCATTCGTACGTCGGGGTTAACACTGAAGCCTCAAAAGTGCCACTTCACATGGGAACCATCGTTAAAAGTGCAACACCACACAACACAAGAGAAGACCAGACGAGCACAGGCGCAAACTAACAACTCAGTTGTTAGTTTGCGCCTGTGCTCGTCTGGTCTTCTTTTGTGTTGTCTGGTCTTCGTCTGGTCTTCTTCTGCGCTTTTAACGATGGTTCCTATGTCTAAACACCAACTAGCCCAACAGTCAACTCTCTTAATGCCACTTCGAGCGATTGAAGTTTTTGAGGCACGTCATCAACGCCGAGGCAGTCCTGCCTGATCCCACGAAAACTGCAGCCATAGCAAACATTATGAGGCTGAAAGACAAGAAAGGCGTGCGAAGATTCCTTGGACTGTTCAAGTATTACGGATGCTTTGTGGAAAACTTAGCAATATCACCGAACCGCTCACGCACTTGACCAAAGACAGCGTTCAGTTTTGCTGGGAGGAAACTCAGCAGAACGCGTTCTGTTAACTGCAGAATCGCCTACAGTGCCCGCCTGTGCTTGCACGTTTCGATGACTCTGTGGAGACAGAAATGCACACAGATGCAAGTGACGTAGGCTCGGGTGCTGTCCTCGTCCGAAAGCAGAACGGCTGCGAAAAAGTGACTGCTTACATCAGCCAAGGCCTATCAAAAGAAGAAAAGAACTACTCGGCCTCTGAAAAAGAGTGCCTTGCCATAATATGGGCCATTTCAATGTTTCACCCATACGTTTTAAGGTGGTAACGGACCACCATGCGCTGTGTTGGCTAGCAAATTTGAAGGACCCCTGTGGCTGCCTGGGGCAATGGAACCTGTGCCTGCAGGGATACGACATTGCCATTTACAAATCAGGCAGGAAACATTCGGATGCTGACTGCATATCACGCGCTCCCATCTACCCGCCGCCACAGGACTCCGAAGAAGACGCCCCATTTTACGGTATCGTGACAGAAAGCGACCTAGCCGCCCAGCAGCATGTGAACCCCGAGTTGCGCGTCATGATCGACCATCTCGAAGGACACAATGTTGTCGTGCCAAGAACTTTTAAGCGCAACATCATTGCATTCAGCCCGAAAAATTCAGTGCTTTGAAGACGAACTTCGACCCTACAATGAGAACGAAGTACTTTCTCGTCATCCCTGCTGGCCTCTGCGACGAAATCTTGGCAGCGTGTCACAACGAACCAATATCAGGGGACCTCGGCACAGCACGGCACGCATGCTCGGAAAGATCAAGGCAAAGCACTACTGGCCCCGTCTCGCATCCAACATCACCTACCATGTCAGGAGCTGCTGCGACTGCCAGCGCCGGAAAATGCCACCGACTAGACCCGCTGGACTTCTGCAACCAATCACCGTGCCATTCCAACAGATCGGCATGAATCTTCTTGGGCTGCTCCCCACGTCACGAACCGGGAACAAGTGGATTGCTGTAGCCACAGACTACATGACGCATTATGCATATACCGCCGCACTCTCCAGAGGGACTGTAGAAGTAGCAGCCAAATTTTTCATCCACCAAATGGTGCTGCGACATGGAGCCCCTGAAGTCCTTATCATGGACCGCGGAACGGCATTCACTGATGAGCTGATGCAAGGAGTCTTGCGCTCATAGGTCGGCAAACTCACTCATGAGTTGACCCACTCACACTCACTCAGACTCAGATCGAGCCGTGAGTCTGAGCGAGTCCAGCTGAGCAATACGTTGGTGAGTCTGAGTCCGAGTGAGTCCAGCTGAGGGAAATTTTAGTGAGTCTGAGTCCGAGTGAGTCCAGCTGAGGAAAATATTGGCGAGTCTGAGTCTGTGTGAGCTCTAAGCGCAAAATATATTTATTGAGAGAGTCTGAGTGAGCTCCACCTTTCATTGCCGACCAATAGTCCTATCTAGTCACCTATCAGCATTACTGTCAGCCTTATGTCGGCTTACGTTTATACTCAAATCTATTCACACATGCCTCAACGCACTAGCGTTCATGCTCCACCTCAATAATTATTGATAAGAGGGGTGAGTGGAGGGGGAGGGGTGCCATGACCTCCCCCCGCAAGCTCTTTCACGGGAAGTTCTTGATAGAAATATCTTGTGTGAGTCGCACATTTCATAAAGAACTGCGCAGCTTTCGAACTCTACAAGACCTTGTTTTTCGCCGTCTAATGTCGTTGCTGTCTCCGTTGAAGGTGTCCCTGTTTTAGCACTGGTTGACACTGGCGCCGCAGTGTCTGTAATGAATGAGAAACTTTGCTGCAGACTCAAGAAAGTAACGACTCCTCTTCACGACTTCGTTTTGAGCACTGCAAGTGAGCAACAAATTCGCCCTCTCGCTGCGTGCACGGCACGCGTTGCGATTGCAGACGTTATTTATGCCGTCGAGTTTGTTGTGTTGCCGACGTGTTCCCACGACATTATACTGGGCTGGGACTTTCTCTGCACTCATCATGCTGTCATCGACTGCGCCCGTGCCGAAGTCGAGTTCTCGCCGTTGTGTGCATCTGCTGCGGTCGACTCGCCACCTTCACCTGCAAAAGTTTTTGTGGCTGCCGACACACCGATACCCCCTTTCTCATCCGCGCTAGTACCGCTTTCCTGCGACATCTCTACTGGCTCACCTGTTCTTTTTACGCCTTCTGAAACCGCTGTCCGGCGCAAGTGCTTCCTGATTCCTTTCGCCGTTCTCACTATTCACGATGGATCAAGTGCAATTTATGTCTCTAATCCGTTTCCCTCGCCTTCCAAATTACTGCGCGGAGAGTGGCTAGGCCTTGCAGATGACATTGATCCCTTGTGTGCACATGTCGTTCCTGATCACTCGAACCCGCTTCATATCGACGCCGTTGATTGCTCCACGTTACCCTCTCAGCCATCGTTCACCGAAGCACTTTCGCGATGCATCGACAGCAACCTTACGGCCCAGCAGCGCGCCGACATCATCGCCCTCCTCGAGCGCTTCCGCACAAGCTTCGACCACCAGCAATAAAACTACAATAAACACAGACTACAATAAAAACGTCCTTACTGGATTGCAACCACTGATAACTCGCATTTGAAGGTAGAAGGTCAAAAGGTGTACCATAGAGCGCCAATCATGTGAGATAATGGCGTTAAAGAGCATTTACACCATGAACGGAAAAGCTAATCTTACGCCAGCAGACTCATGAGTCGACTCACTCAGGCTCACTTAGACTCAGGTCAAGCCGTGAGTCTGAGTCTGAGTGAGTCCGACTGAGCAATATGCTGGTGAGATTGAGTCCGAGTGAGTCCGGTTGAGAAAAAGTTTAGTGATTCTGAGTCGGAGTGAGTCTGGTTGAGGAATATTTTGGCCGCCCTATGCTTGCGCTACAGCAACACTGATCACTGGAAGACCAACGCGTATCACCCCCAGACGAACATACTAACCGATCGCCTGAACAAGACGATCGCGGATATGCTGTCTATGTACGTCGACGTTGAGCATAAGATGTGGGACGAAGTACTCCCTCGTGTCACGTTCGCGTACGACACAACTATCAAAGAAACTATGCAGCTGACTTCATTCGGGCAAGTTTACGGACAACAGCCGACGACGATGCTCGACGTCATGCTACCACGTAGAAAGTGGCGACCTCAACGCTGATGTCCAAGGGTACCTGCAACGTGCGGAGGAGGCCCGCCCGCTTGCTCCAGTGCGTACAACGGACAAGCACCTCATGGATGCCATTCATGATGTTGGTGACCACAGGTTGCATGGCAACAATTCTACCATTGCCCCACAGGAAGGATGCCGCAGTACAATCCTGTACCTGTTCACAAATACTGTTAAAGAAGTCCTGCAACACCTTTTGAACATGGAAAATGTCAGCCTGTAGTCAAGGCTCATTACTTTATTCATACGTCAAGGGTGCCACAGGGATATTACATGAGGGCTGGGAAAAAAAGCAGCAGTTCACAGTTGATATCAAGGGTTGAAAGTTGGGCAGGTTGGTACGGGAACATCTTCAGAAAAAACTGTGCAGACTCACAACTAGTTTATTGAAAACCGTGTCAACCTTAAAACGCCGCAGCAAGGATGATGCATCACAAACAACGAAAGAACATGTCAAACCGCATAGCCAAGAAACAACACCGGTCAAAGATTTCAAATTGACAATCACTTCCGCTTAGTTAAAGGGGCCCTGCAACACCTTTCTTAGTTATATTGGAATAGTCTCATTATTGACGTATGACTCTTCACGAGTCATATGCCGCAAAAATTTTTCGAATCCGTCGAGTCTAAGTGGTGTTACCAAATTATAGAGATCACGTTCCGCAGCTTTCTCCCTCAACTCAACGCCGCGAGCGCGCGGAAAGATAGGCAGCGAATCGAGGGAGGCAGCACAGAGGAGCGAGGCTCCGCCCAAGAGCGCCGGCGGAGTTTTTTTCTTCATTTTTTTCTCTCTGACGTCTGGGCGCAACCACGTGGTCTGTGCCGCCACTTCCGGTCGGCTTGCGTCGTTCTCGTCGAGCGGAGCCGATATCGCGCGTGCTTGAAAACTGCGCGTCGGTTTGGTAATGTTGGGTGTGCACCTCGAACGCCGTAGTGTGTTCATCGCTCTGCCAACCATGGAAGCAAACCTGCGCGCTCGTTTGGAACGAATGACAGCTGAGATCAGTTTCGGCCCATACTCCGATACACCGCCTCGTAAGACGGCACTGGCAGACGACCCCGAAGCGCCGCCATTACCGGACGCCCGCATTGTTATCGGAGACACGCTGTGCCCGTGCCTCGGTCGGTCGTGAGAACGTGCCGACGATGCAGTTCTCAGCTGACGAGGCAACACTCGAACGGCTGCCACTCTCAACGGAACCGGCGATGGTCAAAAGCACAGAAATATTCACGTTTTCGGCACTGCGCATGGCGAAGAAAACGGAACCACGCAACTATGAGCAGACGAGCTGTCGGTGAGACCGGAAGTGCTAATATTAATGTTTGTTCGGTGTTTTTAACGCGATAACAGAATATAAGCATACATATTATCTACTTATTGAACTCAAAATTAACAACAAAAGTAATAATGAGGGTGTTATCGTGATTATAACATCAGCCAATGGTGGAACTGCCGACAATCGCATCATATTTTGCGGACTAATACATCATTTGTCGAGAGAAGAGGGAGCGATTTTCAGCTGACTTTGAGAATTTATTGTAAATTCCAGGCCGTGCGCATCGCTGTAATATTTGGCTCGCGTGTTCTCGGGAGCCTCGACTACCGATCGGCAGCGCTTTTTGAGCATGCTCGAAAAGTGTTGCAGGGCCCCTTTAACAATAGCACGTGGACCGCAGATAATCGAACTCCTTGTCGGACAAACTGATAGAGGGAGTGCTGACACATCTTTCACCCTTTCCTCTGATGTGGAAGGCCTCTATTATCTTGCGGCCCAAGTATCTACCATCCCTGGCCACTACTTTCACCTCATTAAAGATGGGTTCACACCCACTGCCCGCAATGCGCGGGCAAATGCAAGCCCGGGGTACTGGAAAGTGATCGCTCATGCTCTCGTAGTCTGACGTTGATGCATCTACCGCTTTCACCAATGTACGATTTCCCGCACACGTTAAGGGGACCTGGTAAACTATGCCTACCTTGCATGGTACATATTTCAAGCCTATGCCTTGAAATTAGACTCGAAAAACTAGCAAAAAGCATTAAAACAGCAACACAGACACTCTACGGCCATTTTTCGCAGTCAAGACACATAAAGAAGGAAACCCGCTTAGGCTTATTGTAGAACGACGCTCGACCTGGCAGAACAGCTTGGCATGCTTCCTACAGGAGTTCCTGAAAACCCTCGCCATTGACGACCCTTTTCTCACTAGAAACTCTGACAGTGTTGTAGAATTCCTCAAACCGGCGTCATGTTCATCAATTTTTTCAGTACATGTGAAGGACCTCTATTATAACATCCCACAAAAGGGAGCTCTCAGAGCCGTGGAAGATTCTATCGGTGAATTTGGAACCGTGAGATTTCAAAAGCAATGTGGGATAAGTTTAGCGAACTTTATGAAACTCCTGGAAATCTACCTAGGCTCACTGTACGTAGAATACAATGGCAAGATATACAAGCAAGTCGACGGCATTTGCATAGGATCATGCTTGCCCCCCATACTGGCGGTAGGTGACAGGAAACTACACAAGCAGTTTCAAGGGTCCAACGTGGTGAAATGCTTCAGATACGCTGTTATGCCAGGGCTCCCTACCCAAACTTCATTGCTTCGACAAGGCATTCAAGCTGGTAAAACGTCTGACGCAACCAGCGTCAACACCCGCTGATGCAACGAGGCGGGAGTATTGCGCAATCCCCGGTAACTCCGGCGATTCGTCTGACGCAACCAGCGTCAACACCAGCTGATGCAACGAGGTGGGAGCCTTACGCAATCCCCGGCAACTCCGGCGCTGCGTCTGACGCAACCGAAGGAAATCTCTCCCGTAACGTGCGGCAAGCCCTCTCATCCGCGGATCCGGTTCGAGCCAGCCACCAACGGCGGTTCCTGATTGGAGGCTTCGAGCTCCTGGCTGATGCAAGCGATCGCCCAGGGCTATAAAAGAACCAAGCTGCGCGGAGAGAGAGAGAGACAGCGAACGAAGAAATCCCGGGTCGTCGTCGCACCACTGTGCGAGCCCAATAAGCTGTTGGCCCCAGCACCGAATATGTAAAGCCTCTGTATATATGTATATAAATTTGCCTTAACTCACCGTCGCCTTGATCGCTCCATCTATCAGTTCTGCGCAGAAGCAGTCGCAAGCTGAGACACCTGTTACCCAACAGTGGTGGCAGCGGTGGGATCGGCCGGCGTCAGCTACCTCGATGTGGTGAGTGCCTGATGTTTTCTCTTCAGTTCAACAGACTTCTCTAGCACAGGTTATCGTAGTTTAGACAAGGTTGTGTGAAGCATTGGAGTGAGCTTTGATTGTTTCAAGCCAAAAAGGAGCGCTTTGAAACCAAAGTTAATGCGGAGGGTGTAAACACGGTAGGTTGAGAATTGCTTGCGTGTCTTTCTAGTAGACTTGTAGGGGATACGGCAAGTAGATTCTAACGAGGGCAAATAGCAAGAGGCTAGTGTGAACGGTGGAGAACCTTAAAGTGAAGGAACTCATCGAAATTTGTGAAGAACTCGGCCTTACTCTGGGCTGTGCGAAATGAAAGCAAGTGATCCTTGAGATCATGCAGAAGGAGGGAGTAACTGCTGAGGAAGTCGATGAGGCCTGGGCGGATATCAAAGAACGCCACGAGGAGGCTGAAAGAAGAGAACTCCGTGAGCGTGAAGAGGCAGAAAGGCAAGAACGCCGCGAGCGCAAGGAACGCGAAGAGTGCCTCGAGATGAAAAGAACAGAATTGGCACTCCGTCAGTGTTCGCAAGTGCCTAGCGTAGCTTCTGCGACGGTTCAGGCTAGTGGACACAGAATTCAGGACCAACTGCCACCGTTCGTAGTGGGTGAGGACATGGCGAAGTATCTCGTAAAGTTCGAACACGTCTGCGATAGAAATAGCATCGAGCGGTCTATTTGGGCACAGAACCTGTTAGCTCTGGTTCCCGGGGAAGTATCCGACGTGATAACGTGCTTGTCGAGGGAGGCGTTTGAGAGCTATGACGAGGTTAAGGAGGCTCTCTTGAGAAGATATAAATTGTCACCCGAGGCTTTCCGGCAAAGGTTCCGGTATGCAAAAAGGGGCAATGAGTCACACGTTGACTTCGCGTTTTGTCTTAAAGCCAATTTAATTGAATGGCTCAAGGGCGAAGATGTCTATGACGATCGCGATAAAGTGGTAGAGTGCATAGCATTGGAGCAATTCTACCGCTGTATCGAGGATGATGTCAAGCTTTGGCTGTAGGATAAGCTTGGAGAAGTACAGCTAAACAAGGCAGCAGAGTTAGCTGAAGAGTACTACACTCGTAGAAACTTGCACAGTAGGGCCGTGCGTGTTGAAAAAGCTGAGAGAAAAGAGGGCTTTAAAAAAAAAAACCTGATGGCCGGAAACCTGCTCCGCACCGTAATTTCAGAAAAGACCCGTTTTTTACGAAGGAGACTGTGAGGAAAGGGCAAACGGAAGCGCAGAAGTCGAGTGAGCTTCCCAAAGAGCGCATTGATACTACACGGGCGTTTGAGTCACGGGAGCCGCTAATCTGTTACAATTGCAAAAAAGAAGGGCACATCGCGGCAAATTGTAAACAAAAGGTTGCTTTCACAACGATCCGTGAATCAGAAAAGAACATGCGGTTGTTAGAACCGTATATTCAGGAGATTAGCGTCAATGGGAAAACGTGTCGAGCACTTCGAGATTCAGCGGCAACTATGGACGTTGTCCATCCTTCATTAGTGTCTCCCAACGACTTGACAAGAGAATGCGCATGGATCAGGCAGGTCGCCGAGGAGCAGAGCACTTGCTTACCGATCGCTACGGTGATCATTGAAGGCTCTTTCGGTAAGCTTCACACCGAAGCGGCTGTGTCTGCTGCTCTCCCAGATTGTTTTCCTTATCTTTTTTCGAACAACTCGGAGCAGCTTCTCATAGAGCAGGGTAAATCGTTCTTTCCCAGCGTTGCGTACATGGCCCTCACACGATCGCAAGCGCGGAAGCTTTCACAGGAACTTGATCTCGTTCCATGTAGTACACCACCACCGGCAAAAGCGGCCGAGCTGCGTGACCTTGGCAGCGAGTCGAGCGAGCCTCGGACAGAAAACTCTCGGGGTGGGTTACTCGAGTCGCCTGCAGCGGAAGCGGGTAGCGTCGTCTCCGCCGGCGGAGAAACCGAAGTGGCGCCGTTGGGCGAGGCGGGCAATACGCTCAAGCCTGTAGCTGAAAGTTGGTGTGAGCTGTCGAGGGTTGATCGAGCGACGCTCATTCGAGAGCAGGGTGAAGACATGTCGATAAAAGCGCTAATGGAAAGCGTAAAATTGGGAGTAAAGAAAAATTTTTATGAGAAATCTGGGCTATTGTATCGTAGCTACACAGATGTACAAGGTCGCAGGTATGAGCAACTCTTGATACCGCAAAAGTATCGTCGCCAGCTGTTGGAACTTGCGCACGAAAACGCGTGGGCAGCGCGTCTCGGTTTGAAGAAGACCAAGGCTAGGATTTCCCTTGAGTTTTACTGGCCGAAATGCTGCAAAGATACCGAAGACTTTGTGCGCTCTTGCGACACTTGTCAGAGGGTGGGGAAATCCACAGACAAGTGGAAGGCTCCCATGAAGCTTGTGCCAGTTATAACAGAACCTTTTCGGCGCCTAGTTATCGACATTGTTGGGCCATTGCCGGAGTCAAGGCAAGGTTGTCGATACATCCTGACTGCCCTCTGTGTAGCAACAAAATTTCCAGAAGCGGTACCTCTTAGGGAGCTCAATTCTCCTCACGTCGTGGACGCTCTGCTCTCGATATTCGCGCGTGTCGGATTTCCTTCTGAAATTCAATGCGACAATGGCAGCGTCTTCACCAGTTGCCTTACCTCTACCTTTTTGGATAAATGTGGAATCAAGGTGGTGCACAGTTCAATCCATCAGCCACAATCTAATCCGGTAGAGCGTATGCATTCAGTTCTGAAACGTATACTGAGAGCTGTTTGTTATGAGCACAAATGCGACTGGGAAGCATGTATTCCTCCCGCTGTGTTTGCTTTGAGGTCTGCTCCTCATGAGAGCACTGGCTTTAGTCCCGCAGCACTTGTATATGGCCGGAGCTTAAGAACATCTTTGCGAATGCTGCGCGAATCCTGGGAGGGATATGATGAGGACCCGAGAGTAGTTGCTTATGTTCTCGACCTCCTTCAGAGGCTCGGAAAAACAAAAGATTTTGTGGAGAGCCACATGAAGGCAGCGCAAGTATTGTCGAAAGAATACTACGACAAATCAGCAAAAAAACGTACCTTCGAAGTGGGAAGTCAGGTAATGTTGCTGCGGGCTTCCGAGAAGAACAAGCTTGAGGTTCATTGGGAGGGGCCCGCTAAAGTAATATCGAAGCTTTCCGATACCAACTACGAAGTGAAATTAGGAAAGCGGTCTAACAAAATTTATCACAGCAACTTGATGAAACCGTACGTTCAACGTCAGGCGGTCGTAAATCTGCTGTTGAATGCTTCAGAGGAGGAAGGAGCAGAAATTCTGACATCTAGTGATGTCAGCGAAAGGGGTTCAGAGGTGATGTTGGAACAGTTGAACCTGGAGCCAAGGTTAAGTCAAGTCCAGAAGGAAGACTTGAGAAGGGTTGTTTCTGAGTTTAAAGACGTGTTTTCCAGCCGTCCCGGAAAAACAACGGTTATTAAGCACGACATCGAGCTAACATGTGAGGAACCAATCCGTAGTAAGCCATATCGATGTTCCCCTGTGCAGAAGCAGATCATGAAAGAGGAAATCGATAGAATGCTTGAGTTGGGAGTCATAATACCGGGTGAGAGTGACTATACATCTCCTCTAATATTGGTTCAAGTGCCAGGAAACGATCCTAGGCCATGCATCGCTTATCGGCGCCTTAACGCCATAACTCGAGACCAGACCTATCCGATACCAAATCTAGAGGAAAGGGTGGAAACAGTGTCAAAGTCAAACTACATTTCCACGCTAGACCGCGTGCGAGGTTATTGGCAGGTCCCTCTTACCGAGCGTGCTAGCCGCTACGCCGCGTTCGTTTCTCCATTCGGAACGTATCGTCCACTTATGCTGAGCTTTGGACTGAAAAATGCGCCTTATTGCTTTTCGGTCTAATGGACCGCATTCTTAATGGCCTGTCCGAGTTCGCACTGCCATATCTCGACGATGTTGCCGTCTTCTCGAACAGCTGGGACGAACATGTCGAACATTTACGAGTCGTGCTGAACAAGTTGAAAGAAGCGGGTCTTACAGCGAAACCTGCTAAATGTCACCTAGGATGCGGCGAGGTGTCTTACCTGGGACACGTTGTGGGGCGTGGCCGGCGTCTACCTTCAGAGATCAAGGTAGCCGCCGTCGTGAACTATCCACGACCAACCACCAAGTCTGAGATAAGGGCTTTCTTAGGGCTAGCGGGATACTATCAGCATTATGTGCAAAACTACTCTACCATTGCCAGCCCTCTAACTGACGCACTTCGAAAGTCGGAGCCAGTTAAAGTGACATGGGACTCAGAGAAAGAGAACGCGTTTTGCAAGCTTAAACAAGCCTTAAGCGAAAAGCCTGTTCTCATGGCACCCGACTTTTCCAAGGGCTTTATCATTCAGTGCGACGCGAGTGATCGCGGAATGGGAGCTATATTGTGCCAGGAAGATGACACTGGTCACGAAAGACCAGTTTTGTATTTAAGCTGAAAACTGAGTTGCAGGGAAGAGGCATATAGTACCTCTGAAAAGGAATGTGCCTGCCTCGTGTGGGCCGTTCAAAAGCTGGCCTGTTATGTCTCCGGTTCCAAGTTTGTTGTCGAAACGGACCACTGTCCTCTAACCTGGTTGAATAACATGTCGTCCAAAAGCGGCCGGTTATTAAGGTGGAGCATGATACTCCAACAGCACAACTTGAACGTTCCTTACAAGAAAGGAAAGCTCAACGCGAACGCAGACGCACTGAGTAGCGCGTTCTAAGCAGTGCCGTCTTCGGCTATCCTTTCAGTTTTTCGTTGGCAAATTGGGGCAAAATTTTGTCCTCATTGCGGCCTCAGCTGAGCGCTTCCGTCCTGAGTGATCTCAAGGGGCCAACATTATTTTGAATTCTGTTTCATTGCGTTTGTTACACGTGTAAAAGTTTGAGTTCTGCTTTTAAGAGTTTTGTGTCCCACATGTGCCTCTTGATATAGAGGGAACAAAATTTCGACAGAACCGTAGTTAGGAATATATTATTCTATTTAGGTCTGGTGTTCTGTCGGGTGACCGAGGGCACTTGCTTGTGTCGTGTGTTGTCGGACCGTTCTTGACAAGTTGCAGAACGATCAACAAGTGCTGCTACCAAAGATCGTAAGAAGAGACGAGCAAAGCAAGTCGACACATCGTTGCGACAAGCCACTGGAGCCGGGATCCAGCCTGGCGACTGGGATCTGTTCACGGAGCGAAGCGTGGAGCCTAATGTCCCCATGGCCCTGGAGGTGAACCTGGATGGACCTGGCGAACGAGCGCGCCCGGCATCCGAGCCACGTGGAAGCAGCTCATCTTTCCGGCGCATTGTCTGGCGGCGGGGGTGCTGTTATGCCAGGGCTCCCAACCCAAACTTCATTGCTTCGACAAGGCATTCAAGCTGGTAAAATGTGACGCAACCAGCGTCAACACCCGCTGATGCAACGAGGCGGGAGTATTACGCAATCCCCGGTAACTCCGGCGATTCGTCTGACGCAACCAGCGTCAACACCAGCTGATGCAACGAGGTGGGAGCCTTACGCAATCCCCGGCAACTCCGGCGCTGCGTCTGACGCAACCGAAGGAAATCTCTCCCGTAACGTGCGGCAAGCCCTCTCATCCGCGGATCAGGTTCGAGCCAGCGACCAACGGCAGTTCCTGATTGGAGGCTTCGAGCTCCTGGCTGATGCAAGCGATCGCCCAGGGCTATAAAAGAACCAAGCTGCGCGGAGAGAGAGAGACAGCGAACGAAGAAATCCCGGGTCGTCGTCGCACCGCTGTGCGAGCCCAAGACGCTACGGCCCCAGCGCCGAATATGTAAAGCCTCTGTATATATGTATATAAATTTGCCTTAACTCACTGTCACCTTGATCGCTCCGTCTATCAGCTCTGCGCAGAAGCAGTCGCAAGCTGAGACACCTGTTACCCAACAACGCCGACGACTTCCTCGAATGCCTAGACCAGCCACTAGACAGAATCAGCGTGACAACAATAGTCAAGATGCTTGAGGAGGCGCACGAGGGTCTGCGATTCTGCACGAAGTCCCCACTGAAAACGCTCTGCAATACTTGGACCTCAACAAAAAACAAGAAAGGAGCCACATGTGCTACATGTACCGAACGAGAGGGGAAAAGGGCATGCTTCGCTTCGATTCTGCACACACAAAACTAGTAAAGAGGGCCATCGCTAACGCAAGCATGACACAATCAGTCAGAAGATCCTGCGCACACAGATGCAAGGAAAGCTTTAACCTGCAGATACAGCGCCTACAAGAAAGCGGCTTCCCAGACAGCGTGCTGGTATCAGTGGGGGAAAATATGCTAAAAGAGATGAAACGAAAGAAAAGCAAAGAACCCACCAAGCAAGATAAAAAGCCGATAGGGGTCCCATACATTCATCATCATTTATTATCCCTTAAGGACCCTGGGTTGGGCATTACATGAGGGGGGAAGGGGGTAGTATCGAAATATGCATACAAGGTCACATTTACAAAGGAAAAAGGCATGTTAGCTCTGTGCACTGCTACGAAACTGAAAAAAAAAATGACACATGCTATGCGTTCCCGCATGCGTTTGCAAAGTATTTGCATTGCAGTTTGACATGCACAAAACAAAGGAAAAAAAAGAAAACTAAGAACAAACAAATAAACAAAACAAACATCATAGTACGTGTTTACAAAATGATAGATGGACTGGTTTTGTAAGCATAATCTACAATAAGGAGTGGTTTTGTTATACATTGTTATGGAGTCGAGGACAGTGATATTATGTAACTTTAGAGGCACAATATTTACGAAAGAATAAAGAATAAAAAGGTACAGTACAAAATATTTAATATACACTTGGAAAAAGGAGCAGCTTCAAAGTAAGCTTCCACTTTCTTGTGTGAGTCTGTGGAGTACAGGTGTCTGCTGTCGGTCAAATTCCTGTAGGTGACAGGAAACTTCCCACAAATTAAAGCGCATCCCACAAATTGAAGAGGATAGGAGCCAGGCACGAGCTGAATGTCGTATTCTCAGCTCCAGTCAAGTTAAAAGGAATGTGCCAAAAAAAGTAAACGACCCCAAAGCGAAGAAAGAAGAATGCCGAACACGCCATGCTAATAGATACGTTGAATGTGAAGTAGGAATCGTATATGCTATCCCACTAACATGTGGCAAGGCATACATTGGGCAATCAGGAAGATGCCTCAATGAACGGCTCAAAGAGCATCACTATGCTTGCCAACAGACGGCGATTACAGGCAACCTTTCCATGCACTGCAGAGAGTGTGGGTGCCGCCCAATGTTAGAAAAAACGACAGTTTTGGTCAAATCAAAGAATAAGACAACACGTGAAATTTGGGAAGCCTTCCACATATCGGACCAGGAAAGCGCATGCGTCAGTACAAGCTTCATTCTACTAACCGCCTCGGATATCGAATTCATCAGAAACCAGAGATAGCAATTGAATCAGCGCACTCGGAAAAGAACTTTGAGCCTTCTACACTTCTCGCAATCGTAATCACCCCATCACCTCATCGCAATCACCCCACGTGGAGCACACGAAGACAGTTCAGCAAGATTGCCGCCCCCCCACCCTCTCCGTAAACCGTTCTTTCCCTTTCCTTGATGTCTTCTTACCTTCAAGGTTTTTTCAATAAAATTCAGTTGATACTAGTTTGCGCTTGTAGTGTCCACTTCATTTTGTGTCTCCCTCCTAACTTCGTATTTCGCAGTAACTGTAGCGCAGTTTTTATAATCATGAAAAACCAACCAGCCCAATACCTCACTTTGTTCTGTAAGGCGCATCAGCAATTGCTCTAAGCATATTTTTCTGCATTAGTAACAGTTTACTAACAAATTTTCTGCATTGTACTTCCCCACACCAAACCGAGAGTGAAAGCTCTCAGCTCATACTTGACAGAATTCAACAAATTTCTGTGGCTAAAGACTTCAAGAACGCCTAATATAGTAAGGTCATTCTACAGTATAGGCCGCTTATAACATAAGTCGCCGGAGTCGCGAATATCCGCACTATAAGCGGTACCGCACTATAACCAAAACAACCTTCTTCAAAGGCTGCACTTGCGCAAAACGTGTTGAGCATGTAGCCTCGCGTGTCCGATAATCGACATATGCAATTTGGGGCGCTTACAACCACTTAAATCTCCGAATGTTCAAAAATTAGCCGCCAAAGACCCGCACTGCCAACGAAATGAACACGCGGGGAAAAAAGCAAACAAAATAAAGTGCCATCACGGAAATTCGCCGACTACGTTTCAGGCCACCTCGAGGTATGCGCATTACACAGAAACCATGTCGAATCGCGACCGAAATTTCACGTGCTGAGCGCGGTACCGATCGTTCGATTTCACGGGCGCGCACGCGATGTCCAAGACATTGCAATCGAATCCGGAACCACCATTCGAGAGTTGCTTGTGCCAACCATGCCCTCGTTTTCATTAACGATATGATTCCCTTCCCTTCAAGTGCAGCCATCACAAAAAGCTTCGTTGATTGCGCACCAAACCGCAACTTTTATCGCCCGCGACCGCTACCGAAAAGCAACCAACGCTGATTAGGCCTAGCCTGCGGTTCAGCATGTTGTCGCGGGAAGTTTGTCCAAGACAACATGAAGGTCGGACGTCGAAAAGATCGCACTCAAGCACTAACCCAAGAACAGCGCGCGTGATACGAAGTTTGTGTTCGCGGCCGGGAGATCAACGGCGACAAAAGCCCGCCAAGCTCGTTTAAGTCCCCGCACTGGCAGAAAAGGCGAAAGCTCGCGTCATGAAGCCGCAAAACTTTTCAATTTGCGGACGAGGTAGCAAACGCGATATCTGTAGCAAGTGTGATAACGACGACGCTTTTCCCGACAGGAAACTTTAAAGCGCACTTGATGACGACGCGATCGTACGTTCCACGCGGAACGCGCTGCTGGCAAGCGGCCGCGGAGCCTTGCCGCCGCCAGTGCAAAGGCTACTCCGTCGCCTAGGCAACCACCATCCTTCCCCACTCGGCGAGCCTGCACAGCGCTGCCGCGGTCTTTTTCCTCCCTCCGCCCCTCGTTCGTTCACTGTGCGTACCCTCGCCCTTCGTAATGACCTCGTCGCTCCCTCCCCAGCGGCGTGCCTCCTTTGAGAACCGCACTCGCTACCGCGTTTGTCAGAAATATTTTCCCGCAACCGCATTATAAACGGTATTTCATCTTGGGGGACTGCACAATAAGCGGTATGCGTATACATGCGGTTCTATGGGAGGGTAAACGGGAGTCGAAAAAGACCGCATTATAACCGGTCCTGCACTATATGCGGTTACGTTATAAGTGGTCTGCACTGTATAATGAACTTAACAAGGTCTGTAGGGCCCTTTAAATGGAAGTGCACTGAATCTCACCTAGTACAGTGGCCGGCTTACTCAGCCTCATGTCCCAAGACTTCACCTTCCTGTCCTGAAAGCAGAGATGATGGGACACCAAGGTCAGTCTCTTGCTTGCAACATATCACATACAGCACGTCACTTGCCTGGGCTATATGGTGGCACTGGCTAACACTCCCAGGTGTTAAGCGCACATAAATACCCTACAAACAAGTGGACGAGGGGGCGCCTCTGTTGTAGCTCAAATGGTAGAGCATCGGATGCATAATTCGAAGCTTGTGGGTTCGGATACCAACGACGAAAAGGGTGATTTTTTGTCCACTTTAATTTCTTTCAATTTAAGTGATAATCATGACATTTTAGGAAACTACAAAAAATTTCCCCTATATTTTATTTGGCTTGATTGTCTGACGGTTTGATTAGTAACGTACAACCTTTGTCCATAAAGTTTCAAGACTGATTTATTTTTTTCTCCAGAAACGATTCCCCAAAACAAATCTTGGTGCCTATGTGTAGCACTATCTTTTCGGGCTAATCTGAGCTATTTATGTTAATTGTTGTGGCAGCCGCTAGATGGCAGTACATGTAGAAAAAATTTGCAGTGGCTTAGCTCGGCTATGCCAGGATATACGTAGCATTAGCAAAGGTTCAGCTGATTATTCTGAGCTTTCCAGATTGTCTAGGATTAGCTTGATTGTCGTGCTTACTGCTGCTCCAATGACACACGTACGCACGGTATACATATTATGTGGCACATGCATATTTATTTTTGCTCAACGTCAGGTTGCTTCTTCATTCTTCGTACGCTGAACCGCTAATTGTCAGGCAACTACTTCGGGATCCGATGACAAGCTTCTCAGCTCTTCTGCGCCGCTGAGCAGCATTTGCGCTCTCCTTCTCCATGGAGTTACCCACCTGCAAACGCCAGTCAGAGGTGCTATCAAGCAGCACCAGCGCATTGTCAGACGGCGACTGCACAGCGAAGGCGAATAGCTGCGCGCACCATGGCTACGATGTCACCCCTCTCGAATGCGCAGAGCAGCAGTCTGTCTGCCCGGCTACGGCTACGACACCACTCCTCCCGGTCTCCACCACCAGTAGCGGCGAGCCGCGCGCGGCGGTGGCGGAGAGCGCGTGAGATGCCGGCTCCGCACTGATCCTCGTGCATGCGCAGCACGACTCATGAGGTACCACGCGAAATCAGCGCCGGCTAGGCAAGTGTAGCTAACGCTACAAAATATGTTGTCACTAGTCTGCACATTCTACTGAGATTGAATTTGGAGAGATGAACATCCACTTCGAGCAGCGGGTAAACATAAAATTCTGTGTGAAGCTTGGCAAGACAGCCACAGAGACATATGAGCTCCTTCGTGACGCTTACGGCAATGAGACATTATCGCGGGCGCAAGTTTTTGAGTGGCACAAGAGGTTCGTTTCCAGGAGAACGTCGGTGGAAGACGACGCCAGGCAGGGGCGCCCTGCAACCTCACGAAATGAAAACAACGTGGCTCAGATCAGGGAGATCGTACAGCAAGACTGCACCATTGCAAGACTGCATGTTGTCTTACTAATGTCGAGAGCAAGATGCTCTCGACATTAGTAAGACAACATGCCAACAAATTTTGTGTGAAAACTTGGGGAAACAAAAGATGAATGCCAGACTTCTCCACGATAACAAAAGGCCGCACACTGCTCTCAGCGTGACAAAATTTCTTGCCAAGCACAGCATTACTCTACTTCCCCATCTGCCATACTCACCTGACCTCTCCCCATGCAATTTTTTCCTGCTTCTCTAGAGCCCTAAAACGTTGCTGGATGGGGAGCGTGGAGGCCATTCAAGACGCCATGACAAAGGAGCTAGTAGCCCTGCCAAAAGAAGTGTTTTCTAACTGTTTCCAAGACCTCAAGAAGCATTGGAAGCTGTGTATAGACTGCAAGGAAGACTATTTTGAAGGGGTACCGCACAAATGATTTGAATGTTAAACGCATTTTTTTTAAAGGACTCATTCTCGGAACTTTATGGACAAAGGTTGTACTATAAGCGTCGAGAAGTTGGGGAGGTGCCACGTGGCCTGGTGACGTCATGGCACGTATGCTTTGACGCCCGCCGTGACCCACCGGCATATCATGCGCTTGCTTCGTACACTGTTCCGCTGTTTGCACTTGCTTTTTGCCTGTCTCAAGCTTCAGGAGAATGACGAAAACAGCATGGATAATGTTCCTTCTGTCACGCTGCTAAACTCGGGGATGGGTCTGATTCCCGACCACAGCAGCCGCATTCCGATGGTTGTGAAAAGCAACATCCCTCTGCTTAGACACAGGCACACGTTAAAGAATTTGAGGCAGTCAAAATTAATCTGCAACGTGCCTCACAATCATGTCGTGGTCTTGGTACGCAAGACACCTTATTGACATTATTAGGTTGTGTTGTTCACGGGCGATTCCTTTAAAACATATAATGGCTTCGCCTCCACGAGTGTTACTTGCACCGGACGCATCCATGGTCTGCAGACAGCGTTTTTGCCGGTGTGCCAAGCCCCACGCACGATTACAAAAACCATGCAGTATTGAGTTTCGCAAAATATCTCGAAAGCGCTCGCCTGAGAATAACGCCACAGTTGTGTTTTTCTTGTGCACTCACTGAGTCATCATGTTGTTTACTTTCACGTTTTCCTCGCAATAATTTCGGGGCTTCATTTCACTACAAAAACAAGTTCAGGTTAATTGCGGAAACTTCTTGTTGCTGTCAGATTGTGTGATATAGCATCGCAGCAACAGTGCTGTTACACTTGTATAAGTACTAGTGTAGATAGACAGTTCGTAAATTAATTTTCCTTGCATTTGATTTACCCCTGAGCATCATCAACCTTTATGCGGACATGATGTGCCAGACTATTCATTGACTCAGTGAGGCTAAGGACATTTAATACGTGGGCCATGTCATTGCGAACGCTATCTAAACAGTTCAGAACACTCATTTCGACTTTCAGACGTTTGTTTTGCTGATGGTTGCTATCAACACTGCTCCCACGAGAATTTAACATTACCGCTTGTGACCCGGCAGTTGATCGGATCAGCAGTTCATACAAATCGGGGAATGTGGCCACATAATCCCAGACGAGAGTTCAGAAGAAATTAGAGCTGTGCGAATGGCAAAATTTTGGTTGTGAAGCGAATTCGAATAATAAAGATTGAGTGCGAATCGAATAGAATAATTTTCAAATATTTCTCGAATATTTTTCAAATACTTCGAAGTGAAATTCCAGAAAAAAGTTGCAGAGAATCCCTAAGTATGTGCTTACAAGACAGGAACAATTACAAGTCACAAACATGGTCAAAGAACAGATTTATTCTTAAGGAGGGACGCGGCTTTCGTATCATGAATAAAAAAAAAGATCGATTTTCGAAAATCGCATTTTCAGTTTCTGTAGCCCTTTTCCTGATTCCAAAATATCGTGACTGAAAACTACATACAACTGCGGTAAAAAATTTGTTGTGCTTGTCAAGGTGGCAAAAATTACTGTGGAAATCTCAAAATAAAAAAACTGCGTTAAAAAAATTATAGCTCCGCAGGAGCAACCGGGCGCCGCCATCTTGGGCTTGTCGGAAAGAGCATTTCTCCGTCTTCAAATTTCCCGCTTCAGCTAGGTCCTCCATTCAGAAAAAAGCGTAAAAAAAGATCAAAGTAGAAAAAGATGTTTGAAGTTCGTTTCGAGGCCTTCGATTGACTGCGTCCGCCATGTTGCTCCAGCACGCCTCGCCAATGGTCTGATCCTCGCTCCGGGAGAGCATCGTCTGCTGCTTGCACGTCGCGAGGTCACAGCTGTCTAAAATCGCGCTACTTAGTGACGCGTTCGCAGTCGTTCTGTGTTCACAGATCGACGATCATTTAGAATATAATTTATAATATAACGCTTACTTTGGCAGCTGCAAGCGGAAGCCCAAGCATGAGATTACGATACTGAGCCGCGATCATCGCAACCATCGAAGACGTGCGTCTCAGACCGACTGTTCTGCTTATCAGCATTTCGCACCTCGTGACGAAGACCACTGCGGGACGACTCTTCGTACTCGAGATCAAGCATGACATACTTTGAAACATCGGGCACCGCGGCCACACACATCTAGTGATGCAGAACTATCGGTAAATTGACTATCGATAGTATCGATAGCCTTTTTTTTAAACTATCAATAGTGCTGAGAAACTATCGATAGTACTACTGTCGACAAACTATCGATAGTGCAATCGGTAGTACTCTCCACCAATTTGTTAAGGTGTTTATTGGACGGCACTCAGCGGCAATACGCAGTGGCGACAGTCACGGCAAAATCACGGACTCCGAGCGGCGTTCGGAAGAGAACGACCCACTAGAAGCCTCTGGAGAGCGCAACCCATTAAACAGTACCAAGGCTTCGCCACACTAGCGACATTACTGCCATGCGTGTGTATTGATTTGTTTTGATGTATTCGGGTTTCACCCACAAACACTATTAGGAACGTTTGGCGCAGACCGAGCCGTAATGTTAGCGAAGCTTCACGATTGTTTGAGATCATTCTATTAAGATTACACGCCGAACGCGGATAGTCTAGTTTATTCGAGAGCTTACACGAGCACCAGCAATAACGGTGGAAGATTCGATGGCTGCATAAAGATGACGCGTTCCACCGATGATCATATTGCTCGATGGCCGACGACTGTTCTTGCCGCTATCAGTGCGTAGCCTGCACCGCTTCTATTTTGAGTTTTGATTTCCTGGGCACAAGATCGCCCAAATAAACAGCTCTGTATTTCCCAGTCTTGTTGCAGCATTCTTCACTGTCACAACCACGTGACAATGATATACTAGTGGTGTGAATAATGATGCTGTTGCAGGCCGGCCATATTGCCAAAATATTTGCGATAGCCTACTATAAGCTTTGCCTAATTTATGAGCAATTCTTGGCGAAAGATATAAATTATTTCCGCAGTGAAAATAGCAGACAATGTCCATCAATAAATCAAGAAATTCACATCCAAAAGCAGCCAGTTGAACCTTGCAATTAACAAACTTTGTTCATGATATTTAGCTTTTTTTTTTTGAAATCATAAAATGCAATATAAATTTAAAGCCACACCGTTTTCAACGGCTTCCTTCCCGCTACAGCTGAACAGCTTAATTAACCTTATGACCATGTGTCAGCGAAGCACTCCAGGTGAAGAACACAAGCATGTAAACTTCAGCCTGCTCCTCCGGCTCCACTATGTACCACGCGTGCGGGGAACCAAGTTTATTCTGCAATGAGTTTGTGATGTTGATTTTATACTATCGATAGTACCATAGAATTTTTTACTATCGATAACACTATCGATAGTATTGTTTACCGTCGATAGTTCGATAGTGACTCGGCTATCGATAGTATCGATAGTACCATCGATAGTTCTGCATCACTACACACATCGCGACCGAACTTACTGCTCGGAGTTGTGGCTAGGCCTAATTCCGCTCATGGCACCGATGTACGAGACGAATCGGAACTTCGCAGGCAAGAACATCGCGCTAGCGGACAAGCGAAAGCAAAAAAGCCGCAATGTGTTTCGTCGCAAGCAATGAATCGCATTGCCGACTGGCTCCTCAGAACCGGGATGGGCATTTTACGCATTGGCAGTGGACTCCCCCGGCAAGCTCGTCGTGCAGCGACCGCTCGGAGCACCGGTGGAAGCGGCTAGCAGTTTTGCACGTCGGCGCTCCAAAACTCAATACCAAGCATGCTGTATGCCGATTTATCGTCCTTATATTTATTTTCCGTTATTATGAACCGTTATATTTATGTTGCGGAAGTTCGAACACTTCGAATAGTAAAATTTCGATGCGAATTTCATTTGTAATTCTTCGGGACGCATGTTCTACCTCTGGAGTCTACGTCAAGTTGCAATGAAGTTAGAACCACTAGCGTAATTTTTTTAGCACCGATGTATGGAGTATGCAGTGAGCACAACGAATGTCTTCCTGTCCTGCATCACCATTTTCACAGTGCATCTTCCGTTCGGACGGGAATTTGCCCATTCTAAGCTATAGTATTATCCAAACTTTCTACAGCTTGCTTAGCTTTCGCTAGTAGTGTAAGCTTCCACCTTATATCTTGGGTGACTTGCATCGCAAGAATGAGCAGTAATCACCACCGTATCGTGAAAGAGCGGGTACGCGGCGGGCGCAGAAAAAGGCGATCCTCGGCCGCAGAGAAAGCGAGTCCTTGCCGCGACGTTACATCACCGCGACTGCTGTGTCGCCAGTGTTTGTTCTTGTGGCTTATATAATACAGAACAATGAGCCCCTCGGGCAATTCCCCTACTTTCGAACAACGCTGAAATCAGGGTTCGTACAGGTTTCCAAGAGAAAAATTCAAGGACTTTTCAAGAACCTTCCAAAAAATTTAAGGAGCACGATTGTAGTTAACGGTAACTTTTATTGCACAACACAAATGATGTTCACTTCACTTATTACAGTTTCACTACATTAGAAGCTCTGAGGCTCAGGGCAGGCCTTTCAGTTTTTTTCTATTTGTGTCTTAATGCTGTCAAGTTCATCGGTCTTAACTTTTGCAGTCTTTCGCAGGCCGTTGGATTTCACTACATGTCTGATGTCCCCGGTCACTTCTGCCTTTTCGGCAAAGCCATCAGCAGAGGTTATCAAATCAGCAACAACTGCTTCCAGTTTCTTCCTCTTCAGCTGCATACATTCAAGTTCCTCCATAATTAGGCGTCTTTTTGTTTGATTAGCATTTTCTTGGCTCTTTTTCTTTTATGATTCCAAGTGTCCACCATAGTGCTGCCTCACTGCGGACAGAGCCAATCTCAGCTCTTTTGTTATGGTGACGTTTAAAACGCCACCTACTTTCTCCACTAAGTCACATATGACACGCTGTGAATGAAGAAATGAAAATTACTTTTAAGGGCTCGTTTTTCTTTGTTAGACACAATATTAATGAGAACAGACAGCAATGCCAAGGAAAGTATAGGGAGTGTTTTTTGTAGAAATTAGAATATAAATGTGAAGAAAGTAAAGTGGATGAAAAGATAACATGCCGCCGGCAGGGACCAAACCTGCGACCTACGAGTAACGCGTCCGATGCTCTACCACTGAGCTACAGCGGCAGTCATCTCCCTGTCCACTTTATAGGTTATATATGTGGATTTAACTTAGGAGTGTTAGTCAACACCGATCGCAACCATGGCGGCGAGTGTGGAACACTCTTTTTTCTGCCTTTTTGGCATCATGTAGCACGTGATCTATTTACGAGCAGGCAGCTGACGAATAATCTCTCGCACACTACCTGAAGGCAGCAAGTC
The DNA here is from genome assembly GCF_013339695.2 of Rhipicephalus sanguineus. Taxonomy (NCBI): domain Eukaryota; kingdom Metazoa; phylum Arthropoda; class Arachnida; order Ixodida; family Ixodidae; genus Rhipicephalus; species Rhipicephalus sanguineus. Next base: position 168,106,125 of record NC_051183.1, read on the forward strand.
TGCCAGGATGAGACCCTCGCTATGAATGAAGGAAAGATTACTTTTAAGGGCTCGTTTTTCTTTGTTAGACACAATATTAATGAGAACTAACAGACAGCAATGCCAGGAAAGTATAGGGGGTGTTATTTGTAGTAATTAGAATATAAATGTGAAGAAAGTAAAGTGGACGAAAAGATAACTTGCCGCCGGCAGGGACCGAACCTGCGACCTTCTCATTAGTTCTCATTATTATTGTGTCTAACAAAGAAAAAGAAGCCCTTAAAAATAAATAAGTTTAATCCACCTATATGCCCTATAAAGTGGACGGGGAGATGACCGCCGCCGTAGCTCAGTGGTAGAGCATCGGATGTGTTATTCGAAGGTTGCAGGTTCGGTCCCTGCCAGGGGCAAGTTATCTTTTCATCCACTTTACTTTCTTCAGATTTATATTCTAATTACTACAAATAACACCCCCTATACTTTCCTTGGCATTGCTGTCTGTTAGTTCTCATTAATATTGTGTCTAACAAAGAAAAACAAGCCCTTAAAAGTAATCGTCATTCCTTCATTCATAGCGAGGGTCTCGTTCTGGCAGACTTGATGCCTTCAGGTGGTGTGCGAGGGATTATTGGTGAGCTGCCTGCTCGTAAATAGATCACGTGCTACGTGACGCCAAAAAGGCAGAAAAAAAGAGTGTTCCACACTCGCCGCCATGGTTACGATCGGTGCTGACTAACACTCCTAAGTTTAATCCACATATATACCCTATAAAGTGGACGGGGAGATGACCGCCGCCGTAGCTCAGTGGTAGAGCATCGGACGCGTTATTCGAAGGTCACAGGTTCGGTCCCTGCCGGCGGCAAGTTATCTTTTCGTCCACTTTACTTTCTTCACATTTATATTCTAATTACTACAAATATGACACGCTGTGAAATATACGACAAGCCCTTCAAGTTCTCTACGGAGATTTGGCAGTTGACACTAAACCCCCGCAAACACTTGCTTGTCCATGGCTAACAAGGAGCTTGACTGTTTTCCATAGCTCTTTGTAGGAGGGATGGAAGCTCAAGGGTTCGCGAAAGAACTCATCCAGCCTGCAAACGCTCCTCTCAAAGAGGCGAAGCTCATGCTTGAGCTCTTCCAGCATTTCGGTGTACTCTGCAAGTACACATTCCCGCCGGCTGTCGCTCAGTCTTCCTGCCATGGTCAAGGTGTCTAGCACCTTCCCTAGGCCCCCCAGGCACTGATCCGGCTTTGAGCACATGAGCCGTGGGTCTAGAGAGGACAGGTTTCTAAGCAAAGATGACTTCAGGGGACTTGGTTCCAGTATTTTCTTGGTCATAGCTGCCAAAAATTGTTTGCACTCCATTCTGAATTGAAATGCATCCTTTGCACTAGCTTTTGAATCCTTCAATGCTTGTTCACACTTGGGACCAATATCCACTTTTTCAAGTGGAGTGTGGTTAATGGAATTATCAACCTCCACCCTCAGCAGACACCCAACTCCTCCCTATGACGACAACACTGAGGCTTTCATGAATTTTGAAAGGAGCTTCCGCACAATACAGTAATCCCTCGTTAACTCGAAGCCGTCAAATCCGGGGAAAATTTCGAGATAAGCGGTATTTCGAGTTAAGCAAAACACCAAAAATGTTTGCCCAGGTCACTGTAAAAGAAAAGCCAGTGCTGCCGGGAAAAGCTCCATTGCATGAGACAGCTACCGTAGTAAAGGCACAAGAATTCGGAGGGAAAAAAATTTATTACCGAGGACCAAAAAACTGCGTGATGCTCGCCTGTTTCGCGTTCGCGTTCGAGAAAGGGGTTCTCCAGTTGCTCAACACATCGCATGAGCCATTGGTTGCGACTGCTGCATTCAACCTTGTTGCGGAGCAAGCGCAGCCTGTTGCATGTTTCTGTCGTCGTAGGCACTTCTCGAGGCTCTTCCTATTCTGCACGGTCATCTGCGTCGTTCACTGCCATCTCAACGATATCGGCGTCTGACAGCATTCCGGTAACGGGGAGGTTCGCCTCGTAGAGTGCATACTCCTCAAAGGCAATCTCGCCGTCTTCAGTATCGCTCACACAGCCAGTTGCCTTGCGCACTTCATTGCACAGCTCATCACAGCCGTTGAATTCTGTGCCAATGTCTTCTTTGATCGATTCCAGGGCACGAGAAAACCCTGCATGTGCGAAACAGTTAGCGGTCAGTGCTGCTTCGACGTCCGGGAATTTGGACGCTTGAATGCACTTCCGCTTGCTTGAGAAGCTTTGCTCGAAGCCTTCCGAAACCTTTTGTTTGTTCTTAAGCACTGTCGAGAGGGTTGACAAAAGGATTCCGAATTCTTTGGCGATGTACGACTTGCTTCGACCTGCTTTTTCGACTTCCTTGACTAGCGCAACTTTTCTCTCCAATGTCAAGAGATTTGCACTGCTTTGGGCGGGACACCTTGGTCGATATTCAGAAGTGTCCGTTGCACAGACCACTCACTACTCAGCAAAACTAAACTCAAGATGCGTCGTGCGTAGATCGCAGAGAAAACAAAGAATACCAGCTCGCACATGCAAGAGTTAGGTTGCCTACTGACGGGCGCACGCTGCACACGCCGCCCACCGCGCATAAGTCGTGCGCGGGTGCGCACACGTGATCACTCCCACAGTTGCTTGACAAGGCAGATGGAAACGGTTGCGTCCGTGGGAATTTCAAATTCACCCTTCACGACCGCGTTCGGCATGTATAGTAAGAGCTAAGCGTTCGCACGGAGCCCTCGTTTCCTGTTGGGAGCGGACTTTGCCTTCTGCCCTCCCGGTCAAGATTTCGAGATATCCGCTGTTCCCTCCGGAAAATGTTTCGAGATAAGAGGGGGTAAATACATAGCACCCATGGGAGGTTAATGCACGGCGAAAAAAAGTTTCGACTTAAACGAGATTTCGAGATATGCGAGTTCGAGTTAACGAGGGTTTACTGTACTTTCAAGGTCTCTCCCAAGAAAGAAGATCATGGGTTTGTCGCACTGAAAGTCTTTCAAGAATGGCTGAATAATCGATGTGACACAGAGGGCAAAGTTCAGTTTTGCCAGTGTCAAGGAGTCACGACAAAAGCTATTCACATTTTCAAAGGATGCCCACTTCGGTAAGCTCACTTGCTTGCTTCTTGCAGATTCCACATATTTCTTCATATCATTCCAAAGAAGCAAAGCTCTCTCAATCACAATTGTGTTTTCCACCCATCGATGGGACACAAACGGCAGAGGAAATTGGTTCTGGTTAGTCATGGTTGAAAAATCGTCCCTTCGTGCAGGCGAGTCATGGAAGAGTGCACTTATGCTTAACAGCAGAATGTCGATGCCCCACTTAGAGGCTGCAACGCCTGCTTTGTAGGCATTATGGACAGTATGGAGGCCACACGTCCCCAAGTCGACACATTGGACCTGATGGTTTTCCTGAAAATGAGCTTCCATGTTCCTGAAAAAGTTTAGGTTCACATTCGGCCCGTCCGTAAAGACCTGAAGAATTTTGCCAAGTGGAAAAGGCTCCAAAGCCTTCAGAAGTATCTCCTGCATATCGTCTGCCGTGGAGTGTCCCATCAAAGCGGAGGTGCAGTACCTAGTCACCACCTTGTGTGAGAAGTCCCAATACTGCACATGCCCGTCCATTTGCTTTTCTTGCCAGAAGTCGTTCACTGACTCGTCAAAAAGCATGATGTAATTCTGTACCTCTTCTTGCAAGCACGGCAAGAAAAATGGCCTAAGTCCATAGCACACAACATACGCAAATTTTTTCTCGCCGCCAGAAAATGATTTGGCCACCTCGCTGTCAGGAAACATCCGCTTGAACAAGTCGCCGGTTTGTGCCGACGATCTGTACGAGTATAGTGGGAGGTAATCACTTTCACTGTCCACAGAATTTCCGCATCGTTAACCACCTCGTGCGACTTGCAGGCGCTGCTTAGATCGGTCGCTTGGGATGGAGCCGACCTAGTGGGCCGCTCACTCGTGCTTGCTGTCAGGTAGGTCTGCATCGAGTTTCCAGCTGCCATTTTCATAATTCCACAGTGCTTTGTACTTTTTGCGTGGCTCTTGAAAGCAGATTCGCCCATAGAAGCGATGTCGAAGGTCTTCTTGCACAATGTGCATTTTGCACGGTGGAGGTCAGATGTATCTGGCGCAATCCAATGCTTATAATCATCGTTGTTGGGCCAAGTGCTCTGGAAGTTGCATTTCCCAGGCATGACTCCAAATTATGCCACCTGCATGCACGATCATGCGAAATTCAATGCGCGCCGCAACCGGCACGTGTAAAACAAAACACCACCGGAGCACGAGCAAGCACTGACAAGCTACACAGCGCACAATGTGGCCAACAGATGCTGCTGAGGTGGCCGAGGCTAGTGAGAGTGTGCTGTATTTTTTTTAGCGGGTTGCTGAGGGATACCACTGAAACTGAAGCCAAAAGAAAACATTTCAAACACTAGTGAAGTCTACTGCAACAAGCGCATTCGTGGAACTTTTCTTTTTTTCCGGAGAGCTCAAGATGCTGTAGCCTCACTGTGGTCATCAACTTATGGCTTCTGGCCAACCGAAACCAAACCAAGCCAGATAAAAAAAAATGCCGCTGCAAGTGCGCGCATGCCTCAATCTCGCCAATCTAATACAGGCGGTTTGACCGTGTCTGACTTGGACTTGGCAATCGCGGTGTCGTGGAACACGATAAGCAATGAAGTTTGCCCGGCACCACGCTCAACTGCCATGAATTGCAAGTCATGCAATCCGACCCTGAGAAAATCCCCAATATTCAAGGGTTTTCAAGGACCCGAACGAAATTCCAGGACATTCAAGGCCTTGAAAACGAAATTTTCAATTTCAAGGGTTTTCAAGGATTTCAAGGACCTGTGCGCACTCTGTGAAATGCATTCAAGTCCAAGACAGTTCACATTTTATTCATAACACTATCTACCAATCTCTTGCTTTATGGTGCTAAGCTTCACTTGTGCAAGTACAAGTAGTCCTGTATAACTAAACACCTAAAATATTCTTTACACTTTCTTTCGTGAAAGCTTCAAAGGCATAAAGAATTTTTGGTTTGTTCTCAGAATTCAGGATGATATTGGGGCATGGAAAAGTTAAAGGACCCACCTGCAGGCCCTATTTAAAAGTATGGTTGCACGCTTAGGTGTAACGTGCCATGTGAGGAGTGTTTAGATGGAACGATATTGCAAGAAAAGAAAAATACAAAGCCAGGGTAGAAGGGGGCTGTTCCGTTTCGGCAATGTAGTATCATTTGTGACAGCACGAACACTCGATCGTGTAGATTTTGTCTGAACTAGTGCAGGCAAAAGTAGGTTTCATATGATGGACGTAATCCCTCATGGTGATTTTAACTATGGTGTTCGAAGGCCTTACATCTTGGACAAGAACAAGCTGTTATGTGAGCATCAGAATAAGGGTTTACTTTTGCATGCACTAACACGTCCTTAAAGTTTTGATTACGACACTAAATGACTCTTGGTACTTGGAGAAACGCTTCGATCCATAGGGATGAAATGTATCGTCATTTTGCTCAAGTTTCATGTCTGATTAAGTACGTCGAAATTATTTAAAAATGACAACAGTGACTCGTCCAAACACCGAATTAAATGTTTGCTTCGTTAATCAAAAATAGTATTTCATTCTCTACAGTCACTAAAATGTGACAATAACAAGAAACAATGTGAAATAGTGAGAGAAAAACAAAGAAGGCTTTTGATTGAGCCCCACTGAGAGAGAATGCGACACTTGCCTTGCTGCAGGAGAGGAAGACGTTGGGGTCTGTGGAGAAGACCACCTTCCAGACCGCATCACAGTGTGCTGCACGGAAACAGTGAATGGCTCAGCTAAAGGGAGAACTGTCAACCTTACAGGGGCCATCCAAACATTTCACGTAGGTCACAGTAACTAATGCTACAGTGGCCAACAAAGGGGAATGGATCGAGGGGCTCGTTCATTTGTTTGACACAACCTAATCGAGCCAACACACAACGAAGGCATATATGGACACTAGTTATAGTTTTCAACTCTAGTGCAGTAATTATGACATCAATGGAAAAGAATGAAAGTGGATCAAATAGCAATCTGCCATCAGTGGGAACTGAACCCACAACCTTCGAATTAAGCGCCGACACACACTTAAAAAAAGAAATCCTGCAAAAGCACGCCTACTCGCAACTATAGTTTATTGGAACGAAAAGCGCATACATATATATCACTCATGTCACATGACTTGGCTATTAAAACAGCAAAAGAGGGAAAGAAAAAACCAAAAATATACACGTGTGGCCAGACACATCTGCTTCATATGAGACCCTCAGTGTGCTGACGAAAATTCATTGTCAGTTAATGTTACGGAGGGCGCACTCACGCATTTTCCCCCACATCTGCTACGCCTCTGTCAGTTCTCTGGTGGTCTGATCTGGGCGCTTAGATAAAATAATGGCATCAGAAAAAGTTGCAGTACAACCGCACGAGCTGCAATGTTTGGGAATGTGTCAACTGTCTTCTTTATCCAACCATCTTCTGTGTTCTTGCAGCCTGGTATTAACACATCTTCCCGTTTGTCCTACGTAAATGTGGCCACAGGACAATGGTACCAAATACACAACACCTTCACTTGGATATTTTCTTTGTGGCAAAAACCCACAAAGAAGACATTCCCTTTCGTGCAATTGTGACTGAACGAGGCACCTGGCAGTGAGAAGTGCCTACCTTTCTGCAAGCTCATCTACAGGTACTGTCTATCTGTGACCCATCCAACATATCAAATTCTGAAGAACTTGTTAGTTTTCTTAAAATGTCGAAACCCAGAAACTGCAACTTTTTCAGTGTGGATATACGGGACTTGTATTATTCAATGCCGTTTGATGATCTTATGAAGAGTTTTAAGCTATGTATCACGGAAGACAACAATGAGCAAAAGTTCACGAGCAAATGTGGAGTGTCAGTTGGCACCTTTTTAGAAATCCTATCGTTTTATTTAAAGTCAACTTTTGTCGAATGGAATGGATAGTTCTATCTTCAAAAAACAGGAGTCTGCATAGGTTCAGAGTTGCCCCAATCCTGAGTAATATTTTTTTCGCAAGGTTTGACAGTAAAGTGGCACATAGCTTAGGTGGAATAGCCACAAAAATTGTTCGCTATGTGGATGATTTTTTAGTGTTCGTCAGTCCAAATTCCCTTGATAATAGTGTGAAAGAAGTTTGGAATGTGTTTAACCAATTTGGATGCGGACTGAAATTCACAGTTGAACTTCCGAAAGATGACAAAATCCAGTTTTTAGATTTAAGAATGTATCGTGAAGCGAACCACGTATGCTGGGCATACATGCCATGCTCAAAAAAGCCCTTACTAAACTTCAATTGAACACACTCAAAAATCGTCAAGATGGGAATGGCTATGTCTTCTTTGGGTTCAGCAATCAAGAAATCGTGCCCCGATAAAACAGCAGAAAGTTTCTCTAATCAACTAGAAAGATTGAGCAGAGCCGGCTTCTCTCAGCCCGTCCTACGCAAGGTTGCGCAGAAGCTACTAAAAGCAATAAAACCCGAAGAACAAGAAAATGATAAAATTAAAAAACCGGTTAAAAAGACCTCCGTCATCGCCTACATACACAGGCTGTCCCACGGCTTAAAAAACGTGGCCAATAGGTATGACGTCGGGGTAGTATTTTCGGCACCTAACAAGTTAAAGAACTTGTGTGGCTGAATAGATAGGAAACTAGCGCAAAATAAAACAGGCCAAAAATGATGAGGATGTGGAGTGAATCATCGGCAGTCATATGTAAAATGTGAAACAGGTGTTGTGTATTTGGTACCATTGTCCTGTGGTTGCATTTACGTAGGACAAACGGGAAGATGTGTTAATACCAGGCTGCAAGAACACAGAAGATCGTTGGATAAAGAAGACAGTTCACACATGCCCAAACACTGCAGCTCGTTCGGTTGCACCTCAATTTTTTGTGATGCCCTTATTTTATCTAAGCGCCCAGATCAGACCACCAGAGAGCTGACAGAGGCGTTTCACATTAGGAGATGTGGGGGAAAATGCGTGAGTGCGCCCTCCGTAACATTAACTGACAATGAACTTTCGTCAGCACACTGAGGGTCTCATATGAAGCAGATGTGTCTGGCCACACGTGTATATTTTTGGTTTTTTCTTTATCTCCCTCTCTTTTTTTTTTTTTGCTGTTTTAACCCATATATGCCCAGTGTCCTACACATAGGACGCTTCTTTGATGCACTCTAACATCTCTATTTCTTTAGCTGATGACTAGCGCCACGTCATCAAGCAGGCCTTAATGAGACCTGCTTGATGTGCTGTACGTGGCACTAGTCATCAGCTAAAGAAATAGCGATGTTAGAGTGCATCAAAGAAGCGTCCTATATGTAGGACTCTGGGCATATATGGGTTAATAGCCAAGTCATGTGACATGAGTGATATATATGTATGCGCTTTTCTTTCCAATAAACTATAGTTGCGAGTAGGCGCTTGTGTTGTTTGCGTGGTTTCCTTCTTGTGTCGCTGTCTGTGTGCGCGCCCCATCTAGTCTAAATATGAAAGAAAACCTGGGCTCTCAGCATGCACGTACGCCTGCCAACATCGCGACCATGAAATGCAGGTGAATCAGTGATGCTACCGAGGACTTCTGATTTGGAGCAATTTTCGGAGCAGCAAAATTTCCGTTTTGGAGCACTTTGGAGCAGCAAAATTTTCATCTTGGAGCACTTTGGAGCAGATAATTTTGCATCTGGGAGCACTCTGGAGCAGCGAATTTTACATCCTGGAGTGCACCACAGAAGCATATTGCAATAACATTCAAGCACTGGAATATTACTATGGGGCTCTTATGAAGGCTAGAAATATTTCGATTCATTGCAAATCTCATGGAAAAAATCATCTCAGGAGAACTCCATATTTCATTCGCTAATGAAAAAATAAGGGCTCATGCAGTTGAGTGTTCTGAATTAACCTCTTCGGCGATTATTTTCGACACTAGCAAATACACAGAATACCAGATCAATAAAATTGCACTTTATGAAATAACACTCTAAATACATCTATGTGGTTATCAGCAGACAGTGTAGACAAACGCCGTGACGTACAGCAGTGCCTCAATGCCAAAGAGCCACACTGTCCCCAATGCATTCCCCTAAGTAAACTCCAAGGCGAAAGCCAGGTTCTTCTTCTTCTCGATCGACGGGTTGATCCTCACCGTCCTTCTCTGCAAACAATCTGCACCTCACCTGGTTTTGCGCTAGCTCCATGATCGGCGCACCGATTATGGAAGCAGTGTAAAGCGACGATGTCATGATGGCGTCATCACGTGACATCACGATATATGACGCCATGATGACGTCACAAGTTTTGACGATCTATCACGTGATGATGACGCCATCACATAATTATTTTTTACATGAATCGATTGACGCCGCCGACGGTCAATTTTAGTGTTTGATAAAGCATCTGATGCTTTCGCATTAATATTGCGTATTGAACGTTAACAACCTGGCCTAACATACCAAACTGTCCTCCACCATGTCACCTCCTTGCCATGCGCGAAACAGCTTCGCTTATCATCCACTTCACAGGGTGAATTGGCTCCTCAACTTTTTTAAAATGTTTATTGTGATAACAATTATATGGACACTCTCCGCGGATTTTTGCCGTCGCCATTGCCGTAATTTTCTGTATAAAGACCAAATTAATGACATCACCATGCGCATTCTAGCCGCGGGTAAAAGCTCGCGAGCGCTGGCGACGAACGCGGCTGAAGCAGAGATTAAACTAGCCGGCCGTGTCTCCGTCGCACGGACAGCGCATGAGACAACATCTTCCTGCGTGTGGGCCTGCCGTCGATTGCTCATCAAACAGAGAGGAAACGCCCCGCCCGTCTTTCGTAAGGAGCATGAAAGGACGCCAGGGGAGCGGGGGGGGGGGGGGGCGAGGGGACCGCACTGTTCGAAGGGCGCAGTCGCTTGCGCGCGCGCCGTCTCGAGGCATCAGGAGACGGCTCGTAAACTTGCTGTGCTCTCAACGCTTACTTCGTGTTTAGAGAACTCAGAGCAAGAAAACGCTTCGGTTCTTGGAGCGGTAATATTTTCTTAAACCAGTGTTTTGTTGAGTTACGCGAGATCGAATCCAAAAGAGTTAGCTACTAGCCTTACTTCGTTTAACAATACAATTTGTTGGTATCGCATTCATTGCTTCGCCCTTAAGCGAAACTGAGTTTATTTTACCCGTCAGCTATTGACCACCGAAAGCGAGGGGCGAACGTATAACATGGAGTAGCCACTTCACTGTGGGCCGTCAGCGACGGGCCCGCTACTGACAGCTGCGTATTTGCCGCTGCTCCGACCAGGATATATGCTTTTATTAATGAGATGACATTTTTAAATAGCAAGCAGAAAATTCAAATTGGAACCCTAGCACGTGAGCTCGAAAGGGCAGGGCCTTTTAGGGGGTATTTACCGCAGAGTGATTACAAACTCGGACGTGAAAAAGCTGTTCCGAATGAAGATCCATGGATAAAGTATATCTGAGGAAAAGTGTGAACGCATTTCCACCGTTCGCGTGCTCTCCCATAAACGCGAAGCAAGGAGAATTCGATATTGTTCCATATATATACTGCTAGCGATCCCAGATTTCATTCCGCGATGTCCGGAAACAGAAGTGACAGACATTTTAGCAGCACACATGTAGTTATTACTGGACATTGCTTTTCTTACGTGTCGTGCGACGCTTGAAACGAGCTATCAGCAGCGTTTCTAGAACAGACGATGTCCGCCGATGAAACGCCGTCGCACTTTCTCGCTACCGAGAGGCCTAGACGTCACGAGCCTCTGCGGAGAGCGCGTTTTGCTGTCGAGCCGACTTGCAGAACAGAAGCGGCGTCGGCACCGTGCATGGCATCGTGGCTTATTCGGGACGCACGCGCGAGCGCTATTTATTCAGCGGAATAATTCTAGGTCCATGGTTGCGACTTTGGCAGCCCCAAGATCAAGCTGCACATGACGCGCCGGCCGTGCGATTGCCGGTGATAGACGCCCCCAAACCCGAGACTTTGGCGCAGTTTGGCGCAATTTTCGTCGATATTATCACCATGGCGCAGTAAATACAATCTGGCGCACTTTGGCGCAGTTGGCGCAGGAGTGGAATCACTGAGGTGAATCATAAGGAGGGGGTAGACGCAACAGAAGAAAACTGGTGTATGCATTATTTTACTGTTTCTCAGGGCCGCAGTGACATCACGAACGAATTATTGCCAGTAAACTTTGTACACATTAGCAATCATACTGATGCCCATATTTATACGGTATGTATGTGCATGAGGAATTAAGGAACACAATCTACAGTTGTAACGAACGTGTGGCGCCCTGCCTAGCTTAGTTCCGTTACCTAGCCAGGTTCGGCAGGAAACCTTGGTCGCGTGTGGATAATAAATACTGACGAGTGCGGCTCGGCAGTCAGTACCTGTTTACCCCGCCATGCGTTTGGGTCGTCCTTGCTAGAGCGTGGGTGCCTCAGCCCCCCCTTGTCCACGGTCCGGAGGCAGATCGTGACATAGTCAACGAGTCGTCCCACGCCATTGAGAGCGGCGAAACAACGCCCCCCGCATCTGCCGCCATGCCGCTGTATGGAAGGCTCAAGCCGTTCGAGGAGACGGGTCTGCCTGGCCCCTCTACGAGGAGCAAGTTCGCATGTTTTTCCGCGCAATCGACACGCCCGAGGAGAAACAGCGGGACATTTTCCTGGCAAGTTGAGGAACCCAAGTCTTCAGTCTCCTGCTCAACCTCCTAAAGCCGGCTACACCACATACCAAGACTCTCAGCGAGCTGCTCACTACACTGCGCTCGCACTTCAGTCCGGCGTCGTCCATGCTAATGGAGTGGTTCTGCTTCAACAACCGGAGCCGCCGGGAAGGGAAGAGCCTCGGGCAATTCGTCATTGCGCTACGAGGTTTGGCGAGTACCTGCGCTTTCGGGGACTAGCTGTACTCGCTGCTCCGGGACCGTTTCGTCTGCGGTATAAACAACCCCGCCATGCAGACAAGTCTTTTGGAATTTCCCGACCCCTCACTGGACAACGTGGTGAAAGCAGCGCTGGCGATGGACGCGGCAACAAAGGATACCGGCAAGATTGCACGTGCGGTGTCAACGGAAGCAGCGGTCAACAAGATGGTGGCAAGGGGCGGTATCTACCATCGCTGCGGTGACGCCCATTCCCCCTCACAGTGCCAGTTCGTACATTCGCAGTGCTTCACGTGGGAAAAACTGGGCACCTTGCACGAGTATGCCAAACGGGGAAACCGAACAGCGGACCACAGCAGCAGCCCGGATCAAGCCCAGGTTCCACACCAGCCTGCGGTCAGGGTAGGCGTCGCAAGTGGCGGGGGGGGGGGACGTGCAGCAGCAGGCTCGGGTTCCTCTGTGGCCAGGATCAGCGTCGTGTCCGAGGACCCGCCGATTTTCGATATGTGGCACACAGGCCTTGTGCTGTCGTCTGTGCCGCCGTACGTGCTGACCATCGAAGTTTGCGGGCGCCCCATTTCCATGGAACTAGACACGGGGGCCAGTGTGTCAGTCATGGCTGGCAAACTTTTCGAAAGGACCTTCCCAGGAGTGGCCGTCGAGGCTTCAGGCGTCATGCTGCGGAGCTACTCTGGAGAGCTTTCTCAGGTCCAAGGTCAGCGTTCGTTTTGCCAACAGGGAAGCAACCCTTCCTCCTTTTTTCATTTGATGGCGCAAATGTTAAGACAGGAACATAGAAGACACGTAAGACACGGACAAGCGCACTTGTCCGTGTCTTACGTGTCTTCTATGTTCCTGTCTTAACATTTGCGCCATCAAATGAGGTTAAGCTATGCACCAACTAGCCCGACAGCAAACGTTATTAAGTTACCTTCCTCTTTATTTGACCAAGGGGTCGTCACCGACGCTGTTCAGCAGAAATTGGATTTGCGCACTGGGTGTTCGGCTGCCAGAAGGCCAGGAAGCAGCCCTACATGCCGTACAAGAAATCCCGAGCCTTCTAACAAATTTCCAGTCACTGTTCCAGCCAGGGATGGGCACATTCGCCAGGACGACTGCTGGCATCCATGTACCCGAGGGAGTCCGGCCTCGGTTTTTCAAGCCTTGCCCACTGCCGTTCGCACTGAAGGACGGGGTCACCCAGGAGCTGCAAGGGTTACAGCGAGAAGGTATCCTGGTACCAGTCAAGACTGTGGAGTGGGCCGCTCCCATCGTTCCAGTCCCCAAGCGAGACGGTAGTGTCAGAATCTGCGGGGAAAAGTACACACTGCCTCGGATTGAAGATCTCTGGTCGGCTTTGTCTGGTGGACAGAAGTTCACGAAGCTCGACCTCAGAGACGCTTACCAGCAGCTGGTGCTCCAGGAGACCTCACGGAAGTATGTCACCATATCGACAACTATGGGGCTTTTCCAGTATACGTGTTTACCATTCAGCGTGGCCTCGGCACCGGCCATCTTTCAGAGAGAGGCGGACAACCTCTTCAGGGGCATGAGGCATGCGGCAGTGTACTTGGACGACATCATCGTCACCGGTATTGACGACAGAGACCACATGCAGAATCTGCACAACGTTCTGGCCCGACTTCAGGATGTTGGTCTCAAGGTCAAGCGGGAAAAGTGCGTGTTCATGGTTCCCAGTGTAGAATACTTGGGACACGTCATCTCCCAGGCCGGCCTGACTCCGGCACCCCGCAAAGTTGAGGCTGTTCTGAAGGCGCCGAAGCCCTGAAACAAGAAAGAGCTGCAAAGCTACCTTGGTCTCATCAATTTCTACGGGAGGTTCCTGCCCAGCATGTCTGCGCATCTACAGCAACTGCACATTCTGCTTCAAGATGGTCAGCATTGGGCGTGGAAGAAGGAGCAGGACGTGGCGTTTCAGCACAGTAAGCAGCTAATCACCAAGGCACCGGTGCTGGTGCACTTCGATCCAGCCAAGCCTGTCGTCCTTACTGTAGATGCATCACCATGTAGTGTAGGAGCCGTCCTAGCGCACCGAGACAAGGATGGCCAGGAACGCCCGGTGTCGTTTGCTTCTCGTCGCCTTCACACAGAGCAGTGTTAGAGCCAGGTGGACAAAGAAGGCCTCGCCCTCATATTTGGCGTCGAGCGTTTTCACCAGTACCTGTGGGGCCGAAAGTTCGAGGCAGTCACAGAACACAAACCACTGCTGGGGCTACTGGGCCAGACAAGGCGGTCCCCGGGCAGGCATCACCTCGAGTGGTACGATGGGCCTTGAAGCTGGCGGCCTACAGCTACCAGTTGGTGTACCATCCGGGAAAAGACCTGGGTCCTGCTGATGCCCTGAGCCGGTTGCCACTGCCAGAGCTGCCTGCTGCCAGCTGAAGTGCTCATGCTGGAGCATGCGTACCCGGAGGTACTCTCCAGGTTGTTACGTGTGGGTATTTCGATCCATCCCACCGCTGCAACCAGTTGTTACGAGCGGCGACGTTGGCCGACGCGGACTCGTGGGGTAGCGTGGAGCTGAGCGGCAGGGGTCGTACCGCAGGCCCAGGGACGTCCAGAACAGCAGGTAGCCGAGGCAGAGAGACCGGCGTTGAGGAAAACTTAACAGACGTTTATTTACAACATCATAGAGGACAGGATCGTCAGAACGACATCTAGTCCGATCGATCCGTCCCGAGCAGACGCTCTGCTGCTCCTTAAATACGCTTCATTCCCAAGATAGGGAAACTCCTTAATCGGCAAATGTCCAATCACAAACGTGCATGCCTTTGAAGCTGCATAACTAGCAAACGTCCAATCACAAGCATGCATGCCTTTGGAGGGTCCGTCTCTTCGACACATAGGTCACCGCCCCCAGGATGGCACGCCAGGGACCACTGCGCTCTCACTCTCCACGTCCGACCAGTTCGGAAGAAAAGGGGGGGCGGGGGACAATGCCACCTCGGGGAACTGATAATCCTTTTACGAACAAAGGCACCAGCTTTAACCAAAAGCACACTCGATGCAAATACGCGTCCCACGGAGGGGACCCGCGTGTAGCAGCCAGCTTCCCGCCGAAGCGCTCAGTTCAGGGAAAAGACAGCAGGTGTAGGTGTCTAATCCGTTCTCCGAAATGAGGGGGGGGAGTCCAAGAAGCAGGAAAACTAGTTTGGAGACAGCTGGCCCAGGACCCTCGCATTTGCTTTGTAACAAGGTCTGCTGGGTCGCAGGCGACCATTCGGGCCCCGGTCCTGTCCCAGGTGGTGAAGGCAGTATCCCGAGGGGAGGAGTTGGTGCAGCAGCCCTACAGCCACAAGGCCGCTGAGCTGAGCCTGGAGCAGGGCTGCCTACTTTAGGGTTCAAGGGTGGTGATCCCATAAAGTCTCCCGTCCAGGGTCCTGCAGTTGCTGCACGCGGGGCATCCTGGTGTGGAAAAGACAAAGATGGTGGCCCGGTCCCACGTTTGGTGGCCTGGACTGGACCAGGACATCGCTCACATGGTGCAGAGCTACCAAGTCTGCCAGGAACATCAACGGGCCTCGCATCATGTGGAGATCACCCCATGGCCATTCCCCTTCACGTGGATTTTGAGGGCTCCTTCAAAGGCCACTACTTCCTGGTGGTGGTCGACGCATTTTCAAAGTGGGTGGAAGGTCTACCTGTCACCACTCCGTCAGCAGGTGCGACCATTGCAGCACTGCGGCAGGTCTTTGCCGCCCAGGGGCTGCCGGACATCATAGTCTCCGATAATGAGGCCACTTTCACCAGCACAGAGTATCTGGCCTGGCTGACAAAGAACGAAATCCGCCGAATGATGGTTCCCCCATACCACCCTGCTTCAAACGGTGCAGCTGAGCAGGTGGCGCAGACTATTTAGGACAAACTTAAGAAGAGCCAGGCTGGGGATTTCCGTACGCAGGTTGACCGCATACTCTTCCAATACCGGACTACACCCTATGATGTCACCGGCCGTGCCCCCTCTGAGCTCCTGCTGGGACGGATGGTGAAGACACCGTTGGACATTTTGCATACAGACCTCTGGTCCACGGTGCTCCTCAAGCAGCTGAAGCAAAGCTGGCTGCTGACAAAGGGTGCCGTCCTGGGCCGTTGCTGGAGACTGGAGTGCTAGTATTTGCCAGGAATTTCCGTTCTGGCCCACCTTGGTCTGCTGAACAAGTGGTCTCGCTTGCAAGGTGTTGTGCGCATCGTGATGGCGCAGCGTGGCATGCCTATATATTGGCTTCGTGAACTGAGAATAAACAGTTGGTAGTCTGCGCTCTTTCCTGTCTCCCTCCTTCATTCCTGCTGGTTGCGCAGCAAGTAGAGTTTACAAGCTCCTCCTCTCTGCTCGTACGTATGCAGGATGGAACCACATGGCACCGGCATGCTGCCCATGTGAGGGCTAACCGTGGGACTCAGCTTGCATCCACGGCAGCAACAGTTGCGGCCAGTGAGATGATAACCACTTCGCAAGGGACAGGCGCCTCCAGTTGTGTGCCACTAGTTGGGCCACTGCCAAGTTCAGTGCCATTTCTGTCATTTTCTTCATTCAGCGAACTGGGAGCGCAGAAAAAAACACAAAGGACGAAGCGAGAAACCACATAAGACGAGCGCTCGTCTTATGTGGTTCCTCGCTTTGTACTTTGTGTTTTTTTCTGCGCTCCCAGTTCGCTGAATGAAGAAAATGAATTACCAACTGGACAAGGTGTGGGTTCGAGCTAGTTGGTACTCCATGATCAACACTTTTTGCGCAAAATTTTCTCAGACAACGGACGAAACAGACACGGACGGGCGCAAACTTCCAACTGATTTTATTATCAACAAGTGACATATATATATATACACAAATATGACTACGTCAAAACAAAAACAACAATGGCCCACCTGGCCAACTGGCCCACCTTTCGATCCTCCATTTCTGTCAACCGCCGCACCTAGTCCCTCAACACCTGTACCCAGGCGGAGCACTCGACGCCGAAGGGCACCAGACCGCTTTTCGCCTAACTAAGCCAACGTTGAACCGTCTGGGACTTGTATTTTTTATTTTGTGTGCAATAACTGGGGGTGAGGGATGTATCGAGCGTGTGGCGCCCTGCCTAGCTTAGTTTCGTTACCTCGCCAGGTTCGGCGGGCAACCTTGGCCGCGTGTGGATAATAAACACTGACGAGCGCAGCTCAGCAGTCTGTAGCTGTTTACCCCGCCATGCATTTGGGTTGTCCTTGCTAGAGCGCGGGTGCCTCGGCCCCCCCTCGTCCACGGTCCCGGGGCAGATCGTGACAACAGTGTTCCATGACAGCTAGTAGCCCTATTGCCAACCTTAATGCACTTTTCCGCATGACACAGGTGCACTGTGGCGAAAGTGACTTAAGTGTTCTGCATGTGATTAGAAACTTTTAGATCCAATGTGATTAGTTATTTCGATTTTCTTCTCACGGTGGCGCTCGCACTGTCTTTCGGGAAACTTTTGGCCGTGCCCGTACAATCGGGAGGACTGCTGGAAATTCGCGAGAGTCCAGGCAAACTTGAAGAGTTGGCAGGTATGCATTCAGTTGAACCCGGATATGTTGATTTACTAGCATTAGCATTGGAAGCCTCACAATGAGCAAAAAGGGTGTGGAAAATCGTACATTAATTTTTGGCTTCAATAGCTATGCCCCCAAACAAGAATTGAATTGAATGAATTTATTTCACCACGTAAGTGCACTGATGCAGACAAGTGTAGATAAGAAATAATGAAAATTGGAATAAAAAATAAAATTAAAAACGAAAGATAAAGTAAAGCTAATGAAAATGTAGAAACAGTAGAAAAACAATACAGTAAAACCTCATTAGTTCAAAGTCACTGGGACTCTGAAACATCTTCAAATTAAGTTGGTTTTTGAATTAACGAAACATACGAAAAGTGGGATGTAAGGAACTTTGAATTACTGAAAGTAATCAGAGGTGGTCGTTCGCTGTGCCTGCTCATCTGCATCTCCAAGGGTTATGTTATCCAGCAATACCCGGGCCCAATTTTGCTACCCGAGGAAACGGCGGGCCTCGCTGCTGCCAGCGCAAGGGAAAAAAAAAGCTGAAATGCGCACCTGCGGAAGAGACTTGCTTCACTGCAACACAGTGGTGACACGCGGGCAGCATGTCACCTGCTCCTCGCAGCGTCGGCACGTCATGATGAGACCATTCACCCATTCTTTCTGATAAAATAAAGAATTTATTAATGGCTAGTGTGACGGAATTCGCGATGTGTTCTGGCTGAAACACATCATCACTGAAGTTTTCTGAGTTTTCAAAGTAGGCGTTGCAGGCAAGAATTCTGTCAGCAGTGCAAGTGCGCAAATTGCCGGAGCAACCGCCAATCAGAGGTTCGCATACATCACAAATTCCATGAGACAGTCCTTTATTATTATTTATTTTCCCAGAAAGAATGGATAAATCATGACGCGCTGACATTGCGAGAAGCATGCGACATACTGCCCGCATGTCACTGGTGTGTTGCAGTGAAGTATGTCTTTTTCCGCAGGCGTACATTTCAGCTGACCACGAGACCGTTCTTTCTTTTTTTTTTTCCGCTGTCAGCAGTAAGGCTAGGGTGCTTCACCTGTCACTCATTAGTATAACTACATTACATTGCCTTGTGGCTTCTAAGGGCAGTCGTTTCCGCGGATTTACGGTGAAATCGGGATTGGAAATTGGCACATGGCACCCAATGTTTTCGAAATAACCAAGCTCGTGCTGACCGCCCTTCAAATTATCCACTCAAATTTACATTGCAAAATACGGGACCGCAGAAATCCTTTGAATTAAGCAGGATTTCGAAATAACAGAATACGAATTACGGAGGTTTTACTCTAGTCAAGATATCGAACAGCTGTGACATCCACTTGTAGATCCCAACTGAGAAAGAAAATAACCGTTTTTTCATTGCTGACTCTGATTAAGCAGCCTAAATTTGTGGTGGGTGATGCCCCCAGAGCATAAACAAGTGGGAAATCTCTGTCCTATGCACGTCTCTCTTTTCTTGTTGCCACTACTGCACGGCAACATAGTTCTGAGGTTAACTGATATCGCAGCCTTGTGAACTCTCAATTTATTTTAGGTTTGGGTCCACAACACTTATGACTAAAAATGTGACTGAAAATAGACAGACAAAGCACACAGAAACTCTGAATTTCTCATCACTGCCCGTCTGCACGCTTTGGTGTATAAGGTCAGACAAATTAGATCGAAGTACATCAAGTTTGTGAAGAGAGATAGGGACACATGTGTCCGCATAGCGTTAGATAATGCCCCTGTCGCACTGGAGGTGTTAATGTCATTTGGTTCGAATGTCATTCAGTGTAATGAACGCCATTAGGTTTGTGGTGGTGCTACACGGGAAAAACTAATGTCATTTCTTCATGATGTCAATGTCGATAATTCAGAAAAAAATGGCCGGTAAAGTTGAGGGAGGTAAATGTAGAGTGGTAGAAAAGTGAAGTTATTTATTTTAAAAGACAGATGGGAAGCCGCTTCGCTCAATAAACACGCATAAAAATTTTATGTCACAGACTATCTGGCCACCACAAGCCAAGACGACGCTTAGCCAGTAGCCACAGCCGACAGAATGAACACAAGCAACATGCATGGCACTGCCGCTGAACAACGACGATGCAGCAAGTAGTGTTTAGTTGCATTGTACTTGGCGTTGCCAGGAATGCGCCTAAGCCAGAAGAAGAGACTTGATTGTGAGATAAAAGAAGAATCAAGACACAGCCTGTTGAGTCTGCACGTAAAACAAGGCGGTGTGTGTTCGCATAAGACATGCGCGGCGTGACGAAAAAAAAAGAATGTGTCGCGTCTATTGAAGTTTTCTAGAACGCCAAGTGACAGGTGCACCCAAGGCAGTTTGCGGGGCGCCAGCACACAAACAAAAACCCCAGAGCGTTCCGCATTTGTTCACTTTCAAAACGCAGTCCCACACGCGTCCATGCGGGAAAACAGTTTCCAACGGAACTGCGCACAATTGTCTTCCCAAAGCCGTATGAGAGCAAATGTCTCTGCCTGGGTGCAGTGCACTTGTGGAGCTGATGCCTCCGCTGCACATGCACGTGCACACAGGCACATGCACGTGCACAAAGTTTGTTTACATTATGGCCGACAGTGCCGGTGCCTGACGCCACTGAGGTGGAGAATAAAAACATTTTGCGACAGCCTTCCGTACACGTGTTCTCGTTAAAATGACAGATGCCCTAAGAAAAGCAACATTAATAGCATGCTTGCATGAATGCGTGTGAAATTGAGAATGCTGAATGCCCCATTTTAAACTAGTCTCTGGGGTATTCATTCGGTTCGACTGCGACGGTGAATGTGTTTTTCGAACTCATTCGATTTCTCAAGTCATTTGATTCTAATGACATTAAATAATGCTGTGTAGCAGCCGCATAATGTCATTAGATGCGAATGTCATTCCATTCGAATGACATTAAAGTGTCCAGTGTGACAGGGGTATAAGGTCCGATGACGATAAGAAACGGTAAGGTTCACAGGCGTCCGATGAGGTTCATTTGGGCTCCTGATAGGGTGGGATTTCCCGATTTGTTTAAACAGTGGTTGCAGAGTGTGGTGTTAGTAGTAAATCAAAGATGCTTTGCTGCCTACAGCTGCAGCGCCAGTAAAAGCGCGATGTTACCCACTGTAAAGCTTACACAGTTTTGTTCGCAGTAAAGATTGACCGATGCAGCAGACAAATCTGTTCTCATGGAACAAGAACATTTAATTTGCTGCAGAGGTAGCACAAGCTGTATCAATGGGCGTACACCTTCAACGGGATAAAAGTAACCCTCATAACCCATTTGTTCATCTACCTATATATATTTATGTATTTCTGTGCCCAAATGCACTGCAGAGGGGAGAAGCAAGAAGAAATATTAGTGTCAGCAGCTGCCTAGAAGTTAATGGTGGTGGCGATGGGGGCCGCCGGGAGGTGGTTTCAGTGCTCCGAGGTTCTTGGAATAAACGAGCGACGGTAAATGGTCATGCTACAAGGATGTGCACAGGAGATGGCAAAATTGTTCCTAAATGCACTACTAATTACTTTTCTAAAAGCTTTTCAACATAATTAGGTTACATTACAAATTACAGCTGGTTGAAAGTAATGACATTACATTACTAAATTACCAGCCCACAAAGGCAATTCATTACAGTGCTCACTACAGTGAAAAGTGATTGCATTACCATCAAGTCTGATGTATACCAACCTTATGAGAATGATCAATGCATATCTAAGATGTTAATTATTCTCACAAACTTAGAAAGCACAGTGGCTCAATATGATGCCTTTTGGGAATCTATGTGAAATGTACACAGTGGTACTAAAGCGTACTAGAACGGAGGAATGGGTCCACTGGAGCAGGCAGCAAGAGTGAAGCAAAAAACGCTGAAAATTTTGCACTGCAGTCGCCTTCACCTGAAGCCCCAGTCTGCTTGGGACTTCAGGGATGACAGCTCCCAATGCTGTCACCTGCTCAAGGTGTCCATCCGACACACCATCATCCGTGCACTGTTTACACCCATTTGTTTCCTAGCTTCTTGCACCTCGCTGGTGCGAAAAAGACAACGAAGCCTAATAAAATTGACACTAACGTTGCTAGGCTACCCACAGGGTACTTTGCAAAATAAACATTTGGCTTCCCTTTAGTTGAGAATTAGTCCGACAATGAGGTGTGATGCCATCCACAGCACCTTGCATGAATGCTCCGTAGCTACGCTTTACACACGAATGCCAGACGGCCAGCTGCCAGGCATGGCCGAGTGTGGTCGTAACCATGGTAACCACGACCAAGTCTTCAGGTGAAGGTGACAATAGATTTTCATTAAAAGGTGACAGCGCAGAGCCCATTGTGGACCCACTCTCCTTTCTTTGTATGCTTTACTATGCATGATTCTTACCGTGGCCCAATGCATGAAACACAGTTGCGCTCACCTGTCACGTATGTCTTGGAGCACTCCATGGAGCTCATGTCCCACACTTTGATCCTGCACAAGGACATTCGGCTGTCACCACTCTTCATTCGGCAGTAACAGTACGTCATGAGACACTCCTTCATGTGTGGGAAGAGAAGAGTGGTAAGTTGGGCGAGTTGGTAATGATCCACTATGTAATTGCGCAAAAAACGGACAGGAACACAATAGGAGAGAAAAGCACAAACAGGCGCAGACTATCAACCGAAGCTTTATTGCAAGAACAGGGCCACATAAAGGAAAAAGCAAGAGAGGGCAAAGGGGGATGAGAAAAAGCCAAAAGAGATCAAGAAAAACCCAGGGCACATCAACCAAAGCACGTCTGTCATGCAAGACCAAGATAACTTAGCTCTTTATCGTGTAAAGCAACTCTGTCTTGCACGTTGTGAAGGACTGGACATTCGTTGTTCCTAGACTTCCACCACTGGAGAAAATTTCGGATATCTTTGCGGACCTCTGCAGAATGAATATAATTGCCCAGCTCATCCCTTCATTTCTCTCGTTTTTGAAAGTCGTGCCACTTTTCATTATCATTTATAAAACTCCTTTTTGTGGGCTTCTCGTTGGAGGTTTCAGCAGTTTTTACGCACGTTTTGTGCTGTGCTTTTTTTCCCCATATAAAAACGGCGTATGTCTTCCAAACTATAATGTACCTATAGAAGCTGGCTATTGGGCTCAAGGGTAGGAATGGCACGTGGTGAACAAAGAGATTTCAATTTATTTTCGGGGTTCGTTCCAGTTTGGGGATAAAGTCGCGTATAAGCTTCCTGACGCTTACCGAGTGGGTGCATATGGCTCGAGGTAAGGCGACATCTCCTCGCACGGAATTGGCAATTCTCTTCTTGTCGGACTTGTTTGGGGCAGCGCTAAAGAACACACGGACAAAGACACATAGTAGCGCCCGTGGCGTCTACTATGTGTCTTTGTCCGTGTGTTCTTTAGCGCTGCCCCAAACAAGTCCGACGATGAACCAGCTCGCCCAAACCAAAGTTTTGCTCTCTTCTTGTCTTTCTTTCAAGCCAGATATTTGGTCAAGAGAATGTACCTTTGCCCCATGCCGTTTAATGGACCTATACTATTCCTGCACACTGCAACGATGCTGCGACCTTATTATGTAGCTCTCGTACTATACAGCTGATTAAGACGAAAGCTCACACATTAAAAATGTTGGCACACACAGCAGGCTCTACACATCCATATTGCGCCACATGAATACTGGGAGCGGTGACGCAGCCACAGAAAACGCAACAGTGGGTCTGGAAGCGGCACGGCAGACGGTTCTTGCAAACACGTGCGCTTCTTATTGCAGATTGCCGCAAACATCGCTGGTCCATACTTTCTGAGCTATGTTTCACCTTCAAGTTTCCCTCTCAACCGCTCTGCTTTTGATGACCCTCCCTTAGGTAAAGCCTGCTATCCGGCAGGTGGCAATGCCACCACTCTTTGACTGACCCTGGTTTTGCTTCACCGGACTGCACATGGCACAGCATTGGAACGTCGTCGACATGCACACGAAATGACATAAAGCCGACGCTACGGCCAATCCTCTTCAGTTGGTCTGGCAACGGCATGGCAGACGGTTCTTGCAAGCACGTGTGCTTCTTATTGCAGGTAGGCCCAATATATCCTTCTAAATGCTATCGGAGCAATCACCAAAGTGCTGCTGCCAGACCCTCAGCACTTTGTGTATGTTTTTTCCTGTCTCCTGCATTCCCCGAGAATCTTGTTGCAACTCTCTGGCGATGTTGAGTTAAACCCCGGCCCAGATAGAAAGGTAGAAAGTATGCTCACAGAACTGATAGCCAGACAGAAGCGAATTGGCGAAGAGCTTTGTACGCTCAGTTCAAGAATGACTTCTTTTGAACAGTGTCTAGAAAACACTGAAATGTTGTCTTGGACTGTAAATGATGCCCTTCAACGCGTTTACAAACTAGAAGTAACGGTTGAAAACCTCAAAGATACAATCGACAAACTTGATCGCAGAAATGAGGACCTTGAAAATCGATCCCGCAGGAATAACTTGATTATTTATGGCTTGAATGAACCAACGGATGAAACTTCCGAAACATTGCTGGTTTCTGTGACGAAATTTGTCTTGCAAGATTGGAATTCAATGCGATGGCATTGAATGCTGCCACAGACTCAGCACGCGAGGAAGTGAAAAGAAGCACCCTGTAATCTTTAAGTTGCTGGACTTCAGAACCAAGCTTCAAATTCTTAAGAATGCCAGAAAGCTGAAAGGAACCAACATATACACAACATATACATTATAGATTTTTCTGCACGCGTACGGCAAATCCGCAAAAACTTGTGGAATCATTAGGTTGATATCCGTAAGCAGGCATCTAAATACAGATTACAATACAATTCCTTGATAGCAGACAGCGTTCACTACACGTGGGACAGTGTTCGCGAAACACTTGTTTAGGCTCCTCGTGCCACCGTTTCTAGGGGCACAGAGTGACTCAGTAGTGAACGGAAACTAACCCTTTTGAACATAAATGCTCGCAGTCTGCTTAACAAGGTTGGGATTTCAACTGGCTAGTGCAGTGTCACCCACTGACCTCCATTAAAAAGGCTGGACGGCGCATCCCCGCTCTGCGAGGCGGGCGCTTGTGAAGCCACCGGAAGGTCCCCTGTTTGTCCCGAAAGCTGGCGTCTTCTGTCCGTCTCAGTCGCGCAATTCAAATATTCTCGGGTGGCAGCTGTTGTTATGATCGTTTTTCTTTTTATTTTTCAAACTCTGCGATTACGCCTCACTTTAAACGCCGACGAACGCTACACGAAAGATGACAGACACCGTGCCGACACCGTCCGAATATGGCAGAGTGCTGCAACGTACAAAATGCGTAAAAAGTAATGCAACTTTGAGGTACTTACGCGTGAAATGTCTTCCCTGACGACTTTTCCGGTCGATTCGTACAGTTTACTGAGCTACAGGCAGGTATTTCTTTAAAAAAGGAAGAGAAAAGCTCTCTTCCAGGACAAAAACGGCGGCTTCCGGTGGCTTCACGCACGCGTGCTCGATGCAGAGCCGTCGATGGGGAGAGTCTGGCGAATGGGCGGGGCGGTGACGTTGCGGCGCGGCGATGACGCTGTTCACGTCACCGCCACGCCTCCGCTCCGGCGGCGTCCGCCATATATAGTCTTTCCGCGCGACGGGCGCACGGCTGAAGCTATGTACGCGCTGTTCATTCGTGAAATCTAGCGCTCCTAAACAAATTGCGAAAGCGAAATTGTGCAAGAACATTGTTATACAAATTTAATGAAGAATATGGAGTGAATTAGACGTGTCCAAATCATCGTGAAACTGAGTTGTGCCCGCCGATTTGAGCCACGACGTTCTACGATACGCGCTGTGCTTTTAGAGCGCAGCTCTTAGGCGTCTGTTCCTGCGTTGTTCGGCGTCGTCGGCGTAACCGATAGAGCGAACGAGGACGAAAGACAGCGAACGTGGATTCTGTCGATATGACGAGCCACTGGCCTCCAACATCACTTTCTTCCTCCGTCATGCGTGCTCGCCCTTCGGTCGGAGCTCGTGAGCATGCAGGGCTGGTGGGTACGCTGCTACTTTCTCGCTTGTCGTGACGGGGATGTCGATGACGCCTGCAATGCACAGAGTGGCGTGCGTAGCACTCGAGCACTGGCAGTTTCTTTGGCAATACGTAACGAATCTTCCAATGCGGATAGCCAGAAATTCAAACACAGTTCGCGTTGCTTCAACACAAAGCTGCGCTCAGAATTTGCATGAGGGAGTATCGTGATCATCGGTGACTTTTCGAGCTACGAACACCTGTGTGTTTGCGTCCATATTGTTTTTTTTAGTGCGAAGCACTTCTTAGCGAACTTCTGCGACCTTGAGCGTATCTATCAGTATCTGTCTATCTATATATCTAGCCGCCTACGAATTTGTTCTCTCCTGGCCGTTTCGTTCATGGGGTGTATACCAAAATTGGTATGGCATAACGTGACTGTATGGCAAACATAAATGATTGGTCCTAGCATGAAAATCATGACATGCATGTCATGTACAGCATGATTTACATGCCACAGTCCTGGTGCTCTTGCGGCCGTTTCGTTAATTTGATATATACCAAAATTAGTATGGCTTGACAATAGTGTATGGCGAAATAAATAACAGGAGTTATTATGAAAATCATGACAGGCATGTCATGTACAGCAAGACTTCCGTGTCACGCTCATGGTGCGCTGGCGGACGTTTGACTAGCTTGATGTACACCAAAATTGGTAGTGCGCGACATGACTGTGTGACGAACATAAATAACGGGAGTTAATACGAAAATCATGACACACATGTCATGTATAAGATGACCTACATGCCACGCTCATGGTGCGCTGGCGGCCGTTTCGCTAGCTTGATATACACCGAAATTGGTAGTGCGCGACATGACTGTATGCTACATACATAACGGGAGTTAATATGAAATCATGACACGCATGTCATGTATAACATGACTTACGTGCTACGCTCACGGTGCGCTGGCGGCCGTTTCGCTAGCTTGATATACACCAAAATAGGTAGTGTGCGACATGACTGTGTGACGAACATAAATAACGGGAGTTAATACGAAAATCATGACACACGTGTCATGTATAAGATGACCTACATGCCACGCTCATGGTGCGCTGGCGGCCGTTTCGCTAGCTTGATATACACCGAAATTGGTAGTGTGCGACATGACTGTATGCTACATACATAACGGGAGTTAATATGAAATCATGACACGTGTCATGTATAACATGACTTACGTGCCACGCTCATGGTGCGCTGGCGGCCCTTTTGCTAGCTTGGTATACACCAAAATTGGTAGTGCGCGACATGACTGTGTGACGAACATAAATAACGGGAGTTAATGTGAAAACCATGACACGCGTGTCATGTACAGCATGATTTACGGGCCACGCTCATGGAGCGCTGGCGGCCGTTTCGCTTGCTTGATATGCACCAAAATTGGTAGTGCGCGACATGACTGTGACGAACATAAATAACGGGAGTTAATGTGAATATCATGACATGCGTGTAATGTACAGCATGACTTACGTGCCACGCTCACGGTGCGATGGCGGCCGTTCAGTCAGGTTGATATACACCAAAATTGGTGTTGCGTGATGTGACTCTGTGACGAGCATATATAACAGGTGTTAACATGATAATCATGACACGCATGTTATGTATAGCATAACTTACGTGCCACGGTTATGGTGCGCTGGCGGCCGTTTCGCTAGCTTGATATACACCAAAATTGGTATTGCGCGACTTGGCTGTCTGACGAACATAAATAGCAAGATTTAATATGACAATCATGACGCGCATGTCATGAAGGGCATGACTTAGACGCCACGCTCCTGGTGCGTCTTCATTTTCTTCAGTTGATGTATTGTTCCTCACGCCCCCCCCCCCCCCCCCCCGCTCAAAAGCTTTGTGACCTAGCATTGTTTTGCACTGCCTCCAAGATCGGATGCACTGCAATCTGCAATCTTTCTACACCACATCTGGTCATGTGCTGACGTCATCGCGTGAAGTCACGTTATTCGACGTCATGATGACGTCACAATCTTTGGTCATATGATCACGTCATTACGTGATGATTTTTTACTTTTGACATCCCTCGTGTTGACGCCGCGGACGCCGGCGGTCAATTTTCGCGTTTGCTGAGGCATCTAAGGTTTTTGTCAGAGCAGGTGCAGGGCCCTCAGTAGGCGCGTGTTAAATGAAAACAATACCTCGTTCGGCTAGTCTGATAGCGGACATCCTGTTGGTTTACTTTACAAAATCAGTTTTCTGCTCAACTTCTTCGCGCTCTATACTTCCTAATCGCGAAATTTCATCGAGCACATAAAGGCTCCTTGCTATAAAGAGCTTCCTGCACGAGCACAGACATCGTGCACTATACGTGCATGACTAAAAAGCGCAAGGCACATTCGCTTAGCACAGAGGCGCGGATTAATTTACATGCGCGAATTAAACGTGAAACTGGTAGCATGTACACAAGCGGCAACACAGCGGTAAATGACACCATAGGCTGACAGCCACAGAAACGCAGACCACATAACGTACAACACACGCGCGGCGGCACTAACCTGCGATATCGAAATAAATCTTCCCCTCACAACATCACGGTAATATCCCAAGCTCGTTCACAGAACGCGCGATAAATTACATAAACGCAACAGATCATGCTTCAAACTTATAGCGTGATCGCTGCAAAATTTCAATCTGCTCAAGCGTTCGAAACGCGAACCATAAAACTCCTTCTTTCAGCGTGATAAAATTATTTTTAAAGTTCGATCGCCTGAAAGGGCCTTTTTGCACAACGAATAATAAGTTTGTGTTAATGGTACACTGCTTTCAACGCCAGCAATATTCAAGCGATATACTCAACTATGTACCTCGCATAACACGGGAGCAGTCGGTCAGGGCCCATTTGCTGCGTCTGATGTTTCTGATCCAAAGGCGTCGTCGCTTCTTTTCCTTCGGAAGCCTAAAAAGGCGGAAACCCTGCGCGCTGCTGTTTGAACAGCCAACCGCGCAACAGCAGCCCATCGCACGCAACAAATTCACGCTTGAATGCGAGGAGCAGTCGCCATGAATACGCGCGGCTTCGCACAAGAGCTTCGTAACTTACGCGCGCTCCTCAGCGATCGTTCAAGTGCGGCGCGCCGGCGTCTCTCCGACGCGGCGGCGCTGTGCCGGTCTCCGCGCCACGCTGTCGCCACTGAGGAGAGAGGGTTTACGTCACGAGAAGAGGGCGGCGCTGGGGCGGAGCTCAGAGAGCGGCGAGATGAAACAATCGCCAAACTCTCCCGAAGGGTATATATGGCTTTGGCTCGATGCTCCATCCAGCTCCTCCTAGTAGAGATCAGTGGTGTCACCAGCCCTCAGTTATTTGTGTTACAGAAACATGGCTGAACAACGCAATATCAGATTCCGAACTTTTGCCGCCAGCTTATTCGGTCATAAGAAATGACAGACAATTTAGCAAAGGTGGCGGTGTTGCCGGTGACCCCGCCGACGGAGAATATGCCTAGCATGGCCACCCTCCCTTCGAACTGGGCCGAGTCCTGTCAGCTGTGTGTGTCTCCCTTCGTCAGAGTGAATTCGAATTGTGTGTGGTGGTCTGTCATGCCGGAAATATTATTGTGAGCTTACGATGCACAATTTGTGCCACGTGTGTTTGTTTTGAGCCGTGAGCCGGCAAAGAGAGATTGTAGCGAACATCGGTAACACTGCAGTGCGCTTCGTCTGGAAACAGGATCCCGCGGCGACATACCACTGCAAACAAACATCGTGTGTGTTTGTTCCATGGTGTTTTGCTTTGCTCCTAAGTGAGGTTACGACGAGGAGAGTTTGCCAAAGTCTGGTATCTACTGTGAGTGGCGGGTGTGTTTGTGTACTGTGCCCCTGCGTTTCTCGTCGGACGTGGCAAAGTGATGGAGCAAGACTATTATCAGGATAAACGAGAAAAGCATGCGCGGACGAACACAACCTACGAGTTTCTCAACAGGAAAGATTTGCGAAAGCAAGCTCCAACGCAAAGATTCGTTGCTGCCAGCTCAGCTTGCAAACAACCGATCAGTGGCGGCAGTGTGATAAGATAGCCAAGCGTCAAGCAGCGTCATTCAAGTGTTGTGTAGCACCGTCGACTAATTGCTTTCCACCAATGCTAACAATCGGTGACTAACACGTGCTGCTTCAGCGAACGTCATTGGATTATTAACGGTCAGGCGTTTGGGAGCAGTGTTTGTTTCTTTAATGTAAGCCTGAGTGCTAATATAAAATTATGACTGACATACTGGTGCCACTACAAGAGAGCTTGGCATGAATTCGCACCGCTGTGTGGCTTAGAACTCTCCGCTCATTGCATGCGCCAGCTGTAGAATTCTTGCTGTGACACAATCGCGCATAAGTTGTGCTGCCAGTGCTCAACCTGCTTTCCCACAACACAGCTTAGCGCTGCTTTTCGATTGTTGTGATATGTCGCTACTAAAAAATTCCTACGACAGCGAAGGCAACAGAGCCAATATGTACATTAAAAAAAGTACGACAAAGTAGGCACAGTGTTACGAGTGGTATTCGGATCCATCCCACCGCTGCCACCAGTTGTTACGAGCTGGTATTCGGATCCATCCCACCGCTGTCGACCAGTTGTTACGAGCGGCGACGTTGGCCGACGCGGACTCGTGGGGTAGCGTGGAGCTGAGCGGCGACAGTCGTACCGCAGGCCCAGGGACGTCCGGAACAGCAGGAAGCCGAGGCAGAGAGACCGACGTTGAGGAAACTTAACAGAGGTTTATTTACAACATCATAGAGGACAGGATCGTCAGAACGACATCTAGTCCGATCGATCCGTCCCGAGCAGACGCTCTGCTGCTCCTTAAATACGCTTCAATACAAAGACAGGGAAACTCCTTATGCGGCAAATGTCCAATCACAAACGTGCATGCCTTTGAAGCTGCACAACTATAGCTCCTTATGCGGCAAATGTCCAATCACAAACGTGCATGCCTTTGGAGCTGCATAACTATAGCTCCTTATGCGGCAAATGTCCAATCACAAACGTGCATGCCTTTGGAGGGTCCGTCTCTTCGGCACATAGGTCACCGCCCCCAGGATGGCACTCCAGAGACCACTGTCCTCTCACTCTTCACGTCCGACCAGTTCGGAAGGGGGGGGGGGAGGGAGACAATGCCACCTCCGGGAACTGGTAATCCTTTTACGAACAAAGGCACCAGCCTTAGCCAAAAGCACACTCGATGCAAATACGCGACCCACGGAGGGGTCCCGCGTGTAGCAGCCAGCTCCCCACCAAAGCGCTCAGTTCAGGGAAAGACAGCAGGTGAAGGTGTCTAATCCGTTCTCCGAACTGAGGGGGGGAGTCCAAGAAGCAGGAAAACTCGTTTGGAGACAGCTGGCCCAGGACCCTCGCATTTGCTTTGTAACAGCTTCCCCGGCGGCAGGCCGAGACCTCGATGTACAAAGGTCAATCACCTTTGTGGGGAGAGGTCGATGAAGACAATGCTGATGTGCTGAAGCCGTACACACCGCGATGCTGCTCTGCTACATTCCTCCGCCACCTCCGGTGATCTCGAACATCTGGTAGCGTCGTCCAAGTTCGGAGAAAAGCTTCTCGCTCTGCTGGCCAACATTCCTTCTCGAAAGACAGCACCTGTGTCAACCACGCGAGAACCACAACCGCCAAGCAGGCAAGCGCCCGTACTCTCTCCCTGAGACCTACCAGGCTTTTACTTCAAACAAAATATCCTGCTCTCAATTACAATAGCAGCAGCAATTCCAACAACCAAACCTGAAAGAGGCTGCTCAAACCCACAAACACATGTCGTGATGAAGCACGACCACAACAACAACAAAAAAAAAAAGGCAATTGTAAACCTGTCACAAAAAAAAATGAACCTAAATACCAAGCCAGAGTACCCGATGCCATCAAGTTCCCTGAATCGCACACAACCCTAGCCTCCGGCTAAAGCCCTTTTACTCATTGCACTTGGCAAATGAGTACTACATTAAGAAAACAAAACGCTGCAAACTAAATACAAAATAAAACTGATAATCAAACTCACGCGTTTAACACAAAACAAGGAGAAACTAAAATTACACTGACGCGCATACTAACACGTAACGCAAAACAGATCAGTAGTACGTTAAACAGAGGCTTTTAACATTCCGCCTTCATCTCTGTAAACCACTACGAACCAACGTTACTAGAACAAACTCAGTTTCAAAGCTCCGTATCTCCACCAGCGGAGGAGGGTGGTCCGAACGGCGGTCGCGAGAACTAGCGGCGCTGCAGTTCCGTCTTGCGCCACTATCGGCGCGTCGTCTGCTGCCACGGCATAACGCTGCGGTCCGCCGCGCAGTTGCTTGCGGCAACTGCGCCGACTGCGCGGCAACTTTCTTATTGTACTAGTTAGGCGGATACTTAGGTGGATATGCATAAGGTCGTCTGTATGTATTGGCCCGCGTGCGTTGTTCATTGATTGGCTAAGAATCGATAATTGGTCTATATTGCCACGCCCACTTCTTGCTTTATTTTGATGTATTCGGGTTTTGACCAGCAAGGACGGTTATCAACGCTCGACGCTGTCCGCGAAGTAGTGTTCGAGAAGCTTCGCGATTGTAGTAGACCGTTTTGTTAAGATTGCGCGCCGCACGCGAGTGTTCTAGCTTTGTCGAGAGATAACGCCGCCACCAGCGATATCGCTGGAAAGTTCGATAGCGCCTGCATAAAAGCCGACGCGCTTGACCGCTTGTCAGTTGAACGACGGTCGACGCTCTGTTCGCCGCTATCAGTGTATTGCTGTAGTTTGACTTTCAGTTTCCCGGCCACAAGTTCGGCCAAATAAAGAGTTTCATCTCGAACCTGCTGACTGCTGCCTTCGTCGACGTCACGACCCTGTAACAATATTGAGCTGTCTACATTGCGCTTAACTTCCAAGCATAGGAGTTTCTAAGCGAATGAGGGTTTTCAGCGTAATTTTTACAACTACCACCACAATTTTAGCCGCTGCCGTCTTATCTAGACCAACAACACCCAACACGTTTGTCAAAGCCTTTACAGTGTACAAAGAAGCGTTCTTACTCGAGATACAAAAACGTTCTAGAAAAACAGTACTCATGTTTCTACAATTTATTGAAAATAACTTTCTCGAAAAACATCACCAATGCTTTGCAATGTTTACAAGACACGTTTTCGCGACGGTTTCGCGTTTTCGACACGTTTTCGACACGTTTTCGACACGTTTCGCGACGAGCAGTTAAACTGCTCGTCAACTACAACTATCTTTTGCAGAAAAGTCTCCGTTCCCGAAGCAAAGTGTGGGATTGGGCTAGTTGGTATTCCATTATTAAACTAGCTGCTCAGCGCAAACAATTTGACACGGTACACACAGAAAATACGAGGACCAGCGCTGGTCCTCGTCTTTTCTGTACCGTGTCAAATTTTTGCGCTGAGCAGCCCGTTCCCGAGCCGGTGAGTGTAAAATATTCCGCACATCTTGTTCGATGCCTCGTCGTAAAATCTCTCGAAAATCCACTGCTTTGAAGGCATAGCGACAGCTGACAACTGATCGAATGTCAGTGTGATGCAACTATCAGTCTCGGTAGCGTATATAGGTAATCGCCTGGCCTTTCGTTTTGCTGTTCTATTTCTGGCGGCTCCTCCAAACTGGGCACTGGGCTTTCGCGGGACGCCGTGCGTGTTGGGGGGGGGGGGATTTGCGCCTAAACCCCGAAAATTTTAGCTTTGAAATGTCGGGTGCAAGTGCTGGGAACAAGCGCGGCACGGCACCGGGCGCGAGTTCCCACTTTCCACGTGGGATCAAAACTTCTTGTCCCGCAACGACACGACGACAGTGCTTTACAATGTCGTCACTCTCAAAATGAACGTCACATACTTTGCATTTCGCAGTAACCTTTCTATCTTTGCGATGCGAAGCTTGAATGGCGTAGGATCTTTTGGAGGTCCGAAGAAGTGTCATGAAGCGGAGTCGTTGTTGCGGTAGCCGCTCTTGCAGCCCGGCGCAAAGCAAATCGGCATACCGCACTGTGAATCTGTTCGCCCTCGTTATGCTTCGTACATCATCCACGTGTCTTCGTACAAGACGCTAAGCCTGGTCAAGAACAGTCGCAAAAATGACGAGCTAACAAAGCGCAGACGACGCTGTAACCCACGTGCGCTCGTACATCGGCGGCGCAGATCACAAGCGCCAGCCGCGGGAGCTAGACGTGACTGCAGCGCCACTAGTTCTCACGACCGCCACGCGGACCGCCTCTCCGGCGGAGCTTTTAAACTGAGTTTGTTCTAGTAACGTTGACTACGAACAGCTCTCCTCTACTCGAGCACTAAAAGCTATGTTTCCAGCTGTCGAAACAAAACTACTTAAAACGGAGGCTTTCAACTCAGCCTACATCTCCGTAAAACAATTTACAGCTCTTTACACTATAGCGTTAACGGTCATGAAAAGAAACATTAACAAAACAAACAAATAACCAAACAAACATCTCAAAGTCTGCTACAATGAGGAGGAAAGTGACAAATTACAAAATTTCACTCCTCAATTCGTTAGTACACATTAACACACTAACTTCTTTCAAGATGTCAATTCATCTTTATGCTGCGGTTATCCCAGGCTGTCTCCAAACGCGCCCTTTCAGAAGAACTCTGGGGAGACGCGCATGCCACAGATTTCGAGGGGTCCGGTCTCGACAAATGAACAAAGAACAAACCTGTCCGACGCGCTCAGTAGCGGTGACTTTTGACCCGCGGCCTCTCGATTCTGACAAAGGGCATCGCTTGCCCATTGTGCCCCTCCGGGTTAAGCCGTCAGCCTTTTGCCACGGTGGGGGACAGCCTTTGTCACGATTCCTGCGTACGCGACATCTCGCTGTGCTCCTGCCTCGACTAGGCCGTGAAAAGGATAAGACCAGGCGAAGATTTCGGCATCGGAATTTCACTGAAATTCGTTTTTTCGCGACGCGCCTCACGTCCGATCTAGATTTCCGCGGGACTCTCAACTTGGAACGTGTCCTAGCACGCCTTTTTGGGATTTCAGGCCTAGCCTTTATCTTGGCGTCTCGAAGAATGCGGTCGTCGCGTTTGGCTAGCGCCTTAGCACGCTTACCGCCACTGGTCTCTTTTGCGTTCGCCTTTTGTTTGCGTCGGCGCCTTTTTCTCACCGAACGGCTCGCAGCGCTCATAGTCTCGGCACTAGTACTCTCAAGTGCGCTGCCTTCGACATTCGCTGCCAACACTTTAGGCGGCTGAACTGACTTGTCCTCTGGGCCGTTACTAGGTATCTCTGAGTCTGACCTAACGGTAGTCCCGACATTCTCTAAGTCAGCCAGCTCGCCCTGAGATGTCTCTTCAGTTTCGGGTGTTCTATCGCTTTCGTGGATAGCCCTTTTTCTCTGGCCTTCGAAGTCGGCCTCCTGCTCTTCGCGCCTTTGACACTCTTCAATCTCACGCGCTTTGCGTAGCGCCTCTGTCTCTCGCGCCACACGAAGTGCTTCTTGTTCTCGCGCTTCCTCATCTAGCGCTTTTCGACGCGATTCATCCTCACGCGCCTTGCGGAACGCCTCGGCCTCTTGCGCCACGCGAAGTGCTTCTTGTTCCCGCGCTCTGTGACGCGCTTCCTTCTCTAGTGCCCTGGCGTCCTCAAGCGCCTTACTACGGGCTTCGGCCTCTAACGCCTGGCGACAGTTCTCAGCTTCAAGCGCTTTACAGCGCGCGTCCTCCTCAAGCGCTGAACTCAAGCGCTTCAGCGCTGACTTTGTTGCCCCGACTTTCGCAGTCAGCAAGACCTGAAACACCTAAGTGGCGCAACAAGGCATCTTTGGCCTTATCAAAGTCTTGCGCTTCCTCCGTGGATAAGCGCTCCAAAACGCATGCAATTTCGAGCGGCAGCAATGTGACAAGCCTCTCCAACCAAAGGTCTCGGCTAACACCAACATCTTCGCAGACCTTTTCAAACTTAACGAGAAAAGACACAATGTCCTCGTCTATCTCGAAAATCTTGACTTAATCGCCTGAATTTCACGATCAAGTGTTTTCATTTTGAGAGCATGTTCTCGCTCCCGAGCCTGCCTCTCTTCGCGCCTCAGCCTCTCATTTTTTTCTTCCTCAATTAGCTCTAGACACTCTGAGAGCTCGTCGTCGTCTGCCTCAAGGTTCTCAATAGCCTCGATAATCTCTGGCTTTCTCATTTGTTCTCGAACATCCAAACCCAAACTTTTAGCTAATTCTAGCAAAAGCGGTTTTTTCAGTGCCTTCAGATTCATGGTTGCTGCAAGTGCTGCTAACTTCACTACTACTAAGACGCTACGTTCCCATGCACAGGTCAACGTAGAGTAGTTACCCAAAATTACCACCTTTCGAGACAAAGCCTGGTAAAATCTCAGTGAAGAAAAGTCAAGCACTCACCACACCCTGCAGCCATGATCTCGGCGGAGACGATCCCGATGCTGGCACGAGCTTGTTGCGACTTGTCGTGAGCAGAATCCCGTCGCTGCCATCCAGTTGTTACGAGTGGTATTCGGATCCATCCCACCGCTGCCACCAGTTGTTACGAGCTGGTATTCGGATCCATCCCACCGCTGTCGACCAGTTGTTACGAGCGGCGACGTTGGCCGACGCGGACTCGTGGGGTAGCGTGGAGCTGAGCGGCGACAGTCGTACCGCAGGCCCAGGGACGTCCGGAACAGCAGGAAGCCGAGGCAGAGAGACCGACGTTGAGGAAACTTAACAGAGGTTTATTTACAACATCATAGAGGACAGGATCGTCAGAACGACATCTAGTCCGATCGATCCGTCCCGAGCAGACGCTCTGCTGCTCCTTAAATACGCTTCAATACAAAGACAGGGAAACTCCTTATGCGGCAAATGTCCAATCACAAACGTGCATGCCTTTGAAGCTGCACAACTATAGCTCCTTATGCGGCAAATGTCCAATCACAAACGTGCATGCCTTTGGAGCTGCATAACTATAGCTCCTTATGCGGCAAATGTCCAATCACAAACGTGCATGCCTTTGGAGGGTCCGTCTCTTCGGCACATAGGTCACCGCCCCCAGGATGGCACTCCAGAGACCACTGTCCTCTCACTCTTCACGTCCGACCAGTTCGGAAGGGGGGGGGGGGGGGGAGGGAGACAATGCCACCTCGGGGAACTGGTAATCCTTTTACGAACAAAGGCACCAGCCTTAGCCAAAAGCACACTCGATGCAAATACGCGACCCACGGAGGGGTCCCGCGTGTAGCAGCCAGCTCCCCACCGAAGCGCTCAGTTCAGGGAAAGACAGCAGGTGAAGGTGTCTAATCCGTTCTCCGAACTGAGGGGGGGAGTCCAAGAAGCAGGAAAACTCGTTTGGAGACAGCTGGCCCAGGACCCTCGCATTTGCTTTGTAACAACAGCTGCTTGTGAACCGACTCCTAATAGTTCTACTCACGTCTGTGTTAAATGTGTGTGCGTGTTTTCTTGCGTGTTTGTGTACGTGTTATTTTACCCTTTTTGTATTTTAGATATCAGTTTTCGCGCTTGCGTTTTTGTGAACGTGTATGAATATGTGCGTGCTTCCATGCGTGTATACGTTTATTCCTATTTTTGTCCTTTTGTTTTTGAGTTTGTTTTTGCAAAGCATGTTGCAGCCACATCTTTCTTTACAATTTCATTAACTCGTCTCATTTAAAGCACCAAGTTCTGTGAATAGCAGGGCTGGCCTCTTCGATGTCATTAAAGCCTTTCTCTCTTGTCTACCTTGCCTCCTCAGTCTGCCATCTTGCTTTGTTTTTTCCTACTATCCTGACCTTGCTTCTTGTGCTGTTGTCGCAACGTGATTAACCAACTTGCACTAAAGAAAGTTCTATCAGTTGGTACAACAAAAACATTGACAGATACAAAATGTCAAAAGCATCACGTGGCTTGCACAGCTACTTCATCTCTTACCCCTGTTAATGTGTTTATGCATCACTGCATACGGCAGCTTGCCAGAAGTGCACATGAAAGGGTGTCATATTGTGAAACAGCACCTTGCTATGTTGTTGCATTCAGTCTTAATAGACAGATGGTTTCGTTGCCTCGACTCGACGGTGGCTGCCCGAATGAGCATTTTGCGCCTCACTAAGCTAATGATGTTTTATATTTGTTCTCTTATTTGCATTACTTGTGTGAGCCAGATAACCAAAATAAACAATGCACCCCAGTCATGTTCACCCGTCATGTACGCTGATGACACTGCTCTCATTTGCGCACACGAGTCCATCGATGGAGCCTTAACACTTTCGTGACCGCACCTATTCCCATCGACAGTATGTTATCGATGACTTCAAGATTAAAATTTGGCACTCTCTCAGCGGTTCTCGACAGCTAACGCAATACAAAACATAAAATAATATGTTTTTTATCAGTTTTGTTTGAGAGTTTGTTTTTTCCACCGCGGGGAGATTTTTAAAGCTCGTTCACAGTCGGGTAGGTGAGCGCTCGTTGTTTCAGACTTGGCGTTGACGCCGCTCGCGGGTGCTCCACAGAAACGGCGAATTTCGACGGATTCCGATTAATATGAGCGGGAAAGCTGGATGTTGGTAGCACCACAGACACGGAAGACGACTTCGATTCGGTACGGACGGCAAAAGTGCGTCATACCTCCCCGGAACATCAGCAGCTATCCGCCTGTAAGTTTAGTCTTCTCCTCGGGACATTTTAACGCTGCCGTGCGTCGCCGTAAACGTATCCGGTGTGTTCTAAATATAACAGCTCTTATCTGCAAGGTGTTGACTTCATTCGGGCGGGAGCATTTGGCGCCGGCTGCAGAAAGAGCGCAGTTCTCTTCGCAAAGACGGCGCGGAGCGGTCTTTGACCCATCGCTCCGGTGTGCTGCGCGGTGTCGTCTTCGTGTTGTTTTTTACCGCAGAAGTCGTCAGAGAGATATGCAACCACACAGATAAGTATGTGTGGATGCATACTTTCGAAAAGCCAACATACAGTGAGAGGGACAGATCCATGGAGGGAGGTTACTGAAGTGAAGATGAGCAAGTTCGCCTCACTCCATGTGTACATGGTAATCGTTGAAGTCCCGCGCTTGCATTGGTGTTGGTGTCGACGACACATATTTCCAGGCCTTCGTCCACCATCAGTGATGCCACGGAAAAGGTTCAAGGCTTCTTGAGTGTCTCTGATCTGAAGAAGAAGACCGTCGCATCCCACGAGAATCTTCACCACGTGCCTTCTCTATTGCAACACATGAACGATTTTTCTACGCTATCTTTTAACCACGTCGGAACCTTTCAGTGGATGAGAAAATGGTGAAATGTGAAGGTCGGTATGGTATTCGACAGTATATGAGCGAGAAAGAGGCCAAATGAGGGTACAATTATGGATTTTTGCAGATTTGGAACAGGCTACACTGTTCATTTCAACAAATACACAGGAAAATGGAAAAATACCAGAACTGCAAACTATGCTAGGAAAGTTTAACAGAAAAAAATTTTTTTTTTCCCGAAACATGCGCAGCCAGCCTTTGTTTCACCGCGTCGAGAACCTGCATCGCGCGGTGACATGATAGGCACTAGTGCCTATATTCTTGTATTTATGTAAATAATCTTTGTACTTACAGAGCTTATATTTCCACTATTATTCTACGAGGGCTTTGCGTTCAAAACGTATATTTCGATTTTTTTAAATGTTTAACCTTTGCAGAGTAGCATTGATATTTTTATGAATCTTTCTTTCTTTTTGATGCATTTTTCTTTGTTTGATAATTTTTTTATTATATTCGAAATAAATCCGTTGTTTTAATTAGCAGGGACAGTTGGGCGAGTTGGTTGAAGTTCATCTTTAAAAGGCGCGAAAAAAACCACAACAGACCGGCCGTCCTGTCTCCTTCCTACCGGTCCATTGTGGTTTTTTTCGCGCCTTTTAAAGATGAACCGTTGTTTTAAATTGATACTGTTGGAAAAACCAATTCTTCCTCTATCATTTGATACCCTACACTTTAGCATCAATTTTATTCTGTGGCAGGAAAAAAATATTTCCTGGACTAGCCAAAAACAACCCATTTTTCCGCGGTCACGAAAGTGTTAAGCACGGCTAACAAAGAATTGAAACAAATCTGCGATTGGTTTCAGGCCAATAAACTAGCTTTAAATGTTAGTAAGCAAAACAAAATACATGGTGATTCATTCACCATACGAAGTTATTGCTTTGGACTCGTGTGTGCTTCAGGCTGAGAGCGAAACCATAGAAAGAGTGAGTAACTTAACATACCTTGGATTTGTACTAGATCATCATTTCAGCTGGAAAATGCATATTGACTCTCTCTGCAAAAAACTCACGACAGCCTGCTTTACGCTCTTCAAATGTCGCCAGTATT
Source organism: Rhipicephalus sanguineus (assembly GCF_013339695.2). Classification (NCBI taxonomy): domain Eukaryota; kingdom Metazoa; phylum Arthropoda; class Arachnida; order Ixodida; family Ixodidae; genus Rhipicephalus; species Rhipicephalus sanguineus. The sequence goes on from NC_051183.1 coordinate 168,146,000, forward strand.
TCGATGTAGCAACTTTGAGAACAATTTACTTTGGCATATTTCACAGCCAACTCTCACACCGTATTGAATCTCGGGGCCATACATACTGTCACGTGGTTGTGACGTCGACGAAGGCAGTAGTCATCACGATCGAGATGAAACTCTTTATTTGGCCAAACTTGGGGCGGGGAACTGAAAGTCAAACTACAGCAATACACTGATAGCGGCGAACAGAGCGTCGACCGTCGATGAAGTGACAAGCGGTCAAGCGCGTCGGCTTTTATACAGTTACTATCAAACTTTCCAGCGATATCGCTGGTGGCGGCGTTATCTCTCGACAAAGCTGGAACATTCGCATGCTGCGTGCAATCTTAACGGAACGTTCTGAAACAATCGCGAAGCTTCTTACACATCGCAGCGCGGCCTGCGCAGTGCGTTGGCCACAGTCCTTGTGGGTGAAGCTTCAACTCATGAAGAATAAGATGCGGGGCAATACGATTCATACCTAAAGCCACTTATAGTTCTGCAAAAACATGCTATCCGTTTTATATCAAATGCAAACTACATGGCCTCATCTAAACCACTCTTTCGTCGGTACCAAGTCATGCCTCTACAACTAGTCATAAATTATATAAAACAACAATAAAGGTGTAAGTCTCTAACAAGCAATGTCCCTCTTCACCACTCCCTTTTTATGCCATCACAATTGCAAACAAGAGCCCATCATCGCGGTAACTTCCTAAAACCGCTGGGTAAAAATGTTTATGGCAAAAGGCGACTTTATAGTGTTGGCACGTCAGTGTGGAATAATCTACCAGTTCAAGTGAAACAACACAATGCTTTCATTTTCATGCTCAAACGTCACTACAAGGAACTCGGGGTGTCTACCAATTAAATTTTTCCGAATTCCCTGACTTTTCCAGGTTTTCCATGACCATTTCAAGCAAATTCCATGACCGGTACGTCTGCTTGGGAGAAACTGCGCACTGGAAACAAACTCTTGAGTGTTAACAACAAATTATGAGGCGCTCATATAAAATGGAAACCATGCTGCTTTATTGCATTCCCTTGGCTGAAAGCATCCTTTACAATTAATAAAACATTAATAAATGGCAGATGACACTGAACCCAGAAAAATCTGTGTCTATGACTATAACAAGGAAAAAAACAGTTCATTCCTACACGTACACAATTAATGACACTGAATTAAAGAAGGTAAAGCAACACAAGTACCTAGGAGTGATATTCACTGATGACCTTAGGCGGAACTCCCACATAGATATGGTATGCAAGAAAGCCAGCAGAGCTCTATGGGTCTAAGACGCAAGCTACGTAGTGGAACTCCTCTAATTAAAAGCTTAGCATATACAACCTTAATAAGACCCATTATAGAATATGCAAAAATAGTATGGGACCCTCATATGGCAATAAATCGACACAAATTAGATCGAGTCCAACGTCTAGCAGCTAGATTTATTTTTAACAAATATCGTCGCTGTTACTCCCCTACTGAACTGTGCCGAAATGCAAATCTTCCTGCTTTAGAATTAAGGACAGCAGTGGAAAGATTAAAATTCCTGTTCTTAATTGTCCATAACAAGCTTAAGATTAATGGGCCCGACTTTTTCAGATTGTCACCGAATCCACGTTTCAGGCACAGGCATAGTATGTATATTGAACCTCCATTGACGCGAATCGACCCATTTAAGTATAGCTATTTTCCACGAGTAATTAATGAATGGAACATGCTGCCCGATTCACTGGTTTCCTCTCCCTCCATTTCTGCATTCTTAAACGAGCTTCATACTCTCGCCTATTCGGGTCATTCGGCGTTTACAAACACCAATCATTAACGTTACGATGTGGTCTCGACGAGTACAGTTGTGTTGTTTTTTTTTGTTTGTTTTTCTTCTCTTCTTTTTCTCTTTTTGCATATCTCTGAAGCAAACATGCTGCAGTGCCCTTGAAATAATGTTCACATTTATGTCGCGTGTATATTTCTTATTGAACTGTATCTGATTGTTGATCCATTCCTGTAATGACCCTTCTAGGGTTAACAGTATTAATAAACAAACAAAACAAACAAACAAAGGCACAATAGTTGTCCATCGACAAACGGAAAAGCTTGTTTATTTGCATCGGCAATGCCTTCACTGTTTCAAAGATTCAATCTATTGCTGCAGCATGGAGACCTGAAGCTGTGCGTCTTCCATCAGTTTTTGCTTCTTTGAGCTCTTTCACAAGAGTTCTTTTAGCTCTTTCACAAGAGTCGCAGTCCTCTTATTTTTTTCTTTCAGCATCCAATACGTCCAACCGTTCCTTCTTTTCTCTCCAAGTCTTCTTTCCATCTGATGTTGGCACTTCGAACCATGTCTATCATCTTGTCTGTTACGTCAACTTCTGCAACACCACCTGCTGCAGACGCCTCACTGTACACCAACCTTTGTGCTACAAGTGACTCCTCCTACATATTCTCCAGAGGACATTCCTAGTTCACTAGAAAATCCCCGCTCCATGGAAGAATTTCCTCGTGAAAGGCAAAGCACAATCTTCACAAGCAGCAATAGCTCTTCATGAGAACTTGCAGTGTTCCACCCACAATATGCACCCTGATCAACATAAAGGCCGGAGACGGGAAAGAGTTCAAGCTCTAATGCGAGTCGTAGGTGATGGTACATCTAACGTACCAGTCCTTTACACTGACATGGCCCGATATCTACAGAAACGGGCCATGTGTCTGGTCGTAGTGGACAATACGGATTTTGTAACGGTATCGGCTACGCTTAAGGGGGGACGCGGCTTTCATATCGCGCAAAATGGCAAAAAGATCGATTTTTTGAAAATCACATTTTCAGTTTCTGTAGTCCTTTTTCTATCTGATTCCAAAATATCTTCACTGAAAACCCCCTAGAAGTGCTTTAAAAAATTTGTTGCACGTGCTGAGGTGGCGAAAATTATTGTGGAGATCGCAAAAAAATGGTGGTTTTCAAAAAAGTCTTGCTCCTCAACGGTACAACCGGGCGCCGCCATTTTGAGCTCGCCGTAAAGAGCATTTCTTCGTTTTCAAATTCCCCGCCTCAGCTGGCTCCTCCCTTTGAAAACAAGCGCACAAAAAGCAAATCTCTGAAGGTCGTTTCGAGGCTTCCGATTGGCCGCGTCCGCCATGTTGCTCCAGCACGCCTCGTCATTGGTCCGATGCTCGCTCCGAGAGGACAGCCATCTGCTGCTTACGCGTCGCGATGTTACCTGATGTTACGACTGTCGAAAATCGCGCTGACGCGTTCACTCGTTCTGTGTGCACGGGTCGACGATAATTTAGAATATGATTACCCTGTAGTTTGACAGCTGCAAGCGGAAGCGCAGTCATCAGTGTACGATAGACGATAGCGTGCCGCGCTCGTCGCGAACATCGCAGATGCGCGTCTCGGGTAGAAGTTCAGCTTGTCAGCACTTCGTACTCCGTGACGAATAACTTCGCGGGACTACTCTTTGTACTCGCGATCGAACATGACTTGCTTTGAAACATCGGGCACCGCGGCCATGCACACCGCGACCGAGCTTACTGCTCGGAGTCGTGGCTAGGCCTAACTCCGCTCACGGCGCTGGTTTACGAGAGGAATCCCAACTTTGCGGGCAAGGACATCGCGCTAGCGGACAAGCCGCACTGTGCTTCGTCACAAGCAACAAATCGCATCGTCCGCTGGCTCCTCGAAAGTGCGGATGGGCATTTTACGAATCGGCAGCGGACCTCCCGGCCAAGCTAGTCCCGCATTGACCGCTCGGAACAGCGGCTAGCAATTTCGCGCGTCGGCGCCGCAAAATGCGAGACCAAGCACGTTATGCGCGCCGATGTTTCGTCGCCGCGGCTAGGAGCATTGTGCATTGTCACCGAATGCCGCCAGCCAGCATATCGTGCGCCGACTTCCCGGACCCCGCGGCCGAGTACATCGGCTTGAAAGAAAGCGCTGGTGACGCAATTTAGGCACGCTTGGATTCGTGCTTGGTATCGCCGCTAGCTCTGATGAATCTTCTAACATAACGAATGCCTCGCAAATTATCGTTTCCGCGACCGAGTGGATGATGAAACGCATCACAGGCGAGGTTTGCAAATGAGCGTGGCGTGTGTGAAGCAGGGAGTTGAATTTATATCTGACCAACTCGCGTTATTGAATAAACTGCTCAGATATTTGATCCCAGAAATGTTTGCAATAACTGTGCCAATTTTCATCAAAACCTACGAAGGAATAAGAAAGTTGGTACTGAATGCCACGTCCCCCACCTTAATTTTATTCAGAAGGTCACTGGAAAGAATGACCTCCGGTGCGCATTCATTGTTTGTGATGGAGACAGTGATACTTTCCTCACTCTTTCTGAAGAAAGAACGTACAGATTTATTCCACTGGCTAAAGAAGACTGTATAAATCATGTCAAAGAGAGGATGGGTACAGCTCTCCAACACGTGTCAAGAAGCAAGAAGGATCGACTAGGAGGATGGGGCAGCCTGATTAAAAGACTGACTAGTTGTTATGGCATGGCTATCCGTGACAACATTGGCCTGACGCAGGACTTGATCAAAGGCTCACCAGCTATTATGGCCTAGCACTGCGAAGCAACACGGACGTCAAAGACATGAAGAAAGCAGTGATGGCCACCTTTCATAATGTTTCATCGACAGATGCGGAACCTCATCACGAGCTCTGTCCTTCCGGTGCCCGCAGCTGGTGCAGGCACCGTGCAGCAGAGGCAGAGGGGAAGCCACAACCTCCACACACGTATAACCTGCCCAACAAAGTTGTTGAAGCGTTGCGGCCAGTGTACCAACGCCTGTCTGACCCTCAACTGCAGGCTCGTTGCAGTGGCAACAAGACACAAAATGCCGCTGAAAGCCTTCACTCGGTGATTTGGTCACTAATTTCTAAGCAGCAGCATGCCTCCCTCTTCACTGTGGAAGTAGCAGTCCATGAGGCAGTTGCGAGGTACAATGCAGGCAACTTTCAAGCTTACACCAAGATTTGTGCTGCAATGGGTGTGCAACCTGGGGCCCTTACCCTCCACAGGGCTGCTAAAAAGACGCTCAGCGAGCAAGGAAGTCATTGCACATGCATAAACTGAAGGGGCAGAGACGCAAAAGGTTGCCTCTACACAAGGACACCAAGGACTACAGTGCTGGTGGGTTCTAACAAATGCAAACAACTTCGAAAACTTTGATAGGCTTTTTCTCACAAGTGTGTTTTGGACATTGTGCATTGCTCGTGGAAAGAGTAGCACGGGAATGACTGGACCGATTTTGATTCTGTTTCTTTTTCCTGAATCCCTGAACACTGCTTGTGGGTATGACATTCTTCAATTTCTTGTTTATGGCCCAGTTTTTTTTCTAGATGATGATTTGTCCATGACACTGTTTCTGACAATGTGTGTCAGCAGCCATGATGATCTCTAAAAAAAAAAAGAGAATTTACTAAACAATTCTGAGAGTGTCATACCTTGTAGTCTTCTTTTGAGTAAAGATCAACACCATTTGCAGCTTCCTGGCATGTTTTGTTACAGCGTTAGGCTTTCCACGAGCAGACCATATAATTGGACCATGTAGCATGATGTAACTTGAGAACTACTCAAGGTATCATGATGAAACTGCATATTTCCCTATACGAGACACTTATTAGTATGCATGCCAAATTTCATTGCTCTAGGTCAACAAACAAAAAAGTTTTTTTTCAATGCCACCTTCCCCCTTAACACCCTGGACAGTGGCAAGACAGAGGAGGCTGCTATCGCCCTTGCTATCGCTTCACAAATACAAGCACCGGACGAACCACCCGGACGAACTGAAAAACGTGCGGATTTTTGTCTGCGAAGCACTTTGCACCACACTCACCAGCTAGGTGTTTGTGGCTCGCAGCGTGAATGGAGACAGCATCGATGCCCATATTGCTGAGCGTAGAAGTGTTCTTGCATGCTGCACACTGAGCCTTACTTGTGTCGTTCAGCACTGCTTTAATCCATGAGGCGTGCTCGGATATTTCCGCATTCACCAAATCAGGGTTAAATTAACACTTCTTTGCGGGAGGCATAGCAACTCACTACATGCTCACTGCATCGCAAGAATGGCAATATGGCTGCAGCCCAGGCAGCTTGAGATGTGGATAGGATTGGATTGGATCCAATCTGGATTACCATATTTACTCTACTACTGTTTTTGTATCCCAGTCTAATTTACACACCTGTAAACTACACTTTGCAGTAAAAAATAATTACAGCTCGCATATTCTGTGAACCTTGCCCTGTACTGATGGCACTTATAGCCTAACCAGAAGACCCTCAAGCTGAGTCAAGATCGCGGCCAAGACAAACATGCACAATTTTATGCGCGAGAGTAACGTTGTACTGGGAAAGTGATCTATGTCCATGTGATCTGTAGAAGCACCAGCTATGCACCGCTTTTTTTTTTTTACTATGCTTCTGCTTAGCTGTTCTGTGTGGCTGAAGGAGTGATTTTTTAAAGCTTTGATCAATGCGAATGAATATTTTCGTGAAGATCTCAAAGACTACAGTCAGTTTCCATGACGTGGCCAGATTTTTCAGAAATTCCCTGACTTTTTCGTGACTTTTCCAGACGTGTTCAAATTCCCTGACTTTTCCAGGTTTTCCAGGTTGGTAGACACCCTGGAACTGTATTAGACTATTTATATGTTTAGTATTAAAAAGTGACATCATAAACTAACTAATGTTTTGTATGCTGACCAGGAATGCTATTAAACAGATGTTAGAAAATATTAGATGTATTATTTATGTTCAGTATGCAAACCGAAACCTGAAGAATAAAAGGCAACCACCGACCAAATAAATGTTTTAAAAAGAAAGAAACGACGTTTCGGCTTCCATACGGAAGCCTTGTTCACAATGAAGCCATGAACACCAAAAGCATCTAACTATACAGGTTTCAGTAAGTGACGTAAGCACCGCGCATAGCACGAGGGAAGGTTTCCAACATTACGATTCAGCGTCTGTTCAGTAGATTGTATCTCGAGGGACTCAAGATACAGGCGTGACGTCCAGTTTCTTTCCTTCCCGATAATGCTCGCATTCAACCAGTCTATAGTGTGATTAGTCGTGTCCGCATGCTCCGCCAGTGCATTAGATGCCACTTTCTTGTTTTTCACATCGTTCTGATGCTGGCGCAGGCGCTGTCTGAAATTGCCGGTCTCCCCGATATAAACACTATCGCAGTCCGCACAAGGGATTTTATACACAACACCAGGAAAGGCTTCCTTCGGAAGTTTGTCCTTCCCACCAACAAGTGTGTGCCGTAACTTGCGTACAGGCACGTGGGCTACTTCGGCGTCGTAGCTACGCAGAACGCGTGACAAAGTCTCACTTATTCCGGGCACATAAGGAACAGCTGCGCGTTTTCTCTGTCGGACACTGGCAGGCTGTGAGGGAGCAGACATGCGATGTTCCACCGCATTAACAAACGCTGGCGGGTAACCGCACGTCGAAAGGTCCTCCCGAACCATCTTTACATCGGCGTTCAGGTCTTCGGGATTCGTGCAAAGGCGATTTGCACGGCCTAACAAGGAGGCAACCACTGACCTCTTATGAGTGTCAGGGTGAACAGACTTGAAGTTCAGGTACCTGCCAGTGTGCGTGCCTTTTCGGTAGACAGAGAAAGATAGCGCTCCATTGGCCCTTTTAACAAGAACGTCCAAAAAGGGTAGCCTCTGGTTAGCCTCCATTTCCACGGTGAACTGAATGGTGGTAGATTGATTGTTGAGGTGTGCCGTGAATGCTTCTAAAGCAGAGCGCTCGATGACACAAAAACAATCATCAACATAGCGAAGGAAAATTCTTGGAGATGGGCTGAAAGAAGCGAGAGCCCGATTTTCCAGCCATTCCATGGTTAGGTTCGCAGCAGTCACCGAGACAGAGGCACCCATAGGTGCTCCGTGAACTTGCTTGTAGAAGACCTTGTCGAAGCTGAAGTAGGTGTTGGCAAGGCAAAAGCTGAGAAGCTTTCTCAAATCCGGGACATCGAAGGGAGACCTTTCGGCAAGATGCGGATCAGCTTCAAGAGCAGCAGCACACGACTCAACGGCGAGATCAGTGGGAATGGAAGTGAACAAGGAGACCACGTCAGATGAAACCATCACCTCGTCTTCATCAAGGACCAAGGAGCCGACTTTTTCAACGAAATGGGTGGAGTTGAGCACGTGAGTGTTGCCTTGTCCAACTAGGGGTGATAGCATTCTATGAAGGTAGCCGGATAGCTTGTGCAGGGGAGAACGGGTGAAGTCAACTATGGGCCGAAGAGGGACATCCGGTTTGTGAATTTTCGGCAGGCCATACAGAGCAGGGGCCGAGCCGTTGTGACATAGAAGCGAGTAATAAAGGCCTTTGTGCTCAGGCGGAACAAAACGAAAGACGTCCGAAAGGAGCTTCTGTAGTTCCTTCTGTACCTTCAACGTAGGGTCACGTGTGAGCCGTATGTAAGTATCCTAGTCTTCAAGTAAATCCAGCATCTTTCCTTTGTAGACAGCAGTATCCAGGACTACCGTGGCATTTCCCTTGTCAGCTGGGAGGATGACGATTTCACCGTTTTCCCGAAGCCGTTTTATAGCGCCGCGCTCATCAGCGGAAAGAGGGGAAGGAAACTTCCTTTGGCGCAACCGAGACAGCACCCCGACAAGGCAGGTACGGGCTTCATCCCGGTGAGACTGATGGACTTGGTTGACAGCGTTTTCAGCAGCACAGATCACCCTTCTAACGTCCGACGCTGGTCCAGTATTGAAGTTCAAGCCAAGCTCGAGAACAGAGGACTCAGCAGGATCCAGTCTGTACGTAGAAAGGTTGTGTACCATCACTGTCGAGCCTTCAGGGCGACGCAGCTTGGTTGATCCTGAAAGTCGGGCAAGCTTGACTTCATGCGCATCCTCGGCTTCGAGGGAACGTAACTTGGCCTGGTGATTGGCGTAAAGCTGGATGCTAACAAAGTGGTCCGGGCAGTGGAACTCGAGGTGACGCCGAGCAAAAAACGCTTCGTTCTCAAGTTTCCGGATGTCGTCACGGCAATTATTAATCCTTGCTTGCAGCAGAAGTCTCTCGGCCTTTGCGACGACACTAAAGCCAAAACTGGAAGGTACTGGCCTGTTCAGGTGCAGCGAACGAGGAATGAGGCCTTTCCTCTTGCAGGTGAGGTTGAAATCCAGGTGAGATTTAAAAGCAGCCACACGGGTTGTCAGCGAAACGAAACGACGGATGTCGGTGATTAAAGATTGGCCATACGCCCGGCGAAGGTTGATGAAATCGAGAGTTCGACGGAAGCCCATCTGGTCGGGACGAAACATGAAGAATAAAAGGCAACCACCGACCAAATAAATGTTTTAAAAAGAAAGAAACGACGTTTCCTGTTCCTGAAACCGAAACCGAAACCTGTTCAACTGTTGTCTATAAGTTATATGTTTTTCAATGTGTTCTTTATCTGTGTATAAGTCATATGTTTTTCAAAGTTATCTATATCTTAAGCTAAAATGTCGTTCATTGTAATAGTTGCATGGATCCATACTAGCATTCTGCTAAGGATCCAGATGTTGCTAACATGTTTTTCTTTTACTGTATTTCGTTTAATAATCATAAATTTCAAAGTTCACACCACATGAATGTGCTTTGGCATGCAAGCTGCTAACAGTGGCTGTCAGTTTCATGTTGACTACTGCTATTTCACCAGCACTGGCTATGATAACACTTCAATTTTCAGTGCAGATTGGAGCACTGCACGGGCGCAGGTCTACCCGAAAACCCGGGTCCGGCCCACGGGCCGGGCCGGGCAAAGTGCTTTTCATGGTGGGCCCGAGCCGGGCTCGGGCCTGAAGCTCCTGGCTAAGGGCCGGGCCCAGGTTTCAGGCGACGGGCTCGGGTCGGGCCGGGCTTGGACTTTGCTCAGTTCTTAAAGGGACACTAAAGTGAAACACTGAATCGGTTTAGGCTGATAAATTGTACTCTGAGAACTCGAATGTCATTCATTTCACCACCATAAGTTTATGAATAGACGAGAAAATCAAGCTCAAACTTCCATTTTTAAACTTCACGCTGAAATCTCTGCGCGTGACGTCCCGGATTTCAAACTGTATCGTATTTTCAAGACATTGGCTCAAGGAAATTTCCTGAAACTTGGTAAGTTAAGTCTATGGCCCGTCAATATACTTCATTTTTACCAATTAGGAACTATGTAGGCCCCAGTAGACGCCGTCAGAACCTATGACGTCATGGTGTCTGCTGCGCGAATTTCAAGGTGGGCCCGCACTTTCTCTTTGCGCGTTATCGCGTTTACCAAGAGCCTTATCGCGGCGACCGTGGTGATTTCGGTATTGTAAAAGAGTAATTTAATGATAATAGCAAAATCATTTTTCTCTTTCGTGTCCTTTTAAGTTTGTTCGACATACATTGCGCATACATATATGTTTCACATTTAACCTTGAAAAACGCTTTTTTTTTTATGCCAGGAAACCTATTCGGAGAAGTTTTATTAGAGACAAGTACTGAACTTCTTTTGCTGCTTGCATATGGTGCTTCTTGATTTATCTAAAACGGGCGAGCTAAAAGCAAATAGACCAGGCACTTATAAAGTTAACACCTCCCTATTCTGTGGTTTATTTGCATATGCTAGTATTTTATATCCAAAATGTTATTTTTTAATCGCAGTAATAAATGTAAAATAATAAATTTATACCTATAACTTATCATCGTAAGAGCAATCTCAGAGATCAAAAGCGGGAAAACGTTCCTGAAAGTTGCAGTCCTCCACTAAAACAAAACGACTGCACGGAGACTCGTTACAGTGAATCCCTATAAAGACACATTCGTTTTCCGTGGCTCCTTCACGGCTCCCAGTGGTCACATGTGACACAAGATGGACATGTGCAGATTGCTTTGTGTGCCCACATTGTTAACATATGAGCTTTCGTCTTGTTCCGCTATATCACGGGTCTCAAACTCTCTCCAGCAAGGGCCAGGACAGTGACGAAGGTAGGAGCTGGAAAGGGGAGTGGGGGGAAGAGGTTGTACCAAATGTCAGCTAACGTTGCCATTTGAAAGACATTTTCCACATCTCATATATGGGTCATTTCTGAAGGGTATTTGGCGGCAGGATTCCAAGAACATACCGATACTTATCTCCGAAATGACTAAAATCTGGGCACCAATTCTGAAATATAGAGTTTTGTTGCACGGTTATGTATCAGCTCATGGTGGCCGCAGGGGGTACCTCAAAAAAAAAAAAAATGCTTTAGACCTGTCAGGCCTGCGTAGCTTAAGAACATACTTATAAAGAAAATAAGAAAATGGGACGAAGACAGTCATGTGCGGGCCGCATGTCTGAGGCCCCTGCGCTATATGGTGCGAAAGCTACATGATACTGCTGCAACAGCGTTGGAATGTGTAGGAGTAGCATAGGTCCATTAAACAAGCCATGGGGCAAAGTATATTCGCTTGATGAAATATCTGGCTTGAAAAAAGACAATTATGAATTTCGTGCCAGGTGATGTCCCTTTATCGCGAACTATATGCATCGAATGAGTAAAGCCCTAACCGCATGTACGCGTTACAACGTGTCAGCGCGTGGCGTGCCCTCTCCATATGTGCGCCCTCTTCTTCCCCAGAATGAGCACGCGGCGCTGAGTCTACACACCACTCGCTGACGCGTTGTAACGCGTACGTGCGGTTAGGCCAGGGACCCTGAAATGGTTTTTTGAAGTTTTGTCAGCGTTTAGGCAAGAGCATCCCTAAATCATTCGCACCAGAAATTAAGTGACTCACCGTGTACCAAGGCCACTACGGACAATTATATCTATACCCTCCTCCTCACCACTGTCTTGCACCCTCAACTCACAGACACTCTGGCATCACCGGCGATCGCAGCGCTCTCATGAGCGCACTCGACGGTTTGAGCTTCGCCCAGTCATGACCTCCGATATTGCGCGCCGACAGGTTGCAGGCAATCTCGGAGGCCCAGTGTGCCCGGCAGCACGCAGTCTGGCAACAAAGACGAAGCTCGCGGAGTGGTTGATATCTGTTCCGACAGGTGCCGCCATACTACCAGCTGATCTTACTTTCTTCTCCTGTACGGCGACAACCTGCAAACGCATGCGGACAAACAAAAGGAATTCGAGAATGATTACCGATAAGCGTAAACTCGGGCAATGTGGTTGTGTCTTCAGGGTTGAAGTTACAGCCGCAGACACGTGGATCGTGGCGTTGAACGGATAGCGAGAGCGCGATGCTCATTGCAGCGACGAGCTGAAGGGATTCCGCTCGCCAGATGCCTCACAAACATTGCACAATGTCGCAGCTACAAGACACCCATTGCTAGATATGTGGTACACAACACGGCTAGGGAAATTCATTTTGTCCAAGAAAAGAAACTTCGAGATAAACACTGTCACTCAGCTCACGTCAACATGGAGCAGGTTGTAACACAGGCAGACGACACTCGTTGCCCACAGGAGGTTTAGTGACGTGGACTAGACATATCCAATCAGATCAGTCGCCTGCGTGACGTCGCGCTTCCAATACGACGTGCACTGGAAGTGGGAGGGATCACAGCTGAGGCGCTGTGATCGGTGGCGATTCGCAGCTTTAAAGCCTTGTAATAAGTCACACAGTTTATGCACATAGCTTAAATCGGCCTGTAAATGATCCTTAAGACTTGCTTTACCGGACCAATGTGTTCGTACAAAATCGTCAAAACCATTTCAGGGTCCCTTTAAGCGTCGACAAACTTATTCGCGCCTTTATTACCACACTGGAACGAAACCTGAAAAGAGATCAAAATCGCTACGTCCACCTCCTGCCGGTCCTACCCGCGTAGTCCAATGACCACTTGGAAAATCGAAGAAACCAGCCTTTGAGGACACGCACACAAGAAGAGAAGACACACACACACACGCTGGGTGACCAATGACCACCTTCTACCAATACAACATCGTCAGGAAGGCATGTACCATTGTAATATAGAAAAAAAGAGCACGATGCCAACCATGCATAACATACATTGCTGAAAACTGCAAGGAGAAGCCCTCAAAAAGGAGTTTTATAGATGACATTGAAGAGTGGCTCGACGTTCGGGAACGAGAGAAACGAAGGGATGAGCTGGACAGTTAATTCATTCTACAGAGCTCCACAAAGGCATCCTACATTTGCTCCAGGGGCGGAGGTTAAGAACAAAGACTGCCGACGCCGAGCAGTGCGATAAACTTTAGCGCAGCAGGATATGTCACGCACATGGCGTGCTTCAAGCCGGCATCTCTTGATAATTAGATTTCTTGCACAATAACATGTGAAGAAATAAAACTAGAAAATATGCAGCAAAGAACTTATAAGCTGTATGTACCAGCAGTGGTGTGATATATGAAAATAATGCAACGACCAATATTTTTTTTCTTCCTTTCGCATGCTTATACGTATTTCTAAGAGCACACGTGGTGCACGCGGTTCGTTATAACTTTTATCTAAATTAGTGTATTTACAAAAAAGTACTAAATATGGCTTTCTTCCTCTATTTTTAAAAACGTTAACCGTACGTTAGTAAACAATTACCGGCCCGTATCCTTGACGTCGGTTTGCTGTAAAGTTCTGGAACACCTAATAGCAAAACATACTCTTAGTTTTCTCAATTCTAACCAGTTACTTTGTGCAAACCAACATGGGTTTCGGCATGGTCTTTCTATGGTCACACAACAGAAACGCTCCATGATTTCTATAAGAATATCGATGCCCTTTTGCAGATGGATGTAATTTGTGTCGACTTTAGGAAAGCCTTTGATAAGGTTTCTCATCGTAAATTAATTTTCAAGCTTGATAGATTAGGATTAAGCGAAGAAGTATTAAAATGAATAGAGGCCTATTTACGCGTCAACAGGCTGTAAAAATTGAAAATTACACTTCAAGACCACTGCGCGCGTATTCGGGGGTTCCCCAAGGATCTGTTTTAGGACTACTTCTTTTTCTGACATTAGTTAATGATCTATGTTCGATAGTTGAGGCTCCTATTAAAATGAAACTTTTTTCAGATGATTGCTTGATTTATTCCTCAGTTACTTGCGAAGGTGATCAAATTAATCTGAACAGGCGCTTACAGGCATTAGATCAATGGTGTATAAAATAGGACATGGAAATAAACTATAGCAAGACGACATTTACGCATATTCACTCAAGTGGGCGGGAATTGTCCTTCATGTATCACATCGGAAATCACCCTTTAAATAATGCCACTTGTTTCAAATACCTAGGAGTTAGTATTATGCACACATTGAAATGGCACTCGCATATCGATAACATCTGTTCTAAGGCAAACAAAAAACTGTATTCCCAAAGAAAGAACTGGAACATGCCACACTGGATGTAAAGCTAACTGCTTACAAAACATTCATACGTCTTGTCTTAGAGTACGCTAGTGTTGTGTGGTCGCCTCACCAGAAGGTGTTGTGTACAAAAATTCAGAGAATACAGAAATTAGCAGTCTGTTTCATATGCGGTAAATACCGACCCACATACTCCGTCACGGCTTTGTTAAAGTCCTGTGAGCTTGAGTCTTTGGAACATCGCAGGTGCAAACATCGACTGAAATTTCTTTTTAGGATTATAAGCGGGCAAACAAAAATAAATAAGGATTTATATCTTCAGCCACCTGGAAGGCGTTGTGATCGTCTTAATAATAGTAGAGCAATTCAACCTTATTTCACGCGCACGAATGCTTTCCGCCACTCCTTTTTCCCAGACACAATAGAAATGTGGAATAGTTTACCCAATGCGGTTGTTCAACAAACAACGTCAGTGAATTTCAAAAAACTGTTAGACAGTTTTCTTTGTAGTGATGCACACTAAATTCTGTTGCGACCATTTATTCATTGTTTTTTATCTGTATAGTCACTGTTTGTTTCTTATTTTTCTGAGGTTGGTTATTCATCTCTTATTTCTATGTGCTTTTGAATGTTTCTTTTTTCTTCGAATGTTATGTATTATTTGAAACCCTCCCTGTAATGACCCCAAGCACGGGGTTGACAGTATCAAATAAATAAATAAATAAATAAATAAAAATTTATCTTGCTGTGGCAAGGTGCTACTATGCTGAAGACAGGTGATACATATCCAGGAGGGATACTGAAGTCATGCTGCAAATAACTTTCCTTGCTACAATACCTTATACAAAACGCTCTTGATGATCCCCATTGTACTTGAAGCAAAAATGGGTACAGCATACCACTGCCGAACAAACATTCATTCTACCCAGTACGTCCCCTCAACTGTTTACACCGTGAGCCCCTTCTTACAAGAAATTACCATAGGTTAAAATATAATTGTTAGCCAAACATGCGCCAACAAAGTGTAGATATGTGCTACTTAAAGACACCTTGCTTTCGATTCCATGTTCGGGCAACACCATCTAGACTGGGTCGGGCCTCAGTCGGGCCTGATCTGTGGTCGGGCCAGGCAGGGCCGGGCCCGGGTCCCACTTTGAGTCGCCGGGCCGGGTTCGGGCAGGTAAAATTGAACGAGTTCCGGGCCCGGGCCGAAAATTGCGGCCCGTGCAGTGCTCTAGCGCAGACTGCTAATCATAGCAGTAGTCGGAGCACATAAAGCGTGCTCCGACTACTGCTATTTCATTATGGGGCGTGTCAAACTCAATGGTGGCTGCCCAAATGAGCATTTTGGACCTCACTAAGCTAATGATGTTTTATATTTGTTCTCTTATCTGCATTACTTGTGTGAACCAGATAACCAAAATAAGCAATGCAACCACATGAATGTGCTTTGGTGTGCAAGCTGCTAACAGTGGCTGTCAGTTTCGTGTTGACTACTGCTATTTCACCAGCACTGGCTGTGACATGACTGATTTCCAGTGCGGACTGCTAACGGAGCCATAAAGTGTACTCTGACCATAGGTCGGCAAAAATGGGGAGCTCACTCAGACTCACTCATGAAATATATTTTGCCTTTAGAGCTCACTCGGACTCAGACTCACCAAAATTTTACACTGCTGGACTCCCTCGGACTCAGACTCACTGAATTTTTTCTCAGCCGGACTCACTCGGACTCAATCTCATCAAAATATTACTCACTCGGACTCACTCAGACTCAGACTCACGGCTCTATCTGAGTCTGAGTGAGTCGACTCATGAGTCTGTTAGCATATAATTGGATTTTTTTACCATGGTGTCAATGCTCTTTAACACCAATATCTCGCATAGTTGGTGCTCTACTTGGCACCTTTTGATCTCGAACCTTCAAATATGAGTTATCAGTGGTTGCAATCCAGTAAGAACATTTTTATTGAAACTGGTGACTCACACAAGATATTTTTATCAAGAACTTCCAGTGAAAGAGCTTGCGGGGGGGGGGGGGGGGGTCAACCTGCATCCCTCCCCCTTCTACGTAACTCACGCCTCTGATTAATAAATATTGAGCTGATGTATGAACCCTAGTGCTTTGAAGTATATGTGAGTCGGCGGGAGTATAAACGTGAGATAGTAATGCTGAAGTTGTGTAGATAGAATCACAGGTCGGCTTAGAAGTGTGGAGCTCACTCGGACTCAGACTCACGAAAATTTCCCTCTACCGGACTCACTCGGACTCAGATTCACAAAAATGTTTCTCAACCAGACTGACTCGGACTCAAGCGCACCAAAATATTACTCACCCGGACTCACTCAGACTCAGACTCACGGCTCGATCTGAGTCTGAGTGAGTCGACTCACGAGTGAGTTTGCAGACCTATGACTCTGACTACTGCTATTTCACTATAGGGCGTGTCAAACTCGACGGTGGCTGTCCGAATGAGCATTTTGAGCTTGCCAACGATAATCAGAGTTAACAATAACATTTAAGTTCAGATATGCCAGCACTGAAATGTGTTTCTATGCCACTTCTCAAATTGAGCACGATGTGTGCAGGACGTTGCTTATCAGAGTTGACCTTCTATGAAAGGAATACACCATAAATGGAACTGCTTATATATTTGAGAGGTCATGGAATGGATGGTTGGCTGTTGCGAACCCACCGACAAAAATTTGGTAGCCCTAATAAGGGCTGTTTTTTTATTAATAAGAAGCCGCTATGCTTCGTCGAGTGGCTCAATGCCAGACAGCTAGCAGTGTCGTCGCTTTCTTCAGTCACCCAGCTGGATGATGATGGGTTGAATGTGCTCACTCCCAGACATGTCAAGTCTGAACTTTGCCTTCGAGTCCATCACGTGCTGAAGGCTCTTCCTCCAGTCTTCCGCCGTTACCTGCTTGATTTTATCTCTCAAGATGGCGTCAACCGTGGACAGCTTGAAGTCTCTGTTGTCCAC
Organism: Rhipicephalus sanguineus; assembly: GCF_013339695.2. Lineage (NCBI taxonomy): Eukaryota > Metazoa > Arthropoda > Arachnida > Ixodida > Ixodidae > Rhipicephalus > Rhipicephalus sanguineus. Next base: position 168,163,317 of record NC_051183.1, read on the forward strand.
AGCGACGCCATTTTTGACCTTGGCCCACACAAGCTCAATGGGATTAAATCCGCAGTGGTACGGCAGGAGCCCGAGTACCATGCAACCGGCCCTTACATCTGTGTTGTCTACGATGTAGCTCAGAAAGCGTGACTTCACAGATGCCAGCAGCTCAAGCAGCTGCTTCTTTATCATCCTTTTACCGTAGGTGATGTTCTTGCTAGTGAGCCACTCCTGTATCTCTTCCTTCTTCCAAGCCGTCGTCGGCAATTTCTCTTCTCGCCGGCTATGGTAAGGTGCATTGTCTAAAACAATGACGCTCCCAGCTGGCAACTCCTGCAGAACGTCACTGAACCAGCCCTCAAAGCAATTGCCGTCCATTTCCTCGTGGTAGTCGCCTGTCATTTGGCCTCGGAATACATTCAAGCAGCCGTCGACGAAGCCATCCTCGCTGCCGACGTGCGTCACGATCAGGCGCTGACCTTTCCCAGAAGGTTGTTTTAGACCCGTCGTCGGGCCATTTGCTCGAGCGAACAGGCATCTGCGCTTCTGCACCACGGTGTCTGTCCACACGATCGAACGAGTATGTCCCGCCGTCACCCATGTTTCGTCCAGGTAGAAGGTCTTTCGGCCTTCCGCCCGGTAACGCTCCATGTCACGGAGGTAGCGATTCCGCCAATCGGTGATGTCATCCCGGTCAATAAGCAGCGAGGTGCGGCTTCTCTTTTCATGCTTGAAGCCGATCTCGGCAAGCAGGCGATGCACAGTACACCGCCTTAGTGATGGGGGTTCCATACGCTCCGAGAACTTGGCAGTTATCATCTCAACCGTCGGTATCTCGTTGCGGCGAAAGAAATCGTGCACACATGACCTCAGTGCGCACAACGTGAAGCTGTCAAACTTCGCGCTGCGTCTTCTCTTCTGCACACTGCGTGGGCGCTTTCGCGAGGGTGTCGTCAGTTTGCCACCCGAAAAATGCGAGGCTTTTAACTTCCTCCCTCACCCTGAATACAGTCCTTTTGCCGACACTGAACATGTCGGCGACAAACTTGCTCGTGTCCTCCACGCTGCGTTCAGGCTCCCTGTTGCGCCAGTACGTGCAGCAGTGGAAGATCATGTTGCGTGATGTGCTGTTCAGGATGAGGCCGCTCTTGTTCTTGCCAAAGCTCCTTGGTGGTGTGGCCATCAAGGCGACACAAGGCTCGTTCGGCAAAAAAGGATCACGTTCCGATATCACCTAACTGGGCTCCATGGCGGAAAACTGGCACGGAATGCCGTGCGCCAACGTGCGCAAACTCACGAGATTGCAGGTCCGCAACCGGAAAAAAAAAAAAGACTGACACATTGAAAAAAAAAAAATAACCTTGTGCAAACACACAAAAAGTACATATGAACCTTATGGTATCAGCGACTGCTTTATAATTACACGCCCAGTGCCGTCAATCTTGCTCCGTAGCAGACGACGCACAGCGTTGTAGAAGGCACGGAGTTATTTTTCCCTCGCGATCCGGCATGTGCTGTAGCATTTCCATCATTACAGTTTTAACAAAACACTCGTCACGATACACAAATCTTATTTATACCGACAAATACGCGTTTTAGAAGCAGTCACAATTTTTTGAGCGGGACTATTTCTTTAGTCGTGGAGGCAATTGGATGCTGCGCTTCGGTCATCTGGACGTGCTGCCTTCTAAAGTTGTACCCGACTATAGGAAAGGCATCGAATTTTTAGTGCTGCCTGAACTTCCGAATACTGAGTCTGTTTGGTGTCGTATAAAACTTTCTGGTTTTGTGATGGTAATTGGTGCTGTTTATCATCCACCCAGTTCTGAAGATGTATTTTTCCATATTGCAGAATACAGAGCCCGTAACTGAACTAATAGTAATAAATGATCATCACAGGCAATTTCAATGCTCCCTATATTGATTGGGACTTGCTAACTTCAACACGTTGTGTAAAGGCAACATGAGAATCCTTGATTAACATGACTGTTTCTTTTGACTTAACACAAGTGCTTGAACGTCCAACCAGAGATAACTCTGTTCTGGACCTTGTGTTCATTAACGAAGAACTGCTGCAACATGGCATTGAGTGTGACATAATCAATGGTTTATCTGATCACAAGGGTGTGTTGTTGCAACCAAACGTGACTCATGAACCCTGTAACCCGAGATTCAGCACCGTTACTGATTTCACGCATGCTTACCATCATGCAATTGTAGAATTGTTAGAATCCTCTTTCGGTAGTTTCGTGGCAAGCAGTGAATCATGCAGTGTTGATGCATTGTTGGAGCAGTTGTACAATTTCATGCGCACCTGTGTGACACAGTTCGTCCCTCAAAAATGTGTAAAACATAACCCGAAGCATCCTTGGTACACACGTGACACAATTCATCTCATACGGCACAAGCGAAACCACCTCGATCCATTCCTTTTTTCGCTAAAGTCTGAGCTAAGGACAAAAATGACAGAAGCGAAAAACTTTTATCACAACACGACATTAACAACGTTCATGAAAGATAACCCATCAAAATTTTGGAAATCAATACTTCCCTCTTCTCGTGACTCTACAGCATTCATTATCAACGATCAAACTTGCACTGATCCTGTCGCCATTTCTGAAGGCTTCAATAGATACTTTCGCTCTGTCTTCAGCCAAGATGATGGTTCTCGTCCTGCTTCTATACGTAGCTCGGAATACGCGTTGCCGGGTCTCGAGGTAACTCACACTGGGGTTCGTAACCTGTTGCTAAAAATTGACATGACTAAAAGCGCGGTACCTAATGCCATACCCAACATGTTTTTGAAGAGATACTCAGAATGGAATGGCCATTATCTTACAGTGATCTTCAATAAATCTCTGGACACTTCAACTGTTCCCAAAACTTGGAAAATTGCCAGCGTCGTTCCGGTATTTAAATCTGGTGATAAGCAGCTTATAGTAAATTATAGACCAATATCTCTTATTTCGACATGCTGTAAGCTTCTTGAACACATTATTCACAAGCATATTGTCCATTATTTAACTGTCCACAATCTTCTCTCACAAAGCAAGCATGGCTTTCACTCTGGTTTCTCCACCGTCACGCAACTCATTGAGTTTACACACGACATAGCTTCTGCACTCAATAGTCACGATCAACTGGATGCCATTTTCATTGATTATTCGAAAGCTTTTGACATGGTCTGCCACGAAAAGCTTCTATGTAAACTGCGAGCAATATTAAAAGGGTCTCAATTAATAGACTGGATCACTGACTATTTACACTTAATATCTCAGTTCGTTAGTTTTAATCGCACGCATTCTTCATCGGTAACAGTCACATCTGGAGTGCCTCAGGGCTCAGTGCTCAGACCTCTGTTATTGGTCATTTTCATTAATGATGTAGTAAGTGTTATTATTAACACCAACGTTAAGTTGCGTCTATATGCAGATGACTGTGTCCTCTACCGCACTGTTACTGATGCCAGTGATCAACAAGAACTAAACAAGGTATTTTCAATGTTCTGCAAATGGAGTGATATGTGGCAAATGAAAATTAATTTTACCAAAACAGTCACCATGACTTTCGGTAACAAAAGAAGGCACTGAATTACTCTTACAATGCCAATGGTAGTTACTTGTCCCAAGTTAGTGACTTCAAATACCTTGGTGTCATTTTCTCACATAACCTAAAATGACATGCCCATATCAACCATATCTCTGCAAAAGCGCTTCGAAAACTTGGTTACATAGAGCGAACTTTAAAAAATGAAACGTTGGAATGTAAGCTGACTGCCTACAAATCACTAGTTCGTCCAATACTAGATTACGCTTCAACTGTATGGACTCCTCACCTCACGTGTGACATAATGCAGCTAGAATCAATCCAGAAAAAAGCTATCAGATTCATCTTCAGTCGTTATGATTGCAGCTTCTCACCTTCATCACATGCTCACATCTTATCGTTGCAGACTTTGGAGCATAGACGCAAACTCGCGCGAACGCGTAATTTTGCTGCACAAGATCGTCCACACGCCATCCGGTATTCAGGCACCCTTCTCTTTTGTACCCGCTAATACACGTATCACTAGGCACACACACAGACTAATTATTATTCCTTTCAGGACACATATTGACTGTTTTAAATTTTCGTTTTTTCCATTCACTGTTGAAATCTGGAACAACTTGGGTGGTTCACTTTGCGCATTGACTCATGAAGAGTTTGTTGTGAAACCCCGTATACCCATCTAGTTTTAATCTTTTTTGCATTGTTTTAGCGGTTGTTCTTTTCTGTGTTCCCATCAACATCTGTACTCACACCTGTTGTACAGCTATGTGAGCATATCATATCTTCATCTCTTTGTATAATTTTTCTTTCTTTTGTGCTTTGTACTAAAATATGTACCCACTCCTGCTATGTCTCGAATTGAGACAGCAGTATTTATAAATAAATAAATAACAAGAATGTTTCCTCATTTTGGAGCTCTGTGATCGCCCTTGTGATGATGAGTTATAGGTAAAAATTCATTATATTACATTTATTACTACGATTAAAAAATTACCATTTTGGATTTAAATTATGACAAATGTAAACAAAATACAGAATATCGAGATGCTAAGTATATAAGCGCCTGGTCTATTTACTTTTAGCCTGCTCATTTCCACAAAAAAGTAGCCCCATATGCAAGAAGCCAAAGAAGTTCAGTACTGTCCATCACAGAACTTCTCTAAATCGCTTGCCTCACATAAAACAGCGTTTTTTCTAGATAAGATATGTGGGAGATATATATATATATGCACAATGTATGTGGAACAATCTTGGGAACTGAGCAAAAACCAAGCGTGGAACGACCTGAGCCCGCCACCTTGAGCCCGGGCCCGACCTTAAGCCTGGAGCTTTAGACCAGGGCACAAAGTAAGACCTACTTTACCCGGCCCGAGCCCACGTTTTCGGGTAGGCCCGAGCCTGTTCAGTGCTCTACTACGTCGGTTTCAATATCAGGACATGCGACTATCAAGAGCTGCACCAATTTATGCCGGCTCGATCACTATATAACCTAGAAACTTTGCCCAGTGCAAATGACACGCAGAACATGGAAAAAAATTTTTTTTCATAGTACCAAGCAAACTTTTGTATGTCGCAATCTTCATTTGTGGAAGATCAAGTTGTGCGCAGTGCCTTAAAGGGACACTAAAGAGAAACAATGAATCCATTCAGATCGATAAATTGCGCTCTGAGAAGTCTAATGTCATTAATTTCGCCGTCATAGGTTTATTAATAGAGGAGAAAATCAAGTTCAAAGTTTCATTTTTAAATTTCACGCCGAAATCTCCCCGCGTGACGTCACGAATTTCAAAGTGTATTTATCATATTTTGGCGCCATTGGCTCAACAAAATTACCACAAACTTGGTACGTTAAGTCTATGGCCCTCTAAAGGACAATGTACTTCATTTTTACTGATTAGGAACTATGTAGTCCCTAGTAGGCACCATCAAAACATGTGCATTCTAAAAAGAGACAGGGCGTGCAAACACGGACACAAGAAAGAGATCAGGACACCACAAACGCCGACTAACAACAGAAGAGACGCACAACGGCTGAAAAGAAAGAAGGCACGAAAACTTATCTGCGCATGCCCATGCAACCGGCGAACCTATCAATCCGGCACGCGTGGTGGTCTACGTGGAAGATAACTGTTAAGGCATTTGATTTCATCTTTATGCAAGTTAATCAATGGTTGGCTCACGCATGCGCTACCACTATTCTCGATATGCCATGCTTCAATCACCAGGCGCGTTTCAGGCTCTTTTTAGAATGAATACGTACCATCAGGCTCTTTTTAGAATGAATACGTACCAACTAGCTCAGCTCTCTGTTATTCTAAGATACAAAACATGTGATGTCACGGCGAATGGTGCGGAAACTTCAAGGTGGCGTTGCCACCCACGATTTGTTTTTGCGAGTTTTCTCGCTTACTAAGTGTCTTCTCCCAGCAAACTCGGTGTTTTTGGTATCGTGAAAGAGTACTTTACTAATGTGAGACAAATCGTTTTGCTCTTTAGTGCCCTTTAGACTGTTGCTGCATGGCCATTGGGGGGAGACTGTGATAGGAAGAGTAGCTTGAACAATACAGAACTGGTCAATGTATCTTGGCCCGTTCCCCATATGAGAGACGTGCCAAGCTGTCAACATGGCAGGTCACATGCACACACAGTGGTGCCAATACCTTAGTTATGCTGAATACGAGAAAAAAAAGTCAGCATCCCATAGGTGAAATGGGGCCAAATGAAGCATGCCTGACCTACCGCTTTTCTTTGGCATTGCGCAATGCTCCTTCCTAACGTAAGCATTCCGGGGATGGCCACTACCTATAATAAAATATAGGTAGTGGCCATCCCCGGAACGCTGTTTTTGGGCTGAATCGGCATGGCGTCTGAATTGGCAGCACCTAACACGGGTTAGGAATTCGATTTTCTCCAAGACGGAATTTTCTTGGAATGTGCAATTCCTGATACTAACCTTGCGCATTGTCCAGCAGACCGCTTTTAGTACGCCAACAGGAAATACTTCAATGAAGCGGCCATAGCAAGCGTACTGCTTCCCAATTGTTTTTTGCATCGTTATTAGAACACATTCGTGTGCTTGAGGTCACATTGGGCAAGCATGGGCGCGTGGCCTAGTAGTCAAGGCATTCATTTTTGGGGCCGGGCAGACTGGTGTTCAAACCGCAGCCACGGAAAGAAAATGTATTTTGTTTTATTTATTATTTCTTTGGTGCAAGCCAGCTGTGGGTGAGGAGGATTTCTGGAACACAAGCTTGGCAGGTTATTCAATACAAGCTTCGCTTGAAAAGTGCATCGTAGGAAAGAGCGAGACGGGGTGAGGTGTCCCAACATGATGTTGCCATGTTTACTGCCAGACCAAAAAAATTTGGGCCAGAAACGCTTAACTGCCTTGTAAACCGGTGGTATAGGTAACTTTGGCGCAGTTGGTTCTAGGTCAAGTTGAATGCGCGCAGCGAAGCACAGAGAGATGGCAAAATGACGCAGTTGGACCACCACTGTTAAGTGCATATTATCAATCATAATGTAGTTCAGCGCAAAAAACAGGCAACAGACGAGCGAGAGGACAAGTTTTCCAGTATGTGGACAATTTTTTGGTTTTTCACTCGGCAGATTTGGCAGGTTGCGAACAGAAGGCCATGTCTATCTTGAAGGTCTTCCAGGACGAGCTCCAACCCCTTGAGGCCGCGTATGAGCTCCCTGAAGGTGACACCATCAAGTTTCTAGACTTGAGACTGTTTTTTTCGAGACATCACACCTGTTGGCGGCATGAGCCTCGTGCCCAGAAGCCATTGCTGCCCTTCTCGTCGGGGCACTTGAAGCTAGGGAAAAGGGCTATAGCGCACTCGGCCTTGCCCTGTGCAAGTCGTGTCACCACAAGGTGGATGACGCCTTTTTAGAGCAGGTGTGCCGCCTTGGGTCGCAGGTTACACGCCGGACGTGGTGTCGTCTGTGACTGAAGGCCTGCTTAGGGACGTCAGGGACCCCAGGAGGAAGGAGGAGCGCAGAGTGAGATGGAGGGCGCAAGATAAGAAGAAGACAGCTGTGGTGCCCTATGTGCATGATGTCTCGCACAGGCTTAAGAAAATCGGGGAAAGCGCTGGGGTCCACGTGGTTTTTTCGGCCCCTGAAAAGCTTTCGAAAGGGCTTGTGCAGTTTGACCTCTCGGATGAAAGAAAAAAAGAGGCTGCACCACAGACCATAAGCGAAAGTTCGTTCCATGCGTTCAAGGCGTTTTGTACGCCATTCCTCTGACGTGTGGTAGAAAGTACGTGGGTCAGACGGGACGTTGTCTGAATGAGAGACACGGCATCCACGTACGGGACTGCGAGTGGTGTAGGCCCCTCTTTGAAAACACTGCGGTCCTTGCACGCAGTCAGGACCAAAGGGTGAGGGAAATCATCGAGGCTGAGGAAATCAAACAGACTGGGGACGCATGCATAAGCATGCCTTCCTTGCATCTTTCTGACAAAGAGCTTTTGTTTTTGGCGAGACATGGGAGGGGGGGCAGTGTTGGCACACAAGTGTGACTTATCGGCACTTTTCTTGATTTTCACCTTTTGGTTTTTACTTCCTGGTTTTTTTCTTTTCTTGCTTTCCCTGTGTGTATATATACATGCGTCCCAATCCAATAAGCTTTAGTTGGAAGAATGCGCTGTGTCCTTGTCCTCTCACTCGTCTGTTGCCTGTTTTTTGCGCTGAACTACATTATGACTGACTCGTTCCAACTCACCCAACAAGCAACGTTGCAAAGCATATTATAAACATATCCATAAAGGCCAGTTAGGACACGGCAGTGTGCAGATTCTACTGGCAGCTGTCCCTCCCATAGTATCAACTCGCAATGTACATCCAGGCTCTGGTGGGAAAAGCCAGAATGTGGATTGACATTCGCAACATTTTTGGCCTTTCACGATTTTGAACTTAAACTTATTCACCAAAAAGATACAAAAGTCATAGAAATACATGAGATGAATATGGATGCTTGACATCATGACCGTACAGATTCCTACATAAGTATAATAGAGATACTATATGTTCACAACAATGTCAGTATTTTTTTTAATTAACGCAGGCAGGACACACTGTGCATTGCAATGGTATTAAATGCAAATCTCCGTAACAATGGTTCAGTTTAATTAGAAATAAAATGTATTTACGACATAATTGAATTTCCACAGTTTATGAGCAGGTTAAGAAGCACAATTCGATATTTGTTAAGAAGTGGCTTGGTAAGCGCTGTACAATTCGAACTCGACAAAAATCAAATTTCTTGCTCTTACAGAACTACAAGTGTCATACGTATGGCCCCAAGGCAATGAGCCATATGAGAACAGACTATGAGACATTGCACAATACACAGTTCATTTAGATCTCCAACTCGGTACATCAAACAACTGGCTTGTGGCTTAAAGTGAACAAGGAATTACCGTGTGTTTCGTGGGCAGTGCGTTCCAGTGAAACCAATTACTATTGAGCTTCATGCCTCGGTCAGCCACACCAAATACTTCATTTGTACACTCATGCGTGTGCAATTGAGAACAGTGTCACCTGGTTCATGACAGGAGTCAAAATGGCAAAAGATTGATCATTCACGTACCACAAAGAAAAAAAAAGTGGGTCCTAACCAAGGAGGTTACTAAGAGCAGAGGCGACACTTTGAAAGTGACGCCTGTCACGGCCGTCTTGCTAGGGGAAAGTTGCAGTAGATGAGAGAACGTGTTGTCCTCACACTGCGGTTGTAAGCGTGTTTAATCATTGCACCATGTTTTTATAGAGCATGGTGCATAGGGGTTATGAAAAGTAAACCACCCATTTGTGGTTCAAGTGGCAGAGCGACTACCCTGTACGGGGTTCAAACCAGCTAGAAAGCTCGACTTTCTCAGAATTAGATTTCCTTATGGTGTTGTGCCACAAGTGAGTGGATTTTCATGAGGGAGTTGGCATACACGTACGTCAATGTAGGGAGAAGGAACACACATCATTGTGAAAATGGTTCGTAGCGACACGTTACCATTTCTTATGTTTTGGCGTCATGTTTCATTGAAACTGAGAAGTAGGTGGGCTTACGCGTAATCCCATCCGGTGGAGGCCAGCCACCGTCCGTCGGGTGACAGAGCCAGGGAGGTGACACCGCTGTCGTGATCACGCTTGTAGAACACAGTGTCCAACAGACGGGGCTCTTCCTGTGCCAGCTGGATCATCTCCACACCACCTGCGCTCGTTCAAGGAGGCGCCACAGGGGCCTTGCCATTCTCCACTTTCCATATTTTTGTACCGTCAATCATTGTTAAATATTTCAGATATTCATGTTTCCAACCTTTTTTGCGGCTCCTTGGCCTTTCATTTGTGCATGATGTCACGTGTTTCTTGCAGTGTTCGTTGCGAGTTCCTATACAGGGTGTTTCAAGAAATGTGTCCAACCTTCTCAAAAAATCAGGAAAATGAGATATTTGATTGCCGCTTTCAGAATTGGTTTCTCTGTAGCGCTACGCATCTTAAGATGGTTACAGACATGACTTGAGACAGTAATTAAGAAAGTTAAATTAATTAACTTTTTAATTAGTGGAGTTAGGTGACTGTGTCGAATTGGGGAATTGAAGTTCTTCGTGACAGAAACCCATCCAGGGGTGGAAGCGGGCTTCAGTCTTTCGGAGCACCTCAGGGAGCATGAATAATGCTATTTGGAGCAGCTTTGGAGCGGTAAAAGGGGAGTTTCGGAGCAATTTTGGAGCACGAGAAGCTGTGTTTTGGAGCCATGCAAGCAAGTTTTGGAACAGATTTCTGGGGTCAAAGAAATATTATTTGATCTTTTTTTTATTTCTGGGAAACCAAAAATTCCAGTGGTTTTTACGAAACATTTAATACTGACGAACCTACCAGACTTACCACAAGTGTGTGTGTTCATATCATTAAAACATCAAAGCTGACAGAAGAATAACTCAGAGAAAACAAAAGATAAGCGATCTTTTGGATAGCTACACTTGACAAGCCCTCAGAAGAATGAAAAACGTTCAGGTTAATAAAACACCGAAGTAGCCATGAACAACAACTGAAGACTAGAGATAATCTAATAAAAGTTACCTTCATTCTAAACTCAATGAGACCCTATACAAGGGCGTCCGCAGAACTTTTTCCAGGGGGGTGCATCAGCAGAGTGTGGGGGAGGGGAGGGGGCATACAGCATAGGTAGCGTTTGTTTCACTGCCGTGACATGACCGGCAAGATTAGTCCATAGCAGTAAGTAACATGCAAAGTTGGCTGGTAATCCTGAATGATGTTTCACGCGGATATGCGGGACTGGAGTGTACTAATCAAGCTGTGTAGCTTACTGCTACTGCATAGAAAATTATTGTCCAAAATTCCAAGGGGGGGCAGCTGCCCCCCCTTGTACCCCCCTCCGGACGCCCATGACCCTATACGATAAATTTTAAATTAAAAAAAGCTTACGCTCACGTCATTAAATCGCCGCAGCCGACGTGTGAACAGAGAGCAAAATAGAGATAAACAATGCACTGCATAGCTAAATCTGACTACACTTCAAAGAGAGAGAGAGAGAAAACATTTGTTGCAGAAAGGCTTGTGAGTGAAGGTGGGTGGGTCCCTCATTCCAGGAACCCTCTGGCCTGGACCGCCCGCCGGGCTCGGACGACGAGTTCACGCTGGTCGACTCAAAAAAATTTAATGCTCACACTGACAAAGCACGACTGTTGACATGTACAAATGAGAAGACGAGATAACTGAAACGTTCACTTTTATTGCGATAGCAATTACATGGGAACTCTCTATGGGTTTTTCCGCCGCCGTCATGCTCCGTATAAAGTATAAATCGACAACATCGTCCCGCGCATCGAGCATTCTACGCGCGAGTAAAAACATGCAATCGCCGGGGACGAACGCGGCTAAAGCAGAGATGACACGAGCCAGCCATCTTCGTTGCACGTAGTGCATGTGATAACATCTCCCCCGCGTGTCACAGGCAGTCGATGGCTCCTGAAGCAGAGAGGAGACACCCCGCTGGCCGTCTTTCGCCAGGCGAAGAAGCGTCAAAAGGAGCAGAGAGGGCGAGGCGGGGGGGGGGAAAGGAGGCTGCGTCGCTTGAGCAGCAACTGCGAACTTTGACCATAAGGGCGCAGTGGCTGGCGCGCGCTGTCTCGGCAGACATCAGGAAATGGCCCGCTTACTTCACGTTGAGACGACAGAAAGAACGAAAACCAATTCGCACCCTGTAGCGGCCGTATTCCCTTACACCAGCGTTTTGTAGAGTTACGCGAGATCGGTCGACTTAGCTGTTAGCCCTTCATACATTACAATTTGTTGCTATCGCATTCATTGCTTCGCCCTTGCGGCGAAACTGTGATTGTTTGTGATTGTTTCGCGCCGTCCTTAATGTCACGGAGGGTGATGAAACCGTGGGTGATAGATGCGTTTCCTTGCAAGTAGCTGATCTATCGCCCACGGTTTTTCTGTAGACGTCACAGATTTGTTCTACTCTGTGCCTCAGCAGCAAATGTTCGCCTCTGTTAGGGATTGTTTGACCGCAATGGGGTAGTAGATTTTCAGAATTTAGTGGGCATGTCTGTTGACAATTTCATGGTTTTATTAGAATTCTACTTAAAGTCTACCTTTATTTCTTTTAACGAAGAGCTGTACGTTCAGTGTCAGGGAATATGTATAGGCTCATGTGTCGCTCCGGTGTTGTGTGACATTTTCTTGGCGTTTGTTGACCATGACCTGCTGAGTACGTTTGACGATAGGTTCTTCCTTAAGGCTTTTAGGTATGTTGACGATTTTTTAATCATTTTAAAGACTAACCATGCTTTTACATTTGACGAGTGCCTTAGTGAAGTTTTAGCCGCCTTTCGGCTGCATGGGAAGGGCATGCTCTTTACACATGAATCCCCTTCCTGTAACACTCTCCAGTTTTTAGATCTGTTATTAACCTTTGACAAAAACCATGTTTGTTGGCAGTACAGCCTACGTGCACAGAAAGAGATGCTCCTGTACGATTCTGCCCACTCGAAATTAGTAAAGAGAGCTATCGCTACCAACTGCCTTGAGTCCGCCCTTACGAAGTCGTGTCCTCACGCCATGCAGGTTAGTTTTGAGAACCAATTGGCAAGGCTATACGCAGCCGGCTTCCCGAGCTCGGTCGTAGTGGCCGTTTCGAAAACCCTTCTTCAGAAGGTGAAGGGCCTAAAAAGGAAAACGCCTAGCCCCGTCCAAAAAGGAGGCAAGCCCGCAGTGGTCCCATACGTCCACCAACTTTCCCACAACCTCAAGAAGGTTGCCAATAGATACGGTGTGCCTGCAGTCTTCTCGGCTCCACGCAAACTGGCCAGACTGTGTCCGCGAATTAGTCGCGTTGACAGAAAGTTCGGTTGCCAGAAGAAGCACACCAGACCTTATGTGAAATGCACGACGGGCGTTGTATATGAGATACCGCTGTCGTGTGGGAAGACGTATGTGGGCCAAACTGGGCGATGTGTCAACGACTGAGCACGGGAGCATGAATTATCATTAAAGAATAAAGGAAACGCGCACTTGCCTGCGCATTGCGCAGCCTGCAGTTGTGAGCCTCTGATTCGTGAGATCCAGATAATAGGCAGGAGCAGTGACACATTAGCGCGAGAGTTATTGGAGGCGCTCCATATTAAGAAGAGAGGCACGAGTTGTATCAGTGATACGTCTGTTTGTCTGTTCCAAAACGAGATGCAATTATTTCACATGAAAGTGTGATTTTTTCCCTCACTGGCGCGCGCATGCGCACATGGTTATTTGTTGTTGGCCTCACCTTTCGAATAAACAGCTGAAGTTTAGCGCTCGACCTTTCTGCTTTCCTCTACTCTTTTCCCGTGCTTTCTTTCACAGTTTGCGCTAAAATGTACCCCATAAAAGACAGATGGTCGGCCACTTAAGTTCCAATGCATGCTTCCTGACAATTTGGAGGCACAAAGAAACGAGGACAAGAAATGACAGGAGTGTTGCCAACTGATTCATTGGAAAGAACATTCATCCCAGGTCACTTCAGGCGCATGTGACACTCACATCGATAAGCACCGTTGCAGAATGATAAAGGTCCTTTAGTTATCAAGAGTTGTCTAAAAAGTGCAATTCATTTCTGTTATCCGAGCATATACCCGACGGACGCGTGTAAAGCGTGCAGGGAAAGAGCCACACTGCGGCACATGCTTTGGGAATGTGCCGGGAGAGTTAATGTCGATGCCGCGATACATGTTAGGCAGGGACAAACTACAAGAGCAACTGTTGCTGCTACCACTGCGCGAGGGCAGGGGCCACTGCTGCTGTAGTCACTGCTGCGGATCGGCTGCGTCGGCATCGCGGCCGCTGGGAGGCGGCACTCATCAGCGACAAGCTGATCGACCAATTTTGGGCCGTCCGGCAAGCCGAAAATGCTGCCTGGGTCCAAGGACTTCGAGCCGTCACCTGAGGCCATCATCGTCGACAAAGGGTGGGACCGGACAGAGGTTAATCCCCTCTTCCCCCCGCCTCACCCGAAGGAAACCGCCGGACTTTTAATAAAGTTTATTCATTCATTCATTGCGATATAAGTACAAAGACGGCACACTAACACATTGGGCATCCTTCTTATTTATGCAAGAAGCCTCCAATAATTATGTAATCTAGAAGTGCACGTTGCTGGGCTGGTGGCTCTTTGCCGTTTTTTTTCTGGATTTGAACATCACCCTGCAGAGGCGTCACGCCTGTTGGCTTTATGCACTTAGGACTATACAAAGGAATTAATTGCTGCCGTTCGAGTTGGCGCATTCCAAGACTATGAAAAAGGCCATAGCTAAACATTGTCTAGAGTCTGCTCTAGTAAGGTTGTGATCATACGTTATGCAGAAGGGTTTTCAAAACCAATTGCATTGGTTTTCCTTAGCTGGTTTCCCTTGCACACTGCTTATCGCCGTTGCCGAGTCGCTCCTCCAGAAATTCAAGAGTGAACAACTCAGTACTACCGTATGTGCACCAGGTTGCACACAGACATGGTGTGCTGATTGTTTTTTCTGCGCCGTGCAAGCTGTCCCAGCTTGGCACACGTATACTCTCTGATGGGAGCAAGAAAGGTGTTGACAGCAAAAAGCACGCCAAGTGTACACAAAATGTGCCACCGGTGTTTAGTTTCCGCTATCCTACAGTGAAACGTATGTTGGCCAAACAGGAAGGTGCATGCATGGGAACACGAGCTTTCTCTAAAAGGCAAAGATGGTGTGCATTGGCCGACCCACTGCAGTTCACATAAGTGTGAGCCGTGCCTGAATAAGATCTGGGTAAAGCAGGGTGATGCAAGTACAGATGGCCGGAAGATAGCCGGAGACGAGACAGCAAAATAAGACATGGCGCTACGAGAGCCCAAAATGAACTCTTTATTTTCCCGCGTCCCCATCTTTCAGTCCCCAGGCGTGTGACGCCACAACACACAAAGCAACAGCGCCGCGCGAGGGCGCTGCGTGTTAGCTATTAACATTGTGACACTCCTCCCCTCTTAAGAAGAATAACTAGGGGGAGCACCTAAGCGCTGGCTTCCTCGACCTTTTGCTGCATCGCAACATTGGTGTGCAAGGCGCAGTCATGGAAGAGTCACTCCCCACATGAACACCACTGTTGCTTGCAGTAATGTCAGTGTTTATGGCACAGCCCCTCTCAGGCGAACTTGTAGACGGCTTGACAGCCTCTTGCTCCGGCATGTCCGGAACAGTTGATTCAAGGAGAAGAGGCTGTTCCCATTGTGGTATGGCCGCAGCACTAGCATGGTGAAGCACATCCGTTTTCGACGTAGCCGGTGGCCCTGTCTGGGCAAGACGCAAGCGGTCACCGTGTCGGTGCCATATAGACCTATCGTCGAGAATGACGCGGGCCGACGGCGGAGTGACGTCGACAACACTGGCCCACACCCATGGTGCTCCCTGTCGAAAGTTTCGCGCATACACGCTGTCTCCTGGTTGCAATGACGGAGCCTGCCAGGATCCTCTCTCGGCATACAACTTCTGCTTAAGTTGCCTTAGAAGTACCGACGTCCGCAGGCTTGGCCGCAAGACATCCAATGGTGTCTTGAAGACTCTGCCTGTCAGGAGTTCGCACGGTGGCCGACCCGTTACTTCGTGAGGTGTAGTCCTGTAGTGGAATAAGAACCGGGACAGTTGTGTTTGGAAGTTGCCCGACCCAGATTTCTTGAGTTTGTTTTTGACAGTCTGTACTGCTCGCTCTGTGGCGCAGTTGGACGCAGGGTGATACGGCGGTACCAGCACGCGGCGTATTCCATTTCGAGTCAAGAAGTCCAGGTACTGTGCACTGGTAAAAGCAGGACCATTGTCCGAAACTATGATGTCGGGGAAGCCATGCTGGGTGAATGCCATTCTCAAGGCTGAAATGGTAGCGTCTGCTGATGTGGAAGACACAGGGAAGACTTCTATCCATTTCGAGAAGGTGTCCACTATAACCAAGAATGTATGCCCTAGAAATAGTCCCCCGAAATCAATGTGAAGCCTAGACCAGGGTCGCTGTGGAAAAGGCCAGGGTGTCTGCTGCACTGGCTGGGCAGCTCGATGTTGAGCCTGGCACGTAGCGCAGCTCTTCACACTGTTTGCAATGTCATTGTCAATGCCTGGCCACCAGACATGGCTCCTGGTGATCATCTTGTTCTTCTCAATACCCGGGTGGCTGGCATGGAGCACACCAAGTACCTGGGCCCGCAATTTGTTCGGAATCACGACTCTTGATCCCCATAGTAGACAGCCTTCATGAAGACTGAGTTCCGCACTTCTGGCATGGAAGGGGTTCCACTCTGGTCCCGCTGGGAGGCTTTCTCCTTTCAACACAGATAGGACAACACGGCTCAATACCGGATCGTCCCTCGTGGCTCGTGCTACAACAGCTGGTGAGAGGAGTTGTGGATATGCCTCCTCCAGCATGAAGATCTCAGCAGGGCGAGGAAGTGCAGTGCAGTTGTTGGGCAGCGGCAGTCTACTAAGCGCATCAGCATGCCCGAGCTCTTTGCCAGGTTTGTAGACAAGTTTGTAATTGTACACGGAGAGCTTCAGAGCCCATCTGACCACTCTTGGTGAAGCTTGCACAGGAACAGGCTTGTTGGCACCCAAAAGTCCAAGAAGTGGCTTGTGGTCAGTGCGTGCTTCAAACGGTATGCCCCACAAGTACTGGTGGAACCGATCCATGCCAAACACCAAGGCCAGTGCTTCCTTGTCAAGTTGACTATAGTTTTGCTCTGCTTTTGATAAACTTCTCGAAGCAAAAGCAATTGGACGTTCTTGGCCATCGGCGTCTTTGTGCACCAAAACTGCACCTATACCGTAAGGTGATGCATCACAGCTGAGACATACAGGCCTGTCTGGGCGGAAATGTACAAGAACTGGGGCTGAAGTCGCCAGATGCTTGCAGACAGTGAAAGGATCTTGCTGGTCCTTTCCCTGCCATTTTCCATCACCAAGAAGCAAGTGCAATGGACAGAGAAGTGCAGAAAGGTTGGGCAAGAAACGCCGATAGAAGTTGACGGGTCCCAAGAAGCTTTGAAGTTCCTTGACATCTTGTGGCACAGGAGCGTGCAGAATGGCAGACACCTTGTCCATGTTCGGGGAGAGGCCTTCCTTACTGATAATGTGCCCGAGATACTCAACTTAGGGTATGAAGAAGTGGCACTTCTCGAGTTTCAACTTGAGGCCAGATTCTTGAAGTTTGCCTAGTACTGCACAGAGGTTGCGACAGTGCTCAGCATCATTTCCACCAGTTATGAGAATGTCGTCAAAATAGACCGCTACATGTGGCAGACCCCTGAGCAAGTTCTCCATCTCGCGTTGAAACATAGCTGGAGCAGATGAGACCCCAAAAGGTAAGCGGGTGTATTGAAACAACCCCATGTGCGTCGAAATCGTGACGTACTCTCTAGAGGCCTCATCCAGGATGATTTGCTGGTATGCGTCAGCAAGTCCAACTTTGTAAATTTCTCACCTCCAGCCAGCACAGTCTACAAGTCCTCAATCCTTGGAATAGGGTAGCGTTCCACCGTTGCAACTGGGTTAATGGTGACACCAAAGTCCCTACAGATTCTGATGCGCCCATCCCTTTCTGTCACGGGAACAATTGGAGCAGCCCACCTAGCTGTCTTCACTGGAACAATGATGGAATCTCTTATTAATCGCTGAATTTCTTGCGTGACTCCGTCTGCCAAGGCATACGGCAGTGGGTGTGGCTTGAAGAACCGTGGTGGAGCATCTGAAGGTACATGTAGTGAAGCCATCACACCCTCAAACGTACCCAAGCCTTCTTCAAAAACTTCAGTGTAATCTTGCACTACGTGTTTGACATCAGCAAGTGCATGAATGTTCACTTCAATGTCGGAGACGCCGATGCCCAATTCCTGCATCCAGTTGTGTCCGAGCAGAGTGGGTGATCCGTTCCCGGCCAGAAAAAACGGTAAGTGAGCCTCCTTGCCATGAAACTTTACATGGACATCAGCTTTGCCTTGTACCTTCTTTAAATCCCCGGAATAGCTTCGCAGAAATACTTGAGACAGCTGCACAGGAATTGAAGGTAGAAGCTGGAGCAAACGCGACTTGGCAATGACTGAGACGCTCGCCCCCGTGTCCACTGTTTAAGGTTGCGGCTTGCCGCAACCTTAAACATTGACGGTAAAAGGTGGAGGCGCCTTGGGGTAGTCAACTTGCCACATTCGAAAACTTCGGCAGGCGAAGTTGTAGCGGAGGCTTCATCCTGGACAGTATTTACGCGATGACGGTTGCTCGCCGACAGTGAACTTCGGCCCGCGAATGGACGCGGCCTGGGAGAGCTGTCCCTCTGTGATTGCTCGTCCTTTCGTTTCGTATCGCAAACTTTCGCCAAGTGGCCGTGTTTGTGGCAGTAACTGCAGACGGTCTTCACATGCTGGCAAGCGGACGCCAGGTGTGCATCCCCGCAGCGATAACAGGACACCCCCACCGGCGCTGCCGAGACGCGGAGGGTGGAAAAGGTGCTAGCGTGAGCATGCGCTATCTCCCCTGCATCCTTCTTTGGTGTTTCCATTGCTAGGGCGGTCTGCACTGCGTCTTCAAAAGTCAGGTCCGCTTTTTCCAGCAATCTTGTTTGGACGTCTGCGTTGTTGATGCCACACACGACGCGGTCGCGGAGCATGTTTTCAAGCTCTTTCCCGAAGTGGCAGTGCTCGGAAAGGCTCTTCAGCGCTGCAATGAAGTTGCTGACGGACTCTCCTTCCGCGCGAACGCACAAGTTGAAGCAGAAACACTGCACAACAGCAGGAGGCTTCAGGCAGTAGTGGTTTCCTAGAACCAACAGAATCTCGTCCAGCGTCTTGTCACTTGGCTGGTCAGGCTTGACCAAATTGCGAAGCAACGCATACGTCTCCTGCCCACAGCAGCTCATGAAGACGGCTGTTCGCTTGTCTTCAGCGATGTCATTCGCCGTAAAAAATGCCTTCAGCCGGTCCACGTAGCGGGGCCAGTCATCGCCTCCTCCCTCGAAAGGCTCAAGATTGCCAAAATTTGGCATTTGGACGAATGGCGGAGTGGCAGGAACTCACGAGAGCATTCTTTTTATCTTCGTCGCCAGTTGATACAAGTACAGATGGCCGGAAGATAGCCGGAGACTAGACAGCAAAATAAGACATGGCGCTACGAGAGCCCAAAACGAACTAATTTTCCGGCGTCCCCATCTTTCAGTCAACAGGCGTGATGCCACAACACACAAAGCAACAGCGCCGCTCGAGGGTGCTGCGTGTTAGCTATTAACATTGTGACACAGGTACACCGCGACTCAAGAATTGTCGGAGGCTCCTTTTTGAGTCAGTGGCAATTCACTCTCTCGCAGGTGGAAATAAAGTTCTTAGATAACAGGTTGTGGTTGGGGTGGTTGCTTAACTTGCTGCGCATATATTTCAATGCACAATATGTTGAATAAACCAGTGGAAAGTCTGCGCTCCCCTTGACCCCTTCCCTCGTTTTTCTTTGTGCACAAACAGCCATACTGCTGTGGCTTACTCGTGAACCTCCAATAATTCTCTGGCCACCTGGTTGCAACTTTTTCAAAGCACCCTGGTTTCGAAAAAATGGGGTGCACATGTGCAGGAAGTGTAACCTTGAAACATTGTTCAGGGAGGCTTCACGCTCCATTAATTGGACACTAAAATATCGACCAGTCTGGCCGATGTATGTCCTGACCCAGCTGAGGGTTATTTCACAGACCACCCAAACTACACAAGGGCAATATGGTTTTCAATCAATGTGACTAGCGCATGTGCCTGAAGTTACCTGGGATTACCAATAAATGAGTTCTTAGTTGGCACCAGTCCTGTCCCTTCTTGCCCTCATTACTTAGTGCCTCGAAATTTTGTCACACCAACCAGCCCAAGAATGTGTTTTAGTCAGTTTCACACTCCCTGCGATGTTGTGGATTTTAATAACAGCTGGAAAGGCCCAGTCAAGTTATTAGAAAGGGTGGGCGATGAAGAAGCCAAAAAGTGAACTTAGCAAGAAAAAAAGCTGAAGAATAAAGAAAAAGTTATGGCAGAAATCGAACGGTGTCCATTATCACTGCTCATGTGAATAGCATAACGACGACTGGATGACACTCCACGAGCGATGTGAAAACGCACCAAGCATCTCAGCGTGCTGCTTTACAAGGAGGGCACTGTTAAAGTAGGGGGGTACTGACACCTTTTTCCGAAGGCAAGTTTACTCTGCCATGCAAATCTCCTGTATGCAGAGACGGCTCTGAGCAAGTGTGAAGCTCAGCAAATGCTGATAAGATATTTTAACTTGATATTAAAGTCAATTTTTCCATGGCGCAGCTACTGACATCGACACTAGCTTGACGTCAGGCTACAGTACAAATTCTGGTGACTTCACGCAGCAGTCTGGCTAGTTGTGATGACGTTAGGTACCAGAAACTTCCAAGATGGCCGCTTGTGCATCACCAACGGAGCCACGGTGCAGAGCGGCCGTGGAAACGTCACTATATATTGTGCGAGCACGTGACGAGAAGCTCATACCGTGTTGTGACGTCAGGGTACAGTAGGAACCGAAACTAGCTTTTAAAAAGATACTGCAATTACTTTTTCAGGGCGCACTCGCGCTTAGCACTACCTTTTCTAGGCTCTTGAGGGCTTGACCTTTCAATTGACGCAAAAAATCGACAACTGAAAATATTCGTGTAAGTACCCCTTTAAGGCACTATATTCCACTTCCTTGCACCTGTGACACAGTGGTTAGACCATTGGGCCTCCGTATAAGAGGTCCAGAGTTCAAATTCCACTGTTTGGACATTTCAGACATACCGTATTTTCTCGCATACAATCCGCTCTTGCATGTAACTAGGGCTCCGTTTTGAATAACAGAGAGCTGAGCTAGTTGATAAGTATTCATTCTAAAAAGACAGGGTGGTGCAGACACGGACACATGAAAGAAGTCAGGACATCACAAACGCCGACTAACAACTGAATAGATGCACAACGGCGGAAAATAAAGAAGGCACGAAAACTTATCTGCGCATGACCATGCAACAGGCGAAGCTATCAATCCCGCACGCGTGGTGGTCTACGTGGAAGATAACTGTTAAGGCATTTGATTTCATCTTTATGCAAGTTAATCGACGGTTGGCTCACGCATGCGCTACCACTATTCTCGATATGCCATGCTTCAATCATCAGGCGCGTTTCTACATTTCTATGCCGGTACAACACTGCGCATTCAGCCAATTTTGGCGTAAAGATAGATTAGAAGGTGAGCCTCCTGTTAGCGATCTCTTATGTTCCAACAATCTCTGGTGAATGCATCGGCCCGTCTGTCCTACGTAGGAGCGGCCGCAGCTGAAAGGGACCTCATACACCACACTTGTACGGCAATCAGTGAACTTGTTGGTGTGTTTTACAAAACAACTATCGGTCCGCTTCTTGTCTTTTACTCGCTCATTCTTCCTCTGCACAGCGGCACAAATCTTACCTAGCTTATTGGCAGCCATGAAAACAACATTAACGCTGTATTTACTTCCTACTTTCTTTAGCCTGTGAGATACGCAATGAATGCACGGTATACCTACGACACGTTTCTGAGCATGCCCATGCAACAGGAAGTATGTATGCGCATGTATGCAGAGTATGTATGCGCAGGAAGTATGCGCATGTCAGTAGGAAGTAGATACGGTGATAATGTTGTTTTCACGGCTGCCAATGAGCAAGGTAAGATATGTGTCGCTGTGCAGAGGAAGAATGAACGAGTAAAAGACAAGAAGCAGACCGATATTTGTTTCGTAAAACACACGAACAAATTCACTGATTGCCATACGAGTGTGGTGTATGAGGTCCCTTTCAGCTGCGGCCGCTTCTACGTAGGACAGACGGGCCGATGCATTCACCAGAGATTGTTGGAACATAAGAGATCGCTAACAGGAGGCTCACCTTCTAATCTATCTTTACGCCAAAATTGGCTGAATGTGCAGTGTTGTACCGGCATAGAAATGCATGTTTTCCCGTTTTTTGGTGCAGGTAATATGCAAGAAAATACAGCATTTACTTATGCTCATCTTTTGTAAACACATGATATGCTGACATCAATAGCGCATGACACCATCTGCCAGGCCCACTGCTCATCAGCCCTCGTGTTGTGTTCTTCCAGTTGTCCTTGTTGTTCAAGCACTTTGCAGTCACTCATCTGAAAGCACTGTCTAAATAAATGCCATTCACATTTAAAAACAAGCTCACGGTAGAAAAGCCTTACAATGCGTGCATCAGCGAGTGAGACCATGAACAAATACTCATAAAGAGGCAGTGCAGTCAGCAGTGGCAGAAAAGCAGATCCTGTGATTACCTCACGACACGTAACCTGCTATGGTAGCCTTCCATGTAAGGTGTTGCGTGCTTAGCTTGAGGGTGCGGGTTCGATTCCCACACACTGCAGCCACATTTCAATGGGGGAGAAATGCAAAGGATACCTGTGTGCCTAGATTCACATCGAAGATGAATCCAAAGTGGTCGAAGTTGATCCGGAGTCCCCCATACGTCATGATCATATCATGGTATTGGCACGTAAAACTGGAGCAGTTATTCCTACCTCACAACATGTACGACAGACTGAACGTGGCAAGAGACTGTCCATCCTGACAAGGCTGACAACGAATGAAGTAGCCTATCCACATTAAGTTTGGAAAGAAGTCGCTCATTCCATGACTCCTGACGTGTTGTCTGACAACGAGTCACTAAATGGCAGACATATTTATCGACAATATTTGCCAATCGAGTAAGCCAGTCACAGCCCTACTGATCTTCTAATCTCTGCCTCACAGTAGTAAATCTGCTGTTTGGGCGCTGTCAATTCAAATTATCAATTAAACATTAATATTATCAATTCATGGGTAACCTATGGCATGACTTTACATTACTACGCAATTTTTGAGCTACCACGAGAAGAGTGCTTTGCTTTAATTAGTTATCCTAAGCATTGTTATAGCAAATACCATTTTTATGCTAATTATATTTGTTGTTCGACTTCTGTTTCCTTGCAGTTTAATGGTATATCAACACTCAGTGACAGCATAAGGAAATGTGGCCGCTGCAGCGAGCAAAGCGATCTCCTGCTTTAAAACAAATTGAGCGGTGAGAATGCACAAAGCTATGAGCTCTACGCTCATCTCTGCCAGGATAGGGAGTGCTACCACCCCTCAAAGTTCGTAGTTCCTGCTGCAGGACTCCCAATGGGCCTTTCGTGCGATGGCAGACAGTCAGGGTGCGTCCTTTCTGCTTGAGCCACAATCACCGACTGCCCCTGTACCCTTTTACTCGCACATAGAACATCTAACACACCTCTCCGTTTCTGGGCTAGTTGGTTCTTAATGTCAAATACAGGATAGCACGCAAGCTGTCCCGTGCATTAGTGTCCTTTCTCTGTCCTGTGTCAAGTCCATGCTATCCTGTACATAATATACAACACAAAGCCCAGGGTGATGATGCTATTGCCCTTGGACTTTATACAAAACCTATCGTGGTAAAAATATGCCTGCAGTGCACGTTGCAGTAACATAAAGATGTGCTACTGACCGGAGTCGAGGCCCAGCATGAAGCGGCCCGGGTTCAAGGGTACGATGTCGGCCACGGTCGAGTCGGTGTTCACCGAGGCCACACATTTCTCCAGGCTCGGAATGTCCTCCCGCTTCTCGTAGATGCGCACCGAGCCCTCCCACTTAGTGCCATACAGGTTGTTGCATGCCAGGACCAGGGAGTCATCTGCACAAACAGCACATTGACCTCAATGTTAACATTAACATGCTCCACGAACAAGCACGACAGAAATGCTCATTTATGCAAT
This sequence comes from Rhipicephalus sanguineus, assembly GCF_013339695.2. Lineage (NCBI taxonomy): Eukaryota > Metazoa > Arthropoda > Arachnida > Ixodida > Ixodidae > Rhipicephalus > Rhipicephalus sanguineus. The sequence goes on from NC_051183.1 coordinate 168,187,190, forward strand.
GGCTAGCCTGTGAACGCAACACCAAGGGAGCATAACACGTTTTAGTCAAAGTTTGTCCAAACAACAAACTTTTTTCGCTTTATTTACACCATAATGTCTAGAAGAGAAACTTGGGCTAGTTGGTGCTTCATCACTGTGAAGGAAAAATAGCACTAAAATGGATGAGGACTAAGGAAGAAAACACGACACAGGCGCTGAACTTGCAACTGAAATTTATTGGAAGACACATGCATACATATATACAACAGCTGACTTGGCCACGTGACACTCCATATCGTCTGCGCAGGATAGCAAATCAGATCTACACAACTAACAACTCATGACAAATCGATACATTTGTAAGAACATCTGATAAAAAGAAGAACAACCCATCTACATAAAAACCTGCATATCAGTCCACAAAAATTAAACACTATTAACGCGGCAGCATTGAATCCAGGTATCTAACTTCTTTCTCACCAAGGGCAACTGACGGTTTACTCACTCACCCTTCCCCTTCCCTTTCAATGTAAAATGCTTCCATCGATTCCCTAATGCACTTGTCCCGATGGCCAATCAAGCCCGTGGCTTCCTGCGCCATGGGCTGGCAGCCACACTCTCTACAATGAGAGGGCATATGCAAAACCTCCGGAAGCCGTTAACGATGATAGGTGTTCCTTTAGTCTAACATTAACGCACTGCCCGGATTGTCCTATATACACCCTCCCGCATGATAGTGGCAACCTATAAACAACACAAGACTTACAATGAACATATCTACCGTATTTACTCGCGTAATGATCGCACCCGCGTAATGATCGCACCCCTAAATTTTGTTGTCTAAATTCGATTTTTCTTTTTCCCCGCGTAATGATCGCACCCCGAACTTGCCGCATCGATATGTCGTGTGCCAAGTATAGCCGATGATCATCGCGTTTATCATCTGTCGAATGTTGCGTTAATAACTCTTCCAAACTCGCCAAGTGAACTGCACGCACCAAACATATTCGTAATTTTTGCCCACCGTTGGCGGAAACGTGCCATTTAGGATTGCAGTAAAGGCAAATGCCGCAGTTTTCACTGAATGCCCGCCATGTGTTTTATGTCTCTGGCAGCTGAACGCGCCCATCCTTGTTTCTGTGATCTGAAAGCAGGCATCACTACGCTAATGCCGTAAATTTACTGATTTAAATGAAAGCATTCCTTACTTAGACAGAAGAGACTGTTTTGACGCGCGTGACCTACTCACAACCACCGTGACTGACGAAAAGAAGAAAAAAAAATGCGGTCGCTTCGCTCTGTGGGCCGCCATGTTTGTTTTGCTATCCCGCACTGTTAAAGCGGCGGCCGCCTGTTGGTCGACCTGTTTCATCCCGCAGCAACAAGCTGCCGACGCATTCCCATAATTCCTGAAAAAGCCATGTCGCCGCCATCCCAGCCGCCCGTCACGGCGTCACCTGACACCACGTTTTTTTTGGCTGTGTTTGTGATCGTCTGTTGAAGCGCCGTTTCACCATGGGGCGGTATGCGAGCTTTACTGCGCGTTCAAGCTGAAGGCGCTTGATTACGCGCTAGAGCACGGAAACCGTGCTGCCAGCAGACATTTTGGCGTCGACGAAATCCGGATCCGATATTGGAAAAAACAGTGCGAGAAGCTCATGGCTACGAACAGCACGCGCCGGGCTTTCCGCGGACCCAAAACGGGCAAGTTCCCTGACATCGAAAAGGCAGTCCTCGAATACGTGAGGGACATGCGCAAAGACGGTTGTGCCGTGTCATTAGACATGGTACGGACGCAGGCGCGCACAGTTTCCCGGAGGCTGGGAATAGCCACAAAGGACTTCCGCGCCAGTTCCGGCTGGACGACACGCTTCATGCGGTGGAATAGACTGTCGCTGAGGCGGCGGACGTCGTTGTGCCAGTGACTTCCATCCGCGTACGAAGACAAAGTGATCGATTTTCCCAGGTTCGTCACGAGGATACGCGAGAAGAACGGTTTCCTGCTGTCACAGATAGGCAACGCCGACCAAACGCCGTTGACGTTTGACATGCCTCGAAGCACTACTGTGAACGAGAAAGGTGCTCGAAGTGTGCTCGTGAAAACGTGTGGTGCGGAGAAGCAGCGGCGCACCGTGATGCTCGCAGTGACGGCAGACGGGCGGAAGCTGCCGCCGTATGTGATTCTGAAGCGGAAAACAATTCCGAAGGGAAACTTTCCCCGTGGCATCCACATCCGCACTCAAGCAAAAGGGTGGATGACGGCAGACCTCATGGTCGATTGGATCAAGACGGTTTGGGGGCGAAGAGCAGGAGCGCTTCTGCTTCCTTCACTTCTTGTGCTGGACAGCTTTCGGGGCCATCTCGTTGACAGTGTCCGTACCGAGCTGAAGGAGCGGCGCACAGAAATCGCAGTGATCCCTGGGGGTCTAACTTCGCTGCTACAGCCTCTGGACGTGTCACTGAACAAACCGTTCAAGGACAACGTCCGGAGGCTGTACGCAGAGTGGATGGCGGCGGGCGACCACGATTTCACTCCAAGTGGCAAAATCAGGAGACCCTCCGTGGAAGTCCTCTGCTCATGGATTCTCGAAGCGTGGAGTACCATTTCCGACGAGGTGGTTGTCAAGAGCTTTAAGAAGACTGGCACTTCCAACGTGCTCGACGGGACAGAAGATGACCGTCTGTGGGACAGTGAAGACACTGCCGATTCCGACAGGGAATCGTGCGGCGATGACACTGACGCCAGTGACACTTCGGACTCAGAATGAACGTTAGGGGGTCAGAGAGTTCAAAAATAAAAGGGCAGTGTTCCATGCATGTAGCTCCTGCGTAATGCGTGCATTTTATTACAAAGGTAAGCCTTACTCTACTTTTATTTTTGGTTATGTTCATGATAGCTATCGTAAGAATTCAGATTAGCAACTTCTTTGCGTTTTCGGTGCTCAGAATATTGTTTCACGGAAAATTTACCCCGCGTAATGATCGCACCCCGAAGTTGGCGTCAATTTTTTTGAAAAAAAAGTGCGATCATTATGCGAGTATATACGGTATTCTTCTTCCTGTCCAGACAGAAAGTACATGTTTTGCTCACCCCCGAAGTTCTTGAATGCAAGCGGGGGCAAATCGAGGACATCTTGTTGGGAGCAGACATTACAACACGCACCCCATACCTACTTGCCACATTCTTCAATCCATGGGAAAACTTATGCACATAGGGGACCACAACCGGTCTCTCTTCATTGCGCACACTTTCTTTTTTCCTACGTGTGTGATTCCCTCCTTTGACCCACTTTATTAAATTTTGACAGCTTCTTAGGATTTCCGCATCAGGGTAGCCCGCCGACTTAAGCCTTTCAACTTGACTCATGAAACTTTCTTGTAACGCATGCGTGCACGTTTTCTGGAGCGCATCTCGCAACGCAGCATAAATAATTCAGCCAATGTTTGTGGAATGGAAAGGGAGAATATTTGTCCCAAAATCGGGGGTTTTTATAGGATCGAAGGTGGCACCAGTTTTAAGTCATATATTTTTGGGTCAAGTTGACAGGTCTGTCGCCGAGAAGTTACGGGACCTAACCTGCCGTGTTTTCCGTTATGTCGATGATTTTTTCATCATCAGTAAAACCGACAATCAGCCTAGCAAGACAGCAGATATATTATCCCTTTTTAAGGATTCTGGTCATGGGCTGAAGTTCACTTTTGAGCTGCCGGAAAAAAAGAGAGCTTCAGTTCCTCGATATCAGACTGTGTTTTCATGAAGAACATATGTGTTGGCTCTATAAGACCCGATCCATAAAGGGTATCTTGCCGTTTACCTCACGCCTCTGGCCATTCCAAGATAATTAAGTTCGGCATTATTTATGATGCGTCGTGAGCTGTGATCCAGAAAACGTGCACGCACACGTTAAAAGAAAGTTTCATGAGCCAAGTTGAAAGGCTTAAGTCAGCGGGCTACCCTGATGCGGAAATCTCAAGAGGCTGTCAAAATCTAATCACGTGGGTCAAAGTAGGGAATCATACACGTAGGAAAAAAGAAAGCGTGCGCAATGAAAAGAGACCGGTTGTGGTCCCCTACGTGCAAAAGTATTCCCATGGATTGAAGAATGCGGCGAGTAGGTATGGGGTGCGTGTTGTAATGTCTGCTCCCAACAAGATGTCCTCGATTTGCCCCCGCTTGCATGCAAGAACTTCGGGGGTGAGCAAAACATGTATACTTTCTGTCCGGACAGGAAGAAGAATAGATATGTTCATTGTAAGTCTTGTGTTGTTTATAGGTTGCCATTATCATGCGGGAGGGTGTATATAGGACAATCCGGACGGTGCGTTAATGTTAGACTAAAGTAACACCTATCAGCGTTAACGGCTTCCGGAGGTTTACATTTACCGGCTCACTGTAGAGAGTGTGGCTGCCAGCCCATGGGGCAGGAAACCACGTGTTTGTTTGGCCATCGGGACAAGTGCACTAGGGAGGTGGAAGCATTTTACATTGAAAGGGAAGGGTGCGTGAGCAAACCGTTGATTGTCCTTGGTGAGAAAGAAGTTAAATACCTGGATTCAATGCTGCCGCGTTATTAGCGTTTTTTTTTTTTGTGGAATGCTATGCAGGTTTTTATATAGATGGGTTGTTCTTCTTTTTATCGGATGTTCTTACAAATGTATAGATTCGTCATGAGTTGTTAGTTTGTTGATCTGGTTTGCTCTGCTGCGCAGACGATATGGGGGGTCATGTGACCGAGTCAGCTGCTGTATATATGTGTGCGTGTGTCTTCCAATAAATTTCAGTTGCGAGTTCAGCGCCTGTGTCATGTTTTCTTCCTTAGTCCTCGTCCATTTTTAGCGCTCTTTTTCCTTCACAACAATGTCTAATATTGCTGCATGTCTTATTTTTCATGAGTTTAAGCTTCACTCACAAAGCCTGTGGAAAACACGCTGCACAGGCCGCGCCGCGGTGTGTAAGAAGCTTTGCGATTGTTTTAGAACGTCCCGTTAAGATTGCGCGCCGCATGCGAATGATCCAGCTTTGTTGAGAGATAACGCCACCACCAGCGATATCGCTGGAAAGTTCCATAGCGCCTGTATGAAAGCCGACGCGCTTGACTGCTTGTCAGTTGATCGACGGCTGACGCTCTGTTTGCCGCTATCAGTGCATACCGTGTGTATTGCTGTAAATTAATTAAATTTTCTCTGCCACAAGTTCGCCCAAATAAAGAGTTTTATCTTGGACACTTCGTCTGCGGTCTTCGTCGACGTCACGACCACATGACATCTGGTGGAGGTGCTGCTTCCTTGATGTTCCGGACACCTACAAAGAGCCGGGAACCAAGCCCACAGCATGAAGATGTAGGAGACCTCGTGCAACAGCGAGCTAGCCACAGGCTACAAGGCTTGCAACCCGAATACGGTCTCCTACCTGACAAGCCAAGAGCCACGGCGACGAACACAACGAGCACGATGACAGCCGTAGCGTCCCCTGCAGCTGTCGTGATGCAGCCACCCAGAGAGCCGCCGACCTTCCATGGATCACCAAGCTACGACCCCGAAACCTGGCTCGAGACATTCGAAAGGGTCTCAACCTTCAACAACTGGAACTCCGACGACAAGCTGCACCACGTCTACTTTTACCTTGAAGGCGCAGCAAGGACCTGGTTCGAGAATCGGGAGTCCACTCTTCGAACCTGGGACGTCTTTCACAGCGCTTTCCTGGAGACGTTCGCAAGCGTCGTCCGAAAGGAAAGGGCCGCAGCCATGCTAGAGACACGGGTCCAACTTCGAAATGAAAGCGTGGCCATCTTTGCAGAGGAAATGACCCGGCTGTTTCGCCACGCTGACCCTGCCATGCCCGAAGACAAGAAAGTCTGTTTCCTCATGCGAGGGGTAAAGCAAGAGCTCTTCGCTGGTCTGATTCGGAACCCACCTTCGAAAGTCCAAGAATTCGTCTCACAAGCGACAAAGATTGAGAAGAGGCTGGAAATGCGAACCCGCCAGTACAATCGCCGTTCGATTGAACACAGCCCAGCTGTTCATGCCCTCACCTCCGACGACCTGCGCGAAACGATCCGAGCGATCGTTCGGGAGGAACTGCGAAAGCTGTTACCCTCACCACAGCCTCAAAGAGACTCGATCGCAGAGGTCGTTCGATCAGAAATCCAGCAGTCACTGGGCAACCTTGAACCGCCACTGCCTCAGCCGCAAGCCATGAGCTACGCTGCTGTAGCCCGACGCAACGCCCCCCCTCCTCGCCCACGTCAAGACGCCGCGCCGCCGCAGCAGTTCAGCCGCCAAACGCCGCCACCACCACCGACGCCCTACCGTCCTCCTGTTGCCCAGCGCTATGCCCCGCGCTACGCGCCAAGAAAGACCAATGTTTGGCGTGCCCCTGACAACCGCCCGCTCTGCTACCACTGCGGGGAGGCCGGCCACACGTACCGCCGCTGCCAGTACTGACAGATGGGGCTACGCGGTTTCGCCGTCAACGCACCGCGCCCGCAGCCATGAGAACGGCCTTGCGATTGCGACATCGACGACTACCTCACCGGAACACAGTGGCAAGAACGACGACCTTCCCGCTCGCCGTCGCCCAGCCGCTACATGTCACCTCACCGCCGGCAGTACACTGGCCCAAGCAGGGGCCGGTCGCCTAGCCCGTATCCGGAAAACTAAGGGCAGCAACCGATGGAGGTGCGGTTGCTGAACGACGAAATGCTGAAGATCGTCCGCCGTCGACGCCGACGCCGCGACGAAGTTCCGAGCCCCCGCCGCACGCCGAACGACGTCGTGAAGATGGAACTTTGCGACAGGAAGAAGACCTGACGACACAACGCGGAAGCAGCGGTGCAAATCGATGCAGCCGTGATACGACGCCGCGACCTAACCGCAACGCAAGGCGACGGACTAGCGACTTCGACGTACTGATCGACGGCCACAACGTCACCGCTCTCGTCGATACTGGAGCCGACTATTCCGTCATCAGTGGGCCGTTCGCAGCAAAGTTGAAGAATGTTAGGACTGCTTGGGAAGGCCCCGAGATCCGGACCGCTCGAGGCCATCTGTTAACGCCGATTGGTGTCTGCACCACGAGAGTCACCATCAATAACCGGACCTATCCTGCGAGCTTTGTAATTGTTATGTATGCATAACTGTAGTTTATTACCAGCTGACTTAGCTGGGTACAAAACGTTGCCAAACAAGAGGAGGAAAGGATCGTCCGTCAGAGCTACTGTTTACACCACACCCAAGGGCGGCGCCACGGGCGCTCATGGTTGCCGACCTTATTCACTGGTGAATACACAACATCCCTTCCCCCTTATGGAATGTAGTCCCGGTAACGCTGAGGGGCTTTCCTCTCACGTCGAGGGTATCTAGAAGCCTCGGTTGTTGGAAGTTGGCTGCAAGAGCTGTGCTCCTGTGAAAGGCTTCCAGGTACCTCAGGACCGTCGGGTCCAGGGGCTGGACTGCTAGATGGACTTGATATGGGTGAAGTGTCACGCAATCTTGGCAGTGGTGGGTCCTGGCCAGTCACAGCGAGGTCATCACCATCGGCTGAGTTCCCACAAGTATCACTGTCAGCTTCACCGAGGTCCAGTGGGCTGGCCCGGTTGCGGAGCTGATCGACGTGTCTTCGCCATAAGCTACCGTCGGACAGACGAACTTGGTAAGAAAGGGGTCCGGTGACTGAAGCAATGGACCCAGGGACCCACTTGGTGCCACCTTGATAGTTCTGTGCATACACAACGTCGCCTGGATAGAAATGCCGAACACGTTGAGAACCATCGCTAAAGTAATGCTGAAGGGACGATCCAACCATGTGAAAGTCTGGATGCAGACGGTCAATGGCCGATCGCAGTCGTCTCCCCATCAACAGTTCAGCGGGACTCTTCCCTGTAGTTGTACTGGGTAAAATGTGCTGGCCCAGCAAGAAACGAGACAGCTTGGTGGCCCAGTCTCCCTCCAACAACTTACGCAGGACTTGTTTCGTCTCCTGAACCATCCTCTCTATCTGACCATTCGATGAGGGGTGATAGGGCACGACTGTAATGTGCCGAATTTGGTTTCTGTTTGCAAATTCGGCGATTTCTTCTGACGTGAACGCAGTTCCATTGTCCGACACTAACACTTCGGGAATGCCAAAACGAGCAAACATTGACCGACTTTCTTTAAGAACAGCTCTTGTCGTCATCGATTCCATCAGGGAAACTTCCAGCCACTTGGAATGAGAATCGACGACTAGCAGAAACACTTTTCCCTTGAAGGGACCGGCAAAATCTATGTGCAAACGTGACCAAGGGTTCTTAGTGAACTCCCATGGGTGCACCGGTGCCTTACTGGGAGCTTGCTGAGTTTCTTGGCATACTTGGCAGCCAGCTACCTTGCGCTCTATGTGATTGTCGATGCCCGGCCACCACACGGTGCTGCGTGCAAGACCTTTCATCCGTACTACGCCTGGGTGCGTGGTGTGTAGGATGTCTAGGACCTGGGCCTGTGCAGAACTTGGAATCACAACACGAGACCCCCACAGCACACAATTTCGGTAGGTGGACAGTTCGTTCTTCCTGGCCACCAAAGGACGGAATTCCTCGGGCACCTTCGTGGAAGGCCAACCTTGCAAAATCCAGCGATGTACCCGTGACAGAACAGGGTCTGTACGCGTCAATGCTGCGATCTTGGTAGAATCCAGAGGAACTTCCGGCACTGCTTCAAGCAGCAAAATGTCTCCCAACGGTGGCTCGTGCTCATGCCTGACAGGAAGCGGAAGACGACTGAAAACGTCGGCATGTGGCAACTTGGAGCCTGGTACGTACAAAAGTTCGTAGTTGTATGCAGAAAGTTGCAGACTCCAGCGCAACATCCGAGGTGACAATACGGCAGGAACCGGCTTGGCTTGGTGCAGGAGGCCTAGCAATGGCTTATGGTCTGTCAAGAGTTGAAACTTCCGACCAAAAATATACTGGTGGAATTTCTTAACTCCGAATAGCAAAGCCAGAGCCTCCCTGTCTATCTGCGCATAGTTGCGCTCTGCTTTTGATAAGGTTCTCGAGGCGAAGGCCACTGGTCTTTCAACACCATCTTCACCCACTTGGCTCAGTACCGCACCCAGCCCGCACGGAGACGCGTCGCAGGCCAGCCTTATGGGACGTGTCACATCATAGTGTGCTAAGATGGCTGATGGTTCCAGCAGGCTCTTGGCATCTTGGTATGCCTTCGCTTCCGTCTCGGTCCAACTCCATGCTTTGTCCTTGTCCAGGAGGCGGTGAAGTGGTTCCAACACATGTGACGCTCCTTTCAAGAAACGGCCATAAAAATTTAAGGCTCCCAAGAACGACTGCAGCTCCTTCCTGTTTTTCGGTTCCGGAGCTTACTTGATGGCTTCCACTTTTTCACGCAAAGGACTTACTCCGTCCTTGTTGACACGGTACCCCAGGTACGTCACTTCCTTGTCCCTGAATGCACACTTCCCGGCGTTCAGGCGAAGCCCGTCGTCTTGGATACGCTGCAGCACTTTGCGCAGCCGTTCATCATGCTCAGCAACTGTTCTTCCACCAATTAGGATGTCATCCAGAAAGCACTGAACCCCTTCCAGTCCGTTCAACAGTCCTTCCATATAACGTTGGAAGATGGCTACGGCGACTGCCACACCAAACTGCAATCGCGTCACCTTGAACAGGCCTTTGTGCGTTGTCACGGTCTGCAGCATGGCGGTGTCCTCATCGACACAGAGTTGCTGATAAGCTTGATCCAAGTCCAGCCGAGAAAACACTGCACATCCTCCCAGTCTTGCGAGCAGTTGTTCTGGAGTTGGAAGCGGATACGTCTCCCACTTAACGACTGGGTTGAGTGTTCCCTTGTAGTCCCCGCAAATTCTCATCTTTCCGTTCTTCAGAATCGGCACAATTGGCGTCGCCCAGCGGGAATGCTTAATGGGAACGTAAATGCCTTGCTCGACCAACTGTTCGATGGCTTCCTCCACCTTGGGCAGTAGCGCGAAAGGTACTTGCCGTGGCTTGTGAAACTTGGGCGTGGCTTGCTCATCCACTAAGATCCGCACAGGAAGACCCCTGCTTTTGCCCAGCCCAGGTTTGAACACATCTGGATAGTCCTGCAGCAGATTTTTTACGCTTGTCACCACCTTGCTCGGGTTGCGTGCAGCTGGTTGGACTTCTCGACTGGAACTTTTGGAAGCTGGAGCTCCGCTGAGCTGGTGCAGTCCCTCCAGTGTTATGCCTAGCGGTCGGAACCAGTCTCTCCCCAGGATGCTGACTCCCGACCCTTTCGTGACGAGCAGGGGTAGTTTGCCCTCTCTACTGTTGTACTTTACAGGAACTTCCACTTCGCCCACGACACAAACAGGCTGCTGTGTGTACGTCCGCACTCCCTTGGAACTTGGTCGGAGCGCCTTCTTCGAGATTCCCAGCTTGCACAATGTCCTCAAGTTGACAATAGAACAAACGGATCCAGAGTCCACTTCCATCGATACCTGGTGTCCGTTCACAATGACGTTAGCCATAAACGCTGGCAATCCACTAGCAATGTGGTAAAGTCCGTACACTCCTGAGTGACCCAAGTTGCCTGGGCGCTTATTGCCACTCTTTGCCTTGCTTCTTGCCTCTTCCTTTTGACGGCAGGCACGAACAATGTGACCTTTCCGCTTGCAGAACTGACACACTGCAGAGCGAAAACCACAACTCGTAGCGTTGTGGTCACCGCTGCAGCGGGAACACCGCCCGGTTCTTGATTCCTTGGAACGCTCTTGTTTACCGCCCGGCTTGTCCGCCTTTGGTGCTTGACCCATCCGATGTAACTCTGACGCTGCCGGCAACGCTCCCCTGATGGTTTCCGTTTGCCTCGTCGCATACTCGGCAGCGACGGCCTTTTCGTACGCCTTCTTGAAATCCAACGCAGTCTCAGCCAGGAGACGCCGTTGCAGCCCTTCGTCACGAACGCCGCAGACTAGACGATCGCGGAGCATGTCCTCCAGGGTGACACCGAACTCGCAGTGCTCGGAGAGTCTGCGCAAGTCCGCAACAAAATCCGCGATACTTTCACCCGGCTGCTGACAGCGTTTGTGAAACATAAAACGCTGTACAATCACCGAAGGCGTTGGCGTGAAGTGGTGCGTGAGCTTGGAAACAATGTCCACAAACGGCGTCTCAGCCGGCGTCGCCGGAGAACACAACGTGCGAAGGATGGCGCACGTAGCCGGACCACAAACGCTGCACAGCACTGCCCGTTGCTGCTGCTCCTCAACCACACCATTCGCCGTGAAATAGAACTGTAGGCATTCGAGGTATGTAGGCCAGGCTGCCGCGTTGTCAGGAGAAAACTCTTCTATATTGCCCAGCTGGCCCATGAACACGTTTGGGACGCTAGGCTTAGCTTCCGAAGCACCCTCGCCCGAAGCGTTGTCCGAAGGCATCTCGCTCTACGTACTGCCGCCGACGTTCACCGAAGCTCACCTTCGTTGCCTTGTGTGGCGCTTGCCGCTTGCTTTTGCAGCCGCCGTCGCTCACCACGTCGGTTCGTGAACTCGTCGCCAAATGTTATGTATGCATAACTGTAGTTTATTACCAGCTGACTTAGCTGGGTACAAAACGTTGCCAAACAAGAGGAGGAAGGGATCGTCCGTCACAGCTACTGTTTACACCACACCCAAGGGCGGTGCCACGGGCGCTCATGGTTGCCGACCTTATTCACTGGTGAATACACAACAGTAATCCTACAAAACTGCTCCAGGGATGTGATACTTGGAATGGACTTCCTAAATGACCACGGCGCCGTCATCGATCTGAGGTCTGAGTCCATAACACTAACCTCAGACAAAGCGATCCCGCCCCACGCGACGCCAGGGAACCATGCATTGAATGTGATAGAAGAGCAGGTGACCGTTCCGCCGCGCTCCAGCGTCATTATATCCGTCGGCACCGAAAAACCTGCGAACCTTGAAGGCGTCATCGAAGGCGATCAGCACCTACTCCTGAACCGTCAAATTTGCGTCGCACGAGGTATAGCCGAGCTACGTGACGGTAAAGCAAAGGTAGTGATGACAGACTTCAGCAACGAATATAGGCACCTCAACATTGGTGCGACAGTTGCCTACAGCGACGAATGTGTGGCCGCTAGCAATGCTTTCGCCCTCTTCGATGCTGCCGAACCTGCTTCAATGAATAGAGGTCCCGAACTGGATTACGACGTCAACCCGAGCCTTCCGAAGGCCAAGCAAGACCAGCTCAAAACCCTGCTCCTGCAATACAAGGTCTGTTTCTCGTCGTGATCGCAGTTCTGACAAACGCCCCTTGCTAAGCACCGCATTATAACAGAAGAAAATTCTCGACCACTCCGTCAGAGCCCCTACAGAGTTTCGACTCGAGAGCGCGACGCGACAAAGAAACAAGTCGACGAGATGCTACGCGACGACAACATCCAGCCGTCCAAGAGTCCGTGGGCATCACCCATGGTGTTAGTGAAGAAGAAGGACGGGACACTGCGCTTTTGCGTTGATTATCGGCGCCTGAACAAAATCACGAAGAAGGACTTATACTCCTTCCCACGGATAGACGACACCTTGGATCGACTTCACAACGTGACCTACTTTTCGTCGATGGACCTCAAGACCGGCTATTGGCAGATCGAAGTAGACGAAAGAGACCGAGAAAAGACCGCTTTTATAACACCCGATGGCCTCTCTGAGTTGAAGGTCACGCCTTTCGGTCTTTGTTCGGCACCTGCGACGTTCCAGAACGTCACGGACACCGTGCTGGCCGAAGTGAAGTGGCAGACGTGCCTTGTGTATTTGGACGACGTCGTCGTGTTTTCCTCGACCTTCGATGAGCATCTCCGGCGGCTTGAGGCAGTAGTTAAAGCAATCAAGACTTATGGACCGACCCTGAAGCCAGAAAAGTGCCGATTCGCGTACGACAAGCTCTTGTTTCTGGGTCATGTGATGAGCAAGTGTGGAGTGCGCCCAGGCCCGCAGAAAACAGCTGCCATCGCCGACTTCGCGCCACCCACCGACAAGAAGGCCGTGCACCAATTTCTCGGCTTATGCGCCTATTACAGACGCTTCGTCAAAAACTTTTCACGGATCGCTGAACCACTCACGCTTCTCACGAAGACTAACGTAGAATTCAGGTGGGAAACGCCGCAAGTGCAAGCATTTCAAGAACTTAAACGACACCTGCAGACGCCACCCATACTTGCGCATTTCGACCATTGCGCCGATACGGAAATACACACCAACGCAAGCAGCGTAGGACTCGCTGCCGTCCTTGTGCAAAAGACTGACGGGCTTGAAAGGGTTACGAGTTATGCTAGCCAATCACTATGCAAGGCAGAAGCCAACTATTCCACAACAGAAAAGGAATGCCTTGCCATCATCTGGGCTACGTCAAAGTTTTGCCCCTACCTCTCTGGCAGGCCCTTCAAAGTTGTCAGTGACCATCACGCCTTATGCAGGGGTGGAAGCGGACTTCAGTCTTTTGGAGCAGCTCAGGGAGCACGAATAATGCTGTTTTGGAGCAGCTTTGGAGCGGTAAAAGGGGATTTTCGGAGCAATTTCGGAGCACGAAAAGGTGTGTTTTGGAGCAATGCAAGGTGGTTTTGGAGCAGATTTCTGGGGCCAAACATACATGTTAATTGATTTTTTTTACTTCTGAGAAACAAAAAATTTCAATGGTTTTTACAAAACATTCAATAGTGATGAACTACCAGACTTACCGTCAGTGTGTGTGTGTGTGTGTGTGTGTGTGTGTGTGTGTGTGTGTGTGTGTGTGTGTGTGTGTGTGCGTGTGTCTTCCTATCGTTAAAACATCACAGCTGAGAGAGGAATAACTCAGAGAAAACAAGAGATAAGTGATCTTTTGGATAGCTACACTTGAGAAGACCTCAGAAGTATGAAAAACGTCCATGTTAATAAGACACCGAAGCTTTCAAGAACAACAACTTAAACTAGAGAAAGTTTAATAAAAGTCACCTTCATTCTAAAACATTGAGACACTATACAATACATTAAATTAAAAAAGCTTATGCTCACGTCATTAAACCGCCGCAGCCGACATGTGAATCGAGAGCAAAATAGAGATAAGCAATGTACTGCATTGCTAAATCTGACTACACTTCAGAGGGAGAGAGAAAACATTTATTACAGAAAGGCTTGTGAGTGAAGGTGGGAGGGTCCCTCATTCCAGGAACCCTCTGGCCTGGACTGCCTGCTTGAGCAGCAACTGCGAACTTTGACCATAAGGGCACGGTCGCTGGCGTGGGCGCGCGCTATCTCGGCAGACGTCAGCAAACGGCCCGCTTATTTCGCGTTGAGACGAGAGAAAGAACGAAAACCGCTTCGCTCCCTGTAGCGGCCGTATTCCCTTACACCAGCGTTTTGTGGAGTTACGCGAGATCGGTCGACTTAGCTGCTAGCCCTTCATACAACATTACAATTTGTTGCTATCGCATTCATTGCTTCGCCCTTGCGGCGAAACGGATTGTTTCGCGCCGTGATTAACATTACGGAGGGCGCGTCAAATGATAATGACGACAAGATGCTCGCTTGGGCGCGCCACGTCGCAGATGAGAGCGGCACATGAGGGCAGCAAAGACCACTTGGGAGCCGTTTCGGCGCAATAATGCGTTTTGGAGCAGGATGGCGCTGCAGAAGCCGACTGGCGCAGCGTGGCGCAAATGGCGCAGCACTTCCACCCCTGCTTATGTTGGCTAGCTAATTTGAAGGACCCTTCAGGTCGTCTCGCACGATGGAGTCTGAGGCTTCAAGAATTCGACATTACCGTCGTGTACAAGTCCGGACGAAAACACTGACGCCGACTGCCTGTCTCGTGCCCCCGTCGTTGCGCCGCCGCAAGAGGACGACAATGACTGCTTGCTCGGAACTATAAGTGCCGACGACTTCACCGAGAGGCATTAAGCCGACACAGAACTGGGGGGCCTTATGGAGTACCTCGAGTGCAAGACCGCTGTTGTTCCAAAGGTATTCAAGCGAGGACTGCCGTCCGTCGTTTTTCTTATGGAATGGCGTTCTCCTGAAGAACTTCTCGCCACTTCAAACCGACTATCTTCTTGTCGTGCCCTCATCATTGCGACCAGAAGTCCTCCAGGCCCTACACGATGACCTGACGGCTGGACACCTCGGTGTTTCCCGCACGCTCGCCCTTTACGTTAAGACTCTCCGAGATTGCCAGCGACGGAAGACACCACCGACTAGGCCAGCGGGACTTCTGCAGCCAATCGAACCACCTCACCGGCCGTTCCAGCAAATCAGGATGGACCTACTGGGGCCGTTCCCGACGTCAACTTCCGGCAACAAGTGGATCGTCGTAGCAGCTGACTACCTCACCCGCTACGTGGAGACAAAAGCCTTGCCCAAAGGCAGTGCCGCCGAGGTAGCCAAGTTCTTCTTGGAGAACATCGTCTTGCGTCATGGCGCCCTAGAGGTCCTCATCACAAACAGAGGTACCGCCTTTACTGCGGACCTAACTCAGGCGATCTTCAAATACAGCGAGAAGAGCCACCACCGCCTACCACCCGCAGACCAATGGCCTCACTGCGCGTATAAATAAGAGTCGCCGACATGCTGGCCATGTACGTCGACGTTCAGCACAAGACGTGGGATGCCGTCCTTCCATACGTGACTTTCGTCCAAGAAACGACGCAGATGACGCAGTACAAGTTGGTCTACGGAAGGAGCCCAGCGACGATGCTCGACGCCATGCTACCCAACGTCACCAACGAAGAAAATCTTGACGCCGCCGCTTACTTACAACGTGCCGAAGAAGCTCAACAGCTCGCCCGCCTGCGCATCAAGACCCAGCAGCACACCGACAGCCGTTGCTACAATCTTCGACAACGCTTCGTGGAGTACCAGCCCGGCGACCGTGTCTGGGTCTGGACGCCAATACGACGACGCAGACTGAGCGAGAAGCTTCTTCGACGATACTTCGGACCGTACAGGGTACTTCGACGTCTCGGCGCACTCGACTACGAGGTAGTCCCCGATGGCATCATGAACTCTCAGAGGCACCAAGCTCGACCCGAGGTCGTGCATGTGGTGCGTCTTAAACCGTACTATGCTCGTTAACACGCCTGAGGACTCTAATGTTTGCTTGGTTTATTAGTTTTCTTTAGTATTGCATGTATTCGTGTTCTGTTTTTAAGCATCGGGGCGATGCTTTTTCAGAGGGGGGCATGGCCGCGCGTCTTATTCTTCATGAGTTGAAGCTTCACTCACAAAGCCTGTGGAAAACGCGCTGCGCAGGCCGTGCCGCGATGTGTAAGAAGCTTTGCGATTGTTTTAGAACGTCCCGTTAAGATTGCGCGCCGCATGCAAATGTTCCAGCTTTGTCGAGAGATAACGCCACCACCAGCGATATCGCTGGAAAGTTCGATAGCGCCTGTATAAAAGCCGACGCGCTTGGATAGCGCCTGTATAAAAGCCGACGCACTTGACTGCTTGTCAGTTGATCGATGGCTGACGCTCTGTTCGCCACTATCAGTGCATACCGTGTGTATTGCTGTAAATTGATTTCCTTTTCTCTGCCACAAGTTCAGCCAAATAAAGAGTTTCATCTTGGACATGTCGCCTGCGGTCTTCGTCGACGTCACGACCACGTGACAATATGTAATTTATGCTTACTTTAATGCATCCGTATTTTCATTTAAACATGGCAAGTTCAATGGATAAATATAGGGGCCCTAAAACATTGAACTGGTGTTATATTTTGTTTGGAAGGTACATGTTTCACTTCAATTACAGTTCTTACTGACCAGATGCTTCCAGAGGTCCCGTTTAACTGGACCTCTGAAATAAGCCTTTTTAAATGCGAAGCATTTCTTAGCGAACCTTCGGCACTTTGAGCATTTCAATCTATGTATCTATCTATCTATCTATCTAGCCGCCTACGTCTGGGGGCTCTCATGATTGCCTCGTTAACTTGGCGTAGACCATAATTGGCATGGGAGGGTAAGAAAATTTCATGAATATGACTGTCGGGTCATGACATGAATAACGTGAAAATCCTGTCGCACACGTCGTCAAACCCTTTCCACTACACACGTGTGGCACATACCCATTTACCACGGGCCGTGGTGTACAGGTATGTGCCACAGGTGATTGACAGTTTATGTCTACCCAGGAACGGCGAGAACAGACGTTAAATGCAAGAGCGTTAAGAAAAACCGACATCGGCAGAGTTGACCCAACGAATGGAAAGAATGAAAATTAGGATCCCAGCAGGAATCGAACCGAAGCATTCTGCGTGGCAATCAGGTATTCTACCACAAAGCCATGCCAGGTCTAGAAACTGGTTTGGAAAAACAGCCTGTGCAGGTGTAATGTCGGTGCAACGTGAGTTGTGGTTGTGGCGCTTGCTATCTTATTTTACGAGAAAGCAATAAACACTACATGATACTCCTACGATGTGTACTTCTATGGTACAGGCGTCATATCAGATTAACATCTGTGGTTCCAGTGTTGGTTCAGCTTTTATAGCAGTCTAATAAACATTACATTTGCATTCCTATGATTCAGCAAGCTATACTGAAGCATTGCTCGACCCCAGGGGAATAAATTAACGAAACTTACGTAGGATATTCACATCATCGCACCATAAAGTGCACTTAGTCCGCCAGAACAGCGCAGTGTCCTCTTGGTTTCTTACGAGGCTGGGCGATGGCCTCATGCTGACCGAGGATGATGCCAGATTGATTGACAGCCACTTTGTGGGATAGGCTATGTAGGTCACATACGCCCAGGTAGTCTATGAATACAAGCGCCATCCACTGATGTTGGTCTACGTAGCACTATCCAGGCCTACCCGCCTCGACAGCCTATACTTCAGCAGCGCGAAGGGTGACTTGAGATTCCGACATGTCACCGGCTTTATCGACGGACAATTTGCCGACGAAATGACCGAGACATCCACGATTTCCAAAAGCTGTACTATACCTCATAAGGTGCAATAACAATGAAAGCAACTGTTTGCTATTTCATAACAACTTCACATTATGCATTCCATTTGAAATGGACAAATTTTTCAAACACATGGACCCTTCGTCACCGCGATCACGACCGGATCCGATAACAAGTTATGACCAGCTGCTGGTGCTCACTGATCACAGCCATAATGACCTCGTTCAAGAACTGTCAAGAACTTCTTCCACACATGCACACGGGTTCGTGAAACGTGCGGGCGTTCTCCCTCATAAGGGACAAGTATGAGCTTACCACTTCTGGTGTTGGTAATACCCACGTTGCCATTGGCAGCGTTACCCAACTGTAAACAACTGGTTATATAACACATATGCTGCTCTTCGACGTATATGTGTGCGTATAAAATTTATACAAATCTTTAGTGTCATTTTATAACGTTTCACTCAGTAAAAAAACAATTACGCCACAGTCACCTCCCCCCGCATGCTTCGCAAAACATAGACTCCCACGGTAGGTGGGATTTGCCGAATTTTTTTTTTCGCTTGTCATACCCAGGCATACCTTACCTGTAACCCAATAAGGTGCAATAACAATGAAAGCAATTATTTGCTATTTCATAACTTCACATTATGCATTCCATTTGAAATGGACAAATTTTGCAAACACCGTGTTTGTGCCTTACGTAAGACCAGTAGGCAAAGCAAAGCTCACTTTGCTCCTCAGCATTTGCATATAAAACACAAACCATGACTTATTCTCCTGTTTTTCTTTCTGTGCAACCTATTTGTTCCATACAAGTGAACCAGGCAAGGAGTTCTCTTAAACGAGTATTGACACAAAAAATTTCCCATCTTATTTTTTCTGCTGCGATAATTACTTAATGACCCATTTATTATTACAACTGTACATCTCATTTGCTTGAGTGTGTGACAGTTTATTATTTAGAGACGTTTATGTACTGCCCAGTCGCAGTTTCGGTAAGCACGGAGAGACGTGAAAACGGAGGTGGTCTTTTCTTCTTTTTTTTTTCTGGTAAAGTTAGCTAGCCACATGCACACAGAAAACACTGATAAACACAGCATGCATGGCACCGTATGCACACGAGCACCCCATTGACAACTGCAGCAGATGCAAGAAGCATGGCACACAACACAACTTCGTGACATAGGTGGTTGTCAGTTGCTTCAATTACAACCAAGTTGATGCGGATGTTGTGAATTACTCTGTTTTGTGCTCAGTCGTGAGGCATGTGTGTCAATGGGAGCACATATTGAAACCCAGTGTCATTCCCTACATATGTAAGATGTGCCGCATATTAAGAATTGTGGCTACTCGTTTTGAAGTTTTCTCCACTCCAAATAAACTGAACAATGTATGTTGCAAAATAGAAAATGAGCAACCAATGCAAAGTGCGCAAGAAAAAAGGGGTGTAATGTCAAAGACAGCTCGGCTTTTGCTGAATGTGCGTCTGTTACCATCGTGTGGGCACACGAATGAAACTGGCTGAAGGGTAAACATCCATTTGCAGGAGCATCAAAGGGTGCAGCCTTTTTTTGTTGACGTGAAGTCATGCAAGGTTTGACGTTAGGAGATGCGGTGGTCCATGTGTCAGCCGCTATCATAACAAAGAAGAAGTACTCCTATCTGAGCAACAGCTGGATGCAACTTTAGAAGTCTGGAGAAGCCCCGCCCAGACGACCAAAGTGCTGCTGCCGATCACCTTTGCGACCAAAGAAATAGTCCCGCTCGTGCACTCGGCAAAGATCTCCGACGGTGGGTTCACCGTTAGTCTTGCTCGTGACATCAGTCTGGAGTGCGCGCCCCCATTGGTGCAGGCTTGTGCCCCTCTGAGGAGTTTGTGTCCATTTCGACACGTGTGCCTTCACAGGAGTTGGTCTAACGTGGACTGTCATTTCATATTTGCTTTCTTAGGCGAAAGAAGAAACATTACCACGTACATAATGTACAAACTGCTTTTTTTCTTTTTCAACAAACTTCCCGTCACGAGTGTGCCCCCCTATTTTTAACACATACCAACTGGCACAAATGTCTGTTTTGATACAATAGAAAGCATCAGGAAGGGGCAACAGTACCGTGCAATGCAATGGCTTGATGGTTTAGGCTGTGCATGCGCAACAGCGTGTGATTATCGTTGATCAATTAATTACTATTAACTGTCAAATATAACCACAGAGTTGTCTTCCAACTAATCTTATACAAGCTTTCATTCTGCCCACGAAGAAAGGTTAGTTCCTTCTCTGTTGGTGCGCACACGACTACTATTTCCAGAACTTTAGTGAAAACATTCACAGAAATCTTAGGAAGTCACGCTGCACGCCCCTTAATGAAGCATGACGATTCTGTAAGGCAGGTGTAAGGAAAATCTTGTGCGCGAAGTAATTAAAAAGCTGGGTGTCTCGTTGGTCGACCGGTGTTTAACTGCGTTTGGAGTGGACGCGCAAGGTGAGACATATGGGAAGGGCACTGAAATAAAAACACGGATTGCAAGCGCGACAAAAGAAACATATATTCTGTTCCATGCACCACGCAGCCTCAGAGTTCCTCTATCGCAGCTTTAAGGACGTTTTTTTTTTTTACATTAAATAGATACGCTATTTAATTTGACGTTGCAAAGAAGTTACGTGTTACCTTTGTCTTGCCGATCACACGTGCGCAATTAAGAAGTTGCGACAGTTCGCATCTGCAAATGATTTACTTGGACCAGACCATGTCGTCGATGGTTATAAAAAAGCGACTGACACGAACCAGCGACTTGTAGGAATATGGGGACTCACGCGGTACCGAAACCGCAAAACAAAACGCAACACCAGACAGGGAGGCGGATTCGACGCCTGCGATGACGGCCCAACCGATCTTGGCCATCACGCGATCGGCGGCTTACCTTTGCAGCGTTTGATGTCATCGATGTTTCTGTGAAATGTGTCACACGGTACTGAGGCCATCCCCGGCTGATTTTGCAGTCAACACACACGCGAAACGTCCAACGCGAAACAACACGCACGTGGGTAAACACCTTTGGTCTTTTTTGCCTCTCGCGCGCAATTCAGCGTCATGGTGATCACTGATCAAACAGGGCCCGAAAAAGAATACATTCAAAACCAAACAGAAATTGCGCATGCTTTTAAAAGTAATTTTCAGTTTCACAGTTTGTGCAATAGTTTCCTGCAAAGGTTTTTTTTTTTTCTAGTCTTCGCGTTAATCTTGCGAAGCCGACGCAAGCCCGACAAGGTCGATCCAATCCAAAGCCAGTTTATCATCTCGGGATCTCGGGTACCGTGACAGCAGAGGTGGGAGACTGCGGCAATCATGAAGTGCGGTGATCTTTGTTATTTCGGCATTGCATTCGTCCTTTTAGCCTTCGTGCACTGCTGCGACGTAAGTAAACGCTTTCGTCGCTTCTCTCTCGCGCATTAGAGCAGCGTTACATGATTGCTTGAGCGCGCCCACGGGTTGCGATGACACACACCTGCGGGCATCTGCGTGCATTTTTTGACGTTGCTCGCACCTGCCACAGTGACGGACAGCTGGGAAAACTCAGTCGCTCTCGCTTCATACTCAATCATACTGAGTTGTAAACACCAAACGGAACCCTGCCGTGCGTAATCGAAATATCTGGTTTGAGGCACTTTTTAAAGCCAACCGGGTCGATGGTTGGCGTGCCTTCGTATCGAGAAAATGTGCGTGAGATGTAAGCGACGTGAAACACGAGTGTTCAACTACTGCTTCGACTCTCGAAAGCAGTCACGTGCATTTCGCGCGCGGTACGGCTACTGTGCTTACCCTCAGAATTTTGCTGCAAGTTCGGAGGTTCGCATCGTTGAGCGGCACCCTTTTAGCTTCGGTTTGTCGGTTACGGGCTGCTAAATGCAGCCGCTGTTGTCGAAATTTTAGCCAGAACGAAGGAAAGAAAAGCGTTCAGGCGGCGCCTGCAGGTCGTTGATATACATAACGCGCAGTTTCGGTTTCGTCACAAAAACATGTGAAATTCACCGAAATTGTCTGTTGCAAGTTTACGCAGCTGTTATCACTTATCCATAGAAAAGCTTGTATGCAAGGCAGAGGATAGATTCAGTGAACACTGATGCTGATGTATGGCTGAAATAGCTTGGCTTGACACGTACTAAAGATAAAAGGGGGGCTCAGTGTTATGTGCCACCTGTTCATTCTACTTAGTGTTTGTGTCGGGTTTCAGGCATGAACTTGCAAACCTTTCACCCGGTTTTTTTTTTTCTTTGTCTCCACAAAATCCGACTTGAGTGAATCAATAGGCATTTGAACGTTTTCTTAAAACCTCCCTTTACTGGTCGCCATTGCAGCATTTTGAAGAGAGGTAGAAGCACACAAAAAGCACGGACCAAAAAAGGCATACGTATGTGTGTGTGTGTGCAGTGCTGGGCAGTATCGAAGATACATGTATCTTAGATACTCTATGGCCATCTTGTATCTGTATCGCGATAGGTCTCAAAAGATGAGTATCTGTATTTCCGGTACATTCGATAATGTATCGTGTACCTTAAGACACAAGATACTTCTATCGCAACACACACAACCGCGTGAAACAATAATCGCTGGCCAAGCTCCGCTTCTCAAGCTGGTGCTGCTGCCACTAAGCCACCTGAATAAGTCTAAGGGCAGTGACGTTATTTTATTTTTCCACCGGAGTCTTCCAGTGAGGACAGATGAGGAAGACAAGCGTGCGGACGTCTATGCCCAGCCCACGTACCTTTTGTTTTCTAGATTTCTTTTTAGTTGTGCCAGTGCCGCGACACTTGCTCTTAGCCACTGACCAGCGCCGCGCACTCCACTGCGTGCGGCGTCTATCGCGCAAATTCTGATGTTGTTACAGTGTCGTTATTGAAGATTCTCTTGCTCCGTAACAAAATGTGATGCGTGCAAGAACAGGGTTGCTTTGCGTCGCGTGGATTTTACATATCAACGATTTGAAGGGTCTCGTGGTGTAAGTTTGACTTGCATGCAATGAATTAACTTATGTGCAAATAAAATTCTAACAACTTTAGCACCAATGGTACTGATGCTAGATCTAATAGGGCAAGCGTTTACCTAACAGAAAATATCTTGGCATACAGTATTTTTCACTTCCATCTATATTTATTCAAAGAATTTATGAAAGCATAATTTGATTATTAGCACAAGTGCTTTCTTAGCTGTCATTTTACATCACATACATTACCTAGGTCTCTGCACTGTTTTTCCGGTCTGGTCACTGCTGTATGTCTTTTGTAACGCGCTCCCAAAATAAGATTTCTGCTTTATTCTTCTAACTGTCTGCTTTATTTCTCCTACTGTTTACACATTTACACGTTGCCAAGGCGATTTTGAAAACAAATACATAATTATGTGGGCGTGCCTTGAGTATACAGTACAAAATATTCTGCTTACCGCTTAAGAAAATAGCGAAATTGAAGTTCAGCAAAACGGCTGTTTGGCCTAGTTGGAATTGGTTCATTATTTAAGAAGCGCACGATGACACGGGGACGAAGTATAGACACACACAGGACACGCGCTTGTCCTGTGTGTGTCTATACTTCGTCCCCGTGTCATCGTGCGCTTCTTAAATAATGAGCGAAATTGAGTTTGCATTATAATAATGGAAATAATTAGGAGCCATCTTAAAGATGTTAGGAAGGGAATTCAAGAAACATTGTTTTACTGAATGTTCCGTTTTACTCATGAGCGTCCCAACGAGCCGTTTCAGGCAATTTTCCATAGGCACCGAATTTTCTATTGTCTCAACAGGTAAGTTAACGATACTTCATGCTCATAGCTATTAAGGGCGCCGTCTGTATTGTGTTTCTGTACTTATTCAATGTGAATGTTTGATACACAACCACCTCTCTATTTCGCTTATATTTGTTTTCCTGTGTTAGGCCTTCTTATATATTTTTCATATTACTAATCGCCACGTAATGGGAGCTAGAAGCAGCAATAGCGCGAATAGCAGCGGTGTCCTGCTACACTTTGTGCAACTATACAATATGTCAGAGACATTTCTGTGTTGCACATGTTCTCTCGTTGAAGAAAAATTGCTAAAAGATTGCACGTTAGTGAGTATATCAACAAGAATCCCTTACGCCAGCAGCTAAGTAGAACATGGAAATTCATTGCAGTTTTACGTCATGTACGTATACACCAGGAGTCTGAAACTCAGCTTATAGGGTGTATGCACGACAGGCATCGACAGCGACATGCAGGCAAGTCTCGCTGTGCACTCTGGGTAATCCGCCATTTTGAAGCAATAACAAGCAGACCAAAGCAGGCAACGTTTGTGGACTGGTCGTCGATGTGTGGTCGCAGTCGGTCTCCGGGCGTGCGGTTTGGCATCTCTGTGCAAGAATGCAAGATAGTTTTGCGGCAAAATGACGCATGATCAAACGGATTATGCAGCGACGCTGTGCGTCAAAGACCAGGCGCGCTACAGTGAGAAAGTTGCCCTGTGTGGTGTGGACCCCTTTGAGCTTCGGGAAAGCGACTGAGTAAGAGACGTCAACCTGTGGCCGCGAATCGACGCCGCAGACATAAGCGAGTTCCTTGTTTTGGGGACCAGCTTCCTTACCCGCCAGCAACTAAAGGCTTAAAAAGGATTAGAAGGCCACAATTTTGTGACCAGCGGTTGGATGCGCGAGCCATCGGTTAAGGAAGTTTCCTCAGACTCCGTTATTCTCAAAACAAAGGTACGTTAAAGTGTTTTATTCTTCTAGCGGAATACAATGTTATCTTTTTGCCCAGGTCAACCACTCGCAGAGCCTCAACAGGCCACCTGTGGATTCATGGGCCGTGTGCAAGTGCGACGGTGAAGTCGTTGCCGCGCACTGTACGTGCATGGCCGGGAACGGCGATGCGTGCTCCCATGTCGCGGCACTGCTTTTTTACGTAGAGTACGGCGTGCGTGTGCGGCAGGAGCGTTCGTGCACGGACAGCGCCAACTCGTGGCTGTCGACGCACATCAGGAAATTGGATGTGAGGCCTAGTATCACTGAAATGGATTTCGCGTCGTCGACGATGAAAAACGACGATTAGGTGCCGATGCCAGTGCAGCTCGTGAGCCGAAAAGCCCTTGCAGAGCCAGCAGCACCCACTGGAGACTGTGGCCCTGCGAAACAGAGTACACCAACGCTCTGCTCAAATGCCTGCATCCGCGGTGCCCAAAATAACACTTTCACAATGACAGGAACGGGCAGCGCTTTAAAATAGGTAACGTAGGTGCGAGACTTGCATACCTGATAAAAAGTGTTGGAAACACACTTTGTACTTCTGCGGATTATCGGCGACACCCTTCCTGTTGAGGCGGGCGATCCACTCGCGCTGCCGGCGTTGCGACAGCTGCCTCGTCTTGCCGCATTCATGAACCCGCACCTTTGGAATCTTGAAAAACCGAAAGTTGCTGAGGTTCTGACTGTTCTGCTTAGCCTTCTCTTTCTCGGCTTTGGTGTACGTACGGCTTTTGCAGCCTACAACGGCGCAGTAAACCATGACAGCTATCGACTGGTCATACACGCTGCTTTGCTCGTCTGCTTGTTATTGCTTCAAAATGGCGGATTACCCAGAGTGCACAGCGAGACTTGCCTGCATGTCGCTGTCGATGCCGGTCGTGCATACACCCTATAGCCGGCAGGCCACAGTCGCGAAATTTAGCTCCAAGGGCTGGGACAGTGAAGATGGTGGGGAAGGACAGAGTTTGAACGAAATGACATTTGAAAGGAAGCCTTTCCGATATCATATATAGATGTCATTTCTGAAGTGGATTTGGACTGAGGATTCGAGAAACATTGATACCGATGTACACAACGAGTGAAATCTCGACACGGATTGAAATGTGGAGTTTTTGTTCCACGGTTATGCTTCAGCACATGGTGACCACATGTTCCTCACGAAAGAAATGTTTGAGGCCAGTCATGTCTGTGTAGCTTACGAACATACTTATTTGAAAATAAAAAGAAATAAAACGAACACGGTCATGTGTGCCGACCGGGCCGCTAGCGAACGGTCTCAGACCTCGTATACACCATGCGTCCCCCCCCCCCCCCGCAAACAAAAAGTCTGTACCAGTGTTGTTGCTGCTGTACACCTGTCCGGATATACGATATTGTGCAAACTGTCTTTTACGAACAAGGTAAAAGTCCACACCGGTATTTGTGCCGTCGTGCGAAGGCTTCTTATTGACGTTGTTGTGATTATATGGCAACCCGCTAGCTGGTCGGCAAGCTGAGCAGCAACTCCCATCAATTGCAAAAATGACAAGCAAGAACCGCTGTCAGTGAAATGTATAAAGGGTTGTCCTGTGAAGAAGCTAAAACAAGCCCCAATAAGTTGTTTTGGAAGGAAACTAATGTACTTTATGCGAAAAGGGCAAAACTTTTTAGATACTCAGAGACATTTCATTCAAGCGAAACAAAATAGGTCACAGAAGAAATTTTCAAGCAGACATTTTCGTGCATAGGCGTTCGCTGCTACAATATATGGATCTATAATAACAAATTTGAGAATCCATCGAAGTATCTTAAGATACAATTGCCAAGTATCGTATCGGATACAATTATTGCAGCAGTATCTTGTGTCTCCAATACTTCCTGCCTGAGTATCTTGTATCGTATCGCGATACAATTTCAAAGTATCTTTGCCAGCCCTGTGCCTTTTTCCGTGTGCTCTCACCTCTCTCTTTGCTGTGCCATTTTCGACAAGTGGGCAAGTACTGTTCTATTCCCAGGCTCCCGTCATAAATGACCTTGTGGCCCTCATAGTGAGACAACAGGACACAATGGCCGCCACATCACTGATGGGCTTGGTGTGTTATCTCCATGTTAGATGTGTCGTGGTCCATTTCTCAATGGAATAGACGAGAGTTTTGTTTTGTTATGACTTATTTCAGTGGCCGATAAAACATGGGCTTTTGTTAACAGGGATTAACTGAGTTTAATAAACGTTGGGGTACAAGAATAGGTGTGGCTACATGGAAGTAGGAATGTAGAGTGGAGAGTTCAGAGGCGGGGGAGCAGCCCGGGAGCCGGAGGGCCAGACGAAACTTGATACTTTGTGAGCTCCGAGTTCATAGAGGAGGAGGAAATAAACAGAGAGGGAGGAAGCGGAGAATCTCGAAGGAGCCTGGGGCTTGCGTAAGAGCACGATGGTTGTGCTATCTCTGGATCCTTCTTGTAACATCCTTCTTTTTTTGGAGTCAGTCTTTCAACCTACGATGAAATTCTCGAGTCTCTTTGGAAGCTGTATGGTTCTTCGACGTCCGGCAAAAGTTTCCATCTGCTTCGGTTGATCTGTCGCTCTAGTTGGCTGATTGACTTCAGTGTGTTGTTCCACGGAAAGGCTTGCCCTGATAAATACATACTCGGTTCCTTCTCAGGACGCTGTCTTCCGTCTGAACTTCACACGACCTGTCGTCAATTCCCTTGATTATGGTGCCTTTGACCAGTTTTCATCGGTCGAACTGTAACATTCTGACCTTCTCTTAGGCACAGTAAATCCTTCGATTATCTGTCGTGATAGTGCATGATTTTTCGCCTCTTCTGCTTCCTTCTTTCGCTCACATCGACTGTTTCGGGTTGCAGTAGCTCTGAAGCTGTTGGTACAGTCGTTCTAGTGCAGCTACTCATTAGCATTTGCGCTGGACTAGCATTCAGCTCTGCAGTGGCATGTTTCTGTAATCAAGAAACGCCATTTGTGGGTCTGAGTGGCTTTTATCTGCTTTTTTCAGGAGCATTTTCGCCGTCTTGACGGCTGATTCAGCCATTCCACTGGAACGCGGATATCCTGGGCTTGACGTTTTGTGTTCAAAGTTCCAGTTCTTCGTGAAGTTTTCAAATTCTTCGCTGGGGGGGGGGGGGGGGGGTGTGAATTGCGGTCCATTGTCACTTATCAGGATTCTCGGTATCATGTACTATGCAAAGTGAGCCTTTAGTTTCAGTACCACTTGGTTTAAGGTCATGGATTTGAGTTGGTCCACGTCCCAAAAGTTGCTGTAGTAATCGACTGTAACCAAGAAATCCTTCCCTTTGAATTCGAAGATGTCGCATCTGACTCGTTCCCATGGATAGCTTGGTTCTGGATGGAGCAATAGAGTTTCTCTTTGCTGAGCGTCTGCATGCTTTTGGCATATTTCACACCTCATGATGAAGTCTTTGAATTCTGCATTCATTCCTGGCCAGAAGACGCGTTCACGAGCGCGTCGGAGGCAGTTCTTAATTCCAAGATGCGATGAGTGGAGTTTCACTTTGATTTCATCTCGCAATGATATTGGGACGATTAGGTGTAAGTCCTTGACGATCAGGTATTCCTCAACTGTGAGCTCATCTCTGTACGTGAAGTGTATGCACATGTCTTTGGGTAGTTCACGTTTGTCCTGTGGCCAGCCTGACAGGATGATTGACTTTAGTCTTTGAAGTGAGTCATCACTCTCAGTCGCTGCTCTAATCTTTTCCAAGGTTTCCTTTCTCACAGGGACGTAGTGTACGACGTTCATGTTTTCAAGTTCATGTTCTTTGCTTTTGTTGGGAAGGAAGGCCCGAGATATCGTGTCAGCCAACATTAATTTCTTTCCTGGTCTGTGTTCGATTATAATGTTGTATCTTTGCATCTGATGGATCATGCCTTGCAGTCTTGGAACTTGATCCAATCGTTCCTTCAGGATTGCTTGAAGTGGTTTATGATCGCTGATGATCTTCGTTTCTTTACCGAATGTGTACTGATGAAACTTGTTTAAGGCGAAGACAATGGCCAGCATTTCCTTTTCTATTTGTGCATATCAAACTTCCGTTGGTGTCAGTGCTCTGCTGACGAAGTTGACTGGCTGTCCATCCTGAAGAAGAGTCCAAGATCGCTCGCATAACACTGGATTTCTAGCTGCTTTCGTGGATCGAAGTAGGCCAGAACAGGAGCTCTTGTCACGGACTCTTTTGCCTTTTCGAATGCTTCTTCTTGTGGTTTCCCTCTGTGCCATGGTGCATCTTTGACAGTGAGTTTCCTCAAAGGCTCCAGTACACGCGAGATTTCGGGCAGGAATCCGGAGAGGTAATTCATCATACCGCAGAAGCGCTGTACTCCTTGGACGTCAGTTGGCTTTGGCATCTGCTGAATTGCCTTGACCTTACTTGGATCAACTTTGAGTCCTTCATTGGTCAGTACGTGTCCTAGGAAGACGACTGATGTGGTTCGAAGCTGTGTTTTATCCTTGTTGAGACGGATTCCAATTTGTCGGCATCTCTGGAGTAGGCTTTCTAACTTCCTGTCGTGGTCCGCTCGAGCATCTTTTTCATTCTTGCCCACTCCGAAGACAAGAATGTCATCTGCGATGCAGAGAACACCAGGAAGTCCTTCGAGTGCCACTTGAAGTCTCTTTTGAATTATTTCGCTGCTTACCGCGAGTCCAAATGGCAGGCGGAGCCATCGGTAACGTCCTTTCCGAGTTTGGAAAGTAGTCTGCAAGCTTGATTCGTCATCGAGAGAACATTGCCAGTACCCCTTTCGCAAGTCCAGTTTTGAGAAAATTTTTACTTTAGCAAGCTTGGGTAAAGCATCATCAAGAATGGGCAATAAGTGACGTTCTCGCTCGAGAGCCTCGTTGAGCGCTTGGGGATCGATGCATATTTGCATTTGTCCATTTTTCTTGGTTGTGACAACCATTCTGCTGACCCATTGCGTTGGCTCTGTTACGCGTTTGATGACACCTCTTTTCTCCAGGTCCGTCAACGTGTTTTCGACTTGCGGTTTAATGCTGACAGGCACTCTTAAACTCGTTATTGCTTTTGGAAGCGTATCTGGCTTAGTGACCAAATGAACAGTTCCCGGGAGTGTTGCTAGAGTGTTTCCAAAGACGTCAAGGTATTTTTCTATTATCTGACTGTTGAACTGCTCTTCGGGAATTTCATCTATTCCAGCCACGAGGTCATAGTCTACAGTTATCAGACCCATTTTCTCAGCTGTTGTTCTTCCAATCAGAGGAGTGTGGTCTTCTTCAACCACTATAAACTCTACAGAATGTTGCTGTCCGTTCGCTGTGATGACTTCGAGCAGAGTTTTGCCACAGCAGCGCACTTTGCTTCCGTTCCATGTTCGCAGTGTCGTTGTGCACGGTTCTATTCGCTGTGCGTTGACGTGTCTAACTGGGATGACGTCTACAGCTGCTCCGCTGTCCACTTGAAATTTTACTGACTTTCCATTCACTGGGAGGAATGTGTGGATGGAGCTTGGTTGGTTGCTTTGAATTGCCAAGATGGTTTCGTCTTCGCTATCTGCTCCCAGGCCCGCAGCAAAGTAGCGCTGCTTTTGCAAACTGCCGTGAAGTGATTGTGCTCCTTGCACTTGCTGCATGTTTGCTTTCAAGCTGGGCATGCTTCTGTTTTGTGCACTTTGGTACAGTAGATTTCTGTGGCATTCCTTTAGCAAACTTTGAGGTTTTGGCTTTGGTGCAATGGACGAATGTCTTTACTGCGTGCACAGAATCGCTGCTGTTTGAAGTAACCTCTTTAAATGCTTGCATTTGAATTCCTGTTGCTTCATGAGCTCGACACACCTTTTCAACCTTCTCTAGTGTTGGACCTTCAAATTTGAGAATGTCTGCACGAGCCTTTTCGTCGTAGATACCACACGTGATCTGGTCGCAGATCTTTTTTTTTTTGTTCGTTTCCGAATGCACAGTCACACGCTTTGAGCTTCAAATCAGTTACGAAGCTGTTGAACTGCTCTTCAACCCGTTGCATGCGAGTTCTGAAGAGGTATCGCAAGTGCAGTTTGTTGTGCTTCGGTAAGAAATGCGCGTCGAGAAGGCTGATGTCATGAGCATAGTTGAATTCTGGGTTTGGTCTTTCTGCAGTTGATTCCCGGAAGTCCAAAGTGTTGTATATATCAAGCAGTGAAGAGCCTCCGATGGTCAGATGGTGCTCTAGCTGTGTTAGTTGCATTGAGGTACAACGTGAAGCTCTGCTTGAAGGCTCGCCATTGTTCTGCAGGGTTGCCCCTGGAGTCTAATTTCGCTGGTGCAAGAATCTTCTCCGTGGCTCATGCGCTGACTTAAAACTGGTTAACTTCTGACACCATGTTTTGTTATGACTTATTTCAGTGTCCAATAAAACACTGGGATTTTGTTGACGGGGATTAACTGAGTTTAATAAGCGTTGGGGTACAAGAATAAGTTTGGCTACATGGAGGTAGGAATATAGAGTGGAGAGTTCAGAGGCGGGGGAGCAGCCGGAGGGCCAGGCGAAACTTGATACTTCGTGAGCTCGGAGTTCATAGAGGAGGAGGAGGAGGAAATAAACAGAGAGGGAGGAAGCGGAGAACCTCGAAGGAGCACATGATGGTTGCGCCATCTCTGGATTCTTCTTGTAACAAGTTTACAAAAAGCAAGAAAATCAAGATGAACCATTGCAATGCCATCCATCCCTGCAACCTTTTTCATCTTCCAAGCCAAATCCGTTATTCTTCTTATTGAAAACGAAAATGGTGAGGCCACTGATACTTTCACAAGCAATTTGGCTAAGGTTAGTCTCAGTTAGTCTCCTATCGGCAGCGATAAAATCTTCATGAAGGCTCATCGTCACTTCAGCAATCTTGATACTTGATGCACTAATTATGGGTCATTTACATTCACGCATACCACATCGCATCTTTGGAACAAACTACCCACAGATCTAACAGAACCACAGTCATTTACCTGTTACGAAGCTAACCTACGTTCCTTTAAACTTGCGTCACTTGTCTGATTAGAATGTCTCTGTCACTATACTCTTTCACGTGCTCTAGGGTTTTGTATTAGAGAATATGACATAAGGGCCCACAACTCCTGTGCGAGTTATGATGCCCTGCCCTTGTGACATAACTTATATACCTTTCTACATATTCGAATGGTATTACTGGACAACATAGAGATACGTACACTCGACCATAAAAGTTATGACACACACGGTATAGGCAACACTTATTTCCTATGATGGCTGGGCCTGTGGCTTAAACTTCCAATATGTAGCAATCTTAGTGAGTCATGAAAATAAATTACAAGTGCCACACCTTGATGAAACAAATTTATGTTCTTTCTGTAGCCTCTACCCCCATAATTGTTCGTGGCTGACCGTACGTGCGTGCATCAGCTCTTTGTGCTTCGAGGTCATGCACGTCTTGAAATTAGCATGTATAAGCTTTCATGTGAGCACCTGTTAACAATCTTTGGGTCACTGAATTTCAGAGTGCCTTCATTCGCAATGTGCCACCAAGTGGTTTTTCAACAATGTCTCTGTTGGTTTTTATAGTTTGCGTACGGTCTAAGTACCTGCAAGCCTCGTGATTGTGTTGTCATCAGTTTTACACTGTAAAAATCGCAAGAAAGGGAAGGCGTATCTGCCTTCCCTTGTCAGTTTTGCAGCGTAAAAGCATGATGATGAACCCGCTTTGGTTCCTTTGCCCAATTAGGCGCAGTACGAGGATGTGCGCTGCAAGTGCATCTGCCCCAGCACTGCAGTGGTCAAGGGCTCCCAGACCAACCGCAAGCTCTACATCATGAATGTGCCTCCTCAGAGATGGTGAGCCCATCAAAGCTCGGTCCATCCACAGTTTGACACAATCTTGGCAGACCCCCAGAAGCATTTACTCTACGCCTTTTGTCAAATGCCTTTTGCAAGAAAATCTCCTTGGCTGCATCACTTGTAGATTCTTCTGCTTGCAAATCAAGCAGCTCTTGCATCAAAAGCAGCAAAACTGTGTGTAGGGGCATTCCCATGCCTTCCAATTTCACAGCAGTTGTTTACTCGGTGCCCAACCAAGCTGTGCCCTTTTGCTGTTAATCATACTGCACTGGTAATTGTGAAACGTTATGTCGCCATTTGTGACTGTGACCTCTCAAGCTTATGCATGCTTATTTCTTTGTTTTTATGTGATTGAGCTTCACCCACAAGAAAAGTTTACCTGCGCTTGGCACAGGCCACACTGCACTGCTCGAGAAACTTCTAGACCGTGTTCGACTATTCTGACAAGATTGAACACATTACACGAGTACTCAAGTTTATTCTAGTGCTAAGGTGAGCACCAGCACGAGCTGAAGTGTTTCAATACTCGCGTATAAAAGATGCTGCATTCCGCCGTCGACCACATCATCGGCGACAGACGTCTATGCTCACTGTTATCATTGTGCAGCAAGGGCTGCTTGTACTTTGAGTGTCTTTTCCTGGGCACAAGTTCGCCCAATAAGAAGTTTCATCTTCACTGACTTGAGTTTTGCATGCTTTTAACACAGCCACATGACAGTATGTACTGTAAATGAAGTTTACGTGCATTGCACATGAATGGTGAACTTCTGTTCAAGTAATTTCATTATTTTTCATATATAATAGTTATGTAATGTAATTATTTTTGGCCAACCGTTATTTGTCGTGTAATTTAGTTACATTTGGAAGCATTGCAGACAACTAATTAGTAACCTAATCGAATTATTTTTAGGAGTAATTGTGCCATCTCCTGTGGTTGGAAGTAGCCTGTCAGGTGCAGCTGTTGGTATGAATAGTCGTACAGCGTATCGCACCCGAAATCTGTCTTGTGTGGACCACTCCCGGGCTGGATCCACTAGTCAGCCCACTCTTCCGAAGGAACATGCGGCCGTTGTACTTGCACGTTGCAGCCCAATACTATTAAAACACACTGCAAAAACAACCACAGTGGGTGAATCATATATGAAAAAAAAGTCCAATGAATGGTTGGAAGTGCTCCCGAACAAATGTGTGTTGTTAATTTAGTGTTTTGAGGGTACCATGCACATTACTGTGTCAAGCGCAGGTGACGTGCTTGTGATCTGCATGATGCAAACGCCCCTTTCCTTCCTCCACGGTTTCCTATTTAGACCATAGAAGGTCCGGTTTCTATATTTCTGTACCCACTGTTTGAGAGCATTTGTGTCAAAATAAAATATTCGTGAATTGTTTTTCTTTTCTATGATATCAAAATTCATTAAAAATTTTTAGCCTTCAGTTCCTCTCCTCATTCTTTTTACAGCAGAGCTGTTAAGGTTGACATTGGCCGTATGTTGTAGATAGAAAATTATCATCATCATGGACCGGCACGCGCCATCTTCGTCCACTTTTTCTTGCCTTCCTCTTCGTTCTCCTCTGCTTTGCTACCAGAAGACGTGCACCGATTTGTCCAGCAAGGGTGCAATAACTTTATGGCCAAGTGAAGAAAGAAAAAACCGAATTTCTTGGCGAACAAAATTTTTTAACGCGAAAGTGTTTTATGCCGGGGTCCACCAAGACCTCAGTGAGGTATCTCCATCACGGAAATGACGTCGAAAAAATCACACAATCAGATGGCAAAGAAAAAAGTTCCGTCACCGGGCATCGAACCCACGACCGCTTTGTCCGCAACAGCAGATGCCAGGCACGCTATCCACTGCGCCACAGTCACAGACTCTAAAGGCTCTACAAATGCGCCTTTTATAACTACCACTCTCCCGGTCGGCGGGGTGGTGTTGCCCTCTGGGAGCGGTAAAGTAAAGTAATTCGTCATTACTGTGGCCTCCGCGATTAGCACCTGCAACGCGTTACACGTCCTTCCCATTCGTGCGTTTTCAATAGAAGTTCAATTTTATCATTGCCTTAACGCACCGTGAGGTGGCGACCTTAGCCAAGCGTCGTAAAAGCGTCAGCCTCGCTGATAGCTCTGTGCCGTGCGCCTGCCTCACCTGGCTGTAACGCCGCGTTCCCCGCTCACGTGCTCGCCCCTAGAAAAATCGCGGCTGGGCTACTAGGGCGGCACGACGCGCTTTGCGTTTCCCTCTAGTCCGGCCGTGCTGTTCAATCACATTTCAACATGCCGCGGGATGGCGACCAAGTTCTGCGTCCAATATGCGATGCTCTTCTGGCTATCACACCTAGTTCTCTGATTACGCTTTCACCGTTAACTACTACACCGCAAGGGTTTGTTTAATCATTTAGCAGGGACGTTAGTCGTCGGGATAGAGATGTACCACCAACCATCAAAGTGGGCACATCTGCGTTAAATGGTGCTCCAGACATTGTGCAAACTCCGATATATCAATGTAAAGTGAACATTCAGTTACTTCTGTAAGGGCACGCTTTACTTTCGTGTTATTCCGATTCCTATGACGGAGGGATCAACCATGTTTTTTTTACGATAAATGGCAGCGCATACCGGGTTAAGACACATACACGAAACACGAAAAAAGATGACACTGGTGCTGAACTTCAGCTAATCTTTACTGACGACCACATTTGCTTAAATAGCATCTTTTTGCACATGTGTATTGCATATTACTAGAGCAAATTCCAACGACAATCTCAAGAGCAACAAACGCAGGAGCTGCAATCAAATCACAAAGCAAGAGCGAAAGAATTCAAGATAGCAAAAACCAAAAAACCAAACCACCACAAAAAACAAAACAACGTCACATGTTTATACTAAAAACTTGCTCTCTACTCAAGATAGAGCAACCGATGGGCAGCCAATGCACTCTTCCCTCCTTTCCAAAATTTCTGCGGCTTCTAAAATTTCACGTGCGGTTTTGCCTTTTTCCTTACACACAACCCTCGTGTTGCCCAACATGGGTGCGCAGCCGCAGTCCCTGCAGTGTATGGCAAGGTGGTCTTTCTTGGAGCAGTGATAATTGTGCTCTGTGAGCCTCACAGTATGGGCTCTCAACACGAGGCTTCTAGTCCACCAGCTCTGCTTGTGCGACTTTGTGCAAGATGCGCTAAATTTTTTTTGTCAGCCTGCAACTTTAGCATGTGAATAATTTTGATGTAGGACATTATGATTTCTTAACAGTGCTTTGTTCCTGTTCTATACCAGAAAAGTGCTCTCGTTTTTGTTTTATTTACTAACTGCTCCAAAAGACTGTTTTCTGCCCCAAAAGATGTTCCAGAAGCTATCTGAGCTTTCCTACCCCTTGGTAAAGGAAAATAAAATTAGCAAAACAGTGACTTGCCACTGGCATGGACCAGTCTTAAAACCTTTGTGTTATGCTTGCTGTCTGCCGATTCTTGAAACATGAAACGTCAGTCATGTTTAGTGGCTTTCAGCTTGGGATGAGTAAATGCTAAAAGCTAGGTGGGCAGATGAGAGAGAAGTTTGTGGTGGTAACATGGCCACAACAAGCACATGACCAGGTTGATTTGAGAAACGTGGGAGTGCGCTGAGGGCAATGACTGAATACACTTGGCCTTACTTTCCGCTTGCAAGCAGTTGTTAATGCGAAAGCCTTAAGCGGCTGTCTTGGAGCTCCTGTCCACGAGACTTGCACTAGACTGGGAGTCGCGCCTGTCCTCGTAAGTCTCTTCTTGTCCCTGTGTGTTTGCACGAGTAAGTGAAGAATGAATTTGTTGCAACCAGGCCGAATTGCAGTTTTGCTTCAGTCTGTAAGGTCTTTCAACGCCTTGTCCAAAAACCCATCCTACCTTCTCCAAGCGAGTGATGACGTTGCATCGTGACGTCACTACGTGATATCGCATGATAATGTGAACAATTGACATCGTCGATCGGTCAAAGGTGCAACAGACCGTGAGGTGCAAAAAGCAGCGTCAGTGGATATTGGAATTGACTGAGAACGTCCAAGTTATTGCATGCCTCTCGCACTGTGGCTCATTACACCTTGCCTGGTCCTCGATTGTATCAAATAGGCTTCCTACTTGAAATGTTACATGCCCAACTGGTTGATTGCAGCAACTGTGAAGGGGTGATCCTGCCCCAGGCCAACGACATCAAGGGCCGGGAGAGTGAGTTCTGTCCGCGCTGCAAGTGCCGCTATGAGCGCCGCAACACCACCACCATCCGGGTGCTGGTCATCCTCATCATCTGGGTCATCTCCCTGCTCTCGGTCTACATGCTGTTCCTCATGTGCCTCGACCCGCTGCTCAACCGGCGCAAGGCAGCCTCCGCCTACCAGGAGCACGTGGATGAGGAGCTCAACTTGGTGGGTGTTGCAAGGGGGCACCTCACTACAACTGGCAGCTATGTCAAAACAGCAATGTTTAGTTTTTCTACAACACAAAGCCTCATGTAAAACATTGATGACAGTTGCTGTAGCCCCTTCAGCGGCAGTGGTTACGTTTGCGTACAGTTTGTTTTTGCTGTAGTCAGGTGCAACTTTACAAGTCTTCATTCTAAAAGACTGGTCGTGCAAACACAAGAAAGAGGTTTCTTGTAGAATGACCAACCAGCTCAGCTCTCTGTTATTCTAGGCTTTAGAACTCTGCGGCGTTTCCTGCTGAAAGGCAGATGCGCACAATGGCAGCACCAGTGGGTGCGCACTCCAGACTGACATCATGAGCTAAACGACCGGTGGAGATCATTGCCATGTTCATGAGCGGGACTATTTCTTTGGTCGTATGGGCAGGGATTCTCCGGACTTGTTAATTGCACCCTATTATCGTTGCGTCTTCTAGTGGGCAAGAAAGAGCACAATACATTGTGCATTGGATTAACTGAACCGTCTGCATAATCAGTTTGTCTTCAGTGTACTGCGAGTGACCACAGTCGATTACTTTGGTGAAAGCACTACTACGTTCACTGCCCTCATTCAAGCAACGTCAAAAGTGTAGCTTTTCTGTAGTGCAAACGAATAGAGCCACAAACAAATTGTGCATGCATTTTGAGAATAAGCTTTGATTTTTATATGAAACAATGAAACAAGACTGACTTCAGAATATATTTTTTATCACATGGTAATTACGATTAAGTACTGAAACTTGCAGAAAATAACGTTTATTTTTTAACTACATTGTTGAGCACCTTAGAATGCTCTTGTGTAAACCTTGCATCATAATTGACACCTGAAGGGGATGTAAATGTAGGGGCAGGTTGCTTTACAACTGGTTGCAGCATTTATAAAAAGCAAATGCCAAATAGGGTCCAGGCACAGAGGAACACTAGCATAAACTGGCATTTAATCAACAAATATTGATCATTGTCTGCTTGAGGGACAAGGTACATTTCTAAATGTGTCTATATTTATAGTACCAGAGTGAAGCGTGTCTGTGCAGCTCATTAATTGCAGCAGCACTGCTAACTTTACAACACATGTGCTCTTTGCTTGCTTCTGATAGAAAAGAATATCATTGGGCCTAGATGAAAATGTAAGTATGAACGTAAGTGATTCAGAGCCTTTCAGGGAGCCTGCATTTGTTAGATCGCATTTCAGTTCTGTGATGGCCTTTGGTCTTTCTCGAGAGGCGTGCAAAGAGATGTGGTCATATAGGTCTAGAGACCTGGTATGGTGGCGCTGCTGCTCCCGCCTTCTGTGGGGCGAGCGCCGCAATCTTAGTTGGGCAGAATATGTGCGCGGCAGTGGCAGTTGCGGTAGCAGCGTTTCTTTTAGAACAGCAATCTTTGTTGGCCATTTTTGTGCATAAATGCACCGTGCTGACTCGCGTTTCGGTGGAAAGGCAGCCTGTATCATAGCGCTAGCAGACTCTGAGAAAGACACAACAGGAACGTCCGTGTCTGCTAGCGCTTCAATAGTAGCCCAAAAAGCCACTTTGTCAAAGCCGGCCTGTCCACGGCTCTCGCCGTCATTCAACTAAGTCCCATTTTTTTTTAACAAAATATTTGTACCGCTACTAAGAACGAGGAAGAAAAACGAGAGAATACAGGATAGGATCTCTCGTTTATCTTCCTCGTTCTCAGTTGCGCCACAAATATTTCGTTTTAAGCAATGCACTAACTCGCCCAACGTACACTCTGCTTAAGTCCCTTTTGACCTCAAGGCACCCAAGAAAGGTCCCGCTTACTGCTGAAAACCAAGCTATGAGCACACCCTTTTGTAGTGAGACAAAAAAACGCAGCTGCGTGCTGCGGTAACGAGAGAATTACAGCTGCTCTGTCCCTTTGAAACCACACTGGGAGCCGATTGAACCACAAACACCATTTCGGGCCATGTGAAGCGCCCATCAATCCCTTGTTAGTTGTCGTCTGCTAGAAGAGCGCGTCGCCGGCTCTCGCGTGAACATGACTACGAGAAGCAACCACCCTGTGTTGTTCTGCGGTTTTCGTAGGATTGAAGATTTAGACAGGTGCTTGAACGAGAGTTCCTTGTCGCTTTGCACGAAGTTGTACGCCAGTGGTGTGGTGTGAAAGAAGAAATTCCTCAACGTGATGGGGATTGTCAAGGAGCGCATATAGTGCAAATGAAAATCATGGACTATGCATAACGTATGAGTGAGCTTCTTATTATTTTTTTGTTGCTCTGTGGGTGCTGAGCTGTCGTTCCCAACGAAGTGGACACTGCAAATGCATGTCTGTTTCTGCACTGACTGCCACTGCTCGCCGTTCAGGCAGACACGACGAGATCATGCGTCAGAGCAAAATACGCTGGCGTTGTGCCCCTCTAGACGACAGCCTGCTCCTTCCTTATTTCTTTTTGTCCTACTATGTCTCTGTAAACATATCAAACAAAAAATAAAGGTTGCATGAAAGTGGGATCATTTATTGATCAAGTTCGAGGAGTTGTTTACATGCCGCTCAGCTGTGGTCGAAAGTTGTCTTCTTTCATTTTCGTGTGATTTCTGTGGGAACTTTTATAACTCCTTTGCCACGTGCGTGAGGGTGCGCTGCCACCTCGGCTTCAAACATCAGCGCACGAGGCCTATAATTGTCATGGTAAATGTGCAGGTGCCCCAAAAGTAAAACGGAGCATGCGAGCTGTAGCCAAACGGGACGAAACTGCATGCCAGTGTCCTCTGTCAGCAGACGCACTGCAGATAGCGAGAGTGCGTCAGCGCAACCGGCTGACCTATCCCGATATTCTGATGCTCGCTTTCTCACCGGTACGAGCAGAGCCATGCTGCCGCCATCACTGCTCATCAGGGGTGTTCTTAATTCTTTATGCATTTGTTTTTCTGTGTCGTGAATGTGGTGGGTGGGTTCGAGCCAAGGATGCAGGTCTAAGCCCGAGGGCCGGGGAGTCAACACGCACGCTCCAAGTCCCCAACAGAAGTGCCCCAGTTTATTGTCAGTACACCCTTTATGTATTACATCCTATAGAGGGCGCCTCATATTCGGTTTGGCACTTGCGCCCTCTACAGTGAAGAAAAGTTTGGAGGCGTACCCTTTCTGCTTCGCTAAGAATGCCACGTGATCACTTTCCCCCTGACGAGCAGTGACGGCAGCGGCGCGGCATTGCTCATACCTGTGATAAGGCGAGCATCAGAATATTGGGATGGGTCAGCTGGATGTGCTGGAGCGCGGTGGCATATGGTTTTGCCCAGTTTGGCCACAGCTCACGTGCCCAGTTTTACTTTTGGGGCACCTGTACGTGTAACGATATAACTATAAGTTTTGGTTGGTAGGAAAGCATCTTGATCAGCGATGCTAAATTTCAATTGTTGATTGATGGGGCAGTGAGAAGCTATTGCTCTATTTAATTTTATTAAGTATGCATATCACTCTGCGAGGTCATACGTAGCTTAAAGGGACACTAAAGAGCAAAACGATTTTTCTCGCATTAGTAAAGTAGTCTTCCACGATACCAAAAACACGCTTTCTGCGCGAAGACGCTTAATAAGCGAGAAAACGCGCAAAAATAAAATACAGGTGGCGACGCCACCTTGGAATTCCCGCACCATTTGCCGTGACATCACATATTTTTGACGGTGCCTGCTTGGGCCTACGTAGTTCCTAATCGGTTAAATCGAAGTACATTGTCCTCTGAGAGGGCCGGAGACTTGACATAACGAGTTTGTGGAAATTTCGTCAAGCCAGTGGCGCCAAAATACGTTAAATGCTCTTTGAATTCTTTTACGTCACGAATTACAAAGTTTGGCGCGAAATTTAAAAATGAAACTTTGAACTTGGTTTTCCAGGGTGTCTACCGACCGGGAAAACCGGGAAAACCGGGAATTCTCAGGGATTTTGGGTAGTCTGGAAATTCTCAGGGAAAACTCAGGGAAATTGTGCTCCCATCAGGGAAAATCCGCAGTAACTTTATTGAAAGGCGACCAAAGTCGCGGTAGCGCTTGCTCGATATTTTGTGAATGCATTTTTCAAATCAAACGGCCGCTGCGGCTGCGGGGAAGTGGCACACCTCGATGCTGTCATCGCCTTCGGAGCGGTGAAGTGGGAGAGAATCCGGCTAATGCGTGGCATGCGGGAACCGCGAACCACGACACATCGTATCGCGCAATGTTGTCAGGGTGTTCTGTGAGTACGCGGTGTAGTTCTGTAATCTTTCTCGCGCGTGCTGTGCGTTAGCGCCCGATATGGTGTTTTTGTTATCGCCGCGTGTCAAGTAACAGCATGATTAGTTGTAGTAGATGTAACGAGCTTGAGTTATCTTGCAAGCGATCGCGATCTTTAAGGAAGCGGATATCGCCGACAAGGCTGGTATCTTGCACGCCATCCCGATCGGCCAGAAAAAAGACGGCGCGGCGCTTTTTGGCGGTTATCGGAGAGCTCACTCGCTCTGATCCCGAGCTCTAAAGATACTATTTATGACTCTGTGAAGAATAGAATAAATTTCCAGGCGAGAGCGAGCGTAACTAACAGGCCAATTCACAGCAATTGAAAGCTTTCTTTTTTTTCTTTTTTTTTCCGGCGAGGGACTGCTGAAACAAGTTTTAGGCAGTCGACCGATATTTTTGGGGGCTGCAGCTTGCAATTACCAGCCACACCACGTGGATGTTTGCTACAAAGCCGAATTACAAAACTTTTCAGTGCCAAGGCATAGCGGTGACCGAAATTCGCGACACCGGCACGGGTCCCACTTGATCGATTCGGTGCGCGATGTCGGAAAACAGAAACGTGACCATAATCAGATGTGCCGTAATTCAGGCTGTTGCCGTGCTTTCATGCGATCTTAGCCCGCAGCTATATTGCTTTCTTTTTTGCGATAGCAATTATATAGACATTCCGACGCGAATTTTTTGCCTTCGCCATGATCTTCCTTATCCAAGTCCAAATCGCGATTACATCACCCCGCGCATCGTATACTTCATGTGCGCGAGCGCTGCCGACGAACGGGGCTCAAGCAGAGATGAAACGAGCCGACCGTCTCATTCGCGCGATGGGCACATGGAGATAGGAGCCGGCGCGTTGATGAGAAGGTGGGGGGGGTTCTGCGTGAGTCCGGCAGGAAGTGCGTACTTTGTACCAGCGGGCGTGGTCGCGTGCGCCGCGGTATCTTTAGAGGGGATCAGCAGACGGCTCATACCTTTGTAGGATGTTGTGCTCTAATTGCAAAACTTCCGTTGAAGCCAGCAGTGGCAGATCCCGGGGGGGGGGCGGTAGCGGCGATCGCCCCCCCCCCCCTAAGCCAGCCCCCGCCCCCTCCCTTCAAGACCTGTCGTCCACCTCCTTTGTCAGGCTGCCTGTTGAGTTTGCCCCCTTTGTCAGGTTGCTTTGCCTGCCACTGTCCAAAAGGGGTAAAGAGAATCTTGTCCCTGCTCTCTACCTCTCTCATCGCTCTACCCTTTACTGCTTCCCTATGCACATTTACAACGAAGGCTTCTTAGGCACCTTCTGGGCTGTTGTAAATATGCGTGACCCACCAAAATGCACTGCTGAGCGGTGGCTTCAGCCTTTGTACCCCCCCCCCCCCAACAGGTACCTGAATCCGCCCCTGAGTCTTAGTGCAGCGGTTGCGTTTCCTGAAGGAGCGAGCTGCTAGCCTATATTCATATAAAATTCTTCTTTGTTGCTATCGGATTTACTATTTTGCTCTCGCGGTGAAACTGTGACTTTTTTTTCTAACGTGGGAGGGTTTTCGATGTTGTGCGTTCGTGGAGAGCAAATGGTTCGGTTGGGCAACATGATAGCAACGGCGTTGCATTGCTCTGGGCAACGCGCGAGGATTTGACAACAACCCGCAGCAGCAGAACAAGCGCAATTCCACAGTGCATTAAACCCGCATTTGTTTCGTCTTTACATGTGACACTCAGGCTCAACAAAATTGGATTTTTTTCCACGCAAAAAATAAAAAAAAGTTTTTTCATGTTGCCATATTAGTCGAGCATTCTTATGGCATTTTCAGTTTAAGATTAATCCTTCAGAAACTATGCCTTGCATGAAAGGTCGAATTTCAGTTTAACGAAGTTTCGATATAATGAAGTGAGTTCCCGCTTTTACCAACTTCGCTATATTGAGGTTTGTCTGTTCTATGTACTATTCAAATGGGATTAAGTCGTTTTCATTTTCTAACGTGCGTATTAGAGAGTGACATCACCGAGCGATATGGTCTCTACCCATCTTGACATAAAACAAAGTTCTGTTTCGCTCAGGGAATTTTAGCAAAAACACTCAGGGAAAACCTGGAAAACTCAGGGAATTCAGAAATGTCAACTCGGTAGACACCCTGTTTTCTCCTCTAGTAATAAACCTATGGTGGTGAAATAAACTACACAAGAGTTCTCCGAGCACACTTTATCAATCTAAACCAATTCATTGTTTCTCTTTAGTGTCCCTTTAAGGGTATGATGTTTAGGAAGATGAGCTAATACTTAACTTTGCTTGCTTTTTAAAAATACACCAAGGAAGCAGGTGTGTATGATGATATGTATTAAATCATGTGCATCACTTGGCCACCATTAATCCAGAGACTGTAGTCCTAAAGAAACTTTGATCTTGCCTACCCTTCATTTCAAACGTGGGCACTTGAGTTTATTCAGACAAGGTGCCGGGTGATGACACGCAATAAGCTACCATGGAGGGCATGTTCTGTGTGTGCCTGGCATAGACGTGTGCGTGTGTCTTGCAGGAGGAGCCCCTCCCAGTCCACCAGCAGCGCACTCGTCGCTCGAGCAGCAGCGTGCTCAACAAGGTGGGCCAGCAGCAGGACAAGTGGAAGCGGCAGGTCCAGGAACAGCGCAGGAACATCTACGACAAGCACACCATGCTCAACTGAGCTCTCTCTGCGTGTGCAGAGGAGGCTTCTTTACTTTTTGTGGCCCAGCTTGACGATGCCTAAATTGCACTGACGTTAGTCCGGTGAATGAGGGAGTCTCGTTAGGTCGGCCTGACACGAGTCTAGTTTGAGCAGGGGCACTAAAGAGTAAGCCACTTTACGGTAATATAAAATATGGTTCTAGGTCTACATTATTTGAAAATGCAAAATTTATGAGGAAAAGACAACTATGGATTCCATACTTGGGAAAACTTTGGATTGCATGCTGGAACCACAACCCAAGTAGCCCGTGAAACAACACCAATTTCAATTTAAATTTTGAATTTCACTTTATTTTAAACATACTACATAGACAATGTGAATGTGTCCACGAGGTAAGGCAAAAGGAAACATATTGCTTCCCATTGGGGCTGTCCTGGTGCAGTCAAAGTTGTCAGAACTCGTCTAGTTAGGCGTAAGCTGCTTTGAACCTCATGTAGTCTGTTTTGCTACATCCATTACATGATAATAGTGGAGTTTTCTTTGTCATAAGAGCGATAATAATGAGTACAGTTAATTTTCTCCCTATAGCATCCCTTTAACAGGAAACAAGCAAATGAATGGGTGTGCACTGTGAATATGAATGTGCACATTTATTTTGGCTCGCCTCCGGGTTACAGCAGACAGCTAACAGGGGCGGTGATTTTCCTCTTGTGTACAAAAATGCCTGGGTTGTTTCATAGATTGTACTAATATTGACAGCTTTATCATTTCTATCTCCGGCTGCACTTTCGGCTCTTGTGTTAGAGCAAATGTGTAAACCTTCCATTTTCTAGTCTGTTTTTTCCTTATCTATTAAATAAAGTTTCATCACAAGCCAGGAGATGCCACAGGAAGTTACCATCAGCATGTACAGAGAGTGAAACATGGCAA
Organism: Rhipicephalus sanguineus; assembly: GCF_013339695.2. NCBI lineage: Eukaryota > Metazoa > Arthropoda > Arachnida > Ixodida > Ixodidae > Rhipicephalus > Rhipicephalus sanguineus. The sequence continues at coordinate 168,231,886 of NC_051183.1, forward strand.
GTTAAGGTTACACAATGCACATACTGTCTTCAGTTCGTGTTATATATAGGCGTAACTTTGAGCATCAGTGCCATTATTGGCGAGATTCGTAGTGACATAATGCGGTGATATTGAGTGGTTGCGCCTACTAGACATGTTCCTGAAAGTTTCGATGTTGCACTTCAATCTGTGAGCACTGTGCACCTTTCTCAGGAAAGTGATGTGCTTGCAAGCAAATATCTCCTTTGTGAAAACTTCCCGTCTAAACTGTGCTGAGCCCACTGCGCTATTTCTGATGTTCTCGCAAATGAAACTGTTTGCAGTAAATCGGAGCACCGGGTACACCGAACTTTCAGCTAACCTGCTTGGTCATTCGCTCTCGGATGCTGTACAGATTTCCCAGTGCTTGCAGTCTAATACAGTTTTTGAGTTAATCCAGAATGAATCGGCAGTCATGTGTGACAATGCCAAAGGAGGAAAGTTCCTTGCAATGGAGTTATGGTATCATGTGTTGTTGTTTGGCAGAAATATTGTACACTTTGTGATACAGTTTGTAGTGAGATAGTACCACTGGTCCATTCTGCCAACATGGACTGTGTTCTCTGATCTTGCTGCATCAGATCTACCATTTGTTGTGTATGAAACACACAGGTCTACTGCATAGCATAACAGCAAACTGGAAATTTCAGCAAATGCATTGCTGGCTTGTCCAAAAACATTAAATTTCAGGCAGTGTGAAAGATATTCACATTTTGGAAATTTGCTGAAGCACTTTGTTTTTCTATATATATATATATATATATATATATATATATGCAGTAAAACCTCGGTGATATTTGTATCACCGAAATATTTGTATCATACGAAAATTGTACCAACAGAAAACATGCCAAAATAGTAGTATGCAACGAAAGAAAGCTGGTGTATGTTTTCATGTTTTGTTTTTTGGGGCCGCAGCAACGCCACGAACAGCTCTGAATGACTGCCAGTAAAGTTATTAGACATCAGCGATAGTACTTGTACTCGTAAATATATGGCACGTGCACGCATGTGTAATTCATGAACCAAATGTGTTCTGACCCCTGACCGCTAGTAGCCCCTTCTGAATTTTAGTATGCTTTTCTGCATCACACCAGAGTATTGCGACGAAAGTGACTTCAGGAGCGGTTGGCACGCGATGGATTCTTTGCAAATCGAAGAGTTGGCCGTCATGCGCGACCCCACCAATTGTGCATGTTGACAATGCGAGGCCTAGCTCCTTCGCCAATACCATCTGCTTTCTCTTTCGGTCCTCGTCAACCTTTCATTGTACATGTGATTGCGAGGACATGGCTTGCATCGACGTGGCAGGCACGTGTAAACTCAGTGCAACGACGCTGCCTCGAGCGCAGCAGCACTTGTCAACACGTTGGAGAAAAAAAAAAGTGGGATGCCGTCGCCATCTGTAATCTAAGCGCGAAGGCACACAAAGGCACATTAGGGCCTCTAAGATTTGTATAGGGGTGTGCGAATATTCGAAATTTCGAATATTTTTCTAATAGTATTTGCTATTCAATTCGATTCGCACTGGAATTTTACTATTCGAACTTCCCAAAAACAAATACAGTCAACGTCCAATTGAAAGTGACCCCTTCAGATTTTCAATAACCTTCACCTCATTACACTCTCATATTGCGGCAAAGCTGCCTTTCAAGCTCCGTTACGGTCGAACTTAGCCAAGAGACAGCCAACGTCCGATTGGAAGTTGTCCCTAGATTTTCATAATCTTCACCTCATCACACCCCCGTATTGCGGCAAGGCTGCCTTTCAAGCTCTGCTACGGTCGCAAATGTATTAACTCAAGAAAACGCTGGTTCCAACATGGAGATGAAAGATGTGGCAGAGGTCGGGGCTCAATTAGTCCTGTTTTGGACCTGAAATTTGGGCGGGAAGTCCGAAAAATCGGAAGCCGAAGCTTTTTCGCATACAAAATTTCAGATGTTTTAGATATCGACGTCTACGAGGAAGATTTGGAACTCCGGACTTGAAGGGAGCACACCCTTGTCCGCCACATCAGTTGGGCTTCCACAGAAGTTGAAAGAGGAGGAGAGGCTGAGGAAATGGCATCTTTGCCTATCACGTGTAAAGTGTTGTCGGCAACACTTTGGTTGCACCAAATCATGTACATAAATACAATTTGGCCTCTACATTGCCTCATTGTTGATAAGACAACTATGAAACACCACCCCGTGCCAGCGCTTCATCAACCTAGCAAAATGAAACACTTTCATGTTGCTATCTCATATGAACATACTTAGGGATTCTCTGCAACTTTTGTCTGTAATTTCACTTCGATGTATTCGAAAAATGTTTGAGAAATATTCGAAAATTATTCGATTCGATTCGCATCCAAAATTTTGCTATTCGCACAGCTCTAGACTTTGCACACAATCTCGGAGGATACGACGCACTGCTGATGACGCCATACCTGCACTTGGCTTCCCACGCGTGATTGCTGTGTCTTCTGCAACAGCACAGGCAGCACCTGTGCATACCTGCACGGTAGCGTACGTTTCGATCAAGTGTCACGAGGTGAAGATCAGTTCGCAACAACCGTATTCACTGCAGGCTAATGAGCCTTGGCTGGGACCACAAAAAAATTCGTACGAGCCGTGGTCGTATCATCGAGGTTTTACTGTATATAGTTTCTGCAGAACATGCCTTTGTTGACCCAATAAACACAAAGTATGTGAACTGTTAATAGTACTGTCATATTTTAATGACTGTAAAGGACCAGACTTTACCAAGAAAACAAGTCATGAATTTTAACTTTTTATTGGGTAAGCATTTGCCAAGAAAGCAAGTAGCGCTCAGAAGCAGAATGTGGTGAGCACCCTGACACTATTTCACTGATGTGATAGCTGCGCCAATTGCGCCAAACTGCACCAAGACGTGAAAGCTGCTACATCCTGCTACATCTCCGCTGTTTTGCGCCAAAACTGCGCCAAACTATAAGCACACTAGCGGAAAAACGTGCGCAGCGCGCCGGCGGCGGCAAAACGCGACACTCCAAAGCTGCCGCGCGGCAAAATTTTCGTGCCGCGAGAAGAATGTGTTCGTGCATCATTTTTCTCGGCACGCTGCCCGGCGCTTTCTGGGGACATAACCATAACGGACATAATCCTCTCCAGACTGCTGCAAATTGGCGTGACCCCCCAGCGGCTCGCCGCGAGCTGGTGTGACCGCACCGCCGCAGCAACATAGAAGTAAAATTTCAGTTGTTAGTACAGCGACGTCCACGCCTATCTTATTTTTGCACCCTTTTTTAAGTTCCGCTACTCGAACGAGTGTTATACCCCTGTCACACGGACAACCTTAACCGTGGTTAAGCTGACCACGGTTAGGGGTAGCTACACAGCAGAAATAACAGCATGGTTTTGCAGCGATAAAGCGACATGCTACACAAGAGGCACATTGAGGCCACGAAGACGCATCGGAATTCAGCAGGTGTACTGAAAACTCCAAAGACCTGCATATCAGACGTATTTGGACAGGACAGAAATTGCAACCCAATCCGATCCAGGCTCTTTGCGAACCCAAGTAAACCAATTTAGGCGGCGTTGATGTAAACGTAACCGGCTGATACGAATTCGTGAAATTCCCCAGCCGAATTCCACTGTGTCGAATGGGCCGAAATTTGGATGTTCCGAACACTTTTCCGCATCGCGGCGGGTGATACGAACTTTGGTACCGAATCCGTCGAGCGACAGCCAAGAGCAGAATGCTGTTAGCTTCGGAAGTACGCGCGCGGCCAGTGCGCACACTGTCAGAACTGTGGTTATCGTTTGCCATAACCGTTGTGGGCGAAACCGCAGTCGCTCTTGATTATGGCGACGACGAAACTGACGGGACTCCGAAAGCGCACGTGCGTCCAACGCCCACCCAGTCCAAGTGGCGCTGCTTCCCGCAAACGCCGCGGACAAAACAGCGGCAGATGTGATTATAGATAGCAATACAGGCGACGCAGAACGTAGTTTTGAAGGCACGTGCGCAGCCAGCGCAGGCGGATTGAAAACGGAACTACGGTTTGCCACAACCGCCGCGCACGAAACCACGGTCGCTATCAACGCGATCATCGATAGCGACTACGAGCTCCGAAGGTACGCGGCTAACGCAGCGGTAGATTAAAGGCTATATAGTCGTAGAAAAAGGAACGAAGCAGTGGTGTAGCCAGGAGGGGCGCACCCCCCCCCCCGCCGAAATTATTATTATTATTATTTTTTTTACTATGGCATACAGAGCCCAAAATGACACTTGACCACATCTGCCTGCCCGGCCCCCACTTCAAATCAAGGAGGTGCCGACCCCCCCCCCCCCCCCCCCCCAAGACAAAAATTTCCGCCTACGCTCCTGGCACGAAGCCTTTCTTTCGTGTCGATCTTCGCTTGTCACTATGGTGGAGCGGACTTCACTTAGTTTTCAGTTGGCCTCATGCGAAGCTTTGACGCGCGCTTTCGCGGCAGCCAGCTGCGCCGTCCCTTATTTGTCCGTTCACGTGTGTCCCAGAAAGGCATACGCGAGTTCTTTTGACAGAAATTATTGTTTTGTGCGTATATCGTGGTTTGAAAACAGATCTAGTCTTTTGATCATACCAAATTTTGGGCGATACGAATATTGTCGTTCCCCCTTCATATTCGTATCACCGAGATTCTACTGTAGTTGGGAAACCCTACCTGCATTGTTAGTTTGGCCACTCTAAGCTGTTATAAGACCGCAATGCCAATGGCAGCCTGCATTGACACCCTTGTCCATAGTTTACGCTTACGGGGCTGTTAGGTGATCCAATGGTGTTATGCAAACAGCTATTATTGGACAGAACTCTTTATTTCAAAACAGTTCCTCCTTATTTGACTGTTTTGCTTGACACGGTTCATTTTTCCCCTTGGCAGTGAGCTTTTAGCTGATCCAAAAGCTGTTTTTCCTGCTCCCAAATGCATTTTTGGCTGCTCCAAAAGCCCTTTTACTTGCTCCAAAACGCACTTTTTGCTGCTCCGAAAACCTGCTCCAAAACAGCTTCAGTCAATCACATCACTGCTATTTTTTAGTATTGCCTTTTGCAATTCTAAAGACATTTTGCACTACATCAGTTGTCAGAGAGACTTCCTGCCTTTGTTACAAAGTGGATCAGTGGGCCATGAGTGGTGGACATTACTAAGACTAGCATACAATTGACCAGAAAGCATCTGTACATGGTGGTAGTGCAGTTATTGAAGTATTGTCTGCTAGTTAATTGCATTGGCTCATCATCATACTTGCAGCTTAATTGTGGGTGCTCACATAACGTTCCAGTGTGTGCACCACTGCTGCACACAGTGTAAGCAACATTTTTTAGAACTGGCATCGGCGTTCAGTGAAGTTTTGATATTTGTTGGCACATCTTATGCCAAGCCTTTTAATACTAGTGGTTAGGCATGTAAAAATGTTCAGCTGAAAGAGATAATGTGTGCATGCAAACACTTGTACGAGTGTCACACTCAAAGCCAATTTGGATTAGGCGAGAATTTCCACAGTCAATCTTAATTGTGATCAGATCCACTCAGAACCAAGATGATTGCGATCTTTATTGCGACATGGCTGCTAAATTGCAATTTGACTGGCATCTGCGTCAGTCAATCCAGATTTGTTTGGACCATGTAGCAGTGACCATTGTTAGTCACAATCAAGAAATCCGATCCAGGTTGGCACTGATCGCACTCGAAAGTGCCCGTGTGGCACCACTATTTGAAAAGTATAACTTTCACTGAAAAATGCTATTAGTGCAGATTGCAGTGAAATCTTCTTTCTAGGCCTAAGCAGCTTTCATATGTGGAAGTGACAGTCATCCTCCATATATGTAGTGTTAAAAACGTGAGCCCGAACAAAATGCTACATCTGTGCAGCAAGGCCAGCAGATTAGCCAGAATAGTTGTGCATATCTGGTACTTATTCTTCAAGCACTCTTGGAATAACCCAGAGGTTACCAGGGGCGGATACACAATTTTCTGAAGGAGGGTTTGATAGGCCCTCATCTTGGAGGTACAAATATAAAACAGGGCCAGGACATTCGGAACCCCCTCTGGATCCACCAAGGGAGTTTACTGCTGTGACCATGTAGCATCACTAGAATGCTGCATCAGACAACAGTTGCATGATCTTGGTAATGACAGCCTGTCACCATAGGCAAGGGTATATTTGCTGAGCCTATCCACATATCCTATTTTTTCAAACTTTTGCATCAACTGTGACAACGCCAGTGTTCCAGAAGCACACGTTGTTGGGCGCTAGTCGGTTCATGTTCTTTCAGAAGCCACAGAAGTGGCTATATCGCGCAAATAAAACACAAGGGGAGGGTTAAGGGGAGCGCAAATCCTCCCCTTGTGTTTTCTTTGCGCGATATAGCCACTTCCGTGGCTTCTGAAAGAACGCCAGTGTTGCCGAGTTGCCACTCCGGAATTGGAATGACTCCGGAATCATTCCACATTTTCGCGACCCCGAGATGGAATGGGAATGGAAGTTAAGCGCCTTTTGCATGGAATGGAATGGGAATGGAATTACGTCTTTTTCCGAAAATATAGCACGTTTTCGCCTGCGCGCTATTTTTCGAACTTCAAACACTAGTAAGTCAGAGCCTCGAATTTAGCAGTAAAGCAGTATTTTTAAAATGGCTTGGTAGATTACAAGCATGGTACGTTTATAAGCAATGCGCTTACTACAAACCGAGGCATAAGTTGGTGTACAAACAAATGCATTATCCCAGCAGATACTGAAGGGAGAAATAAATTATCCCGGCGCGTTGGTTCCCATTGATACTCCCACACGAAAGTGGCGAATACTCTATGCACAGCCTGATCTTTAGCCCACGAGCGGTCAAGTACCTGACACATGTAAATAACATTTACAACAAGGAAGACATTGCATACCTGCGCACAGAAATACCTGTACACAGGCGAACACAGAAAGTTCTCACCCCATCCATGCTTGCGAGGCACGCTTGACAAGCGTGAGTGCTGACGAGCAGTGTGGCCCAGTGTTCTGTATTCGATGCAAAGGCACAAGGTGCCCGAGCGGTGTACTGTTCCAACTAATACCAGCAGATCTAGAGGGTTTTGTTTCCCATTAACCAATCCTTAGTTTTCTCCATATTCACGACTGCGCCAGACGCGAGACAAAACTGCTTAGTCTTCTTGAACACTACTTTTGCCAGCATAAAAAGACGCTATGTCGTCATTTTAACATTAACACATTTAAGCTTAAACAATATGAAAACACCATTCGTTCAAACATGCTGACCGTGCAAATACTATAGGCAGCGGGAGAACTGCCCCTATATGTGAATCAATAGGGTGGTTGTACTGCACGAGATATCAAATATGACCAAGCTACTATCCCTTTACCTTGGCAACGTGTTTTGCAGACTTTTGCAGTTCTTAATGCATCTGATGTCATCGGCTTTATGGGGTGTTCATTCTTAACTCAATAAAAATATCAAGATGCCTTTCCTACGTTGAGGAATTACAGGAATGGAACTGAACTGCCCGGCCATTCCCAGAGTAGGAATGGGCTAAGTTTTTTCATTCCGTGGAATTCAAAAGAATGGGATTGCGGCAAGTTCTAATTCCCCGGAATGGAATTAGAACCCCCCCCCCATCCAAGCTGGGAAAAGGAGGAGGACAGGGAACGACACGTAGCATACAAATTCGTAGTCATTTATAATCTTATAACTCTACACAACCAGCTCAATGTGATTTCCTTGAGTATTAATCAACCGAACTTGAGCTTTTCCTTTAGAAAGACTTTATATAAGAGGGCTCTAACAGTAAAGAAATTGGCACTCTGCTTATCTGAAGACTTGGAGTACCTCGCTTTGTCAGCCACATGTTTTGTTTAATAAGTGAAAATTTAAGGTACTAGAGTCATAGCAAGTTCTTTATACTCTACTCATCGTATTCACCACGCGAAACTGAGACTGTGAAGTTTGCAGATGTAATGCTCAGATGGAGAACAGGTTAAATGTGGCTGCAGTTCTTAAACTTCACGGTAATATTTCAAAAATTTTCTTAAACACTGCAGCGTTGTCGCGGTATAGGGCGGCCCAGCCTGCACAATCCGTTTGTGCAGATTCTTCCTTGATTTAAAGCAAACAGTTTTGAAAAGCAAGTCATCTGATCAGCTCTATGAATATAAAAAAATCAAATGTGTGTGTGTGTGTGTGTGTGTGTGTGTGTGTGTGTGTGTGTACGGTGGACAGAGTGAACGACGCCATCCCCCCCACTCGCGAACGAGTTGGTACGCCACTGGTCACATATGATCAGAAAATACTTTTGTTATGTACAATATTCACTGTAGACATGCTCGCAGATTCAAGCTAAAAATGTGTGAGCTTTTGGTCTAATTCATTGTATACGAGGGTTGGTTCTTCCGTATTTGATGTATCAAAGTTTCACTCTATATAAAAATGTCCAATAAATGGGTGCATAAAATTGAGGTTATTCTTTTTTTCGTGCCACGGCTTTGCTTAACGCAGTGATTCCACTCCTGCGCCAAAGTGCATCAGAACATGTGCAGTTTGATCTTGGGACCGCCCATGTCACAACCAAGGACCAAGAATTATTCCGCTGAATAAACAGCGTTCGCGCGTTCTTCCCGATCCATGACGCCATGATCGGTACCGACGCAGCTTCCGTTGTGCAAGTGGGCTTGACGGCAAGATGCATCCTCCGCAGAAGCTCGTGATGCCTAGGCCAACCGGTAGCGTGAAAGTGAGGCGGCGATTCATCGGCGGTCGTCGTCTGTTCCAGAAACGCTGCTGATTGCTCGTTTCGGGAGTCTCACGGCTCGTAATTGAAGCAATGTTCTGTAATAACTACACGCGTGCCACTAGAATGTCTGTCCCTTCTGTTTCTGAACATCGCGGAAAGTGCGCTGCAGCTTCGAACCTAGAGTCACTGGAAAATCAGAGTACCGCAAAGGTAGGCTGCACGCGGGCAACATTGGGCGGCGGCGGCCATTTCCCTTCCAGGCCGTCCGGCGCGTTGCTAGCGTGTGTTGAGAAGTGACCGATCTTTTAGCCTCGGTGCCGTGTTACGCTCGGCGGAACGGCATTATGTGTGTGTTTCTTCAAGACGATATTAGGAGTGATCTCGAGTCATCGACAGGCATGGATCGACTGCGCGGTTAGCGGTGTAACTAATCAGGGGTGTTGGGGGGTTCGAACCCCCCCCCCCCCCGAATTTTTTCAATTTTGCTTGCGTATATATACACGCACACATACAAACGCACACACGAACATACATAAAGTATGGTTGAACCCATGGTTGAACCCCCCCCCCCCCCCCGAAAAATATTTCTGGCTACGCCCCTGTAACTAATGAAACGTACGGGGAATGTTGCCATGTGCTCGCGAACTCTCTTCATGGCTTCATCGGTCTCTTTTCGTGTCACGCCCGTGTGTGTTCGCTAGGTCCGGAGCTGTAAACATAGTTGCATTAGCGCAGTGACATCGTGTGAGATGCCATTTACTTCGACATTTGGTGAATCTTGACTGCGATAGCTTTGCAGTCGATGTTCAGGTTCACTGCACTCGAGAACGTTATCGAACAACATCGAGAACATTCATCATAGCGTCCTTCGACTGATCGCTGACGCATAGCTTGCTTGCACACCATGCTTGCTGTTGAAGTGGTCGATATGTGTAATAGAAGTTGTGTGTGTACGGTAATTGAAGGTTGTGCGCCAACAGCCGAACGCACGGGCGAATCGGCGTGCGGTAGGTAAGGTGCATCTTATCTTGCGATACGTAGAAAATAGGCCATCAAAAATGATTGGCATCACTACTTAATTGTTTCAATACCCATTTCTTGCCTCCTTAATATTCCCAACGTTGCAATGAATTTGCAAATATTTTGCTGTGTTCCGACAAACAGTTTTTTTTTTTTTTTTGGGGGGGGGGGGGGCGTTATACCAGCGCGCGAACAGTTGGGGTTCGGTTTCTGCACTGCTGCACTTTTTTTTTTTCATGATGCACTCTTATTAAAGCTTCCTCGGCACGGTGCTTTATGTTCTTTTGATCAGAAATAGCACATCCCGGAATTTTTAAAGCGCATGCTACTGCATCAGAGTATGTATATAGACCTAGGGCTCGCATAAAATCGACTCCCTCAATTCGTGGGATCTGCCTTTGTTTTTTTGCTGTGACCATTTCTCACCCACTAAACAGTATTTTCAGGGTACGCTCAGCGCAATGCAGCATTAGCAGCATTTTTTTGCAACAAATTTAAAAATACACTTGATAACATTGCCTTATAGAAAGTTTATCAACAGAGTTCCACGTTTGTTTTGGCGCAATGGCAAATGATCATGCCACAATTGCCTTCAAGGCATACCAGTAAACAGTTATTATTTTAATAAATCTTCAATTTCGCTCTCGTGCGTGACACGCTTATAGCTCGGATAGCATGCGTAATCTGTTCAACAGATCGAAATATAAACAGCCGAGGAATTAGTTTTCAATATCGCTGACCATGGCGAACCGAAAAGGTGAAGTATCCTGTTGCATAAGATATTTTCCAGCAAAGTTAGTGTAGTTCACTGCAGAATTCGAGCGGGGCGAATTCATTCTGGCCAACTGTGCAGCCACGTAGAACGGCGCTCTTTGACATTAATTTTTCCCACGCGGCATGCAAAAATAAACGAGATTCCCAGAGTAGCTCACCAGTAATGTTCTATTGCTGGTGAGCTACTCTCTTCTGGCATCTGCATGCGGTGGCGTAGCCAGGGGGTGCCCCCGAAATTTTTTTCCCGTGGCATACATCGCACAAAATGACACTCAGCCACATCTGCCTGCCAGGCCCCCACTCAGATCAAGCAGGTCCCCCCCCCCCCTTCCCCGAAAAAAAAGTCTGCTTACGCCCCTGTCTGCATGCGTTAAAAAAAAAGCAACGAAGTACTTCTGGGGGGCCGTGGTACTGCTAAATGTCCGGGCACGCTCTGCATTGAACGCGCCTGCACCCAAAGTACTTGGAAGGGATATGGTGGCGAGATGTCACGTGATGCGAGTAAGCCAATCGCGTCGGCGGCGGCGCGCGGAAAACAGATGCGATACTCTGAAATTTTTCTAGTAATTCTATTTGAACCTAGAGTTACTGTATATGCTACCTTTAGGTAGCAGAGTTGCGCATCCGTCATCCAAACGCCGCTAGGAACCAAGCGTTGCGGAGAAGCTGACGCTCGGGTCAGTTCTTGTATTTCTCGATCGCGCCGCTGCAGCGAACTGGATTGACACTAGTCATTCACAGTAAAGTTAATCACCGGTCTTCGACACGCCAGACTTGCCGATCGGTGACCCAGTAGGCATGTCGCCTGCAAAAACGGAGCGCGTCTTCGTCGCATAGCTTTGGTTGCTAGCCAGATCTATGCGCAACTCTGCTACCTAAAGGTAGCATATACAGTAACTCTATTTGGATGGATGGATGCTATGAGCGTCCCCTTTGTAACGGGGCGGTGACATGTCTGCCACCAGGCTCGAAGAAAAAAAAAAAAGCTTCCTTGTTTTATGTTGGCCTAATACCTTATTTACATTGATTAAATCTATGTTATTATACCAAAAAATATAAATTCACGGTCTATCTCTCTGCCTCTTAAGGCAGAATGACCCTATTTTTCCCCCCATTATTTATTTTTGTTCTTTATCTCTACTTTTCTGCCACCAATACTCTAACCGTCTCTTACTTATTTCTATCGCGGACGTGTTCAGCTTTCCATTGTTGTCCCTAAAACCCAAGGCTTCATGTAGACTCGTGCCCACACGTATACCTGGGTGAATATCGCCACATTCAATCAGTACATGTTCCATCGTTTCCTTAGTTCCTCCGCAGCATGTACATTGTTCTTCTTCGTTACTGAATCTCGCTTTATAACTACGCGTTCTAAGGCAGCCCGACCTTGCTTCAAACAGTAAAGCGCTTCCCCTTGAATTATCATAAAACCTTTCCCTCCTTATTTCGTTTTTTCCCTTTCGGTAGTTACTCAGAGCCGGCTTCTTTTCCATCGCTGCCATCCAATAAGTCCTCTCCGCCTCTCTGACCTTCCGCTTAATGCTCCTTGTTGCCATATCGCCCGCACTGCTAGCCGTATATTTACTGGTGAGCCTCCTAGTTCTTTTTCTCCACTGCGTGTCAACACTTTTTCTATACAAATACCTGAAAACCTTCTCTGCCCATCTACTCTTCTTCATTTTCCTCAGCCTCTCTCCGAATCTCATTTTGCTCTGAGCTTCCCGCATGGATGGATGGATGGATGCTATGAGCGTCCCCTTTGTAACGGGGCGGTGACATGTCTGCCACCAGGCTCGAAAAAAAAAAAAAGAAAGCTTCCTTGTTTCATGTTGGCCTAATACCATAAATCCACATTTTGTTGCACTAAATCCTAGTCCTAAAGCCTCACATTCCCTTCCGCATATACCTGCCAGTCGCTGTATATCATCTTGACTGTCCGCAAATAAGACAATATCATCCGCATAAAATAGACCTGGAAGCTTCTGCTCAACCATCGTGCCGACCTGTTTGTGTGACAAATTAAATCCAATGTTGCTACCTTCTAGCGCTTTTTCCATCCTCACCATGTACAGCATGAATAACAGCGGGGACAAAGGACATCCCTGTCTCAGCCCCTTGCTGATTTCAACGCTGTCCTTGCTACTTATTCCTTCCCATTCTATACAAACTGTATTTTATCGGTATATTTCCCTCAAAAGCTGTATACAGTCGTCACCTATGTCCACTTCTTTCAGTATATCCGACAAAATTTCCTGATTAACGTTGTCATACGCCCCGGTAATATCTAGATAAGCTACGTATAAGGGCCTGTTTTCTATTTTCGATATTTCTATACACTGGGTAAGAACAAACAGATTATCGTCTAACCGCCTGTCGATTCGAAATCCATTCTGAAGTTCTCCCAAAATATCATTTTGTTCTACCCGCGCTTCTATTTTTAATTTTACTGCCTGCATCGCCAACCTGTATAGCACCGATGTAATGGTTAGCGGTCTATACGAGCGAATGTTATCCTTTTCTCCCCTGCCTTTATAGATTAAGTTCATTCTACTTTTTCGCCAACTGTCTGGTATTTCCCTCTCCTGTAAGCACTTTTCTACGGCTTTCAGCAGTGCTTCTTTAGTGTTATGTCCGAGTTCGTTAATGAGGCTGACGGGAACCCCATCTAAGCCCGGTGTAGTGCGCCTAGGAATTTTTCCTTCGGCTTTCTTCCAATTGAAATTCTCTAGTACTACATCTTCGTCGGTTGCACTCCTTTGCGCACTTTTACTCACCGGGGGAATCCCCTGGGCGACCTTTTTAAACGAATCGGCTGTTATCTTTCGGATGTAACCTAGCGCTTCATACCCTTCCAATTGATTTTCTCCTTCATCTACCATATGTTGTTGCATTGTGACAGACTTCCTACCCAGCGCTTTTAGGTGGCTCCAAAATATCCTAGGCGCGGCCTTCTTCTTTTCGCGAATCTCTGTCATCCAGCGTTCACTTTCACCTTTAATTTTTGCCTCGACTAATTTCTGCACAATGGATTTTTGCTCTAAATATATTTCCCATATCTGGTTGACTTCGTCCTGTGGCCGCTTCTCCTTTTTTGCTTGTCTGTGCTCCCGTGATGCCTCACGTCGCTTCTCGATCGCCTCCCGGATTTCTTTGTTCCACCAACTTTTTGGCTTTCTCTTTCCTTTCCAACAAATAGTTTTCTTCTCTTTTTCCATTTCTTTTGTGATTATATGTAGCAGCTCACTATACTTCCAGTCTTTACCTGGTAGGTCGTCTACTTTTTCCTCGACTCTTGCGGCTATATTTGTTATTTGTTTGTCATTTAGATACAAGCTGCCAAACTTTGATTCTATGCTCTTATTATCAGTTTTATATCCCATTTGTAATATTATGCGTTTATGATCACTACCCAAGCTGTTAATGCCTTCCTCGTCTATTCTCATCTCTCTAAGTTTGTCATATATTCCTTCTGTCATGAGACAATAATCAATGCTCGATTGCCGGTTTCCGACTTCCCACGTGATCTGCCCCTCACACTTAGGGCCCACGTTAACTATCTCAAGACTATGTTGCTCGCAGAGATCTAGCAATAACTTGCCATTGGTGTCTGAATATCCGTCAAGGTCATGAATGTGAGCGTTCATGTCCCCTAGAAGGATTATTTCGGCATCAGGACCAAATTCTTTAATATCGGTGCTTATGCATTTCACTATCTCCAGATTTTTTTCTCTGCACTTATTCCCCGTCCACAAGTAAGCTACACCTAGCCACGTTTTCTTTCCACCTACTGTGCCCGAAACCCACATGTGCTCTGAACACGTTTGTTTCACTCTATCCAATTTTGTTCTGCTATGGATCAGCATTCCAACACCCCCACCTCTCCTTTCTGATGTGATCCTGTTACATCCTTCCCAAATATAATTGTCAATATGTGGTGGCTCTTCCAAGTCTCTAAGGTGTGTTTCTGTAACCGCATAAACACCTATCTGTTCCTTGCTTAACTGCTCCTCAATCTCTAACCATTTTGCCTTTTTTCTGCCACCCTGCATGTTTATGTAACTAATTGCAACACGCGCCTTCTCCCTTCTTTTACCTTTTCTCTGGTTTTTCGCTATACTGCCTGTCAAAGAGTCCCCCTGGTTGTTTTCCTCATTACAAGCTACCCTGGGCACCGAAGGGCCCGCGTGCCCCCCAAAAAAGCTACTGCGCGACCTGCAAGTCGCCAACCCACCTCATGACCAAGCCTCTTATCGAAGTGAATTCTGTCTCTTTGGAAACCGCCCCACCTGTGCACCTCCCTGTTTATATCCACTACCTCGAAGCCCTTCTCTCGACTAATTCGCCATATCTCTTTGTTTGCGTCGACAACCGCTCTTTGCAAGTTGATATTCCTCACTGGTACTTCCGGTATTGTGCATATCACTATCTGCACCTGAGGGGAAATGGCGCGCATGTCATCGACCCCTTTCGCCAATGTGGGCGCTAGTTCGGCTGATTCTTCATTCAAGACGTCGTTTAGACCTCCCGCGATTATCACGAGGTTACGTTCATTAGCCTTAGTTGCGAATTTTGCGCTAGCTTGTCTCATCACTGATCCCAGCCTATGTCCCGGGAACTTCCCTATAAAACTCGTTTGTCGCATCTCACCCTTTCCTTGACTGCTTCTTCGCATCTAACTAAATTCGAGTCCCCGGCGATTATCACGTGCTCCGACTCTTCTGCTGGACCGTCCCGCACCTGGCCACTGCCTCGGTTATTAGCGCGTGTCACTGCTGCTTTGTCCCCTCCCCTTCCCAAAACTACTTCGCGGAAGCTGGGTCCTGTGACCCTTGCACCTGTCTTTTCCAAACCTGTTTCCCCCTTCGCGTCTACCACTGTGGGGGTCGGTGCCCCTCTGTTCCCGCTGTCGCCTGCTTCCTTGTTCGCCATGACTACCTTTGCTAACCCCTCCTCGGCTGACTTAAGCCTTTCCCCCATAGCCATCGTATTTTCCCGCTCTGTCGCCAACGCGTTCTCCAGCTCGGCGATTCTTACCATGAGCTCATTCTGGGCAGCCATCATTATTTCCATTTTCGCCTCTAACTCGCATTGCTTACACTTGGCGTCAGCTCCCTCTGTCTTCTCATCCGTACAAACCTCTATTTTCCATCCCATTCCGCACCCTGTACACTTTACGGTCTTTTTGACCATGGCTAGATCGTTCACACGGCGAATTAGTTACACTTAAAGTCAAATGGTATCACAAAACTCCGCAAGTATGCCATACTTCAAAGCACATGTGTGCCTTTCAGCCACGTGGTGACCGAACAAAAAAAAAAAAGGGCCCAGGCGACTGTCACACAGGAAACAGTACAAAATTGTAAGCCCTATTAAGCTTCAATCTAGTGGCTTATGTACTCATATAACTAAAAAAACAAGCTCGAATCATGCAAAAAAAAAACTTATCTGACGCTGTCATTCCGGAGCACACGAAAAACACGTCCGTCCTCTCCCAAGTCCTACGCTCAAGTTTGCGCAGCGCCGTCCGCCGCCCCAGCGGAGAGAGGGGAAACCTCCGGTAGCTCGGAAGGGTCGCTCTTGCTTGGTTTTTCCATTGCGCGCGCGGAGAATGTGCTCCCCGGGGCTTTTATCTCGCATTTTTCACGCTATGGGTGCCGTTCCTTTGGCGTACTCGAAAGCAGGCATGCAGTCCTGCTGCATTGTGAACTGTCGCAAAAGCTTAAAAATTACGAACAGCCGAAAACTGCCCGTCAAGTTCTACCGTTTCCAATGCAAGCAGTGCGAGGAGCAGAGGCGTCAAGAGTGGATTATGGCAGTTCACCGCGATGCTTTCGCGGTCTTCTCACTTTGAAGCAATTTTTGTCGTACACAGTATTACGAACTATTAACGGGGAGAAACGCGACGATCATGCTCATTTGAAAGGGAATTCGTTTGTGACCCGAAGTTACAACAAACAGACAGCCGCTGTACGTTTCGAGATTGCGCGCTGACTTTCCGAGTCTACCATTTGTAATGTGACAGCAGCGGAGCATGTGGGCTTAATACACCACAGTTTAAATACCGTACCGTGAGTACTAAGTGTTTAATTCAGCTGATTGCAGTATACATTTCCCGACGCGGCTCACTGTAAACAGAATTAGGTTGCATGTTTGCACTGAGCGTTTATATTGGCCTTGCCTGCGACACGCCGTGATTGCTTAGCAGGCTGAAGTGTTGCGCTGCTAAGATCGTGGTCATGGGTTCGATTCACGCATACGGCAGCTGCATTTCGATGGGAGTGAAATGCGGCGTACTTGGATTTACGTACACGTTGAAGAACCCCAGGTGGCCGAAATTAATCCGAAGTCCCCCACCACGGCGTGCCTCATAATATTGCCGTGCTTTCGGCACGTAATATATAGCCTTGCATGCGCGTGAGCCGCGGGCAATATACAGATACCGCTTTGGAAACGAGATGAAAAAAGATTCCAGGCGGCAATTAAATTTTCGATGGCTTCGCGAATTCAGATGCGCTTATCATCGGGCACAAATCTCGGCATAATCATAAACATGCGCGATACCAGTGGGTATTGCATAGTATGATGCTGACCAAGCGAGCTGTCGAAACAACCAAAGCGACATTCGAATCACCTTTTTTATAACACGGTGCGTGATCAGGCGTCGATATTATTCGAAATGAAACACGCCTCTGCAAGAAACATGCATGGTCGAAGTGGGCATGAAATGTTTATTTTTTTTTTTTGCGCGTACCATTATGCTGTCAAAGGGAGCTCCAAAATATCCAAGGTGACATTAAACTTGCGATCCGACGTTATCATCCCATGCAAACCTCGGCAAAAGCGAAAATCCCACGAAACTGAACACTGCGGATTGCGATGCAGCCAGTGACTCAACAGGGCAGATGTAAATTTATGCTCTTCACACTGAGCTCAGAATAAATTTAAAGCAGCACGACAAACCTGGCATCCAAGCAATCGTAAAGTTGTCAATGGAAAACGCACGCGAAAGCGTGGTGGATGTTTGCTGACAGCTCCGAGTAGACACGACTGCCGCAACGAATGTGCGTTTTACCGGTAACATAATTACAGATCTCGCGCAGTCACCTCCCTATTCATGTCAAAGAAATGTGCCCGTCCAGCATCGGCACGCACGTAGCCCTCGTACAAACAGCATTGTCCTTGACGACCTGCTCAGTCCCGAAAAGGTGGTCGATCAACCGCCCTCCTCTGGTGAGATTCCCACCGTGAAAACGTCTTTTCCATCTCTGGGATCTTTCTAAACCTTCAGAGCAAGCGACACGTGAAGCTGCACGTGCACGGCGAGCAGAAAACAGCGCGTGCAGGGTGCGTGAACGTGCTGAGACAGCGCTGTCAAAAGGCAGGCGCGGGGAAAGGAGCGACCGGTTTTTGCAAGAAAGGCGGCGAAACGCGTGCGGCGCAGCGCCCCCTGGCCGAGCTTGGGAGCGTCCTCTTCTCTCCCTCCTCGCCCCTTTCGCGTCCTCCCGTTCGCCGCTTTTTCCGCGCCGATGATTGGTCTCCTTCGCCGTTGCCCTTAGAGACGCGTGGATCTTGCGTTTTGCTGGTATTTTTCGTTTTCGCTCGCGCCATTTTACGCCGGGGCTCAGTGTAGCCATAGTCCCTCAATACTTAGTCCCTCAATACTTTTTTTTGGTGTAGCGAACGTTGCGCGCGCTTTGTTTTCTGTGCTTTGTGTGGGCGCTATGCTGTGCTGTTGCGCCTATAATGGCAACAACGAGAGTGCAAACGGTTACGATTCCCCGAGGTAAGCGTAATGGCTTGCGCAAGAAGCAGTGGCCTGCAAAACATCGGCCGAAAAAGGTTTGTTCCGACAAAGAACACCGTTCTTTGCGAGGTAAGGCGTCTTTCCTTTTGCTCGTATCAAAGCATCGCCGAATGCTGCATTTTAAATATCTTTCCGGCCTGCTCATCAACGTCTTTTTTTCCTCGGCTATTTGTGCGTTGCTTAAAAATGGGGTTGTCCTCAATATGCTGAATATTCAGCTGAGAGTCCATCACCTCGCACGTCTGCAACTGTTATTCACTCTAAAGTGCACAACTATACTCTGTTCCAGAAGTTCCGTGCAGCACTGTGGAAGCTACAGGCCTTCTCAACCAATCAGGAGGACGAGCACATCAAAGTGTATCCTTCCGCGCCCTGTCGTCTGCTAGCGGCGAGCGCTGCAGCGAAAGCGGCAAGAGCGTCTCGGGACACAGTGCAAATGCGCAGTGAGATGAGCTGCAATTGTGAAAGCGGTTAAATATTCTCCTCGGCACCGTAAAAGCGTGCGTCTTCGAGATACTTGCACGTAGACATTTGAGGGATAGAGTTCAGTGGCTCATGTTTCGGTGGAAAGCGCCGCACTAGCCCAAAGTGATTATGCACCACGCTTCATCAGATTTCGTATACGCATGCCTATGGGCATGCGAAGTGCCGCTTCGCTCCCTTGTCGTAAAAGCTGATCCGGGAACGATATCGCACAGGTGAACCAGGCGCCGCCATTTTGACTAAGGAGTGACCAAATCTGCCACCGCGGACTAATCACAACCCAAGACTGGGTCCTCCGCGGCGCTGTGGACGCTCGGGCTGTGCGGACTACTCATGAAAGTTTAGACAGTGTCGTACCATTCCTTCGTACTTTATAAGTAAAAACATAACACATACGAGCCACAACAGCGTTATTTCTTTCGTCATTCGCATGTTATAACACGTACAAGCAAGAACTTTTTCTTCAGTATCATGGAGCCACAAAAATTGTTTTATACAGAAAATGCGACAAAATCGTCATACAAATCACAGCTACAACACGCAGAGAAGCCTTCAAGTAAAAATCCTCCGACAAGACCGCTTGCAAAAGTCATGAGGACAAACAACGGGCTACGTATATGGGGCACTACATCTCGCTTCGCAACAACCTGCGCTCGAGGGTCGTGTAGCCTTGGCTCTGCTGCACGGAACTTCTGGAACAGAGTATATGGATCTGCTTTCCGCTGCGAACAATTACGCGCGATGATACAGCTTCTCGATCGTGCTTGTCGCGATTGTTAGATTCCATTTATTGTGAATGTTTTGTGAAGGCGCTGGTTCCCAGATGAGGGCTTTTTCTTGGGGGGGGGGGGGGGAAGCGTGCGAGGTGTGCGTGACGTCAACGCCCAGCTGCGGCGTGACCTACTTGGCACCGCTCCAACACCTGCGCCGAGGGAAGCGCGTTGCCTCGCGTTTGTGCGGACGGACAGCGTTACACAGGCTAGTCAAAGAGCTGCTACGCATCTAAAAAAAAGAATAAAATGATTGACCCCCTCCCCTCTTTTTTTTTGTGTCTTGTGTCATTGTGGTGGCCCTCTCCCCGCCACCAACCCCGCGTTTGCTGATGCTATAGGGAACCCAAGCTCAAGTTTGCGGCGCGACGACAGCGCCGCGCCAGCCGCGCTGCGGCTCTGTCGGAATGCTCTGAACCTTCGCGCGGCCGACTCAGCCCCTTTCACGGTAGCGGAATATACGGCTCTGGGTAGCGGTAGCGCGCGTGCCCACGCGTTCTTCTCTCGGTGCGGGTAACTGGGAGGCCGTCAGCTGGGTACGTTGAACCGGCGAGCGTCTATATCTCGTACAAAATCCTTTTGTGTTCGAAAGCTAGGCACCTAGGGAGAGAATCTCTAGGGATTTTCGATGGTGGCGCCGTCACATCTTGGCGGAGCTTTCTGGAACGCCGCTTCGCCGACCACGGCCACCGCGCGCCCCGATCCAGGTGGCCGTGCGCCGACCGGTGTCGGTGTCGGCTGAGCGCGTTCGTCACTTGTCTCTGCGCCAACGACGATGACCGCGAGTCATGCAGCACATGCAGCTTTCGTCTTGACAACCACTGGACAACGTAGTCCGTGAACCGGTGTCCCGTAGCGACTTCGTCGTGACTGCCTCAGAGAACGTCTAGTACTGCCTTTGCTTGATTGACGGACGTCGAGGGCGAAACAGAGCGAAGGTGCTGCAATGCGCTGCCTTGCCACGACAAGTAAGTAGCGATCTCTGTTATTTCGAGTTCTGCTCCGCTAGTCTGAAATGTCGGCGTACCTGTTACATTTACATATCAGAGAGCGTGATCATATAGCTATGCTGCCGTTCTTACGTTGTGGATACGGAGCGTGATAAACATTTCGAACTGCGGCACAAGAGGCTCATCCGCGATCGCTGCGCGAGCAGAAAAAATCACAGCATATCCACGGAGTGAATGATGATGAGTGGGCGAAGCTGCGGAGGTTCATCGGTAAACCGTGAATCTTCCGTGAATTCTGCCCAGTACATCATCACCGACGTGAGATCGGGCTCGTTTATACTAAAGGTTCGATGAGTTATGACGACTTGCAGCTCACTTTAATTTTACATGTACGCTGTGAATTTTCATTGTTTAGAAAACCATTGCTTTAGAAAACATCTGGCGTCTTTCGTTAAGCAGCTGGCGTCTTTTCATTTTGCTTTAGAAACATCTGGCGTTCTTTCGTTTTGCTTTTACAAAACATCTGGCGTCTTTCGTTGGTTTATTTCATCAATCAACGGCGTTTTGAACAAAATTTTTTTTTGTTTAATGACGCACAGGAGAAATCTCACCAGGCACTACCTTGATGGTAAACAATGGCTGCTAATGGGAATGAGAGACAGAAGAAGTCGGCTTTTAGCTAACACTTACACTTCTACTTCTACTAACGTTTCCTACTGGAACATGCCAATGGCTGCTAATGGGGAATGAGAGACAGAAGTATTCGGCTTTTAGTTAACGCGCACGCTGCGAATTTTTTATTGTTCAACAACGCACAGGAAAAATCTCCCACCGGCACCACCTTGGAGGTCAAAGCGTAAGAATGGTTACGCACTACGACTACTACTACGACTACGAGGGACGAACGGGTGCCGCCTTAAGGAGCTTCGCCCCTAAAAAGTTTTCTGCGAAGGAACCGATCGTGTGTTTTCATGCACTACAGCCGCTACAGTTCGACATGGTTAACTTGCACCAACTGGTCCAATGTTCGGCTTTGCGTAATTGATAACTGCTACTATTATTATCTCATCAACTAATAGGAACAGTTTCTTCGCGCATAAAAGAAGCCTGATTGCCATGTGAAAGAACACATGGCTCTCACTTTGTGGCAATTTCGCAAGTGTTCAAGTTTGAATGTCGGATTTGCTTGCATTATGAAGTGTCATCGCGCTCCATGTTTCCAAGGGATTGCAACTGCTTGCAAGAGGAAGCAGGCGCTCTTCGTTCGCTAGTTTGATACAAGTGCCACAGTTCACCAGACAGCACTTAACGTGTTTAGTGCGCTCGCATTTAGTGTTGGTTTGTAAAAAGCCTTCTACGAATTGTAAGCTGAATTGTAAGCGTACTGACGGAAAATATAAAATGAAAGACGAGAAGCGTTCACTCTTTTTTTGTACACTGTATCTCATGTGCCTGCTTAGCTGGCCTTCAGTAAGATTATGCGCCATGTAATGCTTATAAGGATTGTGAGAGTGATACATTTAAAGTAGTTGCAATAAAAAACAAATGTAAATGAAAAAGGTATGACTATATACAGCAGGATATATGCATCTTTATTTAAGGCATGAACAGCAAGAATGAGGTTAGCTCAAGCAACCAACTTGCAACCAATCTGTAAAGCTAACGATATTCATTTGGAAACATTGTTATTGCAAAAAGCTTCTACTTGGGATGCTGCTTTACATCCTTGAGAAACCTTCAGTAGTGATTTTAAAGTCCCTTGGAATTGGGCTATCGAAACCTGTACAAACCCTGTTACCTTCTCAGCCTAGGGTTACAGGGACACTAAAGAGCAAAACGATTTTTCTCATATTAGTAAACTACTCTTTCGCAATACCAAAAACACCACGCTTGCTGTGAGAAAACACGCAGAAACAAAATGTGGGTGGTGACGCCACCTTGACGTTTCCGCACCATTTGCCGTGACGGCGCCTACTAGGGACTACGTAGATCCTAATCGGTAAAAATGAAGTACATTGTCCTCTGAGGGTGCCATAGACTGAACATACCAAGTCTGGGGTAATTTTGTTGAGCAAATGGTGCCAAAATACGATAAATACACTTTAAAATCCGTTACGTCACGTGGGGAGATTTTGGCACGAAATTTAAAAAATGAAACATTGAACTTGATTTTCTCCTCTATTAATAAACCTATGATGGCGAAATTAGTGACATTAGAGTTCTCAGAGCACAATTTATCGATCTAAACCGATTCATTGTTTCTCTTTAGTGTCCCTTTAAACTAATGAACAGTTTTTGTGATTCACATTTATGAGAATGAATGCAATAGGGTTTTCAGCTGTACTATAGTGTGCAATATACAACCTTTATTTGTGCAGGTGCCCGTGCTGCAAATACAGTCATAACCCCTGTGGAGGGGGATCCGACCCCATGGAGAACGCAGGGGCTGACGAGCTGCGTTTAAGTATGCTTTGCTGGTGCTTTTAGCTATTTCAAAAGACACAAGAAGTGGCCCGACATCACTTGGCCATAGGCTGCTCTTCCTCATCTCAATGAGCATAGCTCTTGGAACGCTGGCTCCGCCAATAAACTAGCCATAAAGTTCAAAGTAAAGTTTTTAAACCATGTACTTTTTGTCATCTCATGCGAGCTGCCATACACACACAGATGAATCTTTGTTGTTGCTTGGAGGTAGACTTCATGCTTCTCTCCCAGCAGCCCAGCTCTCTTCTCTTTCTATTATGTATTACTTTTCTTTGATTTATGCTTCAATGACCAAAGTATGCATGCTCACTCCCTGTGTGTGAAGGAGAAATGCACCGGTGTTGAAACGGCATAAAAGGATGTGAAAGGTTAAAGGACCCCTGACAGGGGGGGGGTGAAATTTTAGTTTGTGACTTTTTTTTTTACTGTAACTTGTAGCCTTGTGTCTGGCGATGCTGAAATTGAGTGAGGCATAAGCGCTCTGACATATCGTATAATTAATGCTAGTGTCGGTAATTCTGGCCACTTTTAGCTTCATTTTGAAACACCCGCCTCAAGTCATAAGAAACTACTGCCCCACAGCGAGGAAGCACCTAAGACATTGTGTGCTAAAGGTTTGGTGACATTGATAGTGCAGTTTTCAAATTGGGGGCCCCGTGCGCGATAAAGTATGAAACGATGTGGGTGCTTCGGTATGAGTTAAGCCGGTTAAGTGCGTGTCCCCTCAGGAAAATTTAAAGCATTCCTGGCTTAAGCAGCCAAAACCAACCTGTGAGCAGCCCGACAACTGAGGGAGAGGGACGAGAAACAATAAATAGCCTTGGTCGGGTGCCAGTTGTGGTATTGTGTGTGACCTGCCCATCTTTTGCGACGTCAACAGTACTGGCTTTTCTTGTGGAACGTCACACGGGGCCTTCATCTGCGTCATATTAGTGGATATGTCGCGAAGTGTTGCCAACTCGGATGAGCACTCTCACTTACTTTAAAACCAAATTAAAATATCTTGAAGGTAACGTTTGCCACTAATAATCGGCAGGACAATCAAACAACACAAACAGCCTTGAAGGGTGCGTATGGAAGAAGGAATTGTACAAGCACAGACACCCAGTGTGTGTGTGCATTCCATTCCTTCCTCTTGAGTAAGACTGAAATATTGACTGTCTCAAATGAAATAATTTCACTCTTCACACTCTTCAATTATTAGCTTAAAATTTTATTTAACCATGAAACAAAAAGGGGGCGCCAACCAGTCTAAACAGAATGTTTATGACGTTTGGACTTCCAGAATGGAAGCCTTGTTCACGATGAATACATCATAAGTGGTTTGTTTTATTTAGAAGATGAAACGTCATAAACATTTTGTCTGGACTGGTCTGCGTCTCTTTTTTATTTCAAATGTACCCTCCTAGCCAGACTGGATTTTGCCATGATCCCGACTTCAAATGTCATTTAACTTACCACGTAAGTGCTCACTCAACAGCAACATCTTGTGTTGACAACTGTGTAGAAGACTGGGAGTGGTGCTGTCATCATTAGGATCTATTCAGTGTGTTCTAATAAAGGAAGATGTCGATGGAGGGCTTCACCATGGGGACAGCGGCTCATCCTTTTTTCTTCATTGTGTTTTTCTCCATAATACATTGAGAGCCAATCTTTGTGATTGAGAGACTTGGCACAGAAAGCTAGGGCTATTTCTGAAGCATAGTAGCTTGTAATGTTTTAATTGTCATAATCTTTCACAAGTGACAAAATCGATTTTCTTAAGAGTGGGACCTTTTATCTTTGTTTTCGCAATCACAAGTTGATTAATGAAAAAGAAAAAGTTCAAAATCGTATTTTTGAACTTCGCGCCGAACCCCACTACCGGTCAGTCAGCATGACGTCACTAATCGATGTTATTATTATTTTTTAAATCTGCGGCTGGTTTCTGCAGATCAAAATGTTACGAAGCCTCAGCGAGAGTGGAAAAGCTCGAGACTGATCTTTGTTCCACACCTGTAGGTCAGCCAAATAGCCCAGAAGTATGTTACACAGTAATAAATTTTTCCCATGGAGAAAAAGTTTTCTATTTTATGCATTGGCGCCCGCAAATGACGGCTCGAATGAAGGCGATTTCGGTTTCGGTTGGATGGATGGATGGATGCTATGAGCGTCCCCTTTAAAACGGGGCGGTGACATGTCTGCCACCAGGCTCGAAGAAAAAAAAAAAAAAAAAAAAAAAGCTTCCTTGTTTCATGTTGGCCTAATACCTTATCTACATTGATTCCGACTGCGCAAAGCGCCACCTGTTTCCTGCAGCAAGTGTCATGGCGACTTCCTGTTTACCTTTCTGGCTCCAACGCGTGCTTTCAACTTCCAAACTTCTGCGCTGTTCTCCGTGACATTGTGAAATCTATGTTGATTTATACGTGGTGATCATATCTAGTACCATCCGGAACATCAAGCATCAATATTTGATACGCGACACTTTGCCTACTGGTCGTCAGCAGGTAAGCAAAACGCCACTGCATCCTGCACAAGCTTGCGCGGCCCGCGTGGTAATGCGAATATGTAGTGCTTCTACGGCTACCGCTGTCCTTGCATTTGGGAATAACGCTTTTCTGTTTTAATATCGCGTTAACTATAGCGACCAAAGCCTGCGTCTTTAATGGGGAAGAACGTGAGCTGCGCATACACGGACTTTAGAGAACTAGACGACGCATGTTTTCTGTTCTCGTTCTACACATGTCAGTTCTCGATCGATTCCGACGATCTAGCGCAATTTTCTGTCCGGATTTTTAAAACTATGACGCATTCTTTTTTCCGCGTGGTCACAAACTGACACCACGTGGAAACAAATGAGATTGTTTGTACGAGTGAAATTGCTCCCCAAGAAAAGGTGGGCAGAAATATGGGCTTCAGAGCAGTGTGCATAGATTGCAATATTTAAAGTATAAAGACGATTTAGACAACCTGCTGTCACATGGAACTGGCAACACAGCATTTGTACAGAATCGTCTATCGTTTCAGGGTATCATTAAGTTCTATCGCTCATCCTTTATAAATTAAATGCGGCCGCCGTGGCCGGGATTCGATCCCGCGCCCTTTGGGTAAGCAGTCGAGCACCATAACCACACCACCGTGGCGCGTCTCTTTGATGGGGTCCATGGTGGGCAAGCTTTTTAGTGCAATATTCGACCTCTTTCATGACAGAATCATTGCAAGAAAATTTTTTTCTCTGTCCTTAGGAGGGATGTGAACGTTGCCATAGTGGTTGCTAGAGAAGGAATGGTGCTTTCTTGTTGCCTCTCATTGTCGTCCGCTATTCTCTCTCGCGATATGTTTTGTGGTGAAGCAAAACGGCGAGTCTGCGTCCATTATGACAATTTTTAAAAAATTCTACAAAGTATATCAACACTATACAATAACACCATATGCCAGGATAGTTGCCAGTAAGTGTGTCAAAAAAAGTATGGAGGTCAATCACCGAGAAGTTTCAAAGAATAAGGAGTGAAAACATAGAAAAATGTATAAGTGGGGGTGTCGCACCACCCATATACACACAAATGCGAATATACCACATCAAAGTCCAAGTGCCAAATTGCCAGACAAACCTCTTTTTTTTTCTCAATTCAATTCTGCCAAAGACAGCATCTGGATAGAGCCACCTCCTCGCCTTTGTCGCCAATAACCGAGACCATTAATCTTTTCAAGCTGCCATGCATAACATTGTGTAATGTACATGTATTAACAACTCTCCTCTGTAACACTGGCATTGAGAGTAAGTTAAATAAATAAATAAATGACTCGTGTTCAGGCACATGCAGTTTGGTGATGCAGTCAAATTAAAATTGGGTGCTTGCACTTGTTTGGAAAGGTATACAAAGGAAATTCGTTTTGGGAAGTTTAATTATAGTGATTTTTAAGTGAGAAAATTTATGTTAAGCATCTGCCGCGTATTTGGACGTCAGCTCGTAAGTCCGCTTCACTGTGCTGCGTGCTTCCTTGGGGCAAAGGAAAGATGCAGCGGCCACACGAGTGGTAAGATCGTATGCTGCTTTGTGTATTTCCATGTTTTCACAAGCATTCATCGGCTTTCTGCAGTGCTACCGATCCACCATGTTTCAGATGGTTTGTTCAGAAATATACTGTTACAGTATAATAAAAGTACATAAACACTGGGGATACACTTTTTATTCTTTTTTGCAGCTCCCATAAAGGTGATTCGCACAGATCATGGCTTGAAGCCGTCTGGTGCTTCAGTTTCTTACGCTTGGATCTTCAGCAAAGGTGAACTTTGCTCGGGAGATTGCGGCGCCGATCGAGCGCACAAATATTCCGCAGGTCGTCCTTTGGCCGCATCCCTTGGAAGCACATAAAATAAGCATCGTGAATGATGAGTCTACTGCTTCCTTGTCATAATTTAGGTGGAGAGCCTGTAAAAAAAAAGTTAGAGTGATAAGTATCTAAAAGGACGGTGCCACCTTACAATTACGGTGCTGAAGTGAGTGCCAACAAATGCTGCACTTAAGTGCAAGGCTCATTCTTAAAAGATGTTAAGGGCCGGTTACACTCTTAAGTCAAAAGCTAATTATAAAGTTGGTTCTTGAATGTGGCAGTTAGTGATGAGAAAAAAAAAAAACTGGGGGCAGCTACGCACTATGGCACAAAGACTGAGGAGACAAAGCTAGTGGTGTTCCCCTCCTCCTCACCCTCTTTTCCCTTTCCACCCCTTGCTATAATGTACTATATAAGAATATGCTATGCTTCCCCATCTCCCCTCCTCCTCACACTCACTTCTGTTTCCCTTCCCTTTCCCATACTATTGGGCACGAAGCCCACCACTTGAAAAGCTGGCGCCACCGTCAGCGTGACAGATAGGCAGGATCAGCAGCAGCGTTGTCTGCTTAGGGAGCACCTACATGTGCTGAAAACAAAATTTTAGAATACCACCTGTGCTGTAATTTTGATTAAATGAGCTGTTCTCCCGTTTCAGATGAGCACTTGACAACACTTGAAAGCACAGAAATATGAAAACGTGAGCTTGGGCATGTTGGTATTCCATCTTAACCCCTATAGCGCACAGAAAGGACAGGAACACAGAGTTATGGTGCGGACACAGCGCTAGCAGACATAGCGCTGTGTCTGCGTTGTACTTCTGTGTTCTTGTCTTTTCTGTGCGCTAAAGGTGTTAAGAAGCAATATGCAATCCCTGTCTTTGAAGGGTTCTTATATAGTAGGCCAGTACTCGGTGCCACAGTGCAGGATGCACGCAACGGAGCCCAGTGCCAGCTTTCACACGTGTCCACCGGGTAAGAAGCTGAGTGAAGGTTGGATTGTGAAACTTAAAAATGGTACATGATCTCACACTGCCATAGGTTGGCAAACTCACTCGTGAGTCGACTCACTTGGAGAGTCCGGCTGCGTAATACAAGGGCTGTCCGTAAAGTAAGGTTTGCAGTAATTTTTCACAATAAAAAACATGCTTATTGGCATTAAATAATACATGTTTGGAAAGCTTAGACTTTCCCCTATTTTTCAACATAATCACCGTGGAGATCAATGCATTTTTGCATGTGGTGTACCATCTTATTTATGCCTACATCGTAGAACTCTACTGCCATGCCACGTAGATAGCTTAAAACCTCTTCTTTAAGCTCCTCTTCGGTTCTGAAATGAATCACATCCAGGTATTTCTTCAATTCTGGGAAGAGATGGTAGTCACTTGGGGCTAAGTCTGGGTGACAGTATCCCATCCACATTTGTTGATGAGATCAATCGTTACACAGGCAATGTGCGGACGAGCGTTGTCCTGATGGAAACACACTCCCTTCGTGAGTACGCCTCTCCTCTTGTTTTGAATCGCGCGGCGAAGGTTCTCCAGCGTCTCACAGTAGCGGTTCGCATTGATTGTTGTACCAGCGGACATGAATTCGCACAACAATAATCCCTCCTGTCCCAAAAAACACTCGCCATCACATTGCCGGCATACAGTCTGTTTGAACTTTCGCGGCTTCGGCGACTCTGGATGTTTCCACTGGTGTCGTGTAGTGGACCCAGGTCCACTACACGACCCCAGTGACAATGAAGTCCAAGAATTTCTCGCCATCGGTTTCGTAGGCCTGAAGAAATTCGCAGGCTGCTTCAACACGTCTCCATTTATGGTTTTCTGTAAGCATTCCCTGGACCTACCTTGCAGAAACCTCTGCATACCCTAAATCGTCTGTCAAAATTTTGTCAATGCAGGTCTTGCTGACATCAGGGATCGTCTCGCAGAGCTCCCAAACCATCACCCTTCGATCTTTCAGCATTGTTTCTTCCACTTTCGCAATTGTTTCGTCCGAAACCGATGGGCGTCCAGAACGCTGTTCGTCATGGACGTCTGTACGTCCGTCTTTGAATTTTCCGCACCATTTGCACACATGTTGAATGCTCATGCACTTTTCCGTAGACAATTGGGAATGAATGTCCACCGGCGCAGTGTTTTTTGCACACAAAAAACGAATCGCAGAGCGTAATTCATACCTGACGGAAGAAGCGAGTGGGAGCTCCATTTCTAATGGCTGCCAAGCCTGAGTGTCGCAGACAGCTCGCCGGAAGCGGAGACTACGAGAGGGAAACCACGCTGCGTGACAGAGACGCTGAATCCAGCGCAGCTGTGTGTTTGTGACTGCAGCTCCTTGGGAACCTTATTTGACAGAACACCCTCATATTTTGGCAAGATTATGTCCGAGTCAGTGCAGCTGAGGAAAATTTTAGTGATTCTGAGTCCGTGTGAGACCGCCTCCGAAATCTCTGCGAATGAATCCGCTCGTGCCTTGCGTTGAAAAGGTCGTGCAACTGACTTCGACGTTGTAATGAGTGACCCGTCGACTGGGTGGACGAACGATTTGACGCGACTGCTGCGCCGAGGCGGACGCATAACCCCTCCAACTCGGAATTCAGTAGCCGGTAACGAGGAATATCGCTCGTCAGAGCTGAAAGCTGCTGACGGAAAGTTACGTCCATGTAACTGTAGCAGCTTCGCCTATGAAGAACACAACGGTGACCGGCCTGCAAAATGAGGTGGACGCGCGAGACTGGAAGTCTCAAGCGGCCAGTGCCGAGCACTTTCGCGTACTCTGTCCCGCATACAACAAGTGCAACGCTGTAGAGGCTAGCGATACTTCGAAAAACAAAAATGTGTTTGCGCTAACAAATAGTTCAATGTCTTTACCGCCAGACTGTGATTTCTTTTTCAGGCTGAGTAATACATGATTTGTGCCCTAATTAGAAACAAACATACTCCGTTATGCGGCTTTTAATGTGCTGTTTCACATCACCTGGCGTTTCGTTGTTTCAGTATTTCATTTGTAGCCGGTCGCGATGCCTCACGCACAAGCTCGTGCTCGGCTCACACGAGCATTCACAACCGCGAAAACTAAAGAAAGCGGACACACGGATTTATACATTTTGCTGACCGAACAACTTGCACAGCTTCAACAGCGGTGCGCTTGATGTGTGAAAATTAGTGTAGTCAGGTCCGCTGAGGTACCACAACAACTTGGCTGCCAGCAGCGGCCTTCCATTTGGCAAAATACACTGTATGTACTTATTATGTCGGTGGCTTGGTCGTCATTGCTGCCCGCGCTATCATGTCCCGACTCCACCGGCTACATCAACAGACTGCGAGTTTCATTCCGCACGCTTCGTGGCCCTGAACCGCGCTGCCAGCAACATACTTCCCATTTTCCTGCAAAGCTGGCAATGTTGGAATTCTACGTCGCCAACGTCAAGTACGGAAGCCACTGCAACGCACTTTATGCGTCATCCATCGCAGGGACGAGCATTTTACATAAAAATCCACAGCATGCCTGCACGGCCTAGCATTTCCACGACTATAATGACATTGACACATGCACTGTGCATAGATATGTGACACGTGTGTTTGCTTACATCGCTCTGTTGCACATACCTTTCCGTTCTCGTCACGGTAGCCTAGTTGGTGACACAACGGAAAACAGCACCTTCCAACCATCTTTAGCAACACATTTCCAGCACAATTCACAACGTGCGGGCTGACTGCCATGCTAATGAAACGCCGCGCACCGGCAATCGCAGTAGGTAGTCAACCTAGTCGCAGTGTCATCTGCTGCGGCGCCCTAAACATGGTGGCTTGGAGTTGTTCGTGTGAAGGGCGCTATGAAAACGGTCTATACAGCAGAGGAATGAGCAATTATGATCGAGTTAAACAGAGTGACTGTTGATATGAGGCTGCTAGAAACCTGCTTTCACTTGTGGAGCTGATGTTCGGCCCTCATTTTCTGTGGTTGGTGCATGAAGACTTAAGATTGTGTTTTGTTCTGTCTAGCACATCTGAACAACCTTGTACCAGTGCATGCACGTGGCCCTGTTAACACGAGAGTGTGTTCACCTTTTCAGCTCGCAGATGATGGTGCAAGGAGAATGCCAATATCTTCGTTATTGTACAATTCAAAACAATTCTTCAACATATAATTCCCGTCCAGAAGTGTTACGTCCTTTAGTCATCCTACTGTGTTGCTCCTGAAATGCCAATAAAAAGCACAATGTGAAAATTTGCTTTGGTTTCTCTATTTAAAGACATTATTCAGAGTGCATGCCCAGACTCTAAAACATTCATATTGACCAAGCATATTCACTGAACCAAGTGTGCAATGTGTCCAAGAACAAATAACTTCCAAGATTAGCAACACTTCAGTCCATAATCAGAATAAGCATTCCAACTATTTCTCAAGGTCATGAATTAAAATCATGTTTTGCGTCAAATTTGACAA
Source organism: Rhipicephalus sanguineus (assembly GCF_013339695.2). Classification (NCBI taxonomy): domain Eukaryota; kingdom Metazoa; phylum Arthropoda; class Arachnida; order Ixodida; family Ixodidae; genus Rhipicephalus; species Rhipicephalus sanguineus. The sequence continues at coordinate 168,263,701 of NC_051183.1, forward strand.
TAGCAGCATGCTTGGGCACAAAGTGCATGTTGATGTTGGGCAGCAGCTTGTTATGCGCAGTTTTTAGCAAATCTTTAACATTCATTTTTATGCACGTGGCTTTCAGTGACAATGGCTATACGTAGTAGTGTAATAGGGTTTATTGGAGAACAACAGATGCGCCACAGCGGTGGGGCTGCAGATGTTTACAGCTAGCCACTTTTGTAATGTGCAGAATGCTGAAGCAAGCAAATACATTTGTTTTCTCAACAAGGCCTGTGCATTGATTGATTGTGCCACTTAAAGGTCCCCTGACAACGCAACTTCAAAGCCAAAATCTTTTGTGTTACATTCTCCCGCATACATAGGTAACTCAAACCATGTATTACTGGTGAATGTTGTCTTAAACACATTTTAATATGGTTTTAAAGGAAGCGCAAGTGCCCGAATTGGCGACAACTTGTGGCCTCATTATCAGTATGATGCATTTAGTGGCTACTCAGGCTCACTGATAATTCACCTGTTCTACGAGTATAGTCGACGTCAATGACGGACAAGTTTGCAGGGCGCACAATGAGGGCTATCGTCATTCACCTCTCTTGCTTTATTGTTGGGCTGCTTTCTAGGTGCTTCTGGATGCTTACGCCAGTGGTATTTTAAACATTGCAAGATATAAACAAACATTCAAATAGTGGTGAGGTTTTTTTTGTTCCCGAGGGGGACTGTGAAATGGGTGCCCTGCCGGCAGCTGTACTCTATACTCCGTTTCATACATTAGGTACAACGCTGTGGAAGCTATGCAAGAAGTTCGGCCAGCAAAACGTGTAAATCCGCGTGTCTTTTGCTTGGCCTCCGCGATGAGTTCCTGCTGTGCGCTGCCAGTGCTAATCGCGGAGGCCACGGTACAAAAAAAAGAGAGACGCTAAGCGATCCAGAACAATCTATCGACAGCACTGTAAATAACGGAGTATGTTTATTTCTTGGGCACAAACCATCTTCTTTTATTATACAGCCTAAGGAGTGAAACAAAATCACAATACGGGTGGTAAATTCATTGAACTGTTTCTTTGCGCGAACGCATCTATACTGCAAGAAGTCTCGTTAGCTTCCATGGCGTTGCACCTGATGTATGAAACGGAGTATAGTAAACAAAATTCGGCAGAAGCTCCCTCGTCAAGTCACCTGCTCAAGAAACTCAACCATCTGAACGGAATGGAGTCACTATTTTAGCACTTTACTTCTTCTCATGCTGGTAATAAACTGTTTGTATCTAAAGAAAAAGGATTCGGAAAAGTTTCCAAGTCACTGTGGTATGTGTGTAAGGTGATTATGACAGTGCACAGCTTCATATTCGTTGTGTGACTGTCAGCTGATTATCTTGGAATATCTCTGCTAGGTACACAACAGTGAAGTTGCTAAACGAAGTTTGCCACCTAAACATACGGAATGAAAATAATGCTTATGGAGATTAGACGCAGCAGTCTATAATACAACATATGTGTCACTGCTGCTGGTCCTGGAACAACTGTAACATAAGCATTACAACAGCTGTAACTTGCAACAGTATAGTATAATAACAGTAATAGTCACGGAACTTTCAGTTGGCAGCGAGCATTGCCTGCCTATGTTACAACATGCTCCGTGTTGACATGAGCTGCGTGACAGTGTGTATCGCAATTTTTTTTCTCTCTGACACCATTGCTGAGCTGTGTGCCACAAATCTAGCAAGTGGTGACTTGTAAAGCTGACACATCGTGCAAGGCTTGTAAGCCATCTGGCAAGCGGAGTTGCTTCAGCTCATCGCTGCAGTCGGCAATCTTGCTCTCGCTATCCACTCAACCTTCAAAATTAGATAGCGCAAAATTGAACAGGTCCTGTGCATCTGTGTTCTTTCTAAGTCCTGTTCGATTTCCCGTTATGCAATTTTGAAGATTATGAGCCAACTAGCCTATCAACATATTTTGTTTGTTATCCACCCAACGCCCGCAGGATCCACGTGTCTGCGGCTGTAGCTTCATCCCTGGAGACACAAACACTTTGCCCGAGTTTAGGCTGATCGGTGATCGTTCTCATATACCTTTTGTTTGTCCGCATGCTTTTGGAGATGGTCACTATACACGAGAATATAATAAGAACAGCTGGTAGTGTGGCGGCACGTTGCAGAGCAGATCTCAACCACTCACACACTTGGTCTCTGTTGCCTGACGGCGCGTGCTCGATGGAGCTTGACCTGTCGAGTGCGCGTGACGGTTGGCTGTTTGACAAGTTGAGGAGGCAAAGCAGGGTCAAGGAGGGTGGCACTATAATTGCTTGCAGCTGCCTTGATATGCAGTGCGTGGCTTAATTCATGGTGCAAATGATTTGATGATGATGTAGCCTAAATTCTTACAAAATTTCACAGACAGTGTCAGGGTCCCTTCAAAGTCAAGTTTACTTGGCTCTTATCCTATTCGAAATTATCTTCGTGAATACTTTGTACAAAGATGAGGCTGACATGTCTAGTTTAAATTCTTTCATGTCTCCATCTTTTGTATTACTAAAACATTGGCATTTTTCCAACTCTCTGTTACATTCGAATTTTTGCATCTTGCCGTATGACCGTGTGCGGTACGGCGTCACTCTCTGCGTACCTTTGCAAAAGAAGGCGGCTGAATGAACGGCTTGGGCACTCCACGCAAGCATGATTCATACTGTAAGACATGTTTCGGTACATACAACTAGTACAAGTAATGGCGAAGTTAACGAAACATCGCCCTGCGCACTGTTAGAATAAAATGATAAGTCGTTCTTTAGCTGTTTCTCGTTTACAAGTACCAGGTTTTCAAACGCCCCAGTCGGTCAACAGGATTATTCATTACCGCAGTACAACGAATCTAAGAACTTGCCTAGGATTAACGACAAGGGAGTGCCCTTACTACTAGTTGATGAGATAATATCAGTAGTGGTTATCACTTACGCAAAGCCGAACATTGGACGAGTTGGTGCAAGTTAACCATGTCGAACTGTAGCGACTGTAGTGCATGAAAACGCACGATGAGTTCTTCCGCAGCAAATTTTTTTCTCCTCGCGCAGCGATCGTGGATGAGCCTCTTGTGCTGCAGTTCGAAATGTTTATCACGCTCCGAATCCACAACGTAAGAACGGCAGCATGGCTATATTATCACAATTTGTTATGTAACAGGTACGCTGGCATTTGTGGCTATTACGCGCGACAGAGACTAGCGAAGCAAAACTCGAAATAACAGAGATGGCTACTTACTTGTCGTGGCAAGGCAGCGCATTGCAGCACCTTCGCTCTGCCCTCGACGTCCGTCAATCAAGCAAAGGCAGTACTAGACGTTCTCTGAGGCAGTCACGACGAAGTCGCTACGGGACACCGCTTCACGGACTACGCTGTCGAAACGAAAGCTGCACGACTTGCGGTCATCGTCGTCGGTACAGAGACAAGAGATGAACGCGCGAACATACATGCACACGTGGAACAGCAAGGAACAGCCGACACCGGTCGGCGAAGCGGCGTTCCAGAAAGCTCCGCCAAGATGTGACGGCGCCACCATCGAAAATCCCTAGAGATTCTCTCCCTAGGTACCTAGCTTTCGAACACAAAAGGATTTTGTACGGGATATAGACAATATAGACGCTCGCCCTTTCGCAGCCGCAGCGCCCATGGCGCCCCCTGTATTTAAAACGCTTGTGATATGTGCTTAATTAACAAATATAAGCTAATTGACTCGTAAAACACCTGTTTAGTAATATTTTTGTAAATTTAACGTATTATACAATAATAGTTTATACATTTAAATAGCTTTAAGTAATAATTTTTAAAGTGACGTCACTTCCGTGCGGCGCAGGAGCCACTTCTGTGTGGGCACGGCCACCTGGATCGGGGCGCGCGGCGGTGTTGCTCCGGCCGTCCCATTCGGACGGAGGACGCGTAATTGCAGAAAGGGGCGTGACCGCTCCTTTCGCCGCACCGCGGCGCGCGCCTACTACCCCTCCATTCCTTTGCGCTCTATGCGGGAAGGTTTGCGGCGCCTTCAAGATATCGCTGTAGAGTAACCGTGAGTTAGCATAGCACTTCCCCCGCCCTCACAAAAAGCACATAAAAGGATGAATGGCGGCTATCGCTATATTCTTTATTTTTTTTGTGTGTGTGCGCCAGTCCTTGTCGTGATGATGGTGACCGAAGCGAAAACACCCGCGAGTCACATTTCAAGAAAATTGTTTTGGTGTTCTTAAGTGCAGCATATCAGTAAAAAGTATACATGCGAAGGAAAGCACGAGATTTATTAAAAACCCCTTTTTTTCTGAGTGCTTCCAGAATAGGGGAAACGATCCGAAGGTTGGTTCCGCTGCTTAAAGGAGGTTGGCGGATTTCCTTTGGGATGCTGCGGCCTTGAGTGCGCGAGCTTTACCTGCTGGAAGGAATGCCACTTTGGCGTCGAGGCAACGTAATCTTTCTTGGTGTTGACTTACAGTAAGGCACGCAGCCGTACGGCACGTTTCTGAAAAACACGGTAAATGAGGCAAGCGAGTGAAAAACTCGCAGCTACAGCTAACAGGCGTAACCTCGTGGTACGCAGACTAAAAACAAATTACTTGCCTGAAGTCAATGTGGTATGACAATGTGAAACATCTAAAGAGAGAAAACGTATATTGACGTCTTTTTTTATTGTGAAAAAGTCGCAGCTACAGCTAACAGGCGTAACCTCGTGGAACGCAGACTAAAAAACAAATTACTTGCCTGAAGTCAATGTGGTATGACAATGTGAAACATCTAAAGAGAGAAAACTTATATTCACGTCTTTCTTTTATTGTGTGTTACGTATTAACACGTTAATTAGTGCAGACCGTTAGAGGCGTTTATTTCCGTCTTACATGTGCACGCTGCCCGTAATTAATTCAGATAGAGTTAAACGCCTCTATAAACTGCCCGTTTACATTAAATACGGCACGCACCAACACACCAGAAAAACAATTGATGCGTTTTGTTAGAACACGCACAAAAAATAAGAAAAAAAAGCAGAGCAATACTAGCGAGAAACGTCCGCAACCGACTTACGGCCGTCGGTAAATCGACGCTTATGTAACGTCGGGCCTTGGTCAACCCGCGAGCAGCATGCACTCGGCATCGTCGGCCACGGTGGACGGGCCTACATCGGGTGCCGACGCAGGCCCACATGAGGCCAATGTCAATCCCCAAGACCGGCCCTACATTGGTTGCCAAGGTTGAGCCAACGACAGTGCAGTTGGCCAGCCACGTCAGGCCGACATTTTGCCAAGGATAAAATGTTGCTTGGGAAACGGGCTCTTTCATGCTGTCGCGTTAAAACGACAATTCGATACCAAAACGAGAGAAAGTGGCCATTGCGCGACCGACCCTTAGCTAATTCGCAGGCGACAAGCGTCACTCATCGCTTTCGCGTTCAAATTCGCCTACATGCGGCCTGCGCTTAAATAAGAACGTCGCATTCACATCACTGTCGTATCGTGGGAACTTCAGAATGCAAAGAGACGTGCCCATATCAAAATGTTGCCTATCATCGGCAAGGAGAAAACGACTACAGCATTATCATTACCGCACTTGTTTTCCAGCAACGTGATGCTCTTAAGACAGCGCTCGACCGCAGAAGATAGCTATGCAGTGCCGACGACGACAAAATGTATTTCCTTTAGAAAGAAGCATGGCGCGCGCCGGTCCAGGCGGCCGTGGGAGAAACGATTGCCAAAACAAAGAATGAGAAGCACGGAAAATCACGTACTCGGCACAATATATGTGTCATGGCACTTATGTAGCGGCCGTGGTCATGGCACATGAACGCGCCGCGCCACACGAAGTCTCTTAAGCACGCTGCTTGGCTCTATCTCGATTGTAACATGCTACAGAGAACAACACTCACTGTGTAAAGCCCGATTAACATTACATAATAGCGTACCTTGATTCCAGTCACCACGTGCACGATGTCCAGTCCAGTGTGCATTTTTCCAAACACATCTGCGGCTGTCTACGGCGCGGTCAGCGCGGCATCATTCGCAAGGGGGTAGGAGGAGAGCGCCGCGTCGCGGCGCGCGTCTGAACTACCTCAATTACAACTTTTCAAAGGGGCGCGCGCCGAATGGGACGGCCGGAGCAACACCGCCGCGCGCCCCGATCCAGGTGGCCGTGGTGTGGGGCTGGCTGCTGCGCCGCGCGGCGCTAGGGCGGCGCAGGAGACGCTGCCAAAAAAAATAGTGTTCCACACTCGCCGCCATGGCTGCGATTGGCGCTGACTAACACTCCTAGGTTTAAATCAACATATATACCCCACAAAGTGGACGGGAGGATGACCGCCGCCGTAGCTCAGTGATAAGAGCATCGGACGCGTTATTCGAAGGTCGCAGGATCGGTCCCTGCCTGCGGCAAGTCATCTTTTCGTCCACTTTACTTTCTTCACATTTATATTCTAAATACTACAGATCACACCCCCTATACTTTCCTTGGCGTTATTGTCTGTTGGTTCTCATTAATATTGTGTCTAACAAAGATAAAACGAGCCCTTAAAAATCATCTCCTTTCCTCCACAGCTGAGGGGTATTTCGTAAACCACCCCAACTACGCATGGGCAATACGGTTTTACGTGCTGTATGTCACAGGCGGCCTTATTTTTTTCTCACACACACGGGCGCATAGCCGCGAGAGCTTGTTAGGGGCGGAAAACACCACGGGAACATCGTGTCTGCCCACAACCTTCTTCAGGTTGTGGGCGACCTTATGAATATAGGGTATAATTTCCGGCCTTTTGTTATGCTGATTAGGTTCCGCCCTTTTTCGCATGCCTTTCAATTTCTTGAGCAAGCTCTCCGAAACACTAGTTATGGCTGAGGACGGAAAACAACTAAGTTCGTCGTGGATTTCTTCAAAGAGAACGACCTCGTTCTTCTTCAAGCGGACAAAGAGGGTGGATTCGTCGCCATGGCACTAGCCACCTCCCAGGAAAAGTCGGGACAAGCAATTTCTAAGAACTTCGTGCCCACCGATTTGAATCTCGCCAAGGTTGAACGGCAAGCAGTGCGGATGTGTGGTGATCTGAACTTGACCAAACTGGCCAAGGCAGTGAAAAAGTGTAAGGGTACTAGTTTAGCGGTGTTTTTTGCCCTTAAGACCCATAAGTTAGAAATGCCCTTCCGTTCCATTGTGAGCGAACGCGGTACGTGGCAACACCAGCTCACCAAATTTCTCCTGTCACACCTTAACGGGCTTTAAGTTGATGACCCATTTTCCGTTAAGAACTCGCTAGATGTGATTGCCTTTCTGAGAGAAAATTCTCCTGTACGGCATGGTTTTTCCATTGATGTTGTCGACCTGTTTTATTCGGTACCACATTCTGAACTGCTTCCTTGCGTCAGAAGTTGCATTGAGAAGAACGGAGTGGTGTCGTTTCAGAATGTTTGCGGAATTTCTGTAGAAGATTTTATGTCACTTTTGGAATTTTATCTTAATAGTACCGTGGTTTCTTATAATGACAAGATTCTTGTACAGAGGAAAGGCATATGCATCGGCTCGTGTGTGGCGCCGGTGCTGTGTAACATTTCCTCGTCGTCCATTGACACAGTTTTGAATGAAGCTATTGACTCTAAAGATTTTAAGATATTTCGATACGTCGATGACTTCCTGGTGATTTTGAACTCTACTAACCAATTGAGTTACAGTACTGCTTTGGACAAAGTTTTAACCGTTTTTAAATCCCATGGAAGGAACCTGACTTTTGCTTACGAGCACGGTGTAAGAATATACTCAGGTGATGACACTCTTCCCCCCACGCATGGGAAACCGCAATCCACGCGCGTCCAGATAATGTTCGGGTTCTTATCAGATAACTCGCAGTTTCATCGGCGCCGTCTTAGAGGGCGCTACGAAAAGCGGGGCAGTCGTCTCCATAGCAACGCGCATGCTGCTGATAACGTGCATTTTTTCTTCGCCTTTTGCTGGATAATGTGCATCCGCCAAGCGGCGTCGAGGGGCGAAATCGAGAGAGTAACAGGAGAGGGCACGGCGAGCGCGGCGGCGATGACGCAGCACCACCGTGGTTCAGCTACTCGCGGACGCTCTCCGCCTCGAGCCATTAGATGGCGCACCGCTCAACGGACCCATGACCGAACATTATCTGGCCGCTTAGGCGCGCGCAGTGTGAACACCTGAATATTCTTACACCATGCTTACGAGGAATCCAATAATAAGGAACAGCAATTCCTAGATATCAGAATAAGCTTTAACGATAACTTCACGTGCTGGTCATATCGTCCTCGTGCTAAAAAGGAGTTGCTTAATTTTCAATCGGCGCACTCTAAAAATGTTAAGAGACGCATAGCGACAATGTGCCTGCATTCCGCGCTAAGCAGATCTTGCGAACACATGATGGTCCACAGTTTTGATTATCAGGTGTCGCGTCTGCCATCAGCTGGTTTTCCGTCCTCAGTCATAACTAGTGTTTCGGAGAGCTTGCTCAAGAAATTGAAAGGCATGCGAAAAAGGGCGGAACCTAATCAGCATAACAAAAGGCCGGAAATTATACCCTATATTCATAAGGTCGACCACAACCGGAAGAAGGTTGTGGGCAGACACGATGTTCCCGTGGTGTTTTCCGCCCCTAACAAGCTCTCGCGGCTATGCGCCCGTGTGTCTGAGAAAAACAATAAGGCCGCCTGTGACATACAGCATGTAAAACCGTATTGCCCATGCGTAGTTGGGGTGGTTTACGAAATACCCCTCAGCCTCAGCTGTGGTAGGACATACATCGGCCAGACTGGTCGATGTTTAAATATTCGATTAAAGGAACATGAAGCCTCCCTTAACAGTGTATCTGGTTTACACTTGCCTTCGCATTGCAAGTCCTGCGCATGCGCGCCCCGGTTTTTCGAAACCAGGGTGATTGGGAAAAGTCAAAACCAGGTGGTCAGAGAATTGTTGGAGGCTTTTTTGCATAAATAAGAATGGTGCCCAATGTGTTAGTGTGCCCTCCTTGAATTTATATCGCAACGAATTGAACTTTTTAGACAAGTTTTGATAACTCAAAGTAGGTTGTCATTCTGTTACTGTGATTGTCAATGTGACTCGCGCATGCGCGTGAAGCTACCTGGAATGCAATGTTCTTTCCAATAAAACAGTTGTTAGTTTGGCACCAGTCCTGTCATTTGTTGTCCTTGTTGCTTTGTGCCTACAAATTTTTGTCAGTCAGCGGTTTTCGTCGCGATGAGTTGACGAGGAATAAGAAAGGGAAAATAGACAACCACCCGTTTGTAGCACGAAGCCACAAGCAAATCCATACCGATTTCTCAGAAATAAAGCCTCTTAGTTGCCGAAAAATTCGTCCTGGTGCGGGGATCGAACCCGGGACCAACGTCTTTCCGGGGCGGTCGCTCTACCAAGTGAGCTAACCAGGAAGCTAGCAATTGGCAGCGCGAGGGCGAATTCATCGACAACTCAAAGCAGAACTGGATTCCGCAGAACTGATTTGCAATATGTGTCCAGTTGCTTTGAGTAACTGCACGAACTTTTCTTTACAGCTCCTTATATTTGGACAGGTGCAAGACTAAAACAAGCTCTGAAACAAGCTGTGATATGGCAATAGAGTAAAACAACCTTTCACTCTCTCGTGGGATGCAGGATTGGAACAGACACTTTACTCTGTCTCGCCAGGAGGAGTGAAAAGCCTTTTCACTCCTCCTGGCAAAAGAGAGTAAAGTGCCTCCCTGTAAGAGAGTATAATGAGATCTTCGGGAGTAACACAGCTCTTTAACTCTCACTGCAGGAGTTTCAGTTTTTAGAGTGTAGGAATAAAGAAACGCCTCTGATGATTGAGGCATGGCATATCCAGAATAGCGGTAGCGCATGCGTAAGCCAACTGTCGACTAACTTGCATAAAGATGAAATCAAATGCCTTAACAGTTAGTTATCTTTCGCGTAGGCCTCCACGCGTGTCGGATTGATAGGTTCGCCGATTGCATTGGCATATGCACAGATAAGTTTTCGTGTCCTCTTTCTTTTCCGCCGTTGCGCATCTATTCAGTTGGTAGTCGGCGTTTGTGGTGTCCTGACTTCTTTCGTGTGTCCGTGTTTGCACGCCCCGTCCTTTAACACGAAAGTGTTTTATGCCGGAGTCCACCAAGTACTTCCGTTACCGGATATGACGTTCGTAAAATGGGCGCCAACGGGTGAGAAAGAAAAGAAACCAAGGAAAAGACGCGCCGCTGGGAATCGAACCCACGACGCTGCGGCCGCAACGGTAAGCGTCTTACGCTAAACCAACTAAGCCATCTTGTCAAGAGCTTGATTCTTTACGAACGCGCCTTATATCTTTCACACATTCTCTCTCGCACGATGCTGTTGGCGGTGTAGGTAGACGGGGCGGAGCGGGGCGGTGCCGCCGTCTGTGAGACGTGAAAAGAAGTAACGCGTCACGATCGACATTTACTAGCGCTTGCTCCGAGATTGCGCGCGATATCGGAGGTCATGGTTAAAGCGTCTCGATACCAGCGAGGGAGACTGGCCGCGCTGGCGTCGCCGAGGCACCCAAGACGCAGTTACGTTTTTTGCATTTCGCTTTGTGTCAGCGTGCGCCGGCTGATTGGAGTAGTGCAGCTTCCACATGCACCGACGCGACTTCTCCGCCGCCGACTACTTCGATCGCGAGAGCACCGACTAACAAAACTGCTGCAGTACGCGTTGCAGAAAGGATATGATTTCGACGGGCGAATTTCATGCCTTGGCGGAGTGAGACAGAGGCCAGCGGGACGCACGCGTTTCCGGCTCAGGCTACGAACCTCTACGAGCTAGGCGTCAACATGGATGCATACACGCCAACGGCGCTATAGCTGCCAAGCACGAATATACATTGTACAAGCTCTCATATATCACTACGCAATAAGCACTACTTCTGTGTAGACACGTTTCACTTTCGTGTTATACCGATTCCTATTACGGAGGGATCAGCGATGTTTTTTAGAATGAATACTTACCAACTAGCTCAGCTTTCTGTTATTCTGAACACTGCAAACAGTTCTCGCTGCATGATATGGGCCTCACTGGCGATTAACATCTTTCACTCTTCACAGCGATACATGGATTTTCTAACTCGCCCTCTGAACTTTATTTTCACGCGCAAGCGGAGTTCGCGCCCATTCGAAGTGGCACCGATGGTGTTGTTGCCCCTAGCCGCGAGCGCCGGGATCGTCTGCTCGTTTGCTAAGCGGCCGATCGCAAAAGGAAGCTTCCTGCACCATGCAATCTGAGCACTTCGTTAGCAGCTTGTTTGTGACTATGTCGGGTGCAAATACTTTTCAATCAACGTATGATTTATATCCGATTTGCGGCTCATAATGGATGGCGTGGCTAATTAGGCTGAGTTTCTCACATTTAACGCATTATGATTTGTTAGTAACTCAAAGTATGCGGCGTTTTCTTTTTATTCCGAATACTTGACCATGTCCTTGAATTGAGACACACAGATTTAAAAAATAAAAAAATGTCTTTTTTTTAGAAAATTATTTCCAAACTTAACTCTTTTTAGTAAAACACCTATGTTAAATTCTAAAGGTGTGTTCAAACACCTATGCTCAATTCTGAAGTATCAAGGCGCGAGCGAAAACAACGAACATTATTTTAAAAGAAAGCTCAAATATCACAGTGAATATGCGCCGAGTTTTATTATCCTCACATTACTTATCTACAGCAATAAATTCCGGAAATCCAGGTAGTTTACTCTCGAGCAAGACTTTCATTTGGGTGAGTTGGTACATGCTTAGCTGATGAAACACAGCGCAAAAAGAGACGAGGACGAAGGAACACAGTACACTGGACGAGCGCTGTATACCACAAGAACAGGAAGACAGTCATGGAGCAGGCGCACTTCTTTCCAATACTCGGACTTAAGCATGTTACACACGCGTCTGCTATGGCCCCATGACGGCCTATTCAAGGGTGATTACCTACTGCATCAAGCAAAGACTAGTTCCAAACGAAGCTTCATTAGGCCGTCATTGCAGACGCGTGTGCAAATTACTGCGAGTATTGGAGATAAGTGCACCTGTTGCATGACTGGCTTCGTGTTCTTGTGGTACAGCGCTCGTCCTTTGTTCCTCGTCCTTGTCTGCTTTTGCGCTGTCTTTCCCCAGCTAATGTATTTTGCGCCGTTTGCCATGTTTGTGATTTTCTTCATGAAAATTCGGTCTACAGCAAATGGAAATCGAATACTTCTAGGATTGAATTTCACTTGTTCTTTAAGAGAATGAATATATTGACCAAAAAGTGCACTGTTTTTTCACTAGATGCGCTCAAAGTTCACACATTGCGAAACTGGCGGAAAAGTGTTTTTGTAGCAGAAATTCGTGCATTTTTTAGACGAACATAATTTTTTGCAGGATTAACTTCGAAATCATTGTTCTGCGTCGAACACCTGCGCACCATTGAGTTTCATACAATAATCTAGATAGGAAACTGGCGCTGCGATCGTTCAACCACCATGGGAATGATGGGAAGTACAGGCTTCGGATTGGATTGCGTTAACTAGCGAACTGTCTACGGATCTTTTTCTACAGTTTCAGTTTTGTTCTTCGCGAGGCCTGGGTAGTGGGGTGCGTTGCAAGGCACTTAAGCAGTGCCTTTGTTGTTCAAAGAGGCTGAATACCGCTAGATCTCTCGGTGTGCTGCGATGTTGCAGCTTTGCAGATCATATATGACAGTTTTAGCAACCTGCACTCACCGCAGCGCATAGATGTTGCGTCCCATGCCAGTGGAGGAAATTGCATAGAGTTCACGTTTTGTGATAAGCGCTACTTGCCAAAACACTTTCAAATCGACTGAAAAACGACGGCGAAGCTACGTAGACGCTCCGCCGTGCTCCTCTGACTTCACTTCACAACAAAACGAGAGATGCGTTGGGGGCAGACCACTTGGACAAACGCACCTGGAATCGCAGCAGATGATACGTTAAGTGCTTCTCACTCAATATGCTACTGTTATTTCCATAAATAGAAAATTCGAGGGAAAGACAAGCGCGCGCTTGTTGTAAGTGTTGTAAAGAAAATAATTAATGATATTGTGAGGCCAAATCTGGAACACAATTGCAGAGCAATGCATACCCTGGTGGCTGAATTTGTCTAGGTTTCAGTTTCATCTCATGGTCACGGAAACTTTTTGCAATAAGTTTTGCGTACAAAAGAATGAAGCAAGCTTTAATTGGAAATAGTAGTAGTAGTAATAGACTTTTATTCAGCCAAATTCATAGGCCGAGCATTTCGACCGCCTGCGCGATCAGTCGACGCTGTTCTTCTTCCCCTTCGGCGCCGATCCAGTCGAGCCAGGTGGTGATGGAAAGGAAAGGGGGAGGATAAGAGCTGGATTGCTGAGCAGTTGGGCAGTAGAAAAGGCAGTGTGGCAGGTCTGCATATGTAGATGGGCAATTGGGACAGCAGGGGTCCGATCTATATTTATAAAGAAAAAGGCGAGAGGGGCTGATCAGGCAGTTCATTTGGATGTGCCGTAGAATTCGAGCCTCTAGTAGAGTGAGCGATGGATGAGGAGGAGGGTAAAGACGCTTGTCGAGTCGGAGCTGTAGGTATACCTCCTTGATAGTATGGCGCAGCGAGATCTTCCCATCGTTCTTGACGGAGCTCCCACTGTCTCCCGAAGGTGTGGGCCAGGGGATGAACGGTGCCCGGTGCAATATATCACGGGCGAGCCGGTGAGCCAGCTCATTGCCGTCAATCCCCGAGTGCCCAGGAACCCAGCGTAGGAAAACAGGGGAAGGTTGCAGTGCATAGACAGCTTGCTCAACCTCCTGTTGGAGGTATGGGGGTAATGTGCGGTTCTGTATGTTACGGATGGCGGCGTAAGAGTCAGAGTATATCGTGTACTCGGGAAGTGAAGGGAGGGAAGAAAATGATTGTTTACCAGTTTGCTTTACTCTCGGCAAACAAGCGTTGCGAATCTCAAGAACCTAATCCATCCGAAGCAAATCCGAATCCTCTACTTCCCATCATTGGTGGTTCAAGTACGGTCCCTATAATTCTAGGGACCGTAGTTCAAGTGCCGCTCAAGGAGCCCGCGTAGACACTAGCGCCAGATTCCCCTCTAGGTATTATTGTAAGAAACTCCATCCCTGCGCACAAAGTACGTTTCATCAAAATCTGGAACAATGACCATGACCTTATGTTCGTTCTTATCTGAACGCCCAACGGTAAAGGCAGAACTCTCTATTGGGCATTGGCTTTTGCCAGGTATATAAGGTCACGTCGCTCTGCTAATAAACGTTGTTGACAGTGTGCGCTCCGTGTATGTCTTTTTGTGTTCCCTGTCTACGTCGTTCACGCGCAACAGTTTGCGATTATTTGGCGAACTTCTGACCTGCAAAGCAAACATCACAATCCAAGGAAGTAGGACTAACGGTACAAATATTGCGATGACCACGGTACTCAGTCTTCAATAATATTGCCACGTGCGTTTCTTATTATCACTTTTGCTGTATTCGGTTTGCGCCCACAAAGACTGTCAGCAACGCTCAGCGCGAACTGCGCCTCATTGTTCGAGAAGCTTCGCGATCATTGTAGATCGTTTTGTTAAGATTGCACGCAAGACGCGCACACTCGAGCTTATTCTAGAATTTGCGCGACAGCCAGCGATAACGCTGGAATATTCAACGGCACATGTTTAAATGTCGACGCGCGTCACCGCTTGTCAGTTGATCGACGGTCGACGCTCTGTTCGCCGCTATCAGTGTATTGCTGTAATTTGACTTTCAGTTCGGCCAAATAAATAGTTTCATCTCTGACGTGCTGACTGCTGCCTTCGTCAACGTCACGACCACGTGAAATCTGGTGGAGGTGCTGTTCGTCCATGTTCCGGACGCCCTCGTCGGGACGTGAACCCAGCCCACGTCGCGGAGAAGACATCGAAGGCAGCTACGAGTAGCGAGCTAGCCGTAGGCAACAAGGTCTACCACCGGAATACGGGCCTCTACCTGACAAGACCAGGAACACCCCGACCACGCCCACCACATCAATGACGGCGACAGCACCCATGGCGCCTGCACCTGTGCTGCTACATCAACCGAGGGAGCCCCTACCTTCCGCGGGTCACCGCTCGACACCCGGAAAGTTGGCTTGAAAGGTACGACCGCGTCGCTCTTTTCAACAACTGGACTGATCCCGAGAAGCTACGGCACATGTACGTTGCCTTGGAAGACGCCGCTCGAACAAGGTTCGAGAACCGCGAGGCCAAGCTCACAACCTGGGCCCTTTTTCGCGTCGTTTTCCTGGATACCTTCACGAGCGTCGTCCGGAAGGAAAGAGCCGAAACTCTGCTAGAGACTCGTGTACAGCTGCCGAACGAGAACATCGGCATGTACACTGAAGAAATGGTCCGCCTTTTTCGCCATGCTGACCCCGCTATGTCCGAGGAGAAGAAGATCCTCTTCCTAATGCGAGGAGTCAAGCAGGAACTCTTTGTCGGCCTTGTTCGTAACCCACCTAAGACGGTCACGGAATTCGTCTCGGAAGCCACAACGATCGAAAAGGCGCTTGAAATGCGTACGAGGCAGTACAACCGCCGGATTCCCACGACGACCTACGGCGAGGTTCAAGCGCTGCATCTCCGACGACCCGCCAGACACGATCAGACCGCTCGTGCGGGAGGAGCTGCGAAAACTGTTGCCGTCCTCGCAGCCTCAAGTACACACGATTACTGACGTCGTACGCCAGGAAATACAGCAATCCCTGGGAGCACCTCAACTAGTGCAGCCTGAGCCACAAGGGATCAGCTACGCCGCCGCTGCAGTCCGCCGCAACACTCCTCCTCGCCCGCGTCAAGACGCCGCGCCGCCGCAGCAGTTCCGCCGCCACCACCACCGACGCCACACCGCCCGCCGACAGGACAACGCTGCGCCCCCCGAAAGAGCGACGTTTGGCGTGCCCCTGACAACCGACCGCTCTGCTATCACTGCGGGGAAGCCGGCCACACATACCGCCGCTGCCAGTACCGTCAGATGGGCCTACGTGGCTTCACCATCAACGCACCGCCTCCACAGCGTGGTGAGCTGCCACGCGACATCGCAGACTACTTGGCCACCACTGAATGGGCACCCCGAGGTACCTCGCGTTCGCCGTCGCCTGGGCGCTACCGGTCCCCTCAGCGACGATAGATGTACAGCGGCCCTGGGCCGTTCCGCGAGCCCATATCCGGAAAATTAAGGGCAACAACCGATGGAGGTGCGGTTCCTGTACGACGAACTACCGAAGATCCACCGCCGACGACGACGTCGACGCCGCGGCGAAACATTCAGAACACGACGCGAACCAGACTGACTCCTGACGACGAAACCTCGCGCACCGAAGATCTGACGACGCGACATAGAAGCAGCGGAACAAATCGACGCAGCCGCGATCCGAAGGCACGACCTAACCGCAACGCAAGACGACGAACTAGTGACCTCGACGTTCTGATCGACGGCCACAACGTCACCGCTCTCGTCGATACTAGAGCCGACTATTCCGTCATCAGTGGGCCGATCGAAGCAATGTTGAAGAAAGTTAGGACTGCTTGGGAAGGTCCCGAGATCCGGACCACTGGAGGCCATCTAAGAACGCCGTCTGGAGTCTGCACAGCCAGAGTCACCATTAATAATCGCACTTATGCTGCGAACTTCGTAATCTTGCAACATTGCTCGAGGGATGTCATAATTGGCATGGACTTATTAAACCATCACGGTGCCGTCATTGACCTAAGAACCAAGTCGATAACCCTATCGTCGGAGAAAGCGACACCACCGGATACGAACCCATGTCAACATGCCCTGAACGTGCTCGAGGATCAAGTCACCATTCCTCCAAGATCCAGCATCATAATTCCCGTCGGCACCGAAACGGCTGAATGCATCGAAGGTGTCATCGATCAGCGTTTGCTGCTAGACCGTGACATTTGCGTCGCAAGAGGCATTGCTCGGCTGTATGAAGGAAAGGGAAGCGTGATGTTAACAAATTTCAGCCAAGAATACAGGCACCTGAGCAGGGGCACGACGATTGCGTACATCGAAGAAATCTTGGCTGTCAGCGATTCGTTTGCCTGTTCAGATTCTGACGAAGCTACAACGACAACCGCAATGAAATGAAATGAAATGAACTTTATATCCAACACAGAAAGTCGGGGGTTCCCCAGGCAAAAAAGCTGTTGAAAAACAGCTTGAAGGGATCTGGGGGACCGTACAGGCAGCAGCGAATAAAAATGGTAACTAATACAACTAGGTATAACTAATATAACTTGATACAAACTTATACAACTAATACAACTTGATAAGATATAATAGCGTCGTTACACAGGGAAAAATAAACATAAGAAGATACAACAAAATTCACAGATACAGCGAAATGAATGTTACAGGGAAATGCACAAGAAAATTAAAATGCACCCATATAATTAGGAAAATTGCACATACCGAAAATGCAAACGTTGGAACATATAAAAAATGCAATGCATGAACAATGGTGCAGTGACAATAAATGAGATTATGCTGTAACGGCTGTACAGTCGTTTAATAGGAAAAGTCTTGCTTGTTTTTTAAATATATGGTGGGATATGCCTGAGCCATCCTTCGACGTAAACCAAAGCCTTCCCGCCCGCCAACATCAACAGCTCCGATGCCTTCTGAAGAAATACAAGGGCTGTTTCTCGTCGTCATCACGGGTCCGGCGAACGCCCCTTGCTAAACACAGTATCATAACGGAAGAAAATGCTCGACCACTCCGTCAGAGTCCCTACCGGGTTTCGACACGAGAAAGGGACGCCGTTAAGAAACAAGTCGACGAAATGCTACGCAATGACATCATCCAGCCGTGCAAGAGTCCGTGGGCGTCTCCCGTTGTGATAGTGAGGAATAAGGATGGAACCCTACGTTTCTGCGTCGAAATCGTCGCCTGAACAAAATCACGAAGAAGGACGTGTGCCGTCTTCCACGGATAGACGACGCCCTGGATCGACTCCACAACGCGAAGTGCTTTTCGTCGATGGACCTCAAGACCGGCTACTGGCAAATCGAAGTCAACGAGAGAGACCCAGAAAAGACGGCCTTTATAACACCAGAAGGCCTCTTCGAGTTCAAGGTCATGCCCTTCGGTCTTTGTTCGGCACCTGCGACATTCCAACGTGTTATGGACACAGTGCTGGCAGGCTTGAAGTGGCAGACGTGCCTCGTGTACTTGGACGACGTCGTTGTGCTTGCCTCAAGCTTCGATGAACACCTCCGGCGCCTTGAAGCTGTACTTGAAGCAATCAAGGCCTCCGGCCTCACCTTGAAGCCTGAAAAGTGCCGCTTCGCGTACGAGGAGCTCTTGTTTTTGGGTCACGTTATCAGCAGGGATGGTGTTCGCCCGAACCCGCGGAAAACAGCTGCCATCGCTGCCTTCCCACCACCCACCGACACGAAAGCCGTGCGCCGTATTCTCGCCTTGTGCGCCTACTACAGGCGCTTCGTCAAGGAATTTTCACGAATCGCCGAGTTGCTAACTCACCTCACGAAGACCGACATGCCATTCAAGTGGGAAACGGCGCAAATTGAAGCATTTGAAGAACTGAAACGACGCCTTCAGATGCCTCCGATACAAGCGCATTTCGATGAATACGCCGATACGGACATCCACACCGACGCAAGCAGCGTAGGACTCGGCGCCGTCCTTGTGCAGAAGACTGACGGGCAGGAAAGGGTCATCAGTTATGCTAGCCGGTGGCTATCAAAGGCAGAAACGAACTGTTCCACAAAGAAAAGGAGTGCCTAGCGATCATCTGGGCTACATCCAAGTTTCGCCCCTACCTCTACGGCAGGCTCTTCAAAGTTGTGGGTGACCACCACGCATTGTGTTGGCTAGCTAACTTGAAGGACCCTTCAGGTCGGCTCGCACGGTGGAGCCTACGACTTCAAGAATTCGACATTACCGTCGTTTACACGTCAGGAAGAAAACACTCCGACGCCGACTGCCTGTCGCGCGCCCCCGCGACCCACCGCCACAGGACGACCAGGAGGATGACTGCTTCTTGGGAACCTTAAGTGCCGACGACTTCGCCGAACGACAGCGAGCGGACCCAGAGCTCAGGGGCCTTGTGGAATACCTCGAGGGCAGGACCACCGTTGTTCCGAAGGTATTCACGCGGGGACTGACGTCGCTTTTCTTGCGCAACGGTGTTCGCCTAAAGAAGAACTTTTCACCGCTTCGAGCCGATTGCCTTCTCGTGGTACCCTCGACATTGCGGCCAGAGGTCCTCCAGGCTCTGCACGACGACCCGACGTCTGGACACCTGGGTGTTTCTCGCACGCTAGCAAGAATACAGGAGAAGTACTACTGGCCGCGCCTTTCCGCCGACGTCACCCGTTACGTAAAGACCTGCCAGGACTGTCAGCGACGCAAGACACCGCCCACCATGCCAGCCGCACTTCTGCAGCCTATCGAGCCACATCGAAGGCCGTTCCAGCAAATCGGGATGGACTTACTGGGGCTGTTCCTGACGTCCAATACCGGAAACAAGTGGATCGTCGTGGCAACTGATTACCTCTCCCGCTACGCCGAGACAAAGGCCTTGCCCAAAGGCCTTTGTCTCGACGAGGTGCCGCCGAGGTAGCCAAGTTCTTCGTGGAGCACATCGTCTTGCGTCATGGCGCCCCAGAGGCCTTCATCACAGACAGAGGTACCGCCTTTACTGCGGACTTAACTCAGGCGATCTTCAAATACAGCGAGACCACCGCCTACCACCCGCAGACCAATGGCCTCACCGAACGTCTAAATAAGACCATCGCCGACATGCTGGCCATGTACGTCGACGTCGAACACAAGACATGGGACGCCATCCTCCCGTACGTGACCGTCGCGTACAACACGGCCGTACAACAAAAGACTCAGATGACGCCATACAAGTTGGTCTACGGACGGAGCCCGGCAACGACGCTCGACGCCATGTTACCAAACGTGACCGACGAGGAAAGCATCGACGTTACCACCTACCTACAGCGCGCCGAAGAAGCACGACAGCTCGCCCGCCTACCGATCAAGAACCAGCAGACGACTGACAGCCGCCGCTACAACCTTCGACGACGCCACATGGAATACCAACCCGGTGACCGTGTGTGTGTGTATGGACGCCAATACGCTGACGGGGACTTAGTGAGAAGCTTCTTCGACGATACTTCGGACCGTACAGGGTACTTCGACGCGTCGGTGCACTCGACTACGAAGTTGTTCCTGACGGCATTACGAACTCTCAGCGGCGCCGTGCGCGACCTGAAGTCGTCCATGTCGTGCGCCTCAAACCATATTACACGCGTCAGTGAATCTGAGGACTGTACTTTTGCTTATTGTTTATTGTACTTTCTTGCTTTATTCTTGTTATTTATTGTTGCATGTATTGACCCCCCCCCCCCCGTGTTCTGTTTTAAGCATCGGGACGATGCTTTTTCAGAGGGGGGCATTGACACGTGCGTTTCTTATTATCACTTTTGCTGTATTCGGTTTTCGCCCACAAAGACTGTCAGCAACGCTCAGCGCGAACCGCGCCTCATTGTTCGAGAAGCTTCGCGACCATTGTAGATCGTTTTGTTAAGATTGCGCGCAAGACGCGCACACTCGAGCTTATTCTAGAATTTGCGCGACAGCTAGCGATAACGCTGGAATATTCGACGGCACATGTTTAAATGCCGATGCGCCTCACCGCTTGTCAGTTGATCGACGGTCAACGCTCTGTTCGCCGCTATCTGCTGTATTGCTGTAGTTTGACTTTCAGTTTCCCGGCCACAAGTTCGGCCAAATAAATAGTTTCATCTCTGACGTGCTGACTGCTGCCTTCGTCGACGTCACGACCACGTGACAATATTGGACCGTATTCTGGGACAATCTCCGTTGGAGACATCGCCGTAATATAGCTCAAAAGGCTCTTTCACACCGAAGGCCAATGCGGTGAAGCGGATTTTCAACGCGGCGAGGCCGCGAGTGCGCATACCTGTTCAGACCGCACGGCTCGCCGGGCTCCCCGCGCGGCCGATGAGCCGGGACATCTCGCGTTTTTGTGGACGTGTCGCCATCACGTGGCACTGCTTTTCCACCATCGCCAGCCCAGCGCAGATCTCGCGCCATTTCCGCCTCAACCGGATGTTTATACCAGCGCCACCACCACGTGGCGTTCTGACTGGCTGCAGCAAAGCGGATACCTTCGGAGGGTGGAAAAAATCGGTCCCCAAGCGATACGGCTCGCCGCCTCCTTTTCCGCCTGATTTCGCCGCCTGCAGAGAAGGTTTCTCCCATTTTACGCTCGTCCGCCTTCTGTGTGAACGAGCGTTTTGTGCGCGCTGAGTGGCTGGTTGAGGCATGGCGCGCTTGCAACTGGCCGCCGGACACGCGGGGTCACGCTTAACGACAGTGTGACCGAATGGAGCCGTCTCAGAATTCCTTATCTTCAGAGAAACGCATCGGCTTTTATACATGCGTGATCGTCCATTCCAACGTTATTGCCGTTGTACTGTAAGCTCCACAACCAGATAGACAATTCTGTGAAAATGTTTAGCTTTTTGTTCCACAACGGTGCTCAACAATACGCGTCGTCCATGCAATACGAATGGATTCTTGGCGAAATTCGAGAGGGTTCCCATGTATTTAGGCGTGGCCAGTACTATGCACGCTGAAAAAATTTGGCGGTGAAGCACAGTCGCAAGAAAAAGGAAAACCAGTGGGCGTCTTAATTTTGTCATTAGGATCAAACAACCTGCGAAGAACGCGAGGCAAATTGCTGCAACTTGTAGCATCAGCAATATAAAAAAGCACATAAAGTGCGAAACCATTTTGTGCAGTTCATGTAGCATGACATCACAGGCGATATAATTGCGCTCCTTAGGCGAGATACTGTAGCATCAATAATTCGGTTCATGTCACTTGGTATAAAAACAAAGAACCTTTCTTTCTAGGACTTTCTGTATTCTGTACTCAATTATGGGCTGCATTAATTTTTTTGTTGGAAAGGGTGGGGCTACTTCTTGTTTTTTTGTGTTCTTTTCTTTCTCTTTTTTTCTCTTATAACTATATTATGTGTTACTGTCCTATGAGCTGTATTATTTTGCTATCCAGGTAGGTTGCGCCGGTTTCTTTTAGTAACTCTAGATACACTGATACGTTTGCTTTGTTGCCCTTGGGCTCGTAGGCCTTACGGCTCCATTTGTGCAAGAAAATTTGGAACTGTATAGTTGCCCATCTGTACGGTCCTTTGCGACCGCGGCATATTGTAAATAAATAAATAAATAAATAAATAAATAAATAAATAAATAAATAAATAAATAAATATACCCGCCACAGTGTTCTATTGATTATGGTGCTCGACTGCAGAACCGAAGGTTACTGTATCGAATCTCGGGCCACAGCGGCATCGTTTCAGTGGAGACGAAATGCTAGAGGCACGCGTTAGATGCAACGTTCAAAAAAGCCCAGGTGGTCAAAATTTCCGGAGCCCTCCACTACGGCGTCCCTCATATTTGTATAATGGTTTTGGAATGTAAAACCCCGAAAAATATTATATTAAATCAAAGAACATGTAAAGTGAGCGAAATATATTCTTACGAGGTAGCTGAGTGTTGCAGCTTGTGGCACCGTGAAAAAGGACGCAGGACATGACGCATAAAACGCCGATAAAACCAGCTGTCCATGTCGGGCATTCATTCCCATGGGATTGCATGGATTGCAGTGCTTCGTCTATGCCCTGCGTAGTCAGCACGGACATAATATCAATATGCATAGAAGCTTCACGACTGTGAAAAGATGACAGAAAGTTGCGGGCCCTTTTTTCGACATGAACTGAACGATGATAGCGGAAAGCAAGCTAATTATCACGAGAAATATTTCGCTCATAAATTGCTGAGCGCCGGAATTAACAAAACGAAGGCGTGAGCACATTGGGCAGTAGCCAAAGTCGATGGTTTCTTTGAATTACTTTCACCGCGGCGAACTCAAACGACGTCTTAATTGCACTCTGTGACTTTCTTTTTGCTAGAACGAATTTCTGTTTGAAATTAGTACTATAAGAATAATGTGGGCATCTTTTACCTTGTGAATTCGCAGACGAATTATGCACGAATTATGCACGTATTCGCAGACGAATTATGCACAGAGTAAGTGCGCAACCGAAGCAATGTGATGAAGACACTACCGAGGATCTCTAAGAGGCTCATCTACTTTCAGACTTTCATGAGATATTCAGGGGGAAATCTGACAATTGTTATCTTGCCCAAAGCAGAAAGCAATGCATATGAGGAAGGGATAAGCTGCTTCCATGTAGACGTTGAGATGTACAAATGCGCCTTTCCTAATATATTACCTGTCTTACGGACGCAGGCAGGCACATCTGTCATTTGAGCAAAACAGATGATCCCCATATAGACTACACTCGTATATCAACTTCAAAGCTTGTAACATTTGCACGCATCCGTCCTTGAGTGCAATACCCTCATCAACGTCATGTTGAAGTTTCCTGCTCTTTTCTTAATCAACAGTGCAACGAACAAGAGAGTTGGCTAGCTGAATAAATGAGGTCACCCTATCATTTTTATGGCTACTGGTCCTATACTGAAAATACCAAGTTGGCGCGAAAGACGATATGTAGTCTGTACACAGAATTGGACTCATCGGTTCAGTTCAGTTCATTCTAAAAAAACAGGGCGCGCAAACACGGACACAAGAAAGAAGTCAGGACACCACAAACGCCGACTAACAACTGAAGAGACTCACAACGGCGGAAAAGAAAGAAGGCACGAAAACTTATCTGCGCATGCCCATGCAACAGGCAAACCTATCAATCCAGCACGCGTGGCGTTTTACGTGGAAGATAACTATCGGAGTTTATTTCTCCTAATGAATACTTACCGACTAGCTCAGCTCTCTGTTATTCTAAGATACAGTTCAGTTCAGTTCATTTATCTTAAGGGCCTCTCGAAGGATACGTTACGTAAGGAGCGGGTTTCCAATTTTTCGCCTAATTTACACATTAGTTAATTTCATATTGATTAATTAAATTACGTTGAAACAACGACGGGCAAGTAGTGGCGGCAATGTCAGCAAGATGGCCGTTCCAGTCTTTGGCAGTTCGTGGGATGAACGAGGCAGAAAAGTGAGTAGTTCGGGCACGTGGGCGCGCTACCTGCTGCGGGTGACAAATGCGTGCTGCGGGTACGATGTACGGCGTTTGATTAAGGGTGCTGTAAAAGAACTTGTGAAAGAGCACATGACTGGAAGTACGTCGACGATCAAAAAGCTAAACTAAACCAGATTGTGCCTTAAGTGCTCGAGTACCGACATTATATTGGTATTTTGAGCGAATGAATCTAGTAGCGCGATTCTGAACAGCGTCGAGTAAATCGATAAGATATGATTAGGGCTCCATGTTTTCGGAGTTTATTTTCCTTGATATTCGGAGGGTGTTCTTGGGAGTTTATCTTACGGGAGGAAATTCGGCGTTTATCGGAGTTTATCTCTCGTAAATCTTCAAAAATCGAAATGTGGTGTTAATTTTGCATAAGTTGTTGCAATGTGTTCCTATTAATTTTACTTCATATGAAAATGGGTTGCCTTGTTGCTCATAACCCTGTTTCTCCATCCTTTCATTTTTTCTCACTTCCTGTTCATTTACCCTGGTAATAAGGCTGTTTATGTGCACTGCTTTAAACTCGCGAAAGTGTACATTTGGGGGGAGGAGGAGCTAGTCAAGCTGTTATTGTAATGCGAACCTATTATTATTATTATCACTACTCTGAAACCTTAGATGAAATGGTATTTGAACACGAAAACATGCGAGCACACAAGTGTACTTTAGATGTGTGGAAAGTTTGAACGCACAAACACATATACATACAAGCACAAATACTGAAATACTAAACACGTACGTTTGTTCGTACTACAACCTCAAAGCTTGTTGTCATGGACGCAAGCATATTTTACAAGGGTGCTGCCGCTGATGGAGACGCGCTCCTTTCGATTGGTGATTCTCAGCTTTTCAAACGCGCTTTGAACGTTGAAAATGACCTTTTAAAGCCGGGGTTTATCGGATAAATCCGAATTGTCAAAAATTTTACCGGCGAGTGTTTGTTGTATTTTTTCGAATTTATTAGAAAACACAGAGGCCTAGATATGACTTATGTGCGTATTTTGGTCTTACGAGTGAATGATAGGCAAGTAATCTTACTTTTTGTGGGGCCTGACCAAGATTACGCTTAAGAAAGCTAGCGTTCGGTTAGCTGATGATATGATATTAGAAATATGAGCATGCCAGGACATATCTTTACAGAGAGTGAGACCTAAATATTTATAAGAATGTGCGTTCTCGGAAGGCGTGCTTTCAATTCTGTAAGAAAGTTCTGTGGAATTAGTGCTGCGGGATAATGAGATGTCTTTACATTTATTTGCGTTAAGGGTCAATCACCACATCAAATAGTTATGTTATCTAGATCTTTCTGGAGAGCAATTTCCTTGTGGGTGTTTTGTAAAGCGCGATAAATGACACAGTCAAGCGCCAACATTCTAATTTACAAGAGAGATGTGAAAGTAGGTCATTATTATACGTTAAGAGCAATAAGGGACTAATGACCGATCCTTGAGGAACGCCAGATGTTACTAATACTAAGGTAGACAGGTGATTATTTATAGTTACGGATTGGGAGCGGTTACTAAGAAGTTCAGTAATCCACAATAAGACATCTGCATACAAGTTAAGTTTTCTGAGCTTGAGTAGTAGGCGCTGGTGTGGAACCTTATCAAAGGCCTTGCAGAAGTCCAGAAAGATTACGTCAGTCATGCAATAATATCAATATCAGTATGAATGTCAAGCAGAAAGATGGCAAGCTGTGTTTCACATTATACACGTTTGCGGATTCCATGCTGTCCGGGATGAAAAAAAGTCGTTCGAGTCAAAAAAACTTAATATAACAGAGTAGATCATATGCTCCATGATTTTGCGAAGGATGCTTGTTAACTAGATCAGACGATAATTTAGTGGGGGAGTCTTTGTTACCTGATTTGAGGACTGCAACGACCCTCCCAATTTTCCCGTCATCTGGAAGAAGACCTAAAGACATAGATTTGGCGAATAGCAGAGATAGCAATGGCTGCGGTAATTCAAGTAGTACACGCTGTTGGGTTAGTTGGTGCATGTCTGAATTCAATAGTCAATTTCGTGCCAAAATCACGAACACACTGAGGTACGAAGAAACACATAGACAGGACGGGCAACCCGTCCTGTCTATGTGTTTCTTCGTATCTCAGTGTGGTCGTGATTTTGGCGCGAGATTGGCTATTGAATGCGGTAATTCACTTTGTATTCTTCAAAATTTTTGTGTTAATTTCATGTGTACCAGAGGAAAATGAATACTTCATTTTGTCAATGATAGCGCAAATTCCGTTTGCATTAAAAGTGATGGCTGGCATTGCAGACCTTATACAAGAGATGGTGACGCAGGAGGTGCATTTGATTCGTTAGTAAAGACGCTTGCAAAGGCGAAGTTAAACAAGTTATCGTAACCGGCGTCCCTAAGGATTTCGTATGATTCCTGGGTTATGTGAATGGCGCGTGTGTCACTAGAACCTACCCGGTACAGAACCTACCCAGTAACCCGGGTATGTTCTGTTACTAGCTGAGAAAGATTTAAGTTAAGGCAAAAATCGACAAAATTGCTCGTCTCTGTGTTCCCTGACGCTGAAGTACCAGTCTATTTGTGGGAAATTAAAATCACCAAAGAAGAGGTGGGGTGCGCTCTCACTAGCTTGCTTACGATGTCGTTAAGCTGACAACAGAAATCACAATTGGCATTTGGCGGCTTGTTGCAAACACTGATTAGAACTTTTTGGGGGGATGTATGGATTAGTACCCGTAATATCTCCAGGCTTGATGAAATGCTTATTGGCGAGCATGGTAGACGCTCGTGCAGTGCTATTAGTACGCCACCACCACGGGTTCCTGCACGGTCTTTTCGATAAAGGCAGAAATGGAACAAGTCTATTAAAACCTCGCCATCACTGACGTCGCTACTCAGCCACGTTTCAGTGAGCAACAGTATATCGCTACCAGTTGATAAAACTCTGCTTGGTACCAAATCGCGCTTCTGAAGAAAGCTGCACACGTTTGCATAGATTACCCAAAGTGAGACGCACAGTAAAAATTTTACACCATAAAGGGTGTAAAACGGGTGTATGCGATAGAAGCACCTTTGTGAACACCCTTATTACACCCTTATTTTTAGAAATGAGGTGTTCGTAAACAAAACACCCTTGCAACACTTTGTAGCGTCATCATCATCGTTATTCATCATCATCTTCGTTTTACCACCTAAGTGCCGCGCCTC
This sequence comes from Rhipicephalus sanguineus, assembly GCF_013339695.2. Taxonomy (NCBI): domain Eukaryota; kingdom Metazoa; phylum Arthropoda; class Arachnida; order Ixodida; family Ixodidae; genus Rhipicephalus; species Rhipicephalus sanguineus. The sequence goes on from NC_051183.1 coordinate 168,291,057, forward strand.
TCGCGCAGCTCATGCTCAGAGCTCGAGGCGCGAGGAGTTAGGAACGAGCTCACGCTCCTGGGGGCTGGACGCCGGCAGCCGCTGCCGCTCTGCTGGTACTAGGGCCTTCTAATAAAGTAGCGAGAACGGCACGGCCACGCTAGCCACCTTGGCGTCTCTCTTTCTCGCTGCAATTGGTGACCCGGACAACCACGCCCTTCGACGAGCGGCGCTGCCATGTTGCCGTCACTCTGCCCGCCAGTGAAGCCGTTCCACCCGGCCTACCCGCGAGCGTGGTTTATGCAGCTCGATGCTATTCTCGCACTGAATGGCATCACGGCACAGCCGATGATGCACGCCGTCCTACTCCAAGCGCTGCCGGTTGAGCTACACCATCTTGCTTCCGCAACGACATCCAGCCCGCAGCCATATGACGACCTCTGCGCTGCGGTGCTGGCCCGCTATGGCGAGACGTACCGCCCGCTACCGGGGACCCGTGAGTTCCGGGTTTCCCCTCCGTCAACGCGAGCGGTACCACCCGGCCCGCAGCCCTCCCATGACCGCGACCTACCTTCCCCGGCTACGACTCCTCCGACCTCACGTCCGGCCACCAGCGCATCAATTCCCGCGCCCGACCACCCGCCCGACGAGGTACAGGAAGCTCCTGCTGCCATCGACCAGTCCACTGAGAAGTCCGTTTATTCGACAGCCTCGGCCCATGGTCCTTCAGACGTGCCGGACATCTGCACATCTTCCCCGACCTCCATGGCCCATGACACTTCTCCCACGTCAGGCTCCACGACGGCTACCTCGCCGCACGCCCTGGAGCCTGCCATAGACACGGACATCGTGACTTTCGCTGTACAACCCCCAAATGCGGAGGCATCGCCAGCGATGTCCAACGAACCCGCCTTTTCTACCTCGACACTGTGCGCATCTTGCCAGCAGGAACTACCATCGTCCTCGAAATCTCCCGCAGCAGACGTTCAAGCCCATAACCAGCTACGGCCGAACGTGCGTGACGCTGCGACGATGACAGAAAATCCCGAGGACCACCCGCCGGGCTTGCCACAGGCAGACCAGACCGCGTATGCCCTCCGGCCACGCAGGCATACAACCCGCCTGCCGCCCCGCACACGCGCTCTCCTTTACCTACTAAACAACTTCATTCTGCGACTACAGCTGCACCGTCGTCCAGTCCCTCCAACGCGGCTCATCACACCGAGATTAGTCGAGCCACGTCTAGCTGCAGCGCACGACTCGCAGCTCGTCTGCACTCTACACGGCAGACTATGGAGCAGCCGCAGCCAGTAATGTGCCACCACCAACGCCGTTACCGGCACCGTCGCCACGCCAACTGCGTCGCCCGCCCAAACAGGCGAAGTTCGCACCGACGAACGTCTAAATCAGCTGGCCAAGATGTACTACGCCTACGCTCCACTCTGTATTAAATGCGAAGCATTTCTTAGCGAACCCCTGGCACTTTGAGCGTTTCTATCTACGTATCTATCTATCTATCTATCTATCTATCTATCTATCTATCTATCTATCTAGCCGCCTACGTCTGGGTGCTCCCATGATCGCCTCTTTAATTTGGTGTGGACCAAAATTGGCATGGGAGGGTAAGAGGGTTCGGCGAATATTACTGTCGGGTCATGACATGAATAACGTGAAGATCCTGTCGCGTACGTCGTCAAACCCTTTCCTCCAGACACGTGTGGCACATACCCATTCACCACGGGCCCCGTGTACGGGTATGCGCCACAGGTGATTGACAGTTTATATATAACCAGGAACGGCGAGAACAGACATTGGTAACTTAAATGCGAGGGCTTTCAGAAAAACCGACATCGGCAGCGTTCACCCGACGAATGGAAAGAATGAAAATTGGGATCCCAGCAGGAATCGAACCCAAGCATTCTGCGCTGCAATCAGGTATTCTACCACAGAGCCACGCCAGGTATTTAAACTGCTTTGTAAAAACAGCCTATGTAGGCGTAATATCGGTGCAACGTCAACAGTGGTTGTGGTGCTTGCTATCTAATTTTACAAGCAAGCAATAAACATTACATGATATTCCTACGATCTGCACCTCTACGATACAGGTGTCATATCAGATTAACGTCTTTGGTTCCAGTGTTGACTCCGCTTTTATAGCAGTTTAATGAACATTACATTTGTATCCTCATGATTCAATAAGCTATATTGAAGCATTGCTCGACCCCTGAGGAATACATTAACGAAAGTTACGTATGATATTCACGTCACCGCACCGTAAAGTGCACGTAGTCCGTCAGAACGACGCTGTGTACTGTTCATTTCTTGCGAGGCTGGGCAATGGCCTCATGTTGACCGAGCATGATGCCAGACTGATTGACAGCCGCTTTGTAGACTAGGCTACGTAGGCCACATACGCCCAGGTAGTCTACGAATACAAGCGTCATCCAGTGATGTTGGTCTACGTAGCACTATCCAGGCCTACGAGCCTCAACGGCCCATACCTAACCAACGCAAAAGATGACTTCTGGTTCCGACATGTCACCGGCTCTATCGAGAGACAATTTGTCGACGAAATGACCTAGGCATCCACGAATTCCAACAGCAGTACTATACCTCATACTTCACTACACATGGACCCCTCATCACCGGGATCACGACCGGATCCGATAACAAGTCATGACGAGCTGCTCGTGCGCACTGATCCCGGTGTTGATGACCTTGTTCTCGCACATTTCACACAGGTTTGTGAAACGTGCGTGTGTGCTTCATCTTAAGGGACAAGTAAAGCACTTCATATCAGCTTACCGCTTCTGGTGTTGGTAATACCCACGTTGCCGTTGGCAGCGTTACCCAATTGTAAACAACTGAATAGATAATACGTATGCTGCTCTACAACGTATATGTGTGCGTATAACATTTATATTAATCTTTAGCGTCATTTTGTAACGTTTCGCCAGTAAAAATAATTACGCCACGGTGACCTTTCCGCCGCGCGCTTGGCATAACATCGACTCTCACGGTACGTGGGATCTGCCGAATTTTTTAAATGCGAAGCATTTCTTAGCGAAACCCTGGCACTTTGAGCGTTTCTATCTATCTATCTATCTATCTATCTATCTATCTATCTATCTAGCCGACTACGTCTGGGTGCTCCCATGATCGCCTCTTTAATTTGGTGTGGACCAACATTGGCATGGGAGGGTAAGAGGGTTCGGCGAATATTACTGTCGGGTCATGACATGAATAACGTGAAGATCCTGTCGCGTACGTCGTCAAACCCTTTCCTCCAGACACGTGTGGCACATACCCATTCACCACGGGCCCCGGTGTACGGGTATGCGCCACAGGTGATTGACAGTTTATATCTAACCAGGAACGGCGAGAACAGACATTGGTAACTTAAATGCGAGGGCTTTAAGAAAAACCGACATCGGCAGCGTTCACCCGACGAATGGAAAGAATGAAAATTGGGATCCCAGCAGGAATCGAACCCAAGCATTCTGCGCTGCAGTCAGGTATTCTACCACAGAGCCACGCCAGGTCTTTAAACTGCTTTGTAAAAACAGCCTATGTAGGCGTAGTGTCGGTGCAACGTCAATAGTGGTTGTGGTGCTTGCTATCTAATTTTACAAGCAAGCAATAAACATTACATGATATTCCTACGATCTGTACCTCTACGATACAGGTGTCATATCAGATTAACGTCTTTGGTTCCAGTGTTGACTCCGCTTTTATAGCAGTTTAATGAACATTACATTTGTATCCTCATGATTCAATAAGCTATATTGAAGCATTGCTCGACCCCTGAGGAATACATTAACGAAAGTTACGTATGATATTCACATCACCGCACCGTAAAGTGCACTTAGTCCGCCAGAACGACGCTGTGTCCTCTTCATTTCTTGCGAGGCTGGGCAATGGCCTCATGTTGACCGAGCATGATGCCAGACTGATTGACAGCCGCTTTGTAGACTAGGCTACGTAGGCCACATACGCCCAGGTAGTCTACGAATACAAGCGTCATCCAGTGATGTTGGTCTACGTAGCACTATCCAGGCCTACGAGCCTCAACGGCCCATACCTAACCAACGCAAAAGATGACTTCAGGTTCCGACATGTCACCGGCTCTATCGAGAGACAATTTGTCGACGAAATGACCTAGGCATCCACGAATTCCAACAGCAGTACTATACCTCATACTTCACTACACATGGACCCCTCATCACCGGGATCACGACCGGATCCGATAACAAGTCATGACGAGCTGCTCGTGCGCACTGATCCCGGTGTTGATGACCTTGTTCTCGCACGTTTCACACAGGTTTGTGAAACGTGCGTGTGTGCTCCATCTTAAGGGACAAGTAAAGCACTTCATATCAGCTTACCGCTTCTGGTGTTGGTAATACCCACGTTGCCGTTGGCAGCGTTACCCAATTGTAAACAACTGAATAGATAATACGTATGCTGCTTTACAACGTATATGTGTGGGTATAACATTTATATTAATCTTTAGCGTCATTTTGTAACGTTTCGCCAGTAAAAATAATTACGCCACGGTGACCTTTCCGCCGCGCGCTTCGCATAACATCGACTCTCACGGTACGTGGGATCTGCCGAATTTTTTTTTAAGTCACCTTTACCCGAGTGTGCGCACGAACCGCCAGCATCACAAGAGCTCGCGTGTGTTCCAATTTCATTGGGCTGCACTGCGGAATTTCTCGGCCCACTACCGCTTTCCACGTCATCGGTGTCGCTCGCTCCTTCCAACAGCGTCTCTTCATCGCGACCCTCGCCCGCTGCGCTGCTCCCAGAGTCGCCCCCCAGAGACTTTGTCACTTCTGACGGCTACCTTCACGTTAACGACCTGGACTGCCCACGGACCATATCGTTTCGCGACATGAACATTGTTGTATATACGCCCCCATAGTTATCATTCCGGGCTCATTTCTGCGGGGGGGGGGGGGGGGGGGGGAGTAATCTGTAGCGTCATCATCATCGTTATTCATCATCATCTTCGTTTTACCACCTAAGTGCCGCACCTCTCGCGCAGCTCATGCTCAGAGCTCGAGGCGCGAGGAGTTAGGAACGAGCTCACGCTCCTGGGGGCTGGACGCCGGCAGCCGCTGCCGCTCTGCTGGTACTAGGGCCTTCTAATAAAGTAGCGAGAACGGCACGGCCACGTCGGCCGCCTTGACGTCTCTCTCTCTCTCGCTACAATCTCATTTACACCCTCACCAGAACGGTGTAAACTACTTAATATGCAAATGTATGACAATCCTGGGCAGGCTATGCTCTTAAGTTGGGTTAACATGAATTATCATGTCAAATGAAGAAAATATGAGCCTGTACATCAGGCACATGTACAAATACCCTCACTGCTAAGCTGCAGTGGATATACAATGACAAAAAATACGAACGACTGTGGTAATCAAGCGAACTTCAGCGTCGAGAATGCCTTCTCCGCGCTAGAACGTGACTGGCGCACGACAGCTTACATGCGTTAACATCAACAGCTCTGGTTGTCACACTTATCATTTCTCGCCAAATTTCAGTATCTTTACTTTAGAATTCTTGCCTCAGAGACGCACCCACACTATAGCCCGAGATATGCGTTACTGTTCACTTTACATGACTTCGGTTGTTCCTGATAGCCAAAATTTCCCGTGAACTGAAAACGGATAAAACTTATTACAGGTTCACTCCCGAACGAAACAATACATAACGTTTCAGTTACGTCTTCGTGGGGGTGAAAAATATCGTTTTTTAAAATTTTTTTTCGTTTTTGGTTTTCGTGCTGTTGCGACACACTGGCCGTGAGCACAGTAGGGGGAAGGTGTGCCCCTCTGCCCCCCCCCCTCCCCCCGCAGAGCTAGAGGCGGCCGTCTTTTCTAGTTACCTAAGAAAGAAATGCGAAACGTCTGCCCCATACATTGCGCACGCCTATGAGCATGACCTCTTCAGAAATGAGATGGCGGGAGGCCTCAGCAGCGTGTTTGTGCACCTGCTGCACAATATTAGGCGCGCAGGCGGACTTCTGTACAGGCTAATCACACGCGAACTGAACAGGCTCTGATAGCACAAAAATCGCCGCGCTCTCCATAGAACGTTGTTGCCGGCTATAAAAGTCAGCATTTCGATCATTTTAATGTTATCGCCCCCCTAATTCAGTTCATACACTCCAAAATTTGGAGGACGCTTGAGCTTCGCATTCAAGAGTAGAACGCAACAGTGTGGTCGGGTCATTTAAAATTATCCTATAGAATACGTAGAGCTGTTATGTGCCCACTACACCATAATTCTTTGTGCGCGTCAGCGACGGGCCCCGCCCACTACGCGTCTTGCAAGGCAACACGCGATAACACCTGCGTCCCACGCAGTTGCGCCAGCTCACGCAAAGCATGCTACCAGAGAACACCTATACACCTAGAGAAGGGAAGCTGTACCTTTGACAGTGCAACGGAAATAAGAGTAGCGGTGGCGTTGTGAACTAAAGTAGCCGGCCAATAGATGCATAGAGTTAATATACTGACTCTAGAGGAAAAGCTCCCCATAGGGCCCGTGCATTGAAACCTACCCAATGGGCATTGAAACTCCCTCGGACATCCGAATAAAATCCGAACGTCCACGTCCTAAGCAGTTGTCCAGGGGACATCCGATGGATATCAATGTCGGATTAAATGTTTAAGTCCGTTTGCTTTTCTCCATCGGACGTCCTCGGGACATAACGTGCAGGATATATCGCCTCGCGTACGATTTTAACTTGTTTCGGGCTTTATTTGCGAACTTCTGATTTTCGGTACTTATGAATCATGATATGTCTTCGAGGGCCATCATGCGCGCGATAGGTCGAATTTTCAACAGAAAACGTGATGTACATAATTCACTACCCCTTTCAAGTACTTAATTACAGCAGCCAAACCTATATATCGCTTTCAAAAACTCCTCGGTCATTTTTTACAGCGCAGAAAGTGCGCCACGCCCGAGAAAACCCGCATGCTGCCAGTATGGCCATGCCACCACGGGTGTTTATTGAATCGCCGCATCTGGCTCAGCGTCGAATTTTCAGCACAGCACAAAAAACACTAGCATTTTCAGCGCAGCCTGAGAAACACTACGGTCTTTAGAATTATGTATCGATATATTTTCTATTAAAGGAACGCACCACCTAATACATACGTATTGATGTTGCGCCTCAGATATGCGTAATATTTGCTTTTTGATCGAGAATGTTCACAAATATGAACCCCGCTACCAGTTCAAGATGGCTGGGCATTCAGAAAGTAGTTGAACTTTAGTAGGGTGGCTGAATCTCGGTTGACAGACGGACACCAAAGTATCTGCGTTTAATGTACATAGTGTAAATAAACTTTTTCTAAACAGAAAGTCTATCGTCTTTAATATTTGACGATATGGCGTGCAATTTAAGTCACGCCGAGGTGGCGACGCCCTTTAAAACAAATTACACATATGTTGAAGCCGCAAATCTTACTCGATCGTTGCAAGCGACGAAGCGACTACGGTTGATCTGCGGTTGCCACGCGCATTTTTTCCCCTCCATGGCAATGGAAATATAAATACGATAAAAAAGAGCTCCTGCGTCCGTTGAACCTCCGAATATCCTACCTAGACACCCGTGGGACACCCGCTGGATTGCCAATTAGTGTGCGCCTTCTAGTCCAGCGGATGTCCGCTGTACGTCTATCGGCTATTCGCGGATGACCACTGGACGACCAAGACATCCAGAAGTGGACATCCACTGGACGCCCGCCGGAGTTTAAATGCCCATTGGGTATAACCGCATGAGTTCCGCCATGATGGAACAAAACGAACGTTGCCAGCCCCTGAGACGCTCGCTATATTTGACGGTAGTAATCAGTTTTAATCTACCAACCTAAGCCAACTACGCGCTGGTCAGGGAACATCAGCTGTGTTTTGATGCGTGAAGCCGTGTGTTAGTGTACCGTTGTCTGTGCAGCTGGTCCGATTGATAACAGTTAAAATTTCCACCCGTGTGTGCATGGTTTTTACTACGCACTCCCTACCAAACTTTCTCCGTTCGCTGGCACAAAGGTCACTCGACAGATTCGCAGCTCGAAGCAAAGTCCGTAGGCCGTGGTCGCGCGCTGATTGGACTTGCAATGGCGAGACACCTGTATCCACGTTCTTTTTCAGCTCATTGCTGCCATACTTCAGTGCAGAGAGCCGTAAAGCAGGAAAATGTCGATTGCAGCCTGCAGCGGCGAATGTGAGTGAGACATCACCCGAAAGATTCAATCAAAACTAAAGTTACACGGGTCACCAAGCTTTATCGCCGTTAAAAAGCCTAAAAAAAATTCGGTTGCGACTAGTTGGTACATAACTTTCAGGGCTTGTCTCATCTCCTCTTTGCCGTCCGTCCTGGTATGCACTGAAGTTTTCAGCTTGGAAGAATAAAGGGCTGTCACATGAAGTCGAGTGATATGCGGCGACAGCAAGCGCACACAACGGGACACTATGACAACTACGAGGTACACGACGCGAACGAAGTTTCAGGGGCTTTAACACGACGCGCAAACCGGCGCAATCGGCCGCAAGCACACACTCGCGTACTCGCGAGTGTTGATATGGTGGTGCCATCCAGTTAACAAGCCCGCAAACGCTCCTTTCCGCGCGCAGTAAATTGCATAAATAGCCGTCGTATTCTTTCGCAGAAGTATTCAAAATAAACACAAAACAATATCCGCACGTTTTTAATTGTGGAGACGCTTCTTTAGGATTGATATGTGATGGCAAGAATGACAACGTTCCAAGATGTCAGCGTTCTTGTGGTTAGCGGTCTCGCGGCCCAGCTTTTCCTCTAGAGTCAGTATATTAACTTTATGAAGAGATGCCGTTGTACAACAGGAAACGGAAAAAATTCGGCAGATACCACGTACCGTGGGAGTCGATGTTATGCGAAGCATGCGGCGGGTAGGTGACTGTGGCGTAACTTTCTACTGAGCGACACGTTACAAAATGACGCTAAAGATTTGTATAAATTTGATACGCACACATATACATGTTGAAGAGCCGCATATGTGTTATATAACCAGTTGTTTACGGTTGGATAACGCTGCCAATGGCAACGTGGGTATTACCAACACCAGAAGCGGTAAGCTGTTATGTAGTGCTTATACGTGTCCTGAGAACGCACGCACGTTTCACGAACCCGTGTGCATGTGTGCAAGGAGTTCTTGACAGCCCTTAAACAAGGGCATCATCACCGTGATCAGTGAGCACCAGCTGCTGGTCACGACTTGTTATAGGATCCGGTCGTGATCGTGGTGACGAGGCGCCCATGTGTAGTGAAGTATGTGGTATACTAGAGCTGTTGGAATTCGTGGATGCCTCGGTCATTTCGTCGACAAATTTTCTGCCGGCAGAGCCGGCGACATGTCGGAACCTGAAGCCATCCTTCGCGTTGATGAGGTATAGGCCGTCGAGACTGGTAGGCCTGAATAGTGCTACGTACACCAACATCAGTGGATGGTGTTTGTCGTATTCGTAGACTACCTGGGCGTATGTGGCCTACGTAGCCTAGTCTACAAAGCGGCTGTCAATCAATCTGGCATTATCTTCGGTCAGAATGAGGCCATCGCCCAGCCTCGTAAGAAATGAAGAGGACACTGCATCGTTCTGGTGGACGAAGTGTACTTTACGGTGCGGTGATGTGGATATCATATGCAACTTTCGTTAATGTATTCCTCCGGGATCGAGCAATGCTTCAATAGAGCTTGCTGAATCATAGGAATACAAACGTGTTTATTAGACTGCTATAAAAGCGGAGCCAATACTGGAACTACAGACGTTAATTTGATATGACGCCTGTATTGTAGGAGTACACATCGTAGGAGTATCGTGTAGTGTCTATTGCTTTCTTGTAAAATTAGATAGCCGGCACCACAACCACAATTGACGTTGCACCGATATTACGCCTACGTAGGCTGTTTTTCCAAACCAGTTTATAGACCTGACGTGGCTCAGTGGTAGAATACCTGATTGCCACGCAGAATGCTTGGGTTCGATTCCTGCTGGGATCCTAATTTTCATTCTTTCCATTCGTTGAGTCAACGCTGCCGATGTTTGTTTTGCTTAACACTCTAGCATTTAAGTTACCAATGTCTGTTCTCGCCGTTCTTAGGTAGATATAAACTGTCAATCACCTGTGGCGCATACCCGTACACCGCGGGTATGTGCCACACGTGTCTAGTGGAAAGGGTTTGACGACGTACGCGACAGGATTTTAATGTTATTCATGTCATGACCAGGCAGTCATATTCGTCAAATCCTGTTACCCTCGCATGCAAATTTTGGTCTAGACCATGTTAGCGAGGCGATCATGAGAGCACCCAGACGTAGGCGGCTAGATAGATAGATAGATAGATAGATAGATAGATAGATACGTAGATAGAAACGCTCAAAGTGCCAGAGGTTCGCTAAGAAATGCTTCGCATTTAATAAGTTTTATGCAATATGGCTGCCGTCTCGTTTTTGCTTGCTGTGCAGTGCGCTCCGGTCGCCCGTGCTCGTACAAAAGAATTAAATGTATATGCCACGTTTTGTTCACTTACCGAGACCTGCGAGTGTCGTAATGAATCTTCTGAATCCGCCTCGTGCGCTGCTGCTTTCAGTGGTACTGGTGGCGCCACCAACGGCGGACGGTGGCGATAGGTGGATCTGCGCGGCTCAGAGAAGCCGTGGGTAAAGCGCCTGTTACTCTCCGTTTTTCTATTCATGTTTCATTCTGGTTTGATATTTGTACTGCCGACGCTGCTACACTAGACAACCATGCCGTCTGTTACGTCCATTGTTCTATATTATTTGTTTTAAAATGACAGGCCCGTTTTTTAATGCGTGCGCGCGATGCACTGCGTACGTTTCTTACGTGCATGTGTCCAAGTTGTTTGCGTGATCTGTTAACACAGATGAAATAAAAATTGTTGCAGTACAAAACAGCATTCTTGTTTTATTGAACACCCCAAACAGTACAACAATGACTATTACGGCTGTATGCCTGCTTAAGAAACGCACAAAAGACACGCGATTTTATCTTCGCCCAACACACGTAGCACTCAACTAGGCCAAGAAAACCAAAATCTAACTTGCTGAACGTTTTAACAGCCGTCACACAGCTGCATAATAATGCGTGAAAGTACTGTAGCAAATGACCAACAAACATTCACACAGCGTTTTTTTTTTTGTTCACAGACCGTATTAACATATGAGGAAGTTCTAACTGCATTGCAATCACATATTTCGGAATATCTAATCACTTTCACCATTGAAGCCACAATCCTCTAACACATGCGCTTTAAATTGAGCATGGCATTACTCAGACTTATATAGGAAATGCGCACGCGTGGCATTACTCAGATTTATATAGGAAATGCGCACGCGTGCAATGTATCTCGTATGCTAGATTCTCCTTTGGTACGTGCAGCTCAAAATAAAATGCGATTCTAGAAGTAATGTTCGTGGAGTAGCGAGCATATAGCAGAACAACTACTTACAGCTTCACTTACCTTTGCCAAAACGGTATTCCCATTGCAATTCAATATTAACCGACGCAACAGGGGCGTAGCCAGAAATTTTTTTCGGGGGGGGGTTCAACCATACTTTATGTATGTTCGTGCGTGCGTTTGTATGTGTACGTGTATATATACGCAAGCAAAACTGAAAAATTTCGGGGGAGTTTGAACCCCCCCAACCCCCCCCCCCTTCGCTACGCCCCTGCGACGCAACAACGATAACAACACGCCTGTTGCACACAAGCGTACCAGGTTGACGCTCGAGGCCAAGCGCGGTATTTTAAGTGTAGCACAATCGTGCGCGTACAGTACGCTAGAATATTCTGGCACAATGTCGTCAAGCTTGCAGTCACTTCAACGGTTACCACGATGTAGCACCAGTTGACGTCCTCGCGTCATCAAACTTCTACGACGCCGAGAACTACGCACACAGCTGACTTGGAAAAACGCGGTCTTGCAGGAGGCCATCTTGTCCCGCAACCAACGGACAAAAGTACACAACTGAGGCGTCTGAAACATTGCCGTTGATGAGATGGCAGCTGAACGAAATCAGGGCTCGTCGTCCGACGTGTGGCCACCGCCTTAACACAATATTAACGTTGCAACGTTCAAGGAAGACGCGACGAGCCCAGCCGGTCTTGTCGGGTACGCTACAGCACAGTGCACAGCGCGCGCTCTCACGGCCACCGAAAGAAATAAAAGAAAGTGGAGAGAGGAGTTAGCTTGGAGCATGGCCAGTCGGTGGAAGCAAGAGGACGTGTTGCGTCGTCGGTGTGGCGTATTGTCGAGAGATGGCGCTAGTTTGTTTTTGCGCAACGAAATCGCAAACTTGATTCAAAATGCATGGGATCCTATGGGGGGTTGGGAGAGGGCACAACCGCCTTAGCCGAGCGGTGGCGCCACCATACCGATGCACGAGGCGGATTGTCTTTCGTGTGTATTCCGTGCCCCAACTGTGTGAAATGCTACGAAGGTGCCAGGAGACGCCAATGCCCCAACTGGCATTAACGCACACAGCTAAGGCGATGTGTAAGCCTGATAATGTTTTATTACATATTCATAAATCATTACAAGACAAAGTACACCAGTCAGCGTTCACACAAGCAAACAACGCGGTTACATCGTGAAGTACTGGCTCATATAGCGCGAACGCACGAGCAAGAAGAGCTACGAAACGTATGTATAGACGATTTTCCGCAGCTGGTTTGTTCAATCAAATCTAGATGGCGCCACGGCACCGTGGCCGTCCCCCTACCGCGGCCGTCTCCATGGTCATCCCCCTGCCGTGGCCTATGGCAGCGCTGCTCCATATGTCTCCATCCGCGTCGCGTTGTCTGCTCGGCGTTCCCATAGCGTCTGTGTGCAAACGTGTAGAAGTGAGCAGACGGCAGGGCCGGAAAAGTAAACATGGCGGCACCTGTGGATGCAGTTTCCTTCCGCCTCGAATTTATCACGTAGTCCTGCGCTGTGTGGCCCGTAAGTTCAAAAACTATGCATTTATTTGCTTTATATTCGCGTCCTGAAGCTTCGAGAGCAATGTACTCGTCGGTATTTTGCAGTGTTTCCAAGATTCATTCTCATATAGTCGGAGACAAGGCTTAGCAGGCATGGCTAAATAAACAAAGCTGATCGCAATAAGGACAAAGCATACCTGCCGCTTTTTCTCCAGCGTGAGCTGACACAAAGCGATGGCCGATTTTGCCATTTATTTATTGCTGTGAGGGCAGTGGGCGAGTAGGAAGCGCGAGTTCGGATCGAAGCGGGCTGTCGCGTCTGCATGGGTGCTGCCATGTTGGCTTGGAACCCCAGCTACTAGCGGCTGCTAATACAACAATTAAAGGCATACACCATAAATACGATGTAGATTAAACATATCGCTTATCGTTGCGATGATGCGCGTCATAATCGCATCGTGGTCTCAGCACGCGATTCTCCAAAAACAATGAATATATTAAATTTCTATGGATTCAAATCTATTTTAACTGGTGGAGCGAACATACAATAAATTCGCCCTGGATGAAAAATTATCCTAACGTCTAGTTTCTCTCTGCAGAGGCAATCGGCTAAGTTGTGTCCAAAGAGGCAAGTAATGGCTCAGAGTAGCCCAAAATTTGTTTCAGCTTGCAGCTGACCGCAGACAAGTGGGCTGGAAAAATTCCAACCTTTCTTGGTAAACAGCCCACTTGACAGCACGGCAAGTGCCCAGAAATTAACAGGTATGGTCTAATCATTCTGTCCATTCCCACATTGTAAGTAACCACATGCTTCATTCACAACACAGATACATAACAAACACTTCATGGTGACAACAATACTGTAGGAAATATCAGTACATTGCTTATAAACACATGGACAACAAGTAAAATTGTACAACCAAGTCATGAGCTCATTGGATTGCTTATCCTTTTTGCTTAGAACAATTATAACACAGCAGTATATGATCACACAAACAACAGTCTTGAACTGCTAAGTCAATTTTTGCAGCAGACTTCCAAGTCTTTGCCTGGCTTAATTCTCTGTTTTTGAATTCCAAATACCACAGAATCCTAATATGTACAAACTAGGGGTGTGCGAATATTCAAGTGTCAAATTCTAATCAAATAATTCGATTCGATTTTCGAATAGCTAGTATTCAAAGTTTCGAATATTTCGATAGGACGAATATCTAAAGCGCACAAAGGCCGATGGTGCAACTTGGTTAGGGTGGGGTGACGAAAACTAACGCTAACGTCGTTACAGTAGGCCTTCCGTTAAAACTTTCACTGACATCCTGGTTCAAAAGCGAGCGCATGCTGATCTTAAAAGAGATTGTCATTTCCGCACGTAGGAAAACACATGAGAATACTGTCAAGCCCTTCACAACTTCATTCCCAAAACGAAGGCACGGACTTCTTGCGTAGTTCGGTCGCATATGCTGCAAGCGTCATAAAACGTCCCGACTTTGACCTGCGAAACCTTCGATCATTGGCTTTGCTTGTAAAGGTTTGTTCACGCTGGGCAGTCGCCACTGCCACACCGAACCACTCGTTCAGAAACTTCCATTGTTTCGGCACGCAGTTAAAACACTGCTGTGAACGGGCTCCCGAAGATGTTTGGGCCCGGAGCACCCATGACGATGAAGCACAACATTACGGTTGTCAGATGAGCCGTATTGCGCGACCACAGGAAAAAAACTAGCCACCGTATCCCCTCTGTTAGTCTTTGGGAGGTTTGGAGTGGCGCTGCTGACTGGAATGGCGGCTCTTCTATCAACATGCTTGCGCGCCCATAGAAACTGAAACAAAAGCAGAAGAGTTGATATCTGGGCCAGTTGGTTCATGATACTTTATTAGATGTGAAGCATCTTATAGCGGAGTTCAATCCGGTGGTGGTGGTGGTGTGCGGCGTGACCACCCTTACTGCGCATGCGCAAGCCCTCTCCACTTCCCCTCCCCTCTCCACTTCCGCTCTCCCCTCCCACTCTCCACTTCCCCTCTCCCCTCCCCTACCCCTCCCTTACCCTCTCCACTTCCTCTCTCCCTTCCCCCTCTCCACTTCCCCTCTCACCACTCCCCCTCTGAAACGCGGGCTCTACATGCCGAAACACTGCTTCGCATCGCCTCATGATCCCCTTTAGCGGGAGATGGTGTGATTTTCTACAGCATTCCACATGACGAACTGCTTTTGGCGGTACGCGATGTAATAGAATTCTCGGGGCCGATCACCTTCCAGAATGACTGTGGTGTGTCTGTTGATGCCTTTTTAGAATTGTTGGCGATGTATCTGTCATCCACGGTTATAGAGTTTAAGGGGTCGATGTTCTTGCAAAGAAGGGGTATTTGCACAGGGTCAAGCGTTGCTCCTGTGTTGTGCGATATATTTTTACCTCGTTTTGACAACTCGCTTCGGGGCTTGATAGATCATGAACGTGTCTGCCGTATCTTTAGATTTTCTGATTGTTTTAAAAGTGTCTTCATCTGACTCCTTACCTGGGGCTGTACACCAGGTCGTGGAAGCTTTTGAGGCTTCTTCTGACGCTCTTAGCTTCACCCATGAACTTACATGCAACCGGTCCATCACATTTTTAGAGCTTCAATTAACCTTTCATGGTGATGACCATCTTTGTTGGTGTTTTATGCCTAGGAGTAAGAAAGCTCTTTTGCCGTTTGGGTCAGCACATTCAAAGATCTTTAAAAGAGGCATTATTTCAAACTGTTTTTAAATGCTCTGAAAAAAAGTTGCCCTCGCGCTATGAAGACCAGCCTAGACAACCAGTTCGAGAGGCTGGAAGCTGCTGGTTACCCTAGGGATCTGCTGTACGCGGTGGCAGAATCTGTGCTACAAAAGATTAAGAGGCCGCAAAATAGCACTGGTCTGCCAGCACAACGCATTCAAGAGAAACCGTTTGAAATCCTACCTTATATACATAAGTTTTCACATATTATCAAAAAGGTTGCCGCGCGACAGGGCGTAAATATTGTTCTTTCAGCTCCCTGCAAACTTGCTAGCCTATGCTCACGTGTGGCTCGTGGAAAGACTAGCAATCCGGTGTGCACTACGAAACACGAGCGTTGTTTCACGAAATGTGCCACACGTGTTGTGTATAGCATTCCGTTGACCTGTGATAAGGTATACATCGGCCACACCGGCCGATGTATTAATACTAGGTTGCATGAGCATCACGCTTCTTTGAGTTCGAATGATGGGGCGAATTTGCACGTCACTGTCGGGAATGCGGTTGCTACCCGATTTTCAGTAATGTCACTCATCTGGGAAGAGGAAAGGGCAAAGAAGAACGGGAAATTGTGGAGGCATACTACATTAGGAAAAGCGGAGATAGATGTATAAGCACACCGTCAATTTGCCTCATTGACAAGGAATTTAGTGTGTCGCAACGACGGCAAGAAAGATGATTGTGTAATCTCTTTCACCGGGTGACGTTGTAGGTGATAGAGACGTGCTGCACATGCGTTGTGAGGTTTCTTGGTTGAATGTTTTTCTTCAATAAAGTCACAGTTTTTAGTTCCAGTGGTGTGTGTGTCTGCCTCTTTCTCGTGTCCCGTTCTTTTACTGGCTTTCGTCAAGTATCATGAAACAAAAGCCACACTCGAACAAGTGCGTAATGAAACTGTCGGCACGCCGTAGCGTCCCGGATTTGTCCTTTGTCTTGCCGTAACTGGCGGTACACATTTCGTGTAAATATACTATTCGATATTCGATTCGATATTTTTGGCCACTATTCGGCACTATTCAATTCGAGGTGAAATTTCACAATACGCACACCCCTAGAACAAACATTTGCAGAAACAATTTGCGACAGTGAGCACTGCAAAATGGGCCATTAGTCGCCTCCATCATAATACGAAGCAGTTTCTCTGACACCCTCTCAAGTGTGCTACAGCACCTATTTGAACAGATAATGCTTCTTTCAATTTTCTGACAAAATTGAAAGCTGCTTCTGTGGGCACTGTTAAATTACCTAGAGTCTTGTCCTGCACCTCCACTGCTTTGAACATCATGGAGATTTGGTTTGGTGAAGACAAACCTTGGCTTTTGTCTTTCAAGAGATCCTTGCAATGTGAGCATGGTGCTTTTTTCAGAAATGCTTGCACTAGGTATCCTGACATGTAACAAACTATGTTTGATTCAAGTACATCTGCTGGTGCTTCGGTGTCTGAAAGGTTTGAGCTGAAGGTGTCGGCCACAGTAGGACTTTCTTCATCGAGTCTTAATTTCTTTTGCTCAGTTAGAAGAACAGCCTTATCTGCTTCGCAGTTGCTGCCATCTGAAAGCTTGAAGAGCTTCCTGACAATGATATGCCTGAGACCGGCAGTGAACTGAAATGTGTTTGGAGTCTTGTTACAGCCGTGCTGCTGCCGAACGATTTGAAACAAGTTCTCTAAGGGATACTGATTCAGACGACAAGCGAACAAAAATTTGAAGTTATAGGATTCCTGCAGATCTGCCCACAACATACCAACCGCTTTAATCGTCACCTGCCAGCCTTGAATGGTTCTTGGTCGCCTAGGTGCTTTGAATTTCGAAGATTTAATCCATGCAATTTAAGAATTCAATGTGCCTTGTAGAAGTATTAATTACATACCTCATTTTTCTCTCAGTTATCTTTACACAAGAATTGTTCAATGAATCAAACAACTGACCTATTTTCTCAACAAACTCAGCCGTGCTTGTGGCTTCTGGTGGTAAAACATTAAATGCTATGAATGCTTCTATTGCTAGATAAAGGAAAGAAGTGTTAATTTCAAGGGCTCGTTTTCTTTGTTATACACAATATTAATGAGAACTAACAGACAATAATACCAAGGAAAGTATAGGGGATGTTTTTAGTAATAAATGTAAGGTAATTGTGAAGAAAGAAAAGTGGACGAAAAGATAGCTTGCCGCGGGCAGGGACCGAACCTGCGGCCTTCGAATAACGCGTCCGATGCTCTACCAACTGATCTACCGCGGCGGCCATCCCCCCGTCCACTTTATAGGGTATATGTGTGCATTTAAACGTGGGAGCGTCAGTCAGCGCCGCCAGTAGCCATGACGGCGAGTGTGGAACACTCTTTTTCTGCCTGTTGGCGTCACGTAGCACGTGAACTTATTACGAGCTGGCAGCTGACCAATAATCCCTCGCATACTACCTGAAAGCATCAAGTCTGCCAGAACGAGACCCTCGCTATGAATGAAGGAAAGAAGTGTTAATTTCAAGGGCTCGTTTTCTTTGTTATACACAATATTAATGAGAACTAACAGACAATAATTCCAAGCAAAGTATAGGGGATGTTTTTAGTAATAAATGTAAGGTAATTGTGAAGAAAGAAAAGTGGACGAAAAGATAGCTTGCCGCGGGCAGGGACCGAACCTGCGACCTTCGAATAACGCGTCCGATGCTCTACCAACTCAGTTTGGTAGAACATCGGACGCGTTATTCGAAGGTCGCAGGTTCCGTCCCTGCCCGCGGCAAGCTATCTTTTCGTCCACTTTTCTTTCTTCACAATTACCTTACATTTATTACTAAAAACATCCCCTATACTTTCCTTGGCATTATTGTCTGTTAGTTCTCATTAATATTGCTAGATAGACACTGTTGCGGAGCACCTGAGAGGCCCGCTTTAATTTCATATTACCAAATGCACTTTCATAGATGTGCCCTCAGTGAGTTTGGGTAGGTATTTTAGTTTCAGGAGATGTGCTGGTTCATACAGTCTTAATATGCCCCCAGGAAGCAACCTTATCACCCATAGGAATATCATGCTTCCTCAGATTATTACTCATACATTTCAACAGGTGGGGGACGTCAAAAATGAAGAATATCTTCTCTTTATTAGTAATAAAGAGAGGCCTGTCAGGGCTCACACCCAGTGTCCTTGCAATAACGCAATTGCTGCTATCCTGGTCACAAACCAATGCTTTGACGAAGAGGCCACATGCCTTTAGCTCAATGATTGGGCTTTTCAATGACATTAAAAGGGGCCCTGTGCGAACTGTCCCCTCTCATGTCAAAAAGGCTACTGGCTGTATCCATTTCTTCGCTATCCCAGAGACGAACACAAGTGCTGCAGTGTTCGCTGCGCCATTTGTTCTTTCTCTGGTATTCTCAACATATCCATGTATGATGTCTTCTTTAGGGTCATACTGCAGATTTCTTTTTAATTAAATGTTGTCAAAAATTAGGCAGCAAGCTCTGTCTTGAATTTCCCAATTTTTTTTGCCTTTTCTTTGAATAACTCGAGAATCTGAGGCAGAACTCTTGCCTTTATATTTACGGCCGACAGCCACGTCCTTCAGGACTTTACTGTAGGAAGGCTTAGTACGAGGGGTGTGCGAATATTCGAGTTTTGAATTCGAATCGAATACTACCTAATCGAATAATTCGATTCGACTTTCGAATAGCTAGTATTCGAACTTTCGAATATTTCGACAGTACGAATATCTAAAACGCGACAAAGGCCAATGGTGCAACTTGGTGAAGGTGGGGTGGCTAAAACTAACGCTAACTTCGTTACAATAGGCCTTCGTTAAAAGTCACCGATTTCCTTGTTCAAAAATGAGCACGCGTTTACTTTAGAGGAGGTTATGTTATTTCAGCACGTAAAAAAAACGCCAGGTCTGCGCTGAAACCGCAGCACAGTCAAAGCGAAAGCTGGAAGAGCGGCGTTTCTAGAGCCCGTTCTAAGCTGCCTTGGGGCTACTAATACAAGTTCACTAGAAAGGTACCCACTACGCCATAAATCACAATTTTTGTGAACTTGGGAAGCACCTACTAAGCCATTATTCGTCATTCCGCGGGGAAGCGGGGCACCAGCTACACGTCTGTAAGGCATTATGTGCCCTTTGTTGACGCGACGACTGATGACGATGAAGAATTATGGCTCAGCCCTTTGTAATGGGTTGGAAGCTTTAAACGGCCCACCAGTTATGCAATTTGCATTGGGTGACGCCCGATCGCTATTTCCCTCTCCCGTCATGCTGTATAACATACGTTGACGTGAGAGAGACGGGGGGAGGGGGCGAAGAACTTTACTGAGACCCCGAGGAAATGGATCATGCGCTTATGGGCTTCCTTGGCAACCAATACAAGTGCACTTGCGAGGAACCCACTTCGCTATAAAGCATTGTAATTTTACTTAGACCCCGAGGAAATGGATCTGCGCTTATAGGCTTCCTTGGCAACCAATACAAGTGCACTTGCGAGGAACCCACTACGCTCTGAATCATTCTAATATTTGAGAAGTAGGGCAGCAAGCACTGTGCCATTTTTCGTCATTTTACGGAGATCCGTGGTACCTGCTAAACGCATGTAAGGCATTATGCGCACTTTGTTGATGCTGTGCCTGATGACGACGAAGAATTATGGCAGAGATCATTGTAATGGGTTGGAAGCATTTCACAACCTACTCGTTGCGCAATTCGCATTGTGTGACGCCTGATTACAGAATTCGCGTTGTGCGACGCTTGGTGATTATTTTACTCTTCTACCACGCTAATTGCATATGCTAATGTGGTTCCTTCCCGACATGAAGCCTGTATAGGACCTTTTTGCAAAGCAGTTTTAAGCCCCGGCATGGCTCAGAGGTTGAATACTGGGCTCCCACGCAGAGGGCCCAGGTTCGAACCTCGCTCCATCCTGGAATGTTTTTCTTATTTCGCTTTTTTTTCTTATTTCGATTGATACTGGTTACGGACACCGGCGGCGGCGGCGGCGGCGGACAACTACGGCGCCAAAAACGGCCGGTGAAATGATCTCATAACAGCTTTCGCTGTAAAAAGAAAGACAAGAAAAGTGGCAAGCCCATCTTAAGTTCGCTTCCGGACTTCTTGCATAGTTCGGTCGCACATGCCGCATGGGCCGTAAGACATCCCGACTTTGGCCTGCGAAACCCTCGATGATTGGTTTCAGATGCGAAAATTTGTTCACGCTGCGCAGTCGCCACCGCCGCACTGACCACTTGTTCAGAACTCCCATCGTTTCGACATGCAATCAAAACGCTGCTGTGAACGGGCGCCCGAAGATTTTCGGGCCCAGAGCACCCATGGCGATGGAGCACAATAACGTGACCATTGTCAGTTGAGCCGTATGCATGGCCATAGGAAAAAAGAAAGCTATCTACTGTACCACCCTCTGCTCCCCATTAGGAAGTTAAAAGTGGCACTGCTGACTAGAATGGCGGCTCTTCTATCAACACGGTTGCACGCCCATAAAAGCTCGAAAAAGAAAAAAAGACTCCCGAACAAGCGCGCAAGCTGTCACCACGCCGTAGCGTCCTTGATTTTTTTTTGTCTTGCCGTAACTGTCCGTGCACGCTTCGATACTATTCGATATTTTGGGCCACTATGCGGCGCTATTCGATTCGAGATGAAATTTCACTATTCGCACTTCCCTACTTAGTACCTTTGGTAGATATTTATATGCCTCAGGGCTTGTAAAGTAAAGCCTGAGGGCAAACTGTCTACGTTGCATCGGCCATCGTCTCCCATGTTTTTTCAGTGGTTGCAGATGCATTTGCACTCTTAGAATTTCCACAAAGGCCTTCTTTAGGTACCTGCCTGCTTCAGAAGAAGCTGCGAATGAGATGAAATTGGTTTCTTAGGCTTTTTAAGTCTTGCAACAATTTGATGGAGGTGGGAGTTCTCGTCGCAGAAGCGCTGAAGCCTTTTCATAGAACGTGGAGTGAGCACCTTCCGGTCCTGGTCCTGGCTCTAGGGGTTCCTGGAACATCAAACAGCCACATCACTAATGTTAAGTCTAAGCAAGAGGCTCTAAAACTTACACTTTGGTTAAATGTTTAGCTAAGTTTGGTACAATAAAAACATACATTTGTATTTTAGTGCAACATCTTATTACCTGGAATTTTGTGTGCATCCTTTACAAAATTTGCAAGCTATGCCCAAATTGAAATACCAGGTCAGGCTAGTGTAAAAGGCTAATTTGGTATTTTTGCATGTTTTGACAAGAAAGTAAACACAGGCAAAATGTGTTTTTGGCACACAGCCACGTATATGACTGGCCCAAAAGCAATAATGGGAACTAACAGATAATTCTCAATAATATTGTGTCTAACAAAAACAAGCCCTTAAAAGTCACCTGGCCAAAAGTTGTGGGAATCGAGCGCGCCCTCCCCTTTGGCGCCTCGTTCCCCAGCCAGCACGTGTGCTGGCTCCACGTGTCTCGAGCGCTGGGAACCGCCGTTAACCGGCAGTATGGCGACCACGGCGGCAGCGCCAGGCCTCTTTGTCTGGTGCGAGCCATGCGTCGGCTTCCCGACGCGCGGGCACGCACCCGGGCATGCCTGGACATGCTCACGCCACCAAGCTAGCGCACGTCACTGCGCAACGCCTGTCCTCATTGGCCGCCAGTGACAACCCCCTTCCCTTTTGAGGTCGCTTCTCTCTGGCGCGGGCTTGCCCGCGTCAGATGCTCTCAGGCTAGCATGAGAGGTTGACGCGCTGCTCTAGCAGGCGGCTTGTCGTTCGTGCGCTCGACTGCTGCCCTTTGTGTGATAGTCGTAGCGCCGCTGGCAAGCGTACTCGATCGGTCTTGCGGAGTTCCCCTTACGGCCGCAAGCCCGTGACTGTCGTACTGTGATGCATCTTGGGTTAATAAACCCGTGTTGTTTGTTGACATCCCGCCTCGAGTGCCTTTTCTGCGCCGTGCCGGAGTCGACAAACCCGGTCGTAGCGTCTTTGTTCGCTGCGGCAGTGGAGAACGTCGCGTCCCTTGCCGGTCGCCTCGTGATCGAGCGCGCCCTCCCCTTTGGCGCCTCGTTCCCCAGCTAGCGCGTGTGCTGGTCCCGCGCGGCTCGAGCGCTGGGAACCGCCGTTAACCGGCAAGGTCTGGGTACGGGCTAGTTGGTATTCCAGTATGGCGACCACGGCGGCAGCGCCAGGCCTCTGTCTGGTGCGAGCCATGCGTCGGCTTCCCGACGCGCGGGCACGCGCCCGGGCATGCCTGGACATGCTCACGCCACCAAGCTAGCTTATGTCACTGCGCAACGCCTGTCCTCATTGGCCGCCAGTGACAACCCCCTTCCCTCTTGAGCTCGCTTCTGTCTGGCGCGGGCTTGCCCGCGTCAGATGCTCTCAGGCTAGCATGAGAGGTTGACGCGCTGCTCTAGCAGGCGGCTTCTCGTTCGTGCGCTCGACTGCTGCCCTTTGTGTGATAGTCGTAGCGCCACTGGCAAGCGTACTCGATCGGTCTTGTGGAGTTCCCCTTACGGCCTGCAAGCCCGTGACTGTCGTACTGTGATGCATCTTGGGTTAATAAACCCGTGTTGTTTGTTGACATCCCGCCTCGAGTGCCTTTTCTGCGCCGTGCCGGAGTCGACGAACCCGGCCGTAACGTCTTTGTTCGCTGCGGCAGTGGAGAACGTCGCGTCCCTTGCCGGTCGCCTCGTAGGGTAAGCTTTGTGCTAAACCTATCTCCACAAAGTAGGCACACACCTAGTGGCAGATAGTAAGACGTTAAAACAAAAGTGCATTTATTTAATGAAAGCATCCATTTAATGTAATGAGCTGTATCATTAACCAGTTGTAGTGCCAATATTTATATACTGGGGATGTATGTGAGAATATTTCCTTTTTGTTTTGTAGAATGAAGGCGCACTTACTGGAATTACTATGTAATCTTGCATTAATCTTGATTTAATAAGATGAATAAATCCTACTCTGTGTAGTTGGTGTTGTTGGCAATGGCTCCTGTTGCGATGCTTACTCTTTTGTTGGTGGAGAGATATTGAGGGGCACAAGAATGCTGTATATCACTATACAAATTTAAGCAGGAGTAATGTCATTGTGCTTTATTTTTGGAAAGCTCCCACTTACTGGTCTCACGCCTTGATGCTGACAGATCTGGAGAGAAGTCGGGGAAATCTTGGTATTCTGAAAGTACTCATCATTACATTAATTCTATATCCGCTTTAGAAAAAACACATCAGATGAAATACGCACTTTCAGTAAAGTAAACAATGAAACTTGCCATCTATGGAAGCAGCGAAACGAAGCTTCGACACTTGTAACATAAGAAATACTATTCGCGAAACCACTGCCGTTACAGGGTGGAAGGTACAAAATACTCATCAGGCAAAATTCGTTACAACATTTAGATTTTATAGTAATCGTGAAACCAAGGAAAATGATAAGAGTTTCTGAACAATCTCGACGGTCCCAACACACACACACCCCTACATTCTGGCGAGATGGGTCTCAGATCTCTATCGGTGGAGGGGTATGAGACCCCCAGAGACCGCACAAACTTTAAGCCCCCTTGACTTTAAGCACTGCTGATAATAATCTAAATGTTTAACACAATCTAATCACTCATGGAGAACCCCAAAGCACTTAAACGTTCTCTTTCACCTTCAATAATCACCGCTGTTCGCGCCCCTCGTGGATATAAAATCTCTTTTTAAAAACTTGTGATCGATTATCAGAAACGCTGCACGCATAGCCACTTCAAATTGCCTCGGCGTCCTATTGCAAATCACGCGCATTCCCTTTAAGTACAGTACACCAAAATCACAAACCAGACGTGTCGCGTGTGCAAGTTACACGGCAATGCAAAGCTGACACAGAACAACATGTGGTTTATGTATTCTTCATTATAGCAATATATTAGTTGATGTAAAAACTATGTCGAAGAAACGACGACGGACCATTGAACAAGAGCATAACTGACGCGCCGGTTTACCTATTTACGGTGCGGAATCAACAGATCGACTCCATGATAGCGTCAAACGTACTCCTCGATCTCGATCGCTGCAGCATTCCTAAATTCGCCGGTAAACTGAGTGAATTGCTGTAAAGATTAAACGACGTCTGCGAAATGAAGCGAAAGGTGCTTCCGCATTTACGTTGCCGCCGAACAATTTGAACGCCAACGGCCACGGAAAAGATCGATACAAATTGGATTTTGGTCCAGTTAGTCATCACTGAAGTCTTAAAACGTTGACACTTCAATTAAAAAGCAGCTATACAAATTAAGTCTAAATATAATTAACTCTCTGGTTGTCCAAAGCAAAATAACATGTTTGAATCATTCATTGGCTTCCGCAAAACAATTTCTTAAAGTGAAAAATTTGGATGGTTCAGCGGCTCTAGCAGAGGAGTCAGTAGCTCCACTCTGCGCGCATATCGATGGAACTCGCCGCGGTCGATTTTTTCGCCCTCTGCGGCGATGCTAGAACTTGAGACTTTCCGGGGTCTGACGCTACACGGAGGCGTGGAGCGCGCGCCACGCGAGCCGCCAGGGTAGAGTGTACTAGAACAGGGGAGTGCCCGGAACGAGCTTCAAAAAGTGCAAAGTGGGCAGTGTCTCCTGCCACCGGGTGGAAGGAGACGTTAGGTGGGCAAAGCGTTCGGTTCACCCGTATAGCCGCTTAAAACCGGCTTGACTTTGCTTGAAGTGTATAAGTAGGTGGCGGCAGAGTAGCGTTCAGGCCCGTTTGTGTGGCTTGCGTGGTGAGTGTTGGCAGAGGAGGCACACTACTGTACTGGTGTTGATACTGAGCGTGAACTGTGTGCATTAACGAGAACTGTGTGTGTTGTAGAAGTCGTAGCAAGTCGTTGCCGCTTTTGTTGCGATGTCCTCCGGTTCAGTGGACCACTGCCAAATCTATAAGCAATGATAACGAGCTGTACGAGCATGAGATAAAGGCCATGTGTTACGTGATTTGTGAAATGTGTCTGTTTGGCTGTGTGGTAAGTGCGTGCTCTGCGTGGCCCGTTTGTGTGGCTTGCGTACGGTGGGTGCTGGCAGGGGAGGCACGGCACTACGCACTACTGTACTGGCAGGTACTGGTGTTGATATTGAGCGACGTGAGCTGTGCGCATTAACGAGAACCGCCTCTGACCGTAGGGACGTGATCGCGTTGTGTATATTGTAGAAGTCGTAGCAAGTCGTTGCCGCTTTCGTTCCTGCGATGTCCCCCTGTTCAGTGGAACATTGCCAAATCTATAAGATATGATAACGAGCTGTACGAGCATGAGATAAAGGCCATGAGTTACGTGATTTGTGAATGTCTGTCTGACGCACAGCTTGTACTGTGGCGGACGTGTATGTGTGGTAAGTGCGTGCTTTGCGTGGATCGATCGCTTACAGTTGGAAAGTCACTTGAACCATCACTTTTATTTAACGGTGCGGCTAGGGTTACGTCCAGACGTAACTGTAGCCGTCGCTATCGTTACGCCCAGCCGTAACTATAGCCACTGCTAGCGTTACGTCCACGGGGTCCACGGTGCAATTCTTCCTCCGTGGTTACGCGTCCTATGCGCAGACTAAAACAACTCCTTGCTGTTTGCAATCTACTGTCCCTGAGAATATTTGACGTAAATTAGGGGTGGTCACCTTGTGGTCGGTGTGAAAGGTTAGACGTTTACACCTAGCCACTGTAACTGTAACGTTCAGCACGGCCGCTCGCTGAATTAAGCGGCCATACATTCAGGATCACTGTCGTATCACCGATTTACCAGCATCACTTGTGTATTGAGACGTGCGTGGTTTGTTTTGCCGGACTGTTTCGCGTATCAGCAGCTCTGTTGTCGAGACAGACCAGCTGACGCACTTTAGGAAGACGTTAATTTCGGCCTCCGCCGGAGCCACGCTGCCTTCAGCCATCGTCTCGGGTGCTGCCTTTTCCTTAGCTTCGTTGAGGCGGTCAACCTCAGTTTGGGGCAATCACGGTTAGTAAAATAACTGCAGGTCTCCATCGAACTTGATGTAAGTACGGTTTGCGTGCCCGTGTTGATGTATCACACGTCCACTAGGGTTACGTCCATACAATAACAATCGGTACAGCTGCCCCGCGTGTGTACACATAAATGTCGTCTTTAGAAAGCCTCCTTCCGTCCAGTTATGTTGGTGCAGCCTACTTGGCCTACTCGCAACACATTGTTGCGAGATTGGGCTCACCGTCGCGGCGTTAGCAGTGTAGTATGGATGGGCGGTCGGCGGCACATATCCAAGAAAGCGCGTTGACTACAGCCCAATGGTGGTATATACGCCCTCCATTGCCACATTAATGCACGAAGCCGTCCTAACGTTCATATTACGTGTGAGAAGTGCAATCCGCCAATCAATGGGGTACTGGCCTTCGGCGACAGTCGTGTTTTCCACTGTGCTCGATGTTTTTTTTTTCTTGCTTTATTTGTACGTGCTTAGGTTGTGTTCTGCCCATACTACAATATAAATGGTGTTGTGCGACTGAACCAATATACTTCTTGCTGTAGCGGCTACAAAAAAAAGCCTGTATTTCTGTGTAATTATAGTTGAAGTGGAACTCTGTGCACTCTGCTTTTCTGTTTGCATGAATCCGTGTACTTCTCTAGAAGTGCGTGACTTGAGGTCTATTTTACTGCTAACCGGCCTTTACAGACTATAGTTCATGCTTGGTATCACAAGGATTTCTAAATCGCCAACACTTCACGAGATTGCGAACAGTCATTTACGAAAAGTCCTTAAAACATAGTTCTCTCCCGACTGATTGGAAAATGGCATCGGTTGCTCCTATACATAAATCTGGCCCGCGCAACGTTATCAATAACTACCGCCCCATTCACTCACTTCTGCGTGCTGCAAAATTCTTGAACACGTTTTATATACCGCCATTGTTAAGCATATAGATAGTAATCCTTTATTGAACTCAAACCAGCACGGATTTAGACATGAACTATCGTGCGTCACACAACTGGTAGAGTTCACACATGTTTTAGCAGCAGCACTGGACGATAACTCTTCGGTTGATTGCATTTTCCTCGACTTTCAGAAAGCGTTCGACACCGTTTCGCACTACTTATTACTGGAAAAACTGTCCAGCTTTGACATTAATCCCCAGGTTATTGCATGGGTTGCTGAATATTTACGTGAGAGGCGACAATGCGTAGTTGTAAACGGCGAACAGTCTGCAATAACTTATGTGACGTCGGGGGTGCCTCAGGGATCAGTTCTGGGACCCCTTCTTTTCTTACTTTATATCAATGAGATTAACGAAAACGTACAATATCATATTAGGCTATTTGCAGACGACTGAATATTATACCGCAAAATTACCTCTGAAAGTGACTGATCTGTGATCCAAAACGACTTATGTGCGATACACGCATGGTGTGAGCGATGGGAAATGAAACTGAAGCTTAAGAAAACGGTGTGCATGAGGTTCACCAGAAAAAAAAAAGTCCAGGTGAATTCGAATACACAATAAACTGCTCACCGGTAAAAATGGTGTGCGAATACAAATACCTAGACGTTTACTTTTGCCCCTCTTTATCATGGAGTCGGCATGTAAATTATACCGTAGGTAAAGCTTGTTGGAGTTTGGGAATTTTGCGACGAAATACACGTGCATTTCCACAGCAAATCCGGGAGTTATTATATAAAACATACGTAGGATCAGTGCTGGAATACGCGTGCTGCGTGTGGGACCCTTCAACAGCATCAAACAAAGAAAGATTAGAAAAAGTTCAGTCCATGGCGGCAAGATATGTGCTTAATATACCCATGTATGACAGACAGTTTAGTGCAACGGAATCTAAGGCGATATTAAAATGGAAGTCTCTGCAGCATGCGAAGAGCGTCATTTCGACTGAAGCTATTACACAGCATATATTATTTTCATACTCGAATTCCCCGTGACGTATACATTAACCGGCCTCACTACACATCAGCACGTAAAGATCACGAACACAAGATAAGATCGTCCTTCAGCAACTCTTTTTTTCCCAGAACTATCAGTCAGTGGAATCGACTTCCTTCCACAATTGTAGGAATTTCGTCTAATGACGCATTCTTTTCTGCAATAAAAATGATTAAATCTTTTGACCACTGAGCCTTAAAAGAAATCATGCGTACGCCTGGTAATCACCATGATCTTTTAGTGCTTCCTTTGCATCTTGTGCTGTACTATATATTTACCACTGCCGCGCTTTGTTGTAATTACTGTTCGCATTGCCATTAACTATTATCACTGTGCTTTCTGTTTATTTTAGATTGTTTTCCCAATGTATACGGCATTTTTGATGTAGCTGTGTTCGACGCAGCTGCGTACGTTTGTGTCGGCGTAGAATAATCTACATTTTCATTTGCACCTGCAACTTTCATGCTTGTTCTTCTTCTGTACCCCCCCCCCCCCCCCCCCCGCTGTAATGCCTGTATGGGCGCTATGGATATTAAATAAATAAAATAAAATAATAATTGTGTCTCAAAAATTCTGCATTCACACCTCCATACCGACACGTGCATGCACTCACTTATTAAAAATATAAAACAGCGCTTTTTTAAACACAAGACGAAGGAAAGAAGAGACGTATGTGTCCCTCCATTCCTTCGTCTTGTGTTTAAAAAAGCGCTGCTTTATATTTTTACCACGGAACCTCACCAACTCGCCCAATTTGCGTGTCTTCCTCACTTATTAGTCTGCATACAAGCCTTGGAAATTGAAATGCTTGTTTATATCGTGCAGACATACGTACAAGCATTTGATGCTGTGCTAACACATCGGAATAGGCTGCCCTCTGAGGACGCGCGCAGGACGTTCGCACACTAGCGAACACGGTGTGGCTAGCAGACGACGCAGGGAGCCATAATCAGCTGCTAAAGTTACGTCCACCGTGTGATTCACAATGCGCACCTAAGTTTAATAATTATCTTGCCGGTCTCAGTGGTTGGCTCGTGTCACTGGGACGCTGTCGCTTCGCGGTGCGCCGTCGTCGCTCCACTATTTTGCTGAGTGGCTGGTGTCACTACAGCAAGAGTACGGAGCGCGACATGGGCTGGAGCGTCCACCGCTGCCACCAAGGCGATTTCCTTAAACAAAAAATATTACGGCGCCCGTGGAGCACTTAATAAAAAAAGAGAGAGAAGGACAACAGCGAGGTTCGAACCAACGTCCTCGCAGATCCGAGCACGACACGTACTAGCCCGCTGCGCCACTAGAGCCGATCGGTTCGGTGCGTCTGATCTCACGCTGGACGTAACTTTAAGATTTGTTATTCTTACGTCCAGACGTAACTGCAACGGCTCCTATAGTTACGTCTAGACGTAACGCGCTAGACACTCTGTTCTTCCTTTCCATCAAGAACCACTACTATTACAGACATTCACAAATCGCATACACATGGCCTTTATCTCACGCTCGTTATCGTTGCTTATAGATTTGGCGGCGGTCCACTGAACACGGGGACATCGCAGAAACAAAAGCGGCAACAACTTGCACACGAATCACTTTCTACAACACTCTACACAACGCGACCACGTCCCACGGTTACACCACGGCCAGAGGCGGTTCTCGCGCACGCAGTTCACGCTCAAAACCAACACCAGTAGTGCCGTCTCGGCCAACACCCACCACACCACGCAGAAATAAACGGCGGCCTGAACGCTACTCTGCCGCCACCTACTTATGCACTTCAAGCCAAGTCAAGCCGGTTTTAAGCGGCTATATGGGTGAACCGAACGCTTTACCCCACCTACCGTCTCCTGCCACCCGCGCGCAGGAGACGCGGCCCAAAAAGTGAAGCCCAAACAGGGTCAATCCGCTTGTAGCGCTGCGATCGGTAGTCTACAATGTGTCGTCATTTAAAGAGTTGCGCGCGGCTCCGCGAAAGTGCTGCAGGGGTACAATTCCCGCTTCCCACTCAAAAGGCCCGGGTTCGAATCGCAGCTGTAGAGGGTGTGTTTTTATTCGTAGTGTCACCCTTTATAGCTGTATTGGTTTTCCTTTCTTTCTTAAAACTAGCTTCAGTTGCTACGTATTGCTAGAAAAAGTAACGCAAAATGATAAGTAAAATAAAATAAATTTCACAGTGAGCATAGTTGCGCCAACCCGTGGGATTCAACAAAAACGTAAAGTATGGCCTCCGAGATTTTCGCGAATACGAGACTCGGCCTGCGTGTCTCTTACGCTGCTTCCGGTTGCCGGCCGCTGGCTCGCTGCGCAAGGAAAAATGAAAGAAAACAACCTTCGGTCAGCGGGAAACGGCGAAGGTTTGAATACCGCAAAAGCAGCGGTGTTCTGTCTGTGCTTTAACAGTTCCTCCTGACACTATAGGAAATGCTATTTGGCTGGTAACCTTAATAAAACGATCACGAGGTGCACGTAAACTGGTGAACGTGTTGACATTGTGGATTCAAATATAATATTCTTGGACAACTGCTTTTGCGAAAGTGCACCTTAAATAATAAATAATAACGAAAATTTAGGCTGTATTCATGGCCGACCTAAGCCAAAATAAATGATGGAGACGAATATTTGTGTCATACGTATGCGTCTATGATCGCGTTGTTGTAGGCGCTTCTCTCTTTTTTTTTCTCTTTTTCTTTTTTGCGCCATTGGCGCCTGCTTCGCTTTCAACTTTCTCACTGGCAGCTAAAGAGCCAAACTACAGCGCGCCGGCTCCCTGTGCTTTTGATCTGGATAAACTGTGGATACACATATATTTTTCTTGTACAACTGGTTTTGTGAACATATACTTTTTGACTTTTCAAAGTATTTATAGTAGTGCACACTTTGTGCATACCACCGAAGATCACTAGCGTTCATTATTGGTAAGAGGTGGCATCGAACAGTGCTTCAGACGAGACGCGAAGTAAGAATGACAGACACGCCGTGCCTGTTCCAGTAATGTACCAACCAGCCCAGTCCAGCACAGTTGTGCAGTTAGTCTTTCGGGATCATTTTTGCTAGTAACCGCCACACTGGTACAGTGGTTACAGTGCTTGGCTGCTGATCCGCAGATCGAGGGTTTTATCTGGGCCGCGACGGTCGCATTGCCATAGAGGCGGAATAATAGAGGCCCGCGTACCTGAATATAGGCGCGCGTTAAGAACCCCAGGTGGTGAAATTTGCGGAGACCTACACTACAGCCTCCCTCATGCCATAGTTTTACCACGTAAAACCCACATATTATTATTATTATTATTATTATTATTATTATTATTATTATTATTATTATTGTTGTTGTTGTTGTTGTTGTTGTTGTTGTTGAAGATGCGTGGGTCTTTTTAGACGCGATGCCAATAATGGGGACATGAAATGATCCGTATGGAGCAGCATGGGAGGGAAATTTTCGCGGTCAACAGGCAGGCGTGATTATAAGGCATCGTCATCTGGAGCAATGCTCTGTACCCGCCAAAGGCAAGCACGTGATCGTGGTTTGCCTTACCTTGTTAGCACCATATATAAAGAACGCGTAGCTTGCAGTAAATACTCATTTGTTTTTGCGCTGAACCACACGACTGCGTCGAACTAGCGAAGAATTAGCAGGTACACATGAAACAATTATTGAAAATTCTGCGACAAAAGGTATGTGCAGCTATTTGTCCCGTTGATAAGTCATGCTTCGAAGCCACGAAGTTCTGTCACTTCTCTTTTTCTATTTTTTTAACGCGAAAGTGTTTTATGCCGGGGTCCACCAATACTTCAGTGACGTATTTCCGTCACGGAAATGACGTCGAAAAAATTTACACGATCAGATGGCAAAGAAAACGAAGTTCCATCAACGGGCATCGAACCCACGACCGCTCGGCCTGCAACAACAGATGCCGGACACGCTATCCACTGCGCCACGGTCACAGACTCTAGAGGCTTTACAAACGTGCCTTTTATATCTACCACTCTCCCAGTCGGCGGGGTGGTGTTGTCCTCTGGGATCGGTAAAGTAATTCGTCATTACTGTGGCCTCCGCGATTAACGTCTGCAACGCGTTACACGTCCATCCCATTCGGTGCGTTCTCAATAGAAGTTCAATTTTGTCAATTTCTTAACACAGCGCGAGGTGGCGATCTTAGCCCAAGCGTCGTAAAAGTGTCGGCCTCGCTCACAGCATCACGTTAATCCAAACCAAAAATAGCTCTGCGACGCGCGCCTGCTTCACCTGCCTGTTATACCACGTTCCCCGCTTACGCGCTCGCCCCGCGAAAAATCGCGGCCGGGGGCCGGCACGACGCACTTTGCGTTTCCCTTTAGTCCGGCCGTGGTGTTCAATCACATTTTAACATGCCGCGGGATGGCGACCAAGTTCTGCGTCCAATATGAGACGCTCTTCTGGCTATCACACCTCGTTCTCTGACTACACTTTCACCGTTATCTACTACAGCTACCACAAGGGTTTGTATAATCATTAAACATGGACGTTAGTAGTCAGGATGGAGATGTACCACCAATAATTTAAGTAGGTGCATCCAGGTTAAACGATGCTATAGTTGCCAGACATCAATATACATTGTACATACTCTCTTATATCAATGTACATACAGTAAACATTCAGTTACTTCTGTAAGGGCACGCTTTAGTTTCGTGCTAGGCCGCGTCACCAACCACCTCTCACGTTCTGTTGTTTGACGAGAGCTCGAGCGCTGTATGAACATTCACGCTCTTTAAACATTGAGTAGTCTTTATTTATGCAAGTTAATTCTGATACAAAAGATGGTCGTTTATAAACGTGGTAAAGGGCACCCTCTGAGTGATGACTGGAAGGTTATTCTGAACCAAGCTATCAAGGTAGATTGTCACCCGATGTTCCTACAAAAGGCAGTCAATGTGAACAAAACGTTTATTCTGTGTTTTCAGGCGACAGAATCGTTTGCATGCTGGACCTTTCGCCGGCTTAGCAGGAAGTAGCAATCAGGGATGACGTGAAGTCCCAATCTATGGCTAATGCGCAACGCAGACTATTGGAGTACCAAACTGCTCTTCGGAGTTTCTAGCGCACCCATCGTTTTTCAGACTGTGCTGATCAAGGCGTTGGAAGGCGTTCCAAGTTTAGAGTTTTGTATAGCAGGAGCCTCAAACACACGGGCAGCATGCGGCCCGCTGACCTTTCGCTAGCGGCCCGCGGCCCACACATGCCTTTCTTCGTCCTATGCTTTTATTGTCTTTTTAATGAATATGCATGAGCTACCCGAACATGACTGGAGTGAAGCATTTTTTGGGTAAGATATCCCATGCTGTCACCATGTGCTGAAGCATAATCGTGGAACAAAAACTGTATTATCTCAGAATCGGCGTGCAGATTCTGCTCATTTTGGAGATCAATGTCAATATTTTTCTCGAATCCTGACGCAAAGTGCCCTTCAGAAATGACCCATGTATGAGATATGGGAAAGGCCTTCTTTCAATTGGCAACTTTAGCTAACATTTTGTTCAAGCCCCCACCCCCCTCCCCTCTGTTTCAACCTCCTTCACTGTCGTTGCCCTTGCGAGGCTAAATTTCGTGACTGCGGCCTGCTATGTGAGGTGAGTTTGAGATTCTTGCTATGCAGTCTCGAGCTGTAACATAGCAAACCGTAGCGAAACAGCCACAAATATCTTGAAAAGAATATACAAATGAGCACAATATCACACTCAGAGAAAAAAAATCTAGGTATTTCTCGATTCAGTCATGTATCTCGGTCAAAAAGCGCCGGATAAAGAATTTTTTCGACAGCGACAAACAAACGAACAAACAAACAAACGTATTCAGAAGGTTCGGGAACCCGTAAACATCGCTGAACAGATCTTGTTTGGGTCTTTTGAAGTTATTATATGCAAAGTTTTGAAGGATTAGCGAACTTTGTCTGAGCAGTCGAGCAAGCTTGCTGCGGGATTGTAACGTCTAGGAAAGTTTCCTAAAGCAAAAAGGCAATGATTCATCAGAGCAGTTGCCAAATTTCATAGCTCAACAAAATCCATGTGACTCAGCTGGAACACATCACCTTTTGACCTCGCGGCTGTTCTCTTTCACGAAATGTCGGACGCAATGTATAAAACGCACAATGAAAAGTCAGCATGCACAACCGAACCGAACAAAACAATGGCACCAACTTGCAGTACATTTGTTTTAGTACCGATTGCTCCATCTAAGCGAGGTTGGCTCCTTATGACTGTTATGAGCATCTGCTCAGTTTTCTTTGTTGCGCAGACTTCCGCCTAGATGGCCGTGCACGGTTCAACGCTTTGACGAAGAATCGCAGTCTTGTCAGTATATAAAAGCCCACTGCCCGCATAGCGGTGCTCCTCACATCCAACTAGTTTTACTTTGTTGACTTTTAGGAGCTCAACCAGATCCATCATGCTGTCATGGTGCACAGGGCGGGCGCTAAAACATTCGGGGAATATATCTTCAAGAAAGGCAATGAAGTTGAACAGGGTCGGAGATGGATACAAAAGGCCCCCGTAATCACACTGTTGAGTGAACTGCGCTATAGCGCTTTCGGCATCTTCTTGCGAAGTCAACAAGTCGTTTTCGCAAGCAGAACAGCGCAACGGCAAGACACATTTTCTGGCAACATACCCGCTTATGTAATGGACAAGTCTGCGGTCACTTCTGGCGGACACATATGCTGCATGGTCACTTTCATGTGTCACCACATCGTCCAAAATGTCATCTTCACTGCCTACAAATTGCATTTCACCTAGTGCACGGGTGAAGCTCGGGTTCTGCGGTGGTGGTAGCGGATACAGTCCAGGGGACAAAAGGAAAAGTGTGTCAGGGAGCACTTTGCCCTTGTCCGGAGAGCGCACAAGGTTGCAAAAGCTGATGCATGCCATTGTGTCGAGGAACTGCTGCGGTGTGGGGTGATCGTTATTCCCGCTGCACTGCCGCACTATACCGAAAGTGCTCTCAAGTGGGTCTTGGTTGAGCCGGGCTGTCATCAGGTAGGTATAACCTACTTCCGTCGTCAGGTATTGCAACAAAAACAAGGTGCCTTTGATAGTTACTCGAAACCCTGCTGCTGTGGACTGGCTCATGAAGCCCCGCACGCCTTTTGTGTGACTCCCATTCTGTCAAGTACGCAAGAAAGGTGTAGAGGCAATCGACAGCGCTCGAGTTCAACCGCAGCGCAACTTTGGCGTGCCGAGAGGACATGATGTTGATGATGTTGTTGATCATCCTGCGTCAAAGAAAAATAGGTATGAAGAGGATTACTTAAGTGTAGGCACGCCATTTTCTGCATTTGTACGTGCGCAAGTTAATTTTGCAAGGAACGCGCAATGTACATGACACTGCATGTCATACGCGGGGCTACGTGCCTCATTATTTCAGGTGCATGATTATGTCGCAAAATTTAGTACGATATAGTCATGCCGTCGAGTTTATGGCACAGGTACAGTGTTATAGTACACCATAGCACTGGTGACGTTGCGAAAACTTCTACTAAGTTTGTAAGAAACAAACTGAGTTTGTGCGAAAAGAAACGGACTAAAATGTCACATGAGACGTAACCTGCGTAGAGAAAATTTTGTTTCTTCCCTATAAGCCTGACGTTTCAGTAACTTTTTTTTGGAAAACCTTTACGAAACGCCTTATATGGTTTCAAAACAACGATACCACAGGCTTCCCATGTAGCCTGTTCGAGGTGTCCTGTAATATCAGGAGGAGAACAAAACGCCGTGGCAACGAGGTGTTCGTTGCCTACCATATTACTGTGCTGTCAGTGCAACTACAGAGAAAACGGGCGAGTTGAAGCATGCGAACAGCGAGAAAACAAGAAAAATGCCGAGAGTTCGCAGCCTTGTCGTCGCAGGTGATTCCGATATACATACTACACACACAGCACGGTACACTCGCTCGAGTGTATAGTGCTGAAATGCCCAGCTGTGCGCCAAATACTTCCCTCCACTTTGCTTCCCAAACATCGTGTAAGCATACTGTTGAGACTAACACAATTAAGATATCGGGCACACTTACTCAAAAAACCGCAATGTCGCCTCTATGCAGTTCCCTCTTGATCGATCCACATCTTGCTGGTAGAAGCGCAGACCGCGGATCACTTGTGGACCAAACAGCTGGTAGGCGTACGGGACACGCATCTTTTCAAAGTGTTTCGGATTGAGGTGGGCCTCGCGTATGCCATGCATCACGCGAAGGGTCACGATGCTTCCGTCCATCGCGCAGACATCCTTGACTGCGTCCAGGGACACCTGGGACATAGAAAAATATACAGTTAGAACTCGATCTAACAACGAAGCGGTTGGGACCCT